>NC_134459.1:84237858-84868081 GCF_047948215.1 Lycorma delicatula | reverse complement strand
TTAAACTTTAATAGTTTTTTCTTATTGTAAAGTAACTGATGATAGGTTAGAGCTTTTCAATAGCTTGAAAATTATATTTGGAGTACTATTATTCAACAATTTTTGATTTGATCAATTTTTTGAAGAACCATAAGTTGAACTATATGCATAGGAGTTAAACTGGGGGGGGGGGGGGTAAAATTGAAAATATATTGACAGTATAGTAATAGGTTGCATGGATCAAGAATTATTTAATATTTTCCCAACCATAAATATCCTCAATTTCATCTCATATAATACATGTACAATGTACCTTAAAACATCTTGTTTTTTTGTTTTTTTTGTATGTGACGTACCAACTGCTTTATTATTAATAAAAAAAAGCTTTTGCACTTCATCTTGAAGGATTGTGGACTATATATGACAGGCTCAGTATTTTTTTCACACCATAGATTTCTGGTAAACATTCAATTTTTTAATTCACATTTCTCAACTTAAGCAATCCAGCATTTGCTGATAAATCTATAAATCATGTTTTATTAAAATGATATCTTAAGTGCAAAGATAAAAATATCAGAACTGTATTTGAAATTGGCTGAATTTGAGATTGATTATAGTGACATATTTAATAGTATCCTTTAAAGAATTTTCTTTTTACATAAAAGTGCTTCAAAATTATTAAAAATTTGGATTGCAAAAAGCCATGCAACTTAAATGAAAATCCCTATGCACAATTTTGCAGTTATTTCTTTAAGTCTTTGTGTTATTTTATTACAGATTCCATCTCCATTTTCTATTGGCTAAATGCAAGTTTATCCCTGAAATTACAAAATACCCACCTATAGATGGGCCCAATATTGCAGATTTGCATCTTCACTGAATTATTTGTTATATGTGATTTTTTGATGACTTAAACTCTGTTATCTTGCGTAATATTCTTATGGAACTTTATAATATTAGATATTTTAGAACATCTTATCTCCTTTTACTATAATATTACTTTTTACTCCCAATATATTAGTTGCAAATAATTTCTTTCATATGTAAAAGATTATTATACATCTGCGAACCTTGCTTTGCAAACTTTCATTCATCCACTATCAATTACATTGAGGTAAATCATTCAGTACTGATTTCACTGAAATTGATGCACCCATTGAGATAAACAGCCCAGTGGGTTGATCTAATGGTTAACTCATCATTGCAAATCACTTTTTCAACAGCTGATTTTCAAAATTGAAAATGAAGCTCATCCTAATAAAAGTTACTTGCTTTTATTCAGATTTGAATACTAGACAATGGATACTGGTGTACTTTGGTGGTTAGAGTTCAATTTATCACACGTCTTAAGAATGGTCGGTCTTAGTCTGTACAAGACCATACCTCATTTACACATCATACATATCATCTTCATCTCATTGGGCAGTGGGGGGATTGCTTATTGTTCACTAGTTGAACAGATTGCAATATACACATAAGAAAAATAAAATAATTGAGATAAACATGGGTCGAAACAAACCAGCAATACACCAACTAAACACATTAGACAATGTTTCCAACTCTTTAGACTAATGTTACCAATAAATTATATATTTTTTTAATATACCAGATTCCTTCTTTCAGCTTTTTCAGACTTTTGAGGTGTTGTATACTTTGTGTTAAAGATGTTAAAATCTCAAAATAAAATTTTCAATCGCCATGTAACATTTTAAAATATGTGTAAAAATTGTATAATCATGGTTGGTTCTTGAGGGAAATCAGAACAAACTACTGAGGCTCTTAATAAAAGAAAAGAAACAATATTCTGTCTATTTAAAAGTTTATTTATTTTAACATTGTGAACTTAAATTTTTATTAAAATATTACAATATGCATAACCCATTTAATAGCTAGATATGAAAATAATACACAGTTCTAATTAAAACTTCAAATCCTTGAACTGATGTGTATCTTTACACGGTACATAAATACATATAAATAATATTGAAATGAAGGTACACTGACATGAAGATGCATAGCTGTTTTATTCTGTGAAAGTTAAATTACTTTCAATATATAGTAAAAAGATTCATGCAACATTAATTCTGGAATTTTTTTTCCAAGTGGGTTATTAAATGTAGAATAGAGAATCTTTAATAAAATCTTGAATCACTGTTGGAATAAAATTAACAATTATTATTATAAAAATAAGTTGGTATCTGGGTTGTTAAAGCCATTTTCTTTTTTCATAAAATATCATGATAAAATATGTTCAACTTTTTTTTATGCATTTTTAAAGAAGTTAACAAGGAACATATCTAAATGTTGCTGGTCTTATTAATGTTACTGGTTAACAATGCCTGTCAAAATCAGGTTTATTGTATCTCAATGTTTTGTTCACTTCAGATTTTTTACTGTTTGTGTACAAAATCATATTTAAAAATTTGGAAAGAAGAAGGCGGCACCAAAAGTGAATTAAAGAAGGAATGGTTTTATTAAAAAGAAAGTGATTTTTTATCCAAAATAACTAAGAAACTTAATTGTAAAATAAATCAAAAATGTATATGTTTAAATAAACTAAAATTTCATACTCCTCGCACTTTTTTTTTTAATTTTCAGTAAAAAATATTGTTTGACTCATTTTTATATGGACAGTAATTTGTTGTTCCTTGAAATAAAAAAAATTTAAGAAAATATTAAATCGTATTTTATGTATTCAAACTGATATCTGATAAATGGCAATTCACTTATTAATGTAAGGAGCGAAATATTATCAATAAATGAATGTAATATATTTGTTAAAAACGTTTTTGAATTATTCCTTATTTTTTTTTAGCTTGTGTAAGTGAAAACTCTCACCTAAAGATGTTCTTTTTCTACTTAGACACTTTTGATTAGTTTGATTTTTATTTGAAATATTTCAATTTATGCCCTACTTTTATATTGTTGGCTAGAAGTTTTGTCCATTAGCGACAAGGATTGTGGCAAGTCCCTCTTTAATTTCTTTATGAAAAATATTTACATTTTGTTAAGTCTTGCAAATGGAGAATTGTAGATGTGTAACAAGTGCTTTAATATACACGACCAGTAACAGTACATCTTCTTAAAGATGACGTTAATAATAGAGGATTAATTTTTTAGGCAGAATTTATAAGATTAAAGTAAAAGTAAGATATAAATATAGAATAATGAGATCTTGCTTTTTACATCTTTAACCCTATGTAGATTATTCGTAGAAGAGGTTCTCTAGAAAGACAGGCCCTGCCAGTTGTCTTAAATAGCATGTTGTGTCCTTGTCATTGTTTATGACATTGTACATTGTTATAAATGTACACTTATCAATAAATAGACTTACAAGTAAAACATCTTTAGATTAAAATTTAATAAATTAATTGTGAACATAACAAACTTTTTTTTTCTGTAAACTTATTTGTTCACTATGAAACTTTTTTATTTTTAAAAAAAATGTTTTTCTTAGGTTGATAATAAAAATGGTGGTGATACAAATTTTTGTTGTCAGTGTCACTATTTTCCATTAAAACATATCCTCCCAATAAGAATTTTATTTAAGAATTATTTTTCTGTCAATTGCTCTGCCTGATGACAATCTACCAGGTGTGTAAATATGAAACCGGAATTTTTGTATAGAAAATACACAATTTATTGTATGAAAATGATAAAAAATATTTTATTCAAAATATTGTCCATTGTAGCTATACATTTTTTCCATCTTTGACAATTTATGAATGCCATAACAAAAAAAAACTTTTTCTCTTTTGAGGCAAACAAGTCATCAAGCCATTTTCGTACATTTTCATAAGAAGTAAAGCACTGCTCAGCAAGTGGTGGGTCCCATCGATGCAAATAAATAATAGTTAGATGGAGCCAAGTCTGGTGAGTAAGCCGCATGCAAAAGTATTTCCCAACTGAACGCCTCAATCATTTCCTTGACCGGTTTTGCTGTGTGTGATGGCGCATTATCATGAAGCAAAATCACTTTGTGTTGCCTTTTTTAATATTCTGGTCGTTTTTCATGCATGCTTTATTCAAATTGATCTTTTGATGTTGGTAGCGTTCAGTATTAACGGTTTCACCAGGTTTTAGCAGCTCATAATAGATCACACCCTTCTGATCCCACCAAACACAGAGCATTGTCTTCTTTCCGTAGCAATTTGGCCTTGAAATCGATGTCAGTGGTTCACCTGGAGTTACCCATGATCTTTACGCTTAAGATTCTCGAAATATATCCACTTTTCATCACCTGTCACAATTTTATGGAGAAATGACTTTCTTTTGTACCTGGCAAGCAGCATTTCACAAGTGGTTTTTTGGTTTTCTTGCTGTCTTTCATTCAGTTCATGTGGAACCCATTTTTCCATCTTCTGGATCTTTCCCATGGCTTTCAAACATATGGACACAGCTTCTTGTGTTATATTTAATTGATCCGTGAGTTGTTGTTGTATTTGAGCATCATCCTCATCCAACAATGCTTGCAATTTGCTGTCTTCAAACTTATTCGGTGGTCTTCCACATTCTTCATTTCTCACATGATAATCACTACTTTTGATTTTTTTTTAAACCACTCAAAGCACTGTGATTTACGAAGAACACGCTCACCATAAGCTTCGACAAGCATTCAGTGTATTCTGCATCAGTTTTCTTTAAATGGTAACAGAAAATCAAATCATTTGTCTGCAAATCATAGTTTGTAGGTACAAAACTCGACATGTTCAACGCTAATTAAAATTATGCTGTTGTATGAAACTTGTATTGCTGTAAGTTGAAAATCTTTGTCAGGTTTCAAATAAAGAAAATGGCACCAATGATGCAGTTTGATAGTAACTACATTGACAGCTAGGGCCATCTATGGGCAAATTCCGGTTTCATTTTTACACACCTGGTACAGGAGAGAATATGGTATTAAAATTTGTAATTTCAATACCTGACTTTTTTAAAATTTGTTAATTTGAAAAATACTACACATGACCACGACACCAAACTCAAAATCTTTTAGATTAAAGATAAAGACATTACTTTTTACCTGGTCATGGAGGTAGAGTTTCTTTTACTTAATATAATGATTACTTACAGATGAATTTTAGTTAATATCTGAGCTTATATGCTCATAATGATTGTTAATATGGTACAAAGCTTATATTTGCTTTAAGCTCTCATAGATTGTACAAATAAAGAATTAAAAAAAAACTGATGTTAAACATCGTATTTTTATTATTATTACATAAACAATATTACACTTTTTGTTTCCAGATATCAAATAAAGAAGTTCAACTTTATGTTCCACCTCAACCCTCTTCAGTTGTTTCAAAGCAACCTTGTTTAACTACTGTTATGAAAATTCCACCTCTCCCTGATAATGATGATGAGCTTTTAAAACCAACTCTTAGTTCATTACTAACTACTGTACAGACATTAAAATGTAAAATTGCATCTAAAGATCAATTAATTCAGTGCCTTGCTGATCAATTAATTAGCCTTGCTGAAGATGGATGCTGTTGGACTGACTCACTTTTTGATTGTATCGCTACTTATCCATCTAAAAGACATGTTGATTTTGATTGCGCAATGCTAGCTGATTACCTTGCAGGATATATTTACTACAAACCAACAGATTTCATTATAGTAAGTTTGAATCTTTTTTTATTCATTTTTAGGTTCTGGTAAGTTGAATAATAATTTAGTAGTTAGAATAATAATTTAGTTTTTTTAGTAAGTTTGGCTTAACATAAGAGAGATAATTAACTATCTCCTTAACTTGATTAAGAGCTAATAAACACCAGAATAGTTAATAAGTTCTTACTCACCCTAGCTCTGTTGTAAATAATTAATTTTTTTAAATATTTGACAAATATATTTCTTTCATAGTATAAACTAAATTTTTTTAAGCTTATAATTCTTTAATGAACTAATGGTGAAAAATAAACAATTTTACAGAATGTAAAGACTCACACCCTCACAAAAGAGGAATGTATCATGATAGTGTTTGATACAGCACATAAAGAAACAAAATAGGTTTTAAAATTTGAACTTAGAAATACAATACATAAGATAAATGCTAAACAAAATTATTACAATAAACCTGTAAACACTGTTCACAGAAAATATATAAATAAATTTAACAGATACAACAGATACTCCAAGTAAAGGAAAAATAAATAAATGAAATATATTTACAAATATAATAATATAATTACAAATATAATAATTAAGTAACATTAAATTTAATAACAGAAATATTTAAAACTTATTGTGACTGATAATTGTAATGAATGTGATATTTATGAAGTAATATGTGACCAGTATAAATATACTTAGACTGTTGGAAAACCATCAAACAGATCATTTAAAACAACATTTTTAGAATATGTGAGGGCATTGAGAAATAAAAATGTGAAAGTATGCATCAAAGCTGAGCAACTCATAAAAAAACAATCACATTATAAATATGTAATAAAGAAAAAAAATTGAAATAGATAATGATATTAATGAACTGAAGCAATTAGAAAAATAATATATTTATAAATTCAAAAATGAAAATAAGTAAAAAGTAAACATAATTATATGCATTTGTCGGCATAATGGGAATATTTCCCTTTAAATTAGCAGAGAAAAGATTTTTTTTTTGTCTTCAGTCACTTGGCTGGTTTGATGCAGCTTTCCAAGATTCCCTATCTAGTGCCAGTTGTTTCATTTCAGTATACCCACTACATTCTATATCCCAAACATTTTTTTTTATATATTCTAAACATTGCCTACCTTTTTTTTCCTGTTTAGCCTTCGAGAATCACTGTCAGGTATTACTTCAGAGGATGAATGAGGATGATATGTATGAGTGTAAGTGAAGTGTGGTCTTGTGTAGTCTCAGGCTGACCATTTCTGAGATGTGTGGTTAATTGAAACCCAACCACCAAAGAACACCAGTATCCATGACTTAGTATTCAAATCTGTATAAACGTAACTTTTACTAGGTGCCTGTAAATGTTAGCAATTGTTCTTCTATCTTTATACTTGAACCCTAATTTTTTTTTAAAATGCTGAATATTTTATTCCAATCTACGTTATCAAATACCTTTTCTAAGTCTATAAATGTCAAATATGTTGGTTTGTTTTTATGTAACGTTTACTAGGATTTGAACGTTGGAATTCTCAACTTCAAATTCAGCTGATTTGCGAAGACGCATTCACCACTAGGCCAACCCAGTGAGTAAACGTTGCCTACCTGCACAATTTTTCCCATCTACATGTCCCTCTATAATATTAAAGCGACTATTCCAGGATGCCTTAATATGTGGCCTATAAGTCTGTCTCTTCTTTTAACTATATTTTTTCAAATTCTTCTCTCTTCATCAATTTCCCACAACACCTCTTCATTTGTCACTTTATCCACCCATCTGATTTTTAACATTCTCCTATAGCTTCTATCTTTTCTTCTCAGGTACTTCAATCATCCAAGTTTCACTTCCATATAAAGCTACACTCCAAACATTTACTTACAAAAATATTTTCCTGACATTTAAATTAATTTTTGATGTAAGAAAATTATATTTCTGATTGGAAGCTCATTTTACTTGTGGTATTCGACATTTAATATCGCTCCTGCTTCGTAGCATCTTTATCTTTTCCCTTGCATTGTGATTCAGGATCTAAATTGTTCTTTAACATCATTAACTACTAGTTCTATATAAAGATTAAAAAGTAACAGGGATAGGGAACATCTTTGTCAAACTCACTTTTTTATTACGGTTTCTTTCTTATGTTCTTCGATTATTAGTTACAGTTTGTTTCCTGTAAATGTTAGTAATTGTTATTCTATCTCTGTACTTGAACCCTAATTTTTTTTAAAATGCTGAACATTTTATTCTAGTCTTGTTATCAAATCCCTTTTCTAAATCTATAAATGCTTGGTTTGTTTTTCTCTAATCTTCTTTCTACTATTAATCTGAACGCTAAATTTGCTTCCCTTGTCCCTATCCTTTTCCTGAAATTGGTCTTCTCATACACACAGTTCTTCCACTCTCCTCTCAATTCTTCTGTACAGAATTCTAGTTAAGATTTTTTATGCATGACTAGTTAAGCTAATTGTTCTGTATTCTTCACATTTATCTGCTCCTGCTTTCTTTGACTATAACACTCATGACTATAACACTCTTTTTGAAGTCTGACGGAACTTCCCCTTTTTCGTAAATATTACACATCAGTTTATATAATCTATCGCTTCCTCACCTGCTCTGCGCAGTAATTCTGCAGGTATCCTGTCTACCCCAGGAGCCTTTCTGTTGTTCAAATCTTTTAATGCTCTCTTAAATTCAGATCTCAGTATTGTATATCCCTTTTCATCCTCTTCAACCTCCTCTTCTTCATCTATAACAACAGTTTCTAATTCATTTCCTCCATATAACTCTTCAGTATATTCCACCCACCTATTACCTTTTTCTTTCGTATTATAAATCGGTGTACCATCTTTGTATAACACATTATTAGATTTTAATTTATGTACCACAAAATTCTCCTGTATGCTCCGTTTATTTTACCAAGGATCATTTCTCTTTCCACTTCTGAACTCTTTTTTTTAATCCACTCTTCTTTTACTAATTTGCACTTCCTGTTTATGGTATTTCTTAATTGTCAATAGTTCCTTTTACCTTCTTCATCACTAGCATTCTTATACTTTTTATGCTCATCCATCAGCTCAAATACATCCTTTGATATTCAAGTTTTCTACCAATTCTCTTTGTTCCGCCTACGTTCGTGTAGGTGGAACAATTATTACAAACAATTATTGTTTGTACTATATTCAGATTTCACCCACTAATTACCTAACTAAATAATTACCTAACTTAATTTTACCCATATAACTTAAGACATTTGTTGTTGAGACTAGTTTGGTGCCTACTTCATGTGAAACAGTGTCTATAAGACTGCTGGTTTTCTTTGTCAGAGGTTGTAAAATGTTGACCACAAACAACAAAAAAAGTCTTCTGTTGTAGAAGTTATGGTATGTCTCCAAGCCCACGAATAACAGAAGTTTATGTGATGCACCATTAATTCTGTTATTTCTTGCCTCTGAATTTTCTCCTGACCCTAGGTGGATCCTGGGTTTTGTGTGTATGCGTATGTGTTTGTATATATTACAAAAGATTGTTGCATTTACTGTAAGATTTTGTTATTAAAAAATCATTTAGCCGTCTCTAATTTTGACAACAAAAGAAAAAACTTGAATTACTGTGAATCAGTAGTAACTTGATTACTTTATGATTAAAGTAATCACATTATTACTGATGTTATTATGTATGTAAAATAAAATTATATATCAATATATATATATATATATATATATACTTTTTTTTTAAATTAAAAAGTCTACTATCATAAAAAATTTGTGTGGTAATAAAATATGTTGTTTCAAATCCAGTTGTTTAGTTGCAATTATACTTTGTTTTACTGACACCTCTTTTGCAGGAAAGGTTGAACTGAAACTAAACATAAAATTCTGAACAGTCATAGTGTTTACAACGTTTTATAAAACGGTATTATCTTAAAATTAAAAAATAAATATAATAAAGACAGGGTGGCTACCACTTCCTGTCTGTCAGTTAATATTTTAAAAGTATGAATATATATTTGTATACTGTTTAAATAAAAATACTGAACGCACCATTAAAGAGAACCTTATGGCCTTGGATTTGAACAAAAGAGTCAAGTCATTAAAGTTATAGAATTAAATTTTGTTATCAGTTTTTGAGATTTTTTTTTAACTGCATGATTTTTAATACGTTCCAAGCAGTTATCTCATATATTATAAATGAAAGATAGTATTATAAATGTATACTAGAACTTTTAATCTTTTTATCTTATTGATTTAATTAACTTTTGTATGTTTTTTTAAAATAATCAGTGCAAACTATGAGAAAAGAGTTGAAAATAAATTACTAATAAAGAGTGTGTTGGAACAATATGTAAATTAAAATAAATATGTAAATAAAATAGGTTTGCAAATACAATTAAATTTCATAAATTACAGTAAATAAAATAAAATGCTAAAAACCATGATTTCACTCCTTAACATTAATTAAATATGTAAAAATATATTAATACATAAAAAGAAGTTAATTTATATGATTTTGACAAAAATTTTTGGAGCTTCTAATAATAATTTTTTTCATATAATAAATAAAATAATTTAAACTATCATTTGCTGTAAATTATATAGACAGATGTTCATAAACAAAAATCTCTTTGATTTAGATATAATAATTATTTTAACTTATAACACCTACTTTTTTATTTACTTGCAGAATGATAAAGATCACGGTCATCCATTAAATCTAAAAGTAATTGGAGCTACTTCATTTGATTCATTGTTGATCTCTTGGAGTGCACCAAAAGATTGTGAGGTCACTGCATTTGATGTGAGTATCAAAATTTTCTAATATATATAAATAACAATCTACCTGTTGTGTAGATTAATATGCACACTATAGATAGTGAGATGTGTTAAAAGTTAAATTTTTTTATGGAGTTTACAAATAGATATAAAAATCAATTAAAAATATAAATATGAAACTTTGTTTGGTAAAAAAATTGTTAAAAATTAACTTTAATGAAATCATTTAAAAACGTCACCTCCTAGGTAAAACCACCAATGTAAAAGATGGAAAACTTTAGACTCTTTATAAAAGTTTTCAACAACAAATTATAGTAAGGTTGCTCATGCTATAATTTTGTCAAGAGTAAAAAATTAATAATCTTTTTTTATACAAAATTGCTCATTACTCATGTTTCAGAGTTATGACAGTTAGAACGGTTTTCCAAGATGCAATTTTTAGAAAATTTAAGTTAATATAGATTTTTAGTTTGTACAATATTTTTGTAAGTAGTTCTGAACTTAAAATTTTTACAATTACAAAATAAAAAAAAATATTTTATAATTACTTAGGATTTAGTGTATATTTCTTAATTGCATAAGAAAAAAACGATTGAAAAAAGCATAAAGTTTTTTTAAGAACAAAACAAAAACAACATTACTTTATTTATTTATTTATTCATGCTGCCTTTAAGTACATTTTTCAGTTTTGTAATGAAAAATAATTTTATTAAAATTATATTTACAAAAAAATGTTTAAAAAAGGGAAGTCTGACCATTTAGTGTTAAAAGGTAATAAGTTAACAGTTTTCCTCATCATCATTTTGCTATGAGACAATGGTTTTTTTCTGTACATTTACTTTTGTCAAAAAGATTTTCAGAATGAAGTATATAAGCAGATAGAAGTCAGCTAAAAGTCTTGAAGTAACGATTTATATTTAAAAATAAATATTAAATACTTTACTTAAATATCTGAAAGAATCAACCACATTTCATATTCAGTGCATTGGGTGAAATGTCTTTCTTTTACTTTTTAAATAATGAAAATTAACTTTTTAATGTTTCTTTTCTTTTAATCGATAATGTGTAAGTGTTTTAGAAAACATTGTTTCCAAAATTTCACTGTAAGTCTAGAGAAATAAAGTGAGACAAAGGTGACAAAACCATATGAAACACTTACATAGTAAACTGCCAATTTAGCTGCTGACTGTTCTACTTTGAGATAATTTTCATAAATTTATACTACTATATAAGTTTATAAAAAATAAAATAATAATTTGTTTGTTGCAAGTATTGAAAACTCAGACATTCAATTGTTTCTGTTTATTATTAATGCTACACTTACTCCTATTTCAGTAAAATAAACTTCAGCCCCAAACTATGTATGATATGCTATTTTTCCATTTTTCATTATACTGTTTAACTACTTGCAATAATGCATTTAACTATTCTTATATTCAGTACTTGTATTATCTAACTTTGTTAAAGATGGAGCTTTAGTAAGAGATTTGTAGCATTCTAAATACCCACACAATACAATCAAGTTTGTTAAAAATATTCCCGTTGTTTATTAGTTCTTCTAAAAAGAAAAAATTCATAGCCAAATTTTGTTTTCAACAGAAATAATTTGTAGCTTTACTGGCAAATGTTTTAATTGTAGTTGCATATTTATGTAGCTAATAATTCAGATTCGGTTCCCATTATTATGCTTATCATAAGATGTATGATGTATGCCATAGCTGTAAATGAATTTAAACGTGCTATTCAATACAACAAAATCAGAGTAATGTTTTTTGAAAATGATTCATATTCTTAGTAATTTAATTCTGCTTCCAGAAGTTCTTTTTTGAGCTGTTATGTGACTTTTAACATTGGTGTTTTTTTGTGTAGTTTACAATAATGTTCATCTAGAAACGGTTAAGAAACCTCTTTAGTATGTAGTCAAACAACATAATTTGATCAGTTTTCTGTTTGTGCATGTAGTATTATTACATATATTATTTAATCAATCATTGTTCAAGAAACTTAGGAGTTGGCTTCTGTGTGCTGTGTGCAAAATTTGCATTTTGTGGTTAATATAATTCCATATGTGTTCTGTTTCGGTAAGGATTTTTTTAGAAATCAATCCTACTGTTGTGTCTAATGCAAGTACATGTGATTGAATGTGTTGTGTTTATGATATTACAATCAACATATTTTTTGACATTGTTAACAATTTTGTTTGACTATTAGTATATATCCATTTTACTTATTTTCTGTCACTTAGTTTGTTTTGTTTTGAACTTTATGCAACATTTTTTTCTGATTGTCTGTCAAACTATTTTTAATCTTATTACTAAAATTTCTTTGTGAAAAAGGTTTTAATTATTCAAGGCATATTTTTTTGTTTACTGCATCTTTAACTGGTTAGGCACATCTAATTTATAGATTGACATTAAAAAAAAAAAACAGCATTAAAATAAATTTAGCATATAAAATTTTTATTACAAAATTATGATAGGCAGAAAGTGTTAACATTCATCAACTTGTCCAAGAACAATATCAAACAAAAGGAAACTGTCATCCTCAATTTTGTTTATCTTTGGTGTCCTTTGATCTCTGGTTTATTAAATCTTTCCCTTAAAATGTCACCCCTTAAGATATGCCACTGGTTTAAGCTTTTACCTCTTGAAATACTCGAGGTATTGTATAGTGATCAGGTCATTATAAGATTACCTTTCATAGCTTAGTCATAATTAAATCATATGTTGACGTGTTTTGGATATACTCCCATTTTCAAAACTCACTGTACACTTGAAAACAAAGTATATCTGAAATGCATCAACATATGATTTAATTTTGATAAAGCTAAGAAAGGTAGATAATTGTACTCAATACAGAAATTATGATGATCTTAGCAAAAAAAAAATATAAATTAATAATAGTTTTATTAAAGAAACATATTGCATATGCATATTCACATGTATTACCTTACCCAAGATTCTGAAGATTTATTATTTTTATAATTAATTTTTTTTCAGATATATATAAATGATGAACTTCTTGAAAGAGTGCGGGATCCAGATGCCAGAAAAGCCCTTCTTCATCCCCTTATTATGCAAGAAGAGATTCTAATCACTGTATGTGCCTTAGATAAATGCGGTGTTCATGTGTTTTGTGATGAAATTTGTATCCCACCAGTGTCAGTACCATATATCACATTACATAACACTCCAGTATTACCAACAGTGTCAAGTACCCCACAACTTGAAGCACTCGCACAACCTGGGTCATCCACACAACCTGAGTCATCCACACAACTTGAGTCATCCACACAACCTGAGTCATCCCCACAACCTGGATCATCTACACAACCTGAGTCATCCACACCGTCTGGGTCATCCCCAAAATCTGGGACACCCAGACAATCTGGATCATCCACACCGTCTGGGTCATCCCCAAAACCTGGGACACCCAGACAATCTGGATCATCCATACTGTCTGGGTCATCCCCAAAACCTGGGATACCCAGACAATCTGGATCATCCACATCATCTAGGACTAAAATTTAGCTGTTTAACAACATATCATGTGTATGACAATGCTCATTTGTGACTTGTTTATTGTTACTTTTTTCACTGGAAGTGCAGATAGTTTTATTGTTGTTACTAGTCTCAAAAAACTACTAAAAAATAAAAATATATATTTATATATAATATGTTTTTGAAAATAAGCAATAATCTAGTCGTACAATTAAATGCCAATAATTTAAGTACATAATTATACATGCCTTTCAATCTATAAAATATATTTTGTGATTATTGTAAATTTGTTAATATTAAAATTGCACAATATTGTATAAACACTAAAGAAAGGTCCTATTTATATACATATATTTTTGTATCAACATAGGCTGTTAACATTGTAATAAAATTATTACATTACATTTTATTGTTTTTATATGTGTAATTACATTGATTTAAGTGGTTTGAAAAAAATTCAATTATTATGTAAAAATATTTTTCAGAATAATATTTAAGTTGTTTTACTGTTACTTAGTAACTCTTGTAAAAGTTTAATACAATACCTTGTTTACAACAGAAAATTTAAAAAAAAAAGACTTAACTAAACACCTTTTCACATTCATAAAAGTGGCTTGACATTTTTCATGCATACATGCATACACTTAGAAAGTGTAATAAAGCAATGTAATTTTCTGTGAAATTTAGGAATGAACATTGTTTAAAACTATGAACTTTTGAAATAACAAACCAAATTCTATAAATACATTTTTAACAACTTCATGATTTGTGAAGAAAGAATTACTGAAGATGTTTGCAAGAGGGACTGAAAAGGTTTTACACTATGTTATTATAAACATCTGCATTTTTAAGTTTTAATTCAGTTAATGATTTCAAAAGTTTATAGTTTTGGATAGAAGCACTGTGAGCACTGTGACTTTGTATTATAATAATATTAATATGATCCTATGTTGCTAATTGTCTCTAAAGAAGCAAATGACAGAGAGAAAAAGAGAGAGTGAGGAGCGAGAGGGAAGACAAATTACTTTAAATACCTGTTGCCTTCCCCAGTTAATTTCAATTAAATATATTGGTATACTACAAAGATTACAATTTCATTTTGTGGTTGTGGTAATTACTAAATATTAAAAACAGATGCTATTTTATTCTTTTACTGTCACATGCTTTGTTCACTCGACAAATAGTCCCAACATGGAATTAATTTTGAAAATATATGTTAAATTTCATGAGTGACATTATTGAATGATAAAATCATAAGGCCAGAAATGTCTTGTAGACATTTTACTCCATAATTGAAAAACCAAATATTTATATATATTTCAAATATAAAAGTGAATTCTGTTATAAAAATCAAGTTTTCTAGTATATATTTTTTTTTTTTGAAAATCTGAAATAATTTATAGAATTTGCAATGACAACTATTTCATAAAGTTTATATTTATATTATCTATAATAAATAAAATAAAAAATATCACTTATTGCTTATTTTCTTTTAAATAATATTCACATTAAAGCTTTCATGCTGCATATCGCTTTATCAGATGTATTAAAATTTAAAAAAGAAGAATGTTGTTTCCTCTTAGTCAGATTGTTAAATCCAACTAACCAAGCAGTGCGCACTGCAAAAGCACCAATGTGAATTTATTTGTTTTAAAAATAAGCAGCAAGAGATTTTATTTTATTTTATTTATTATTGATAATAGTAATATAATTATTATTATTATATTTAATAGATCAACCCCAAGTACAGAATAATTGAAACAGGATGACTAAGATTACAACAGGATGTAACTATGATTACATTTTCAAAAGCACTATCACAAACTTGATTCGCATAATCAGCTGCATTATATATATATTTCATAAAATGTCATAAACTCGCAATCCATGATATCATACCAATTATTCACTTATAATTTTATGTTAAAAATCTTTTTAAACTAATTAAATTTTATTAAAAATTTTTTAATTAAATTTAACTTATCATACTTTAAAAGCATATAAAAAAAAATTTAACTTTTATTTAAATTAAAAATTTTAAATTATAATCGAAACAAGACGTAAAATAAAAAATTGTTTAAAATTATAAAGATAAATTAATTAAGTTAAAATTAAAATGAATTTTTTTTTTGCATATGTGAACAATATGATGTCAATATAAGCAAATAAAATTAAAATTAAAACAACGATAAAAATTAAACAATTAAAAAAAAAGAAAAATTAGATCTTTTAAAGTAAAAACAAAATCTTAAGTAAAGTAAAATTATGTGCTAGCCATTTCATTGGATTTACTTTACTAACCAACCATATTGAAAGATCAGTTACTCAACATTATCATCAAAAGAGATAGTGGTGCTGCCTACTGCAGCCTTTATAAATACTGCCATCCTTATACACTGTCTGAAGGTTGATCATATTAAATTTATTCTTATGTTTACATATATACATATATTCATATATATATATATATACTTTCTAAAATGTCAAACCCCTTATTATTCCTATTCATGTTGCATTTTTTAATTTCTAATATTTTTAAGTTTGTGTGAATATCTGAATTGTGTGCTTATTTTTTAATAAAATGATCTGATACATTCAAAAAATCCAGTTTACCCAGGATGACAGTATTATAAGGGCTGCAGTAGGTAGCACCATTGTCTGGTTTGATGACAATGTTGAGTAATTGATCTTTCAATATAGTTAGGAAAGTAAATTCAGTGAAATGGCTAGCACATAACTTTACTTAAGATTTTGTTTTTACTCTAAAAGTTCTATTTTTCTTCTTTATTTTAATTATTTAATTTGTATTTTGTTTTAATTTTAATTTTATTTGTTTATATTGATGTCATATTGTTCACATATATAAAAAAAAATTACATTTTAATTTTAACTTAATCTTTATAATTTTAAACAATTTCTTTTTATTTTAGATCTTGTTTAATTAAAATTTTTAATTTAAATTAAAGTTTTAAATTTTTGTATATGCTTTTAAAGTATGATAAGTTAAATTTAATTAGTTTAAAAATACTTTTCACATAAGATTATAAGTGAATCGTGGATTGCAAGTTTATGATGTTTTTTGAAATATATATATAAATGTAATGGAGCTGATGATACGAATCAAGTTCGCGAAAGTGCTTCTGCTTATGTAATGAAATAAGGTAAGTCATCCTATTTCAATTATTCCGTACTTGGGGTTGATCTATTATATATAAATTAATTTGTATTGGTAGAGAGGAGTATGTTTTAGTATTGCTTTTTAAAAAAATTATTATTATATATATTATATATTATAATAATATAATTATTATATATTACTAGGAACCAAAATTACAAATCCATATATATATATATATATATATTTAATATTAAAAAACAGCTTACCAATATATAATATAGCTTACATAATATGTATTGGTAAGCTGTTTTTAATATTATATTATTATTATTTTTAATACTATATATATATAATATAATATTATATATAATATTTTACCAATGGTACCATGTTTGAAAAACTTATATATAAAAAATATCCTTAAAAAATGTATATATTTATATGATATAAAATTTATATATATCATATATAAAAAACAAGCTCTACCCGCCACGCTTCGCTGTGGCACATTGTGGTTGCATGGATGAGAAATGAGAAACAAAACAAAGCATACGTTTCATAGAAGTTTAATTTTGCAATACTTGTGGATATACAATATTTTTTTTTGTTTTTCCACTGTCTCCGTAGATATAAAGGCTATCTGGTTTGCCAACTCGGGAACACGCAACATACAGTTGCCCATGTGAGAAGCAATCCGTATCTAAATCTATACCACACAATTCTAAAGATTGACCTTGAGCTTTATTGATTGTGATTGCAAATTCCAATCGAATTGGAATTGCAATCTTTTAAATTAAAATTGTTTATCGGTCGGGATTATGGGTATTCGAGGAATGAGGACATCTTCACCTTTGAAAGGCCCCGTTAAAATCGTTGCTTCCACTACGTTATTCATCAATTTCTTAACTGCAAGTCGCGTGCCGTTGCAGTTTTGGCTGATTAATATTCCGAACAGGATAATTTTAATTTTTTGATCGAACCGTTGCTAGAATCAATCTAATGAGGAATGTTTTCCCAGTTCCTCCTAGCGCATCCAAGAAGAAGGTCCCCCCCAACTCCGTCATTTATCATTTGCATTATGCGATCATAAATGCCTTTCTGTTCACGCGTTAATTTGGGAATGTTTGATTGGACATATGACTGAAGATCACCAATGTTGTAACTCTGTTCATGGCGTAAATCCACATCAAATGAAGCAATCGCAGCTCGGGTGGATGCTGGCATTCCCAATTGACTAAGAACTTTATTTGCAATAGCTAAGCACTTGTCTTCAATATTTATCAATGCTTCGTTGTAAATGCCTTCTGTAAATTCCATGGTCATATTGATATTTTCTAGGCGTACTCTATGCAAAATATCCTCAGCCATATGCGATCGATATCTTTCCCATAACTCTGTGGGAGATGAAGGGAAGCAAGCGGTCAATATAATTGCGAATAATGCGCGAATTTGGTTTGGATGTGCAGTGATGCAGTGATGCACGCGTCATTAATTCATATATCCCACTGTTGGTCGTTTTCTAACAAATTCAGAGCTTGGCGAAAGGCGCAGCTCTATCACGATACGATCACACAAAAGTACCTCAATTAAAGTGAATATTTAATTCAGATTGTATAATAATCTGAATCAGATGCAAGTGGATACATTTTTTTTTTTTTTTGTTAATAAACAATGTAATTGGGAACAGGTATTGTTTCACATGTGACTGCGGTTGTCGTTAGCTAGTATGGCGAGTGTTCCCCTCGCTTCCGGCAGATGGCGCGGTCACTGGTACACAGCTGACCGTTAAAAAAACTGTTTTCTCGCGGTCGCGGGTATGTGACTGATGCGAAAAATAGATAAAAACAATCTTTGATGCGGGTTATATATCGTGCTAAAATTTGAGCTCAATCGGTGCAGAACATTTTGAGTTTTTGAAGCGTATACAAACGAACTTAACATTTTTATATAAAAGATTTGTGGGCTGCGAAAAAAAGCCCTTAAGTCGTGCGAAAAAACACATCATTTTAAATGCTTACAAATTACAGAATAATCAAACGGCGTTGATTTCAGATGTTAATAAACTGCTAGCGTAAGTAGAAGTTGTGCTGCTTCAGTGTACAACGTGATTCTCGACTATGAATCTACTAATAATGAATTACGGTCTCCAAAGAAAACAAATCCCCGCAGGCCAATTGAGAAAAAGGTGAGATTTTGATAAAAACGCGATTCGTAAAAAAATTACACGAATTTGAATTATTTAGAAATAGTTTAGCAGTGCATTATGTCCTTTGGAAGAGAATTCATTGTCTTCGACAACGCTTCTTATCATTAAACGAAAAGAATTCCAGCCGTGTTATAGAAAACCAATGATAAAATGTGGCTTAGTTCAAAAGGAATAATTTTTGAAGAGGTTTAAGTTAATGTTCAATCATTGCAAAGGGTTTCGCGTATTAAAAGTAATTATAGTCCGTATAAAATTGGTTTGACACTCAACGCCATATTGGTAAGTCGTGTTTTTATTCGGCTCCTAACGAATATGTTTGCCAGCCTCCGTGGCGCGAGTGGTAACGTCTCGGACTTTAATCCGGTGGTTCCGAGTTGGAATCCAGGCATGGCATTTTTATATGTTATAAATCATTCATATCATCACCAACTGCGGTTGTCCTTCTTGGTGGCTTTTCTTTTTGTTTTGGTGTTTTTTTGTTTTTTTTAATAATAAAATACAGATGTTTTAGCTGTTAAATATAATTCAAAGAAATTTGGTCGTTGTGTTTGACAGCGGCCATCTTGCACCTGATTGGTTTTCCTTTGTTTACATTTCCAAATTAAAAATGTACAAATTAAAAATAGATAGATAGATTTATTAAAAATAGATGAAAACAATCTTTGATCCGGGTTATATATGGTGCTAAAATTTGAGGTCAATCGGTGCAGAACATTTTGAGTTTTTGAAGCCGTACACAAACGAACTTAACATTTTTATATATATAGTTATGGCCTTTAGAAGCACTTTCTTATCTTTTTGAAATTAACTAAAAAATCTGTTGAAACTAACAAAATTTATCACTTAGTGATGTAGAGAATTTAATCTTAACAGGATTATGCACCAAGTGATTAAAATTTTACTCTTATTAAACACATATATAACATTTTTATGACTTTGACCACAATATTGAAAGCATTGATTAACTGATACTGAATTTATTTGATTTCATTCATCCATCAATGTCATTAAATTCCTGCAACATAAAACTAAATCCTTGGCTGGTTAAATTGTATTTAAGCTTATAACACAAGCCTGCAAAATTAGAGTTATGGAATGTTTTTTAACTTTTGGTATTTTGGATTTCTATATATTTTTTAGCGCTGAATCCGAAAATAACCTTCAATTTTTCCATCACGTCAGGATTTTTTGCAAATCGCAAATTTCAAAATTTGTAAAAAGTTGAAAAATTGCGAAACTGTGATGCTATAAAATAGACAAAAAACTACTTTTTTTTTTGTAAGAAATTAATATAATATATTCACTTTTTTCTTATACTACGCATCCGTAAAGCTAAACAGATGAGTGGTCTGTAGTGTTTGGCGGGGGGGTTTTGGGAGATGACGAGACGATGGAGGCCATACTCCATATTAAAGGCCATACTCCGAGGTACGTTCATGCCAAAGGTATGACGTACCTCATAAAAATGAATTAAATAAATAAAAATAAATTAATTTAGAAATGCACTATAATAGAAATTATACTTAGTGGAATTTTCATTAGAAATTAAGGGGTCAGTGACCCCTCCCCGCTCTCTTCAAACCACGCCACTGATTAGCTATAAGAATGCATAGTATAAGCAAAAAAGAGAATATATTATGTTAATTTGTTTTTAAAAAAAACGTTTTCTATCTATTTTATTGTATCACATTTTCGCAATTTTTCAAACTTTTTACAAATTTTGAAATTTGCGATTTGCAAAAAATCCTGATGTGATGGAAAAAGATTAAGGTTATTTTCAGATTCAGTGCTAAAAAATACAAAAGGATCACTTATCAAAAACTAAAAAACACAACCATCGCAGGCTTTTCTAATTGTACTTATAAGAAGGTAAATTTTCATTCCAATTTGTTTTAAAAAATGCGAAACATGATGACATCCTTTCATTCGGAGGTCCCAGGTTTGAATCCCGGTCAGGCATGGCATTTTCACACACGCTACTAATCATTCATCTCATTCAAGCAATACCTAACGATGGTCCCGCAGGGTAAACAAAAAAAAAATCATGATGATACGATTAATATTGTTGGATTTTGTTACTGAGATGCAACAGCCACAATTGCAGAATCCAGATCTGTATCCCAGGCACATAGTACCAGACCCAAAAGTATTGAACAGGATTTTTTACAACTAGCCTGCAAATAGTACATTTCCCAGAACTTACTTTTTATTTGAATGTCCACTTAAACCCGAAATTGATGAAATCAAAAATATTCTTCATAAATTTAAAACAATTCCTCTACAACTTCATGAAAAATGTTTATCCATCTTAATATTTCACAGACTAGAATGCGCTTTGAACTTTGCATCGAGATTGTACACATTTCATTTGCAGAAAGCGCTCATTCTTAGTCTGCACTGCAAAGATGGAACTTGTAAATAAATTAATTTTTAATTGCTGCAAAATTTACAAATTCCTCAAATATCGTTTATTGATGAAGCTTCTTTCATCAGTATGATAAAAAGAAGTCAAAATTTCTAATCAGTAACAAAACTTTCAGAGTAAATTTTCACTCTGTGTTTAATGTGATATGATGGTTAAGTAATTAACTGGCCTTATAAATTACCTAGACATTTTTAAAAATCTATCTTTTCCCCTTTTGGAAAATGTTTCTCAAACAAAACATAAAATATATATTTTACATTAGTTCACTAATCATGATCTTATCAAAAAATAAACAATATGCAATTGAAATTTAACTGGAAAATGGAGTGGTAAGCTATTTAATTTAACTAAAAATTGGATAGAGAACTGGTTAGTTGGTTAATAAAACTCTAGACATCAGTACATTAAATTACTGTTTATCGAGCTAGATTAAAATTGAGTTTTATAAACAAAAAATGAACTCACAAGAGGATCTGATGTCTTGAATTTTCAGTAATACTGCCGCTTTCATAAAGGAATGAAGGCTACGTCTTAAAATTCAAATTCTGTATAAAAATTAATATCTTTACCTTCATTCTATCGTTTAGCAATTTATTATTTAGCTCTATCTGGATGACTTACATGTTATTTTAATTTTTATACCTCTGATGATGAAAGGTAACTTTTGAAAACATTACGATAAACAAAGCTAAATAATAAACAGTAGCTAAAAGATAAAAGTGTACAAATGTTCTTTTTTATAATCATAGATATATATATATATCTTGAAACATTTTTTGGTCGTTAAATAATCTTGAGTTATGTTTTTTAATTGTAATTTAAATTAAAAAAGTCTTAATTTAAATTATTATTAAATGCAATAATAATAGTATAGTTTGTTTGGCGAGTAGTGGCTTGAGCTACGAGAACTCTTAGTTGTCTCGATCCAGTAGTAGAGTAAGTTTCGGTCTGCAGACAGGAACACAAAGAGTAAACCTTCATTTATAGTCTTAGTTAAGAACACTCGACTCCGTAATTTCGCCTTAGCCAAAGTTCTTATGTTCTTAATATATTACACTTCAGTAGCTGATCATAAATCCACTTCAGTAAAACAAAGCTTGTCTCTAACTATGCATAATTTTAGTTTTATATTTAGCTATTTGATCGTGACATTAATTTATGATAATTTTTATTTGTCCAATGTACACAATTAACAACATTTAATGTTTAATCTATAACTTAATGTTTGATCTGACATTAAGATCAAAAATCTAACATCAAACATTAAGTTATAGATTACCTCATAAATCTTAATTCAATAGAAAATAATCTGTCAATAACAGAAACAAACCATTTCAAAATATTATAAATATGATGCTAATAGTATTGTAAAAAAACCAGTGACTTATCTAATTCCAAAATAAATCGCATTATAATATTACACCATTTCCAAACTGGTTCCTTAAATAATTTTTACTAGATTCACTAAATGAACACATTATCTAACACAACACATTTAATTTTTTTCCAAGTTACACTATTTTTTCAACTCCATTCAGTATGTCTCCAATTCTTCAATACTCTCATCCGTGGAACTGTCGGAATTGAAATCAGTTTCGAGTAATTTTACAATAAAACTCTAGGAAATTACGTCTAACATCGGTTCAAGTTTTAAATAATTTGTCTCGCACTTTTCCACAGTTTTTCATACTGCCTTCCAGAAGTTTGCATTTATTTCTTCAAATTTTTCTTTCGCCAGTTCTCTTGTATCTTCTAAATTGATGTTATATTCTTTTGGGCAATGTAGTTTTTAAGATATGTCCAGACGTTCTTAATAGAATTTAAATCGGGATGATAACTTTGTAATCTGACAACAGCGTGTCCTTTTTCAGCAAAGAATGAATTTATTTTGTGCGTTTTAAATGGACGTTTATCAGCGCATACAATTCAGGTTTGAACATTTCATGTGAAAATGGTATCTTGTTTTTAGCAAGACAGTCGATCATGTCCTCTTTTGTGAATTCGAATTAAGGGATGGATTTATTTGAACATTGTGGTATGGTGAGTTGTCCATGACTACTGCAGATCTCGGTGACAGATTAGGTAGCAATTGAGACACAACCCGTTTTAGAAAATTATTAAAATTCATATCGTCATGGTAATCAACCATTTTTTACCCGAAATATTAGGTGAGCATTTTCGATCAAACCGTGTTCTCCTTCTGCATTAACTGTTATTGTTCGACTCTCTTTAGAAAGGGAAATTTCAGAACTTCTGAAGAACCACCGGTACGTGCTTGATCCCTAGTATGGGAAGAATATATGTAGGTTCATCTACGTATATAATTGGACGATGGTATATAATTGGACGATATGGTCAGGTTTCAACTTCTTCCTTGGCTGTTTTTGTACGAGAAGTACTGAATTCACTTCTACTAGTTTTATGTAGTTCTTGTTGCTTTAAAATGCGCTGAAGTGATCTAACGGATATACACCGTTCGCTTTAGAAACACGAGTCTGAATCCGTTTTAAATTTTTTGCTTGTCCTTCTTCAGCTTCTTTCTTCATAAAATTATAAACATTCAGAATAACTAATCGAGTTTGATTTTTTATTATCGTCTTTCCCCAATTTTACCGGTTTTTTGCCGACATTATGGGTTTATGTTTACACTACAATAAATTAAATTTATGAACAATTCAAATAAAGTTAACTAAAAAATAACTTTTCTTTAACGACAGTAACACAATTAATATAGTTAGTAACAAATAACAGCTGCGAACAAAAGTCGATTATGTAAGTGTTAAATTCAGTTATTGGTTATAAAAAACGTACATAATGTTTTCATAAAAGTACGTAACCACGATGTTTTACGCTCGTAGTTCTGATCTCAACTTACAATTTGTTTACTCCCACCACAATCTGTTGCTGTGATACTACGGCGCATCCAATTTCTGTCCGCCATCGCTGAACAAACAAGTTGTAATTGTAATAAAAATATTAAATTTTTTTCAACTAGTGTTTTGTGTAATTCTACCTTTTTTAATGTGAAAATTTCGTCTATATTTCTCTGTTCATTTTTAAGAATTTTTTATCTTATCTTTTTAATGTAGTCTCCTCACAGACATCTAATCAGAGGCCGGTTTATGTCCAGATAATTCACCACTGAGAACTATCATCAGCTGTAGATCATTTAGCATTATCTTAAAGAATTGTCTACAGTTAACAAATTGTAAGAACATATTTGTACTAACATGTATAATTACACAGGTCAACAATAATAATTTGGAATTAAGGTAATGGTACGTAAATTAATGTATTTTTTATGTTGAATCCTAAAATGAAATCAGTTTTTCTTTATCGCCCTCAGATTTTTAGTTATGACCCTTTAAAATATTGAGGAATTTCTTAAATAATAGAATACAAAAATAATAGTAATTACAATTGAAATTCCTACCTTTATTTTGGAGATTTGTTTTCTTAATTCACTTTTGTGTTCAATGAAGTCTTCTCTTTTTATCATCCAGCAGTAAGCAGTCACTCATAGATAGAGCACTCATTATAGATTCAGTCCATTTTCTTTGATAACTTTGTTCCAAATGCAATATATCTTGGTGGAACCTTTCTTCTTGTTCATCCCTGATGTCACCCAAGTTTAAAGGGAAAATGTTCAAATGAGAATTTAAAAAATGAATTTTCAGTGACATTCTGCAGCACATATTTTTGTAGTTCACTAAGAGTTCATTTATAAGCTGATCATAGTTTTCACCTTTGAATGACTGCCATGCTGCTAATTGTTTAGGATTCAGTTTGCTGTAACATATATTTTCACTAATTAATTTTCTTCTTTGTGGCCTGATGAATAGTCACTCTTTTAATCTGGCTTCACTTATTTGTGAAAAAAACCTTAGCTAAATATTTAAAGCTGTCTCCATCTTTATCTAATGTTTTTACAAAGTTCTTCATCAGACCTAGTTTTATGTGTAGAGGTGGTAAATTAATACAATCTACTTCAACAAGACAAATATTGACATTTTCCTTTCCTGGGGTAAACTGATTTCTTTTTGGCCTGTCTTTAACTGCATAATGTTTATCTGTAGCCCGACTATCCCACAAACACATGATTCAATTTATGGTGATTTCATCTATATCATTTACATGATGCTCCAAACTCTAAAAATGTTAATACTGCTTCTGAGCAACAGCTATGTAAAGCAAAAACGTTTTATTATTAGTTAGTGAGCTCTCCAATCCATTAGCAAATATTCCACCGGCAACAATACATCCATTCCATATCAGATGTACTGATATTAAAATCAGTGATGAGCAGTGTGTTTCTGAAGTATTAAACCAATTTCAATGACATAGTGCACCAAAGGATATTGTTTAAAATGGAATGAATGATAGTGAATTTGTCTACCATTTCATATTCGAAAAACAATACAAGAAGAATCAACTCTTTATTGAAGAATAATACAATACAGTACACAAAGTTCAAGGGCCCAAACTTAGAGAGAATAGCAAACTTGGAAAGTAAATGGCAATTACCAGATTGTTACATCACTACATGAAGTATCAGAATATATATCCAAGCTTCAAAATCCAAGCCTGCTTTTAAAAGTTTACTTGAAATATTTGAAGAAATCGTTCACTCAATAAATAGTCATGAACAGTTCTCCAAATCATACATAAGATTGATGATGAAAATGACAGATGAGAGAGAGAGAAATTGGTGTCTGTGAAACTTGTCATCAACTTTTGAGTATCCCACAATTTCATTGTACGAGAAGTTTTCAAGTGATTATAATCAGATTAAGAAATTATGTTGCAGTTTGAGAAAATGAAGTCACTAGTGTTTCATTTGTGTTAAGTGGACGGTAAGTAAACAAATACTGATTCAAATTAACAATTGTATATTAACATGTTCATGATTTAATTGAATTTTTATTATATTGTTGAAATATATATATATATAATTTTATGTATGTACATGTCTACTGTATGATGTGTAAATATGAGTCTTCAAATGATAGATCGTGACTAGACTAGATGAGAAGAGACTGTTTGAGTCTAGTGATAATGTAGTGTAAATGGAGCCGAGTGAATCGCCAGAAGCTGTGTGAATCATCAGGAGCCAAGTGAATAGTACGGAGCCGAGTGTATCGTGTGGTTGCGTGTTACTCACTAACAATTAATGAATAAAAACACATGTTTAATAAAATACAAAACAAATTTTGTTGAAAGGAAGGAAAATAACATTCAACATCATAAAGTGCCAGACAGCAGACTGCATAAACATACCGCCCACCAGAAATCGGTATGATTCTAATGTTCAAAACCAGGAAACTGAATATAAAAACTAACAAACAAGAATAATTAATAAATTAAACAACAGTAAAAAATGTCTGTCATTGGTGGGTAATAGATATATTTTGGTCAGGGATTTTTTACAAGTCCCTGTTAATATTCGAATTGTAGCTACTCGAACGAGGTTGTCTGGTCCAGAATGTATATCATCAATAATGCCTAGTTTCCACTGCAGTGGTGGCGTCTTATTCTCTATTAATATAAATAGAGTTCCAGGTTGATGCGATGGATGCTCAGCCCTCCGTTTGGATCATTGTTGAAGTTGAGATAGTGAATCGGAAAACCATCGGTGCCAGATAGTCTGAATACTTCGCTGAACTAACTGCCATCTGTTAAGGCTGTTTAAAGGTACATCAGTTACATTAGGATTAGATAGAGAGGTAAGAGGACTACAAATTAAGAAATGTCCCGGAGTTAGAGGTTGGGGATCAGAGGAATTTGAAGATAATGTGCAAAGGGGGCGAGAAATGTGGTGAATTTGGCGGAATAAAGTCCCGAATCCCCTTTTCGAACAAAAAGTTTGCCATTTTCCTTCTTAAGTTCTCATTATTTAAAAATGTATACGCCGAATGAAGGGAATTATTGACCTCAACGAAATTCATCCCATTATCACTGCATCGGATAAAACACAGACCTCTTCTTGAGACAAATCTTCTTAATGCAGTTATAAATGCATCGGTTGATAAATCGCTGACTAATTCTAAACGTATAGCTTTGGTAGACAGGCAAGCAAATAATGCAACATAACATTTTATCCTAATGCTTGAGCGCCGCCCACCTTGACGTATTAATAAAGGTCCTGCGTAGTTTATTCCGCAGTTGGTGAATGGCCTGTAACTAATTTCAGAGCGGCGTTATGGCAGTTATCCCATTAATTGTTGTGATTGCTTGGCTTGAATCGAAAACATGTCAGAAATTTGTGTAGAATTGATCTGATGATGCTTTTACCATTGATTATCCAATATTTCTCACGAAGTTGAGGATGTTGTAGTAATTGCGGTCCTGCATGCAAGAGCCTAAGATGTTCATTTTTAATTATTAACCTAGTTAAATTAGATTTAGGCGGAAGAATGACAGGATGCTTATTGTCAAAATTCAAATCAGATGATTGCAATCTTCCTCCCATTCTTAGACAGCCGTTTCCATCTAAGAATGGATGCATCGAATATAGTTTGCATACTTTAGATACAGATGAATTAGTGTATAATTCTTTAATTTCCGTTTGAAAATGAATATTTTGAGTCTGAATAATACATCGCATTAAAATAAATTCTTTCTCTTGAACAGATAAAACATGCTTATAATTAATTTTGTTTTGCTAATTTTTTTTTTAATTTTTAATAAATCTCATACAATAACACAATGCATTTATGATTTTTGACAATGAGAAAAACAAATCAGATAAATTTGTCCAGCTAGTATTTATAATTAGTGATGTGGAGTCATTATGAAGTTCGCTTTGACAATTCGGTGATTCAAAATTAATTTCTTGAGCAGTTTTCTTATTCCAGTTTTTCATTTGCTGACCTAACCAAAAAGGATCTTTTCACAATAAGTTATTATTTTGTAATTCGATTGCACTCATTCCTCGAGAAAGTAGGATTTTCTTTGGAATAAACATGTCCTCATTTACAGTTTTCAGTAAGTTCTTGAATTCTGACACACTGTTGGCTACAAAGATTTTCCATTTTATTGGTGAGGCTGCTATCCAAGAAAGTACAACTGTAGAGTCTGTCCATAAATAATTACTCTTTATATTTATACAAAGCATAAGAACAACGTTTTTGAATAATTTTGATAATAAAAGTGTGCCGCTTAATTCTAATCTTGTTATGTAGATCTGTTTTATTGGTGACACTCTTGATTTTGAGCAAAGGAGATTGACTGTGAGATTTTCCTGATCACCATAAGAATGTAGGTACACATATGCACCGTAGCCATCCTTCGAGGCATCAGCGATCCATGTAATTGTAAATCAACTATTTCTCCTATTCCTTTGATTAATCTTGGAAAACGAATTTGCTTTATAAATGGGAGCTTTTCACAGAGATCAGACCAAACTTGAAGGAGATTTCCTGAAAGTATGTCATCCCACTCCAATTTCTGAAGCCATAATTTTTGCATAAATATCTTGTATAGCATAATAAATGGACCTAATAGGCCTAATGGATCGAATATGGACGATATGATCGCTAAAACTATTCTTTTAGTGAATGGACTATTGTGATTTCTGTCGTTTATTTGAAAACGAAACTTATCCTTCTGATAATCCCAGATTAAATCTAAAGTATTAATACCGTGATTACAGAAATTAAATGTGTGATTGGCATTGCCCAATTCAGCCAAAGAATTTAGAAGCGCCGCTCATTTGAACACCATTTGCGTAAATCAAATCCAGCTTGTTTAAGGATCGAAATTATTTCACCTTGTAATTGTATTCCTTCATTTAAATTATCACAACCACTTTGTAGGTCATTCACGTAAAAATCTCTGGAGACTATTTCCGAAGCCTTTGGAAACTTTTATGAATTTTCATTAATTAATTGGATTATATATCTTGTTGCAAGGAATAAAGCAGATGCAGTTCCGTACGTGACATTGATCAGTTGAGCGTTTGATTTCTTCATCTCTTGAGCTTAGCTACAAAATTCGTTGTAACTCATAGTCTTTTTGGTCAACACGTACTTGTCGGTACATCTTCGCAACATCCGCAGTCGTTGCATAAACATGCATTATAAATCGTAAAACGATTGATATTAAGTCTTGTTGGACAACAGGTCCTCTCATCAAGGTATCATTGACTAATATTCCATTCTCCGCCTTGGCCAGATTTGTCAAAGACTACTCGTGTTTTTGTTGTAGTGCTAGTTTCTTTAAACACCGAATGATGTGGTAAATAGTATGTATCGCTGCTACATACTTGATAATTCTTTTGTATTGACGGTGGAATCATCCGCATGTGACCAAATTGAAAATTGTAATCAATTCGCAGAGTATTGGCTTTGTTCGGTTTTATCTGTAACGCCAGGAATTTATGTTGGGCATTGTTAAGAGAGATGTCTAGAGGAACATGGTTCGGAATTCTTGGTAATCGCACAATATATTTTCAGTTCTCTTCAAGTTTTCTAAAAAGTGCTGTTCACCTAAGTTTTCTTCTTTAGTGCGAGTTTTAGTGACAATCTCTTCTAATTCCCAAAACTTCTTCAATTGATTTTGAATATTCATTTCAGAATTGACTAATAATGTTATGCAAGGAGGTTTTTCTTCTGTAATTGGAACGGTAACCTTCCAGCAGTTATCCAACATAAATTAGTTTCTTGAATAACTGGAAAATTTTCACCTTTCTTGATTTACCTTTTTTAATAAAGTGTAAGTGTAATTCAGATCTAATAGCACGTCTACATTACTGGGTGTATTAAAATTTCTATCCGCAAGCGTCACAAACTTCGGAAATTTCCACGTGTTTGTATTTATACGTGCAGTAGACATCAAACTTGTAATACACAGTAGAACAAAACATTTAATAGAAGTAGAATAATGGTCTTAATTGACGTACAATTCATATTTACACTATAATTTATCGCTGCGGAAACGTTAGTTATTCCCCAGATCAGTTAATCTTCTCGCTGTAGTTTTAGTCTTAAACGCTGCACCATGTTTTCAGTAATAAAACTGGCCTGAGAACCGGCATCAAGTAACACACGGCAGGATTGCAATCGATTTTCCGAATCTTTAATCAACCCTAAAGACGGCCGTAGCAAGTAAAATCTGAGTTACACTTTGAATTTTTAAACTACAATAATTGCTACTTCCATTTGTATTAAAATTAAGAACGTCGTTTTCAACACCGCATCTGTTGTTAATTTCATTTTTGCTTACAATATTTACAATTAGAATTATAACAATTCTTAACATTGTGATTGCTATACAGGCAATTAAAGCATAAGTCAAATGATGTTTTACCGTCAGTAGGTAACTTAAGAAAATTTACACATTTATACAATAGGTGAGATTGTTTGTAATACGGACACTGCAATTTAGTTGTAATAGTATAAGCATGCGCCTGATAAGAATTATTTCTATTCCGCTTGGTGAATAGAATATTTCAAAGATGAAGACTCCAAATGTTTCTTTGAGACACTGAGGCAGAAATTTCTAATATTTGTCTCTGTTTTTCAAGAAAAACAATAAATTCATCGATAGATGGAAAAAATCAGCTATCGAAGTATTTGGGGAAGAGTGATCGACTGATCCTTTTTGAACAAATATTACTGTTTTTAAGCAAATTAGCCACTTCTGAAGGTGACCCTTCATGATTAGAATTTAATATTTTCTGCATTTTCGCATGAAGATTATGGAATGTCTTCCATTTCTGCATTGTCTTCCTGTCTGCTTCTTCATTTTCAGCATTATATTCTAAAAATGTCTGGACCTCATCGTATTTATACCAGATCAAGATTTAATGATCGAATTTGACTTGTAACAGTTCAATATCTTAATTTTCCATACTAAACAATTCCATAAACTTTATAATTCACGTGATGGAACGCTTAAGTGTACCCCTTTGACAATTTTTTTGTTTTATTTGGGCTTGAAGCACATCTGTTGCACATTCACCTTCACTATCTACCTCATCCGTATCAGACATTTTGTATAATTATAAAAATAAAAGAGTTAATTAAGATTAGATTTTCGTAAAGGACGTGTTTCAAAGAACAAAGCTGAAGGAAATAACATGAGTGAAGGAAATATTACATAGGTTATAGAATTAGGATTGAATTACGAAATGATTATCTGGGCATAGGATACAAGTCAACAACTGATAATTAAGGCCAAAATATTGACAGAGATAAACAGACATTAACAGTATAAGTATTATTGCTTTAGATAGGCAATTAGCTTACCACATTGGAATCCTATGAGGCGTTTAGCGATTTTACTTACGAATTGCATTCACCATATAGCCAATTAATTGTTTTAGCATACAAATTATCATTAAGGCTGCACCAATTAATTAAACACATTTTCACGTTTACACATTTCAGTTTTGTTTTTATGAGTAAGTAGAATCATATACATTATATTGCTTCTGATACCATGATGCTTAAACAATGTTACTTTACCCTTACAATTATAAATTTAGTTAATTTCACTATGTACTAAATTCCAAATATCCAGTGTGTAGGACCAAATTTCGTTTCATTTATATTAAGTGACTGTAAATAAAGAAATACTGATTCGAATTAACAATTGTATATTAACATGTTCATGATTTAATTGAATTTGTATATATTGTTGAAAAATGTATATAATTTAATGTATGTGCATGTCTACTGTATGATGTGTAAATATGAGTCTTCAAGTGATAGATCAAGACTAGACTAGACAAGATGAGATTGTCTGATTCTAGTGCTAAGCTTATATAGTTTAGATGGAGCTGAGTGAATCACCAGGAGCTGTGTGCGGTACGGAGCCGAGTTAACTACCAGGAGCTGTGTGCGGTACAGAGCCAAGTGAACCGCTAGGAGCTGTGTGAATCATACGGAGCCGAGTGAATATCAGGAGCTGTGTCTCAAGATACTGCTCGCCACAATTTACACTTCTTATGTTAATATAATAAGATTGAATCCAACAAGCTTGTTGACTGGGCCGTATTGTATGGTTGTGTGTTAAGGAGTAATAATTAATGAATAAAAACACATGTTTAATAAAACACAAACAAATTATGTTGAAAGGAAAGAAAAACTAATATTTAACATCACATGGTGCCAGACAGCAGTGCTGCCTGACAATTACCTTGATGTTTTACTATGTTAAAAGGCCTCAAAATATAGAAAATATCACTTAAGTGAATTTGCTAAATTATATACTGAAGCTAAAACTAAAACACGTCTGTGTCTACACAGACGTGTTTTATCTAGAAAAAATAAAATAGTACAAATTTATCCTAAGATTGGCAAAAATGGTAGTGAATTCAATTTTTAATTATTTTGTAAAGAACAGCTGATGTTACACAAACCATGGCGAAATGGATAAGACTTGAAAAATTAAAATTAAACCTGAAGAGTACATTTGAATAGAATGATATGATAGAACATCAATAAATAAATATGAGTAGGTCTTTATTTTCACAAGATGATCAATTAGAACATGAAAATAATGATAATGAAATGGAAAATTATAATAATGAAATCAGAATTGCCCATATCTATCGAGCTACTATTGTACAAAGTGATCATAAAATCGATTTGGACATACAGAATCTAACTTTGGGGTACAGCAAGTACCAGCAATACAGAGATTATTCAGCTTTTCCAGAATAAATTTACAAGATGCATAATGCAGGTGCCATGGTTTGTTTGGAATGCCAAAATCCATAAGTACCATATGTTCAGGAAGAAGAAAATTGATTGCCAGCCAAGTAAAGTATAAAATAACGTTTAATGATCACATGAACCATCTAGCTGTTAACCTCTTGGACAGTGATGATGTTAGATGGTTAAAGCGGCTGCATATATTACACCTAGGAACCTAACAATGATAATCAAGAAGAGGCTTCTATTCTTGAGTTGTGCATTATCTAAGTATTTATGTCAATGTTTGTGATTTGTTTCATCTAGTATTCAAATCCATAAAAAAATGTAATTGCCTTTACTAGGACTTAAACTTAGAACTCTCGACTTCGAAATCATCTGATTTACAATGATGAGAGGCCAGTCTGGTGGGCCAGGCTTTGATAATAGAAAGGATAATGATGATACAAAATTTATTTATTTTTTATTTTTTTATCTTTTGCAGTTTCTGTTACATTAACAAATAATGTAGAGTGGTTTATACAAGAGTCCTAAATTAAATTAGTGAAATTTTAAACAACATACAAAACAAAATTGTTTTCTTAATTTGCTTCACCTTCAAGAATTGTAAAGTTATGTTGTGCAACTAATATCAAAAAATCATTTTTATACAAGATATGTGAAATAACTAAGTGTAATTGATTTTTATAAAAGAATGGCAATGTGTAAATAAAAATATAGCTAAATTATATCTCAAACGCAGTAATAACAATTTAGTTATGCCTGACCTTGAAATATAGCAGTTAAAAAAAATTATTAGGCTCTCCATTTAACTTTTATTTTGTTTCTTTTTTCTGGAAAATTAGTCATTATTACCTGAAAATAATTTTTTTTTTAAATTCATTTGGAAGTACAAAAAATAAAAGCTAATTGTTATCTTTGACTTCATCTTTATTTATCAATTTGTGTTATGAGTGAGAATTAACATTAATTTTTTAAATAATTTATGCAAACAATATTAACTTAAAAAAACATTACAATTTATACTCATATAATTCCTTCCTTATTGTTAGAGAATGAAAATAATGTTCCATTAAAACATCTCCATAATTTAATTCTTAAGTACTATAATGATTAATTTTAATGTCAAATTAAAGAAAGAAAAATTTAAAAAATATTTTCAATGTAGAAAATAAAGTTATTTTAAATTAACTATTATTTTTAAATTTCAAGAGAAATTAATATACTAAACCTGCTTGGAAATTAAAAATATTGTGTCTGATTTATCATTTTTTAAATAATTGTATCAAAATCCAAGTTTTTTTACATAACATATTTTTTTTATTTTTTGGAGTAATCTTTATAGAAGAATTTAGCTAGAATAAAGGCATATTGAACCAAAGAAGGTAGAAGTGCTTCTACTTCCCTCCACAGAATAATATTGATGTTAAAACAAATTTTGAAGTTTATAGAACTAAGTAGAATGCAATAATAAAAGCAGAATAGATGACTTCATTAGAAAAATTAAAGTGATTTGGCATAAGTATTCTGTAAATATTCAAATTAAACATTAAGCATTTTTAACAAATTTCTACAATTTTAAAAATTGAAGATCTTTACAATCACAAAAGCTTTTAAAGTAGTTTACGATAATCTCAAGCCTGCAAAACAAGTCTTGGTTGCTCTAAAATTCAGAGAGAAACTTAATGATCTATTTAAGCCCATCAATATTGTCAACCTACAAACTTTAACATAAAATAAAATTTGTAAACATTTTATGTAAACGTAATTTTATGATTGCCCCTTCACATCAATTGTACATCTTAATAATATGCCATTAGGTGTCAGTAAGTTTCTCTAGATGTTGTGAAGTGTTTATAGTAAATGTTTTAGGAATAAATATTGTAGGAATATATTCTTTACTTATTTATCAATTATTAACTCCACACTTTGTATTGGAAAACCTCTTTATTGACTGAAACTACTTTCTTTACTGTTAATATTTTCAGTTTAATATATATGTTGGCTGTTTGTTATTCATTTCAGCACTTTGTTATTCATTTTTAACACAGATGCAGGAAGCGAAAGTGCTGAAAGTGATTCTTGTTCAGCACGTACAATATCAAAAACCATACCTTTGTACATTTTCACTACCCCAGGATGGTAGTTGTAAAAAGTTTAATCCGTGCATGCAGCTGTATTAATGCACATGCACATGCTGTATTAATGCAGTTTGATGCACATTTGTAACTTCTTGTACAATGATAGTAAAAAATTGTGGAAAGGAAACATCAGAGGGTAAGTTAATTTTTATATAATTTTATTATTATGGATGTATCACAAAATATAGTCCAGATGAAATGTAAAAGTTGCATTTTATGATGTAAGAAACTTTGTAGTTTAATTAAATCTTGAAACATAATTAATTATAAGTATTGTAAACACTTGTTTTTCTACTTTTGGTATGTCATATTTTTATTTCTGAACAATCAGATTCCAATGTGTACTTTTTGTGTAAATTGTTCATCATATAATTATCTTTAAAGGAAAGGAAAGTTTTTATTAAAGTCTGCTTATCCTCTATTCATTTAGATTAGAAAAGAAAAAACAGTTTTTTTTTTACAGATAATAGATGTACCATTACATAGCTCAATGCCCCTTTAGTTATTTATTTTATTATTTTTTTTTTTTTTGCTTCAACATTATGTGATTGCACATCATTTAATTTTTCTTGTCTCTCTAGGAATGTTATGATGAAGAATTATGAGTTCACTTTTAATAGCCAATATATACCAAACTTAATAATCTACACTTTTACTTATTCAGCTATGGTCCTACTCAGAAAAGTAAAAGTGTTTCTGCTGCAGTGACGTAGCTGTCAATATGACAGCTACCAATTGCAGTGACGTACCAATTGAGTATTAAGATTTTTATAAATGATTATGTCTCAAGACTCTCTTAGCCCAAAAATGTTAAAGAAAATAGTCATTAATGTTACACAAAAGTTATAGGCATTGATGGCATTAGGTTTTGGATAAAATTAAAAAAGGGAAGGGCATTTTATTATTTTTAATTTCTGACTTTTTGTATAGAGGTAGGAGAAAATTGACCTTAGTATGATGAAAGTATTTTTAACCTTGTTGAATAGCATTTATTCCAGATTGTGTCATTTTAATGAAATAAATAATTATTCAATAAATAAATAAATAAACTTTTAAGTGCCAAATACAATGGGCGTGAATGTGACTTGAATTTAAAATGTCAATTTTTTAAATTTTAATTTTCAAGATTGAAATTCCAACGTTAGTATTAATATAGATGATATATGACTGTTTAACAAAAACTGTTCCCATGTGATCTGATTTGTTAGTATATGTCAGTAAGTCCTTGTTTTATCACATGTCAAAGTTTAAAAAACTCAATTTGACATGCAAGGTGGGGTGGATCACTGGACCAGCAGTTGGCTTCTTTCCAGGCGATAATGCCAAAGCATTTTTTGATCAGGAAAAAAAAGCTGGCGTCTTATTACCTACAAGATCCTATAATAGTAGACTATCTTGTCTACTGTACTACCATCAGTGACGACTTCTGATGCCTCACATAAAACTACTGTGTATCTATGTTTAAGCTTTCTAAACTTTGAAGAGTAATGTATTTTTCATGTTCAAGCATGTTAAGATGTGGTCTTTTTTGTATATGTAGATATATTAGCATGTAGATATGCATTTATTTTTTTTTCTGTGAATGCTTCTGATTCAGTTTTCAAAAATTTTTTCTTTAATTTAAGTGCTTACATTCTTTACAACCTTATGTAAAATAAATAACTATTATATCATATAAATATAACCATATTATAAATAAATATTTTATTTTATCAGTACATAATAATATATTATATAGTTGCATCATAAACAGATGCTGCTCCATGAATAAGGATCCAATATATGTAACAGCCTTTCTGAATTTTTAATTCATTAAAAATCTCACTTTAAAACTTTTCTATCATAACATTAAACGGTTGTTATCCTTTCCCTTAAATTTTGTTCATGAATGTGGATCTCTCTTTGATTGGTTAAGGTTCATAGTATATATATATATATTTCTTTCAGATAAATGTTTATCTTACCCAAAATGACTATTAGTCATGAATTAACCTCACTTGAAAATTTCAGCGATGATATTTTTAAGCTAAATTTACATTTTCTATTCCAATTGCCTAAAACAACAGTTATTAATTTTTTTTTTTTACTCTTTCTCTAGAAACAGTGTTAAAGATTCTTGTTTTATAGTGATTATTCTGTTCATTAATCAATTAATATTTATTATTACTATCTCTTTTTTTTCATTTATCTACGTTTACTTATTTTTTTAAATACATTTTTCTCTTAGTATTTACTACTGATGATGATTGTTTAACAATCAGAATTGCCATTTACTTTTAGATTTTAAGTAAACTATTATGGTTTTGTAATATAATCAATCATGTCTTTCAATTTACATTATTAATTAACATTGAGCATTATTTAGTTAGTAATTAAGTAGTTAGTAATTAAGCAACTGTATTTCATGACAAAATTATTCATGTACGTTTATAAGTATTTCCTTTGATTTGAACCTTAGAAATCTGCTAATATTATACTTAACCACTAGACCAGCCCGGTGGGCTAATGTACGTAAGGCTACACTAGGGTATTTTACCACATGTAAACAGTGCCCAAAACTGTTGAAAAAATAAAAACCCTATTTTAACAAAAAATTGGAGTGTTTGTCCACCAAGCAATGATATGCTTCCACCCAGCACTGTTTTAATAATGGAAAATATTTTATACATTCTAAGACCACAGTAACATTCCATAAAAAGGTTTTAAGACATGTTATTTCAAGTTTATTTAACAGAGAAGGGAGTAAATGGAAAGACTGGATAAGTTCAGAAAAATTTGATTTTTTTAATTAACGATCAGTAAAAAATTATCAAGTTGGCAATGAAAATTATCAAATGACAGCACGTGTTAGACATTGTATTCAGGTTGTCCCCCTATATTATGATTAAAATAGAGTTAACCACTAGACCACCCCGTTGAGTTAAACTGTCCATCTGTCAATCAATGTTGTATATCCCCTGCAGTAATATCAAACAATAGTTTTGCTAAAATATCAGTTTAATAGTAGCTCAAAATGAAGCAAAAACACACTACAGGGTTTAAACCAAGATAAAAGACATTTTTAATCGAATATGTAGTACACAACAAATTCATTTTAAAATCTCTTTGAATCCTGAAAAAGATTTTAAATGAGAATCTTAAGGGTGAGAAGCAAGATTATATCACTCCATCAGGATAACATTAATCATTGGTATTTATAAAATAAAGTTTTTTAAATCAACAACTGGCAGAGGTAACAATATTTATTATTATTTTTTTTTTTGTGGCAAATTAAAGAATGGAGAGTTTATTCCCATGTTGTTTGTACATAACCAATCTTTTACAAAATGAAGATAATTACATTATAATAACATAATTTAAAACAACCTCGAAATTTACTCATTTTAAAGATATTTTTAATGGTTTACAAAATACTGCTATACCTTCTTAATATTTTAATGTAATTAAATTAAATTACAAATGACTTTTAGTTTTTTAAAAAATAATTTTATTCTGTTTGTAATTATTATTTTGCACACAACAGTGTTAGTTACATAATTAAGAAAAAAAATAAAGTAAAAATTATGAAATTATTTTACCCACAATAATAAATTCTCCAACTCTTAAATGTAAATGCAGTTGTATCTGACAATATTAATCCGAAAGAGATACTGGGATCAACACCTTACAACAAAAATCAAGATGAAGTATTATTTTTTAAAGAAGGTAAATTTTTTAGTTCAGTCTAATTATGATTTTGTTTAACAAATTTCTCTTATTGTAAGCTAAAAATATTTACATGCTTTAACTAGTTTTATTGAATCATAGTAATTCATCAGAAAGAAAGCAAACTAAACTATAGATGATCCGAAGATTGTGTTTTTAATGATCTTTGTCATCAACAATCATCTATCCTGAGACAGGTCCCTCGCACTATATCCATCTTTATCTATTCTGTTTTCAGCTTAACTTTTAATTTCTTGATAACTCACATTTTATTTTACAGAATTAATAATTTTTAATCTTTTCCAACCTCTCTTCATTGCACCTCTAAATTGCTATATTCTGTGTTTCTAAAATGGTGGCTGGCTATAATTTTTCGAATTCTACTTGTAAAACTAAACAAAAAATATCCTTAGGAAAAATTTCAATTTCTCCTTCGTTCTCCCCTTGTCCGCCATTTTGTTATTTTGTATAAAAATTTATATCTCAAGTTCGGATAGACAAATCACATTAAAATCTGGTAAGCGTCTTGGTAATAAAGTTTTAAAAGTAACCGAAAATCAGGACTTAAATATCTTTGCAAAATACAAAATGGCGGCCATGTATATTTTTCAATCCGTTATATCTCCATAAATATTAGTTTAATCAAAATTTATTTTATTTAATAAAATATTAAGCCTATTATTTTGAAAAAAATTACATTTTATTTTTGAAAATCGGTTTACAAATAGCCGAGTTATGGCAGAAAATTGATGTAATATTATGTGTTCTCATGTCCTCCACTTTACGTTTAATTCGATGAAACATTAATTGTTTTTATTTATCGTTAATTCTAGTATTGTAAATTAATATCAAATTAATTAATAATTTTCTCACAATAACAGACCTAATAATTATGACACAAAATTACATCAATTTTCTTTCATAAATTGACTATTTGTTAACCGATTTAAAAAAATAAAATGTCATTTTGTTCATAATAAAAGGCTTAATATTTTATTAAATAACATAAATTTTGATAAAACTAATATTTATGGAGATATAACGGATTGAAAAACAAAATTGGCCGCCATTTTGTAACTTGGGAAGGTATTTAAGTGCAGATTTTAATGCGATCGTCTACCCGAACTTGAGATATAAAGTTTTATATAAAAATAACAAAATGGCGGACAGTGGAAGAACGAAAGAGAAATTGCAATTTTTCCTAACGATTTTTTTGTTTAGTTTTACAAGTAGAAGCCGAAAAAATATAGCCAGCCCAACATTTTAGAAACACTTTGTATGTCTAATTGAGAATACTTAGTTTATGTCTGTTTGTTAGAAAAATAAATGTTCGGATCTTCCAATAAATATTTTCAGGTATAGTCGTTTACTTAGAGCTTTTAATAAAATTTAAACAACAGAAATAAATATCTTGGGGACAGATTTTTGAAGTATATATCTAGAATGTTCCTTCATTATTTCAGTAAAAACTTTCAAACTAAAAAACTTAAATAATATATATTTTTTTAAATATAGTAGGCTATATAATATTATTATAAGTTATACATATTAATAGTATATATATATATTGTGTGTGTGTGTGTGTGTGTATGTGTGTGTGTGTGTGTGTGTGTGTGTGTGTGTGTGTGTGTGTGTGTGTGTGTGTGTGTGTGTGTGTGTGTGTGTGTGTGTATGTGTGTGTGTGTGTGTGTGTGTGTGTGTGTGTGTGTGAGAGAGAGAGAGAGAGAGAGAGAGAGAGAAATATCATATTTTAAACGGTCGAACGGTCAAAATGAAGTATTTTTTTTTATTTACTAGATATATAACTGCTAAAACCGAGGGGAGATCGTATTTTTATTTAATCTTTTTTTTTGTGTTTATTACCTAGTTATAGCCAAACATATTTTCTTATTTTTAGGGAATTTTATTTTAAGCTTCCTCTGCATTAAGCGAAATTATATGTAAATTTTATGATTTTTCACAAACTTTTTTTCATTTCATATTAACAGCCAAAACAAACTAATGGAAAGAGCACTATTATCCTTTCCTCAATTAATTATCGTTTGTAGGATCTTTGTATGTACTTCATTGTGAATATTAGCTTTGTTATATACTGTTATTAAAAATAATAGAAAAATATAAACAAAAAACAAGGTGATGTAGTAAAGTATATATCCTTTACATTCACCAATCCTCAATTATGCTTGTATCCTAGAAACTGAGCTTACAATATTATTAAAATAGTAAAATTATTTTTGATACTAGCTCAAACTTCCACAATCAACTATGATCAACATTATCGTTTCGTACAGTCTTTAATTTTCATTATTGAATTTCCTTACAATTTATTTATTAAACTATAAACAAAATTATTGAGTTATAGTATACTGTTCACAGACTACTAATTATCTTATTCTAAACAGTTTTGATTACACTTTAGCAATTATACTCTTAAAATAGCTTTATTTATTTTACTAAGGCAGTTTACTTCCCCAATTATATAATAAAAATTAGTTGAGCGGTTACCGGTAAAGAATAAATGGATCTTTTAAATAAGACGTCCGCCAAGTCATGTGTATGAATAGACATAATTACAGTTAGGTTAAATTAGCTCTGGGTTAGGTTACATATTCCACGTGTTTAAACCATATGTGTTATCTTGTCTGTTGTTATCTTAATGGTGCGTGCTTGCTTGGTCTTACTAGGCTTGCAATAACCGATTGGTTATTTGTGACTGTAACTACTACTGGAACGACTGTTCTTCTAATCATGTCGCTTTTTTATGTTAGCTCGTGAAATTAACGATAAACCTCGTTAAGCTGTGCGGTACTTACAAAATAAACTCATTTTATAAAAATACGCAGCGTTCTAGTGGACATGATATATCTTTTTCTTTGACGGATTTAAGAGATTGCTGGTAGTGTAATGTGCGAACCGTCAATGGATATAGGATTACGAAAAGGTACACGGTTGATAAACTCTAAAATACACCCTAATTTTGTTTATTTATTCGAGGATAGAGGAATACGCAGCTACAACGTTTTGTGTTAAGAAACTAAAAAAATGACTGCGCCTACTATAACTGACTGGAAAAACCTTTTACGAGAAGTTTACGCTAACAATATGTTACAAAACTCGGTTAAGATTGGTGATCCAGTATAAACCGCAAATTGATAATGTTTTTTTCTCAAAGAGAAAGCACAATGTTGGACGTATCTATTCCACAACACTGGGTTTTGCGGGGACACGTCAAGATACAAAAGACTGTTTTCTGCGCAAAGTACCTGACAGAAATGCTGCAACCTTATTGTCTTGTACTAAGGAAACAATTTTACCATAAACAAAAATAATATCTGATTTATAACGATATCCCTGATTTACCGCAAATGCAGTTTAAACACCTAACAATTAATCTCAATAAAAAATCAGTTGATCCGGTTACTGGTGCAAACACCATATCCATAGAATCGTGGGCATCTACTAAACGATGAAATATAACCCTAGTCGAGACCTAATGGATTCAGACTTCTTGAGTTCATTTGAGTACGCAAACAAAAGATGGAAATCTATTCTAAGCAATTTCAAGAGAAATTAATTTGTTTTGGGATGTTTAAAATTTGGCGGCCGTTTTCTTAAAAATACCCGAATAAATTAACTAACAGACAACCGTTCGTTTTCAAATGTTGTAAATCAGTTCAATGTTTTGGCTGTTCATCAGAACTGAATTAACTTCTTTAAGAAAAACTATAACAAAAGTGCCTATTTACTGCTTTTTTAACTTAATTCGACTTTTTGATCGAGTAAAATTGAGAAAAAAATCTATACAATAAATATGCCATTGCTTGATTAACTAACTTTTTTTCTCATTGTCCTCATAAAACTGAAGCGCTTTTGAACAGATTGTTTTCTAATTATCATTCTTTTTAGTAGAATGAAAACCCGGGGTTTACCGCCATTTTGCTTTTTATTCGCTTTTGACAGGCTCAATCGAATGGGTACTTTGCGACCTCCCGGAACTATATAGCCTAGCCCCATGCATCCAGGTCCAACCGTTCTCGAGATACTAACGCGAGCGAAATTTGCATGTCAATTCACCTCAAACCCACTTTGCACAATAAAATTTTTCAATAAATCGATTTCTTCATCTTGTAAATTTAAGAAAAACTATGATGATATTCTACATCAATCGGCCATCACTATTTTCAGCGAAAACGGGGAGTTTGGGATAAAAGTTGTGGGATGTAATGTATACATTAGATAATGATCAATGATATTAACACATCGCTGAAAGTAATGATGACCTACATCATCATCATCATAAATTTAAAATCAGTCATGGTGTTTGGAGTTAGAACATATGTTTTACTATGAATTTTTCAGTAAATCAACAATTTCAACATGTAAATTTAACATCAACACACATTCATCATTGAAAGTAGCCGTTCTTTAATGTATCGAAAAACCCGTGAAAAAATAACCTCGGGTTCAACTGCCAATTTCTTTGTTGGTTCTGTGTTGTAAATTTGGAGGCATCTCAAACCCGTGTTTTACTACATATCTTACAATACATCCACTCTTTCAACGTGTAAACTTAACTAGACACACATGTTCATTCTGGAAAACATGACCACACATTCAACCGCCAAAGAATCATTACTTTCATAGAAAGCAAAATGGCGGTAAGCCCGGGGTCTCCATACTACTATTTTTATTTCAAGAAAGTCAAAAATGGAATTTAAAAAACATTTATATTCGTTTTGATAAGTTGATTACATCGAGGATTGAAAAAATTATGTTTATTTCACTTTCGAAACGGGTAATGCACTGCAATCTCGAAATAAACTGATCTGTCAGCACATTATTTTATAAGATATATACATGTTTACTTTTAATTGCTTTTAATTACATTCTCTTGTTCAGATTTTCAAAATTGGGCGAGGACAATGAAAAACACTTAGTACGATACAATTAATATGGGATTCAGTTAATTTTTTCTTTTATTCTTTGCAAATATTATGATAAAAAGAATATTTCTCTTTAATTTTCTGTTTTCTGAAGAAAAATTTCAGCAATAATCAAATTGCAGAATTTAACATAGAATTGACTGGTGAATAAAAAAAGACTCTCCGCGATTTTTTTTATACATATTATAAAACGAAAATATTAAACCTAAACACATAGGTAAAAATTTAGCTCCCTAACTAGAAAAAAATAAGATATTTACTGTTACCTACGATTATTATTTGCTTATTTCACGCAGCTTTGCTTTGCTTTTTTAAATACTTATTTTCATATATGGCTGTATATTTTCCTGTACGATTATTTTACGTTATATTAAATTTCATAACTTATGTAAGACCTGATATGAAATTATACATTAATATAATTCAAAGGGAGTAAAACATTCTTACATTCGAATTCTTACTTTATTACTTTGAACCCTACGCAAAAAAATGTTCTAAATAAATTTAATATGCTATGAACTAGTTGCAGTATAAATTAGCGAGCAAGATAGTTTTAAATAATGACGTTAATCGTTCTGGTGTTAAGTTGTGGGTGCATTTAATAGCAAAGCCATGCACAAAAAAATTTATTATGCATATGACCTACACCTGTTATATCATAGAAACAACATAATACAGCCTGTAACAAATAATATTCATCTGTGATTAAAAAGAGTGGTAATATGAATAGTCATCAATATGAGTGATTCGTATATACAAGCCTTTCAAAAATATCAAGCACAAGTAAAAAATCGAACGCTGGTCTTTCTAATACAGTCGGTTGCTGTATCAATCAAGCTATTAAGCTATTAAGTGTGTAATCTTGTTTTATACATATATATTTTGTGCTTTTTGATTCCTTTTAATTTTTTCCTTTTTTTCAGATTCTACCTGCATTTGTCATTCTCCTTGTTAATGTTAATAATGTAATACTCGCTGACAATGGTAGTTTTGAAAATTATGATATTGAAAATATTATTCCAGGAAGTAGTATTTTGAAAATGAAGAGGTCAGCCCAATATCAACCAGAATATCAGTCACCACAATATCCACAGCAGTATGGATTACAGTATCCCCAAAGAGTGATTGATTACCTTTCATCACAATCTGAAAGACTACAAAATCCTCAAATAGCAATCGATTATGCTTCACCACTAAATTATCTGAATAATCCACAAGCCCTGCAAAATAATTTTGGAAGAAGGTTCCTTAATGGCGGTGGCAATTGAGAGAGGAATTCAGATTATACTCCAATTGGGCTCATCAGTAGGATTACTGGATTATAATATAACAAGAATATTGTGGTGATGTTTTAGTCGGGCCCCTGAGCTGAGTACAACTCATAAAAAATAGTCAACTAGGCAGTTTTAGTTAAGTGCAGTGCTAATCTTGTGCTGCCTGTAGCCAAAATATGTGAGACATTTTCAAAAATTATTATTCCAGAGTAATCACAAAGCAACCATGTGATGATTGTTAACAAACAAAGAACTCGGCACCGCCACAACTTTCTTTTCTTTAGTAAAAATCTAATGGAAAAGATTAATAATCCTTACAATATTTATATCTTATAACATTCATTTTTTTTTACTCGAAAGGTAAAAAAAAAATAAATAAAATTATTCAAATCTATAAAAAAAAATCTATAGAACTTGTAATTACCAATTTACCAAAATAATTATATTTTAACACCTCATTCCTGCTTAAATCCAAAGGTTGGTAGTAATTACAGCACAAACCAAGAAAGTTTAATTTGTTAATTGATAAATCGAGTCGGATAGATGTAATCTATAAATTTCCACGGGAAGAACCAAAGAAACTGCAGGGATCCTAATCTTTGCTTCTGAGTAAAGTAAATACAGTTGTAATTAGTATTAACCAAATCACTTTTAATTTGACCATGAAATCAAATGATTTCATAACTCATTTTTTTATCCTGACATTAGGTAAAGTGTTTTGTTCATCGGGTAACTTTTGCTTCATAACCTTTCGCTGCATGCAAGAATTGCTAACAGAAATATTATATTAGACCAAATCAAGGCTTCTTTCCTATTATTTTCCTTACATAAGAACCTTATATCCATATAAGTTCAAATAAATATTGTTATATACATTTTTTTATATAACTCACCATATCTCAGGCATTCTTGGAAAAAAATATTTTAATAAAATTATTCATTTCTTACAATTTTTGTCCATATTTTTTTTTTTAATTTTGCTAGTATATTTTTAAAAAAACAGAATTTAATCTAAGGAAAATATTTCTTTAAAAAATTTTGTAAGTGATTTCTTAACTCCTTAGATGCAAAATTAATCATGAAAAACTAGAATATGAACCACTCATATTTACAGAGGTAACAAAGACCAAAAACCTAAAAACATCAGTAGTTTTTACTATATAAATAAAAACAGAAATCATACTGCTAGAAATACTGTAAGCGAAGATCTTCTATAATTAATACTCAAACAACTCTACTTAATCCTTCAAAAGTATCTATAGAGCATCCTATTCACTAGGATTTTCCAAAACATTAATAAGCAAGTAGAAAACTAAACTTTATTTTTACTTAACATATTTGGAGTAATCCCAATACGTAAAAAAAACAATAATAATAATAATAATAATAATAATAATAATAATAAATAATTCCTGAAAACTGCCAGCATTTTCAGGACAGAGTAAACAAATTGCGTTTAAAGCAAGTAATCTTATATTATTCACAAAGTGAATTAAATGACTTTGTTCTGGATTTAAATTTATCAAAAAATCAAGCTGAGCTGTTAGGATCAAGACTGCAAGGTTGGAATTTACTTCAATAAATACAAAAATTTCAGGCTTTCGAAGCCGACAAAAAGAACTTTCTCAGTAATATATTGATGAAACTAATTTGGTTTATTGAACAAATATTGGTGAGCTTATGTTGCACTTGGGACAAGTTCATAAACCTGAGGACTGGCGCCTTTTCATAGTTCATCCAAGTATAGTTTAAAAGTGGTTTTACTACACAACGGTAACAAATATGCTTTGATACCAATCGCTTGTGGTATTAATTTGAAAGAGACATACTATATGATGAAGACGTTCTTGAAAAAATAAATTATAAAAAATATAGCTGGAACATATGTGTTGATTTGAAAGTTATAGCTATTTTGTTAGGTATGCAGTTAGGCTTGCCTAACTAAGTATATGTGTTTTCTTTGTGAATGGGACAGCAAAGCTAGGGATAAATATATGTTACCAAAGAGTGGAAGAAACGAGACAACTTAACTCCAAATGGGAAAATATTATTCATGAGCCCTTACTTGAACCGAAAATATATTTTTACCCCCTCTCCCTATCAAGCTAGGACTAATGAAACTTTTGTAAAAGCAATGAAGAAGGATAGTTGCGGATTTTTGTACATCAGGAAGAAATTTCCGAATGAAAGTGAAGGAAAAATTAAAGAAGTAATATTTGTTGGTCCTCAAATAAGAGTCGATCAAAGATGATGTATTTAACTCGATGTTAAATAATGTAGAAAGTACAGCTTGGGCTTCATTTAAAGACGTTTGGAAAACTTTTCTCGGCAAACAAAAATCCGACAATTACCATGATATTGTTAATCAACTTACTTCATACAGAGCTATGCAATGTAATGTCTTACACTCCACTCGCATCTGGATTTTTTCCCGGACAACCTCGGAGACGAAAGTGACAAACTCGGTGAACGTTTCCACCAAGACATTTCGGTGATGGAAAGCCGCTATAAAGGGAAATTGAATACTAACATGCTAGCCGATTACTATTGGACATTAATTCGGGATGTGCCTGAGGCTATTTATAAAAGAAAAGCATCAGCGAATTCATTCTAACTCAGATATGGCCATGCAAAATTAAAAATTTTACAGCTTTTAACTATATTTTCCCTTAATTTTTTTTGAAGCGTAATTTATTTAAAACTAAGGGTGATAGAAAAATTGTATTTACAGATCTGTAATGTACGCCAAAAAGCAATTCAAGAAATGTTATCACACTTAGAGAAACATTAATTTTTTTTGTCTATCAGTGTAATTATTAATCAATATCAAAAAGTTAAAAAAATAAATTTAAAAAAATTTTAAAAAAGGAGATGAAGTGATTTGAACCGATTTTCCTTCCCTTATGATAACCAAATATTTAATTAATTAAAATTTTATTCGGCTATAACTCTGGAACCAATGAAAATAAGTATCACTTACGATGTATCGTTGAAAAGCTCTCGATGAGTGCTAATGTCGACATATACATATCTATAATTATCTTTATTTATGAATATTAGCCATGGAACATTCGAACTCTTCGATACCACATTGAAGACGTTAAAGAACTAATGCAAGCACAAAAACCTTTAATAATGTTTCAATTAATACACCTCCTAGGACAAGATGCAGTTATACTCAGGGGCTATTTCAGAGATGTGATTGTCTCGAAAGCGGTGAAATTACTATCTTCATACAGGATGAGATGTCATCTACAAGGATACCACTAGCTACCCTCATCCCTGCGGTTGCCATAAAAATGTCTGTCCCTTTCAAATTAGATATTTGCCATCTATATCTCCCACCGAGCTCTGAGTTCAGTGCTCTAGATATATCAACTCTCCTCGACCAAATTACATCCCTGTCGTTAATAGTGGAAGACTTTAATGCCTAGTGGGCATTAAAGTTCATAGGGCTCATCAATCTGTTCCCCTCGAGGAAATGTGATAAATAGCGTGAGACAAGACCACCTCTGCCTACTGAATGATGGATCATGCACGTATATGTAGTAATCATCTGGTACATTGTCCAACATCGACACCTTTCTTCATGCTCACTGAGTTTACTACCTCATCTTAATTGGTCTGTTTGTGATGACTTTTACAGTAGTGACTAAGGGCCAATCATTATTGCTTTTGTTGTTGACTGCATGGTGAACAAAAGACCACGGAGATGGATTGTTTTAAGAACAAATTGGAACGATTACCATAAAGCCTTACCATTACAAATGACATTAGTGCTGACGCTCTAGATCAACTTACCTCTTTTACCTCCCTGGTACTCGAGAATGTAAGTAGATACATTCCACAAACATCTGTAGCTGTGGAAGGACGACTTGAAGAAACCGACAGTTTTAAACCAAAACGAGTAGATACTGGTCGTCAACGAAGCGCGAGAAACCATAATAATGAACAAGCAATAATAAATGTACAGTTATCGCCAACTACAAGCATCAGACGGGTATAATGGCATTTAAATATTTCACAATCAAGCGTATGGCGGGCACTTCATGAGGCACAGTTGTACCCGTTCCACGTAACTCGGGTACAAGACTTATTACCGAAAGATAACGTTAAATTTCAATATCCTGTATTCAGTTTTTTCTAAAGTAATTTACATTATTCTTTTCAGAATTAAATTTTCATTTCTAATTGAAAAAATGCAACTTAACCATTTAACAAAGTTTTCTTACGTTAAGTTAACACAAAAACGTGTTTATTACCCCTAATTTTTGTGTTTTATATCAGATAACTAATGGATTTTTATGTTTGCTATTTGACAAGACGTCTTACTCGGGTCAAACGCATAAAAACGAAATATTTCAAAATTCTAGATGTACTACTAGTCCTTAGTAACATCAACCGGGGAGTAGATCGATCACGTATGTTGCGTTTTTACTATTCCTTAGTTCAGTCCCGTTTGGATTACTGTTGCGTCGCCTACTCTTCTGCGCATCATACTTGTTGATTACGGTGAGCCATCACTCTGAGATAGACGGAACCAGCTGCTAGCATCTTTCTCTGCCCGGCTTTAAAGACAACCAAATCACTCGTTTTTTTTAATGCAATCCATGCTAACCGTCATTTACAATGGTATGAGGACCTCCCACCTTATACGGTACCAATGGATGTTCGCACCCGGCGTTTACTAAACCTTTTAAGTTTTGACACACCTTCGATTTTTCCATACTATCCCTGTTAATATCCTCCGTGGAGACTCAACCCCACAAATTTTAATTTTGACCTTAGCATATCCAGTAAAAAGTCAAAAACTCCTATTGTCTTTCAGGAAATGTTTTAAAAATTTCTCTCAAAGACAAACCCAGCCGCAGTAGTTTACGTAGATGGGTCGAAACAGAATGATACCGTGGAATGCGCATTTGTTGTTAATGACAGGACCTATATTTTTGGTCTACCAGTATTACAGGTGCCTTCACTGCCTGTACGCAATCAATAAGGCTTTGAATATCATTAACCCAAAGCATCATCATATTTTTATTCGTAGCGATTTTTGAACTGCACTCCAAGCTTTAGAAGATTTGTATTCTAGACATCCTATACTCACGGAAATCTATAATGCAATCGCCGAACTAAATCGTCGAAATACACAAGTGAGTTTCTGCTAGTTCCTCAGCTACGCGAGAATTCCGGGTAATAAACATGCGGATTCCGCTGCAAAAGACGCATATGGTCAACCGGCAGACCACTCGTGCTGCTACTGTCGATTTCATTAATTCTGTAAAACACACCTTCGAGAAAAGCGGTGTGGTAATTGTATTACTACAGTATGTAATAAACTCCCAGCACATCAAGAATACTGTGCTACCAAGGGACTCGTGTAGAGAAATTTACCAAGAGGAAGTAATCTTCTGCCGATTGCGATTTGTATAGAGCAGGGCTATCCATGGATGCCTGATGTCATTAGAAAGCGCACCCCTATGTATATGATGTAACTGCTGCTTGACTGTGCGCCATATCCTTGTGGATTGTATGTTATGCAGCCTTACGTCGTAAATTTAAATTGCCAAGGCACATTCGCCGAAGCTTGGACAAACGATAAGGATATTATTTCTTCTGAGAATCAATATTCTTCACAAAATTAAATATTGTCTTGCCATGTGAAACCAAGAATCAATTTTTGATTTTATTTTTTTACCAGTGTTGTGTATTTTATTCTAGTAATACTTATTATTATAATTTTAACTTTAACTCTAATCTTTTTTTATCCGAGAAGGGGGCCTTACACTCATTTAAATTTGATGTTTGCCGACTATGATATTAGTTTTAAGTGTTAGTTTAGCTATGATATTAGTCGTAAGTTTTTGTTTTATTTTAATATTTTTAGTCTAGTTATTGTTTCGGACGCGAAAGCGTTTTTCGCCCTACAAAAAAAAAACAATTTTTGAGATAGATTAAATAGACAATCATTTGAACACATTAATTTTCAATCATCATTGCTTCACGATAATTTTACATTCCCAACCCACACTTGAAAAAAGTGAAATCTGACAAAAAAATTCTAAAAATTCTTTAAATTCAGTTCCAGATTAGTCTTTTTTTACATAATAATTATTATTTCTACTTCATATTTACATTACTTTACTTACTAATTAGGATTATTTTTATGCATTGGGCGGATATTGTGAGCACTAATCTTTTTACGGGGAAGATTGACAATTTGTGACCCAACTGACATTTTAATACTTAAGGCAATCTTATATTATCCCTGGGCATCACTCTTTTCTTGAATTCTGATTGGATTAAATTATGAAAACAGCATTCAACAAACAAAAATGAAAATTTTAAGTTAGCAGTTTACTTCGTTTCATTCATAAGTTCATTTTAAGTTACGAAAATGTCAATTTTTAGTTAGACATCTTATAAAAAAAGGGATTTTATATTATGCAGAAAATTTTATCATGAAATTGTTTTAACAGTAGATTTTAAAATAAATGGTTTCAAAAGATTTTAATACATTAACTGGGAAATCAAGAATAACTTCAGGTAGGATAATGCTATCTGTCTAACTTCAATTAACAACAGATCAGGATCTATCTCAGGACCTAGATCCATGTATGTAATAAGCTATAGGTGCAATAAGTATACAAACAAGGAATATGGCTATATACTGGACAAATCAAAAGAAAATTGTGCTATTGTGTGTTACCTAGACTTCTGGAATATTTTCAGTCTGAAATGTCTTCTTTCAGAATACAAATCAATCGGTAAAGAATTAACAGGTTTTGATTTTATGGTAGTTTTAAATCTGTTTTGAGTTAATTTTTTTCCATTTCTTTTTGAAAATAACAGAATAAAAAAATAATAACAAAACCAACTATTGAACTAACTGATATAAAAAATTAGCTCAATGTTTGCAATGCACATAGTGCAATAGTTTAAAAAAAACAATTTTTTTATATTAGGAACCTTCAGAATGTTAAAAATATATTAAAATTTTTATGTGACAATGCTTGCTCTGAAATCTGTACTAATGCTGCAATTTTTTTTCTTATTTTAAATCTTTTCCATTATGTTATGGTAATTGAAAAGGTCATCTTGGCTTTCATCTGAAGTTCCCAGGTTTGAATCCTGGTTTTTTTTTTTTAACCTCTGGGACCACCGTTAAGTATTGCTTCAAAGGATGAAATGAATGATTTGTAGCGTGTGTAAAAATGCCATGCCTTACCTGGATTTGAATCTGTGACCTTCGGATGAAAGGCCAAGACGCTACCACTTGTGCCACAGAGGCCGGCTGATTCCCAATTAGGCATGGCATTTTACACATTACAAAATTCATCTATCACCTACTAACTGTAAGAAGGTATAAGCCTGTTGTTACTATGTAATTAAATAAATATAGTTGGCATTCTTTTTGAATTGTGAAGGTATGAGAATTAATTATTATATTCACAATGCAACCCAAAATAATATTTGATTAGTACTTGTATATGAGAATTATGTTTTTATCTATAATTATTGTTCAAATATGTCTGTATATCTTTTTTACAAACATTATTAATATATGAACTTTAGAGAGCTGGAGATTTTTGATATGGTTTTAGATACTGATACTGCTCGAGACAAAACTGTAATATTCGTAATTACTGTACAAAGATACATCAAAACTTTTATATTTTATCTAGTGCAAAGAATATCAGCAGGAAAAGAATTACTTCAATGGCTGTACAATGAACTCCATGAAAGCTTTAGATCACTAAATATTGTTAATTTCCAAACGTCGGTGACAAAACTCTTGTTGGAAAATGTATAGTTTATTTGTTTCTGTTGTTTTGTGTACACATGTATATGTGTATATATATATATATATATATATATATATATATATATATGTATATGAATATTAACTTAAATGCAATTTATTTATTTAAGTTTATTTTCCTCTTGATTGGGTAGAATTAAATATAAGAAATATTTTACTTAAAAATATTATCTTTATTAATCTCTTGGGTTAACCAATAAACTTATAAATTAAATTCACTATGTTTCACTTAGAATTCTCTAAGCTTCCTCAGGTGACAATACATATTCATACACACATCACACAGAATTCTCTTGCATACTAAGAAATTAACTGATCTACCCATCCTAGATAACAATATTTTGTCCCTAACATTATTGTAATAGATCCCTCTACTCACACATGACTCATCTTATCTTTAGATAATTATATTTATCTCTTTATACAGAATGAGCAACATAAAACCGAACCCATAATGAAACCACTACCCAACACTATTTATGAAAGACACACAACTAGCGCGACTAGTGGACGTATATGTTACTACTGATTGTTGCTACCATTTGTCAGGGGGTTAGGTATCAGTGCAGTATATGTTTTGTTGCAGTGCAGCTGTGTTTGCATAAAATGCCTTATTCAGTCCAGGAGAGAATAGCTATAGTTGAGGTCTAAATTCGTTCTGGATCGTTTGAATTATCAAATTGAATATTCGTAGAAAAATTTCCAAATTCCTGTATACCAGCAAAGAGCAGCATACTCAATTTAGTTAAAAGATGGAATACAACAGGTTCGGTTTCAAATGCAAAATGAAATAGGCAACCTTTTGTTCAGAATCCACAGGCCATTGCCGATATTAAAATGACAATTACTGCCACTCCAAAAAAATCACTGTACAAGTTATCCCAACAATCTGGTGTTAAATGCACATCTTGTCGTAAAATTTTTCTTGAATTAAAATTGAAACCATAACATGTTACAACTGTGCAACAACTGAAGGATGCAGACAGACCGAAACAACTTGATTATTGCAACTGGCTTCTCGAAAACATTGCTAGTGGACAGATAAAGTTGTCTACTTGCGATTTTTTCCTTTGGGACTACTTAAAGGGGAGAGGTTTATGCATCTAATCCCCACAACATTGATGAAGTGAAGGTGAACATTTCAACACAATTAACAATGTTTTGCATCAGAGACTTTCAATACGATCAGTCAAACAAAAAAGTGCATCGATGCCCAGGGTGGTCATTTTGAACATCTTTTGTAACAATAAGGTAAATAAATGCATCAGTTAAATTACATTTTATGTTTTTATTTAATTTATCCATATCATTCAAAAAATTTCATTCCTACACAACCTAGCGGTTCTGAAGTGATTGCGTTATGGGTTTGGTTTTATGTTCCTCACTCTGTATTACCTGATTGCCACTTCCTGTGTATTGAAACCTTTACAATGCACATATTTTTCTTAAAAATTACAAACATTAAATATTATTTTCCTTAAAACTAAATTTATAATATAAATATGATTTTTTTAAAAAGTAAATTAACTTATATGCTGCTTAATCTGGCTACGTCCGTTCTATTGTTGACTGCGTTTGTATTTTTCTTGATGTATATCATTTTTAGTGTAGTCCTTTTATGTGTATCTTGTTCTTTGTCTAATATTTTGGTGCTGTTAAATCAAACAAGTGTTTATGTTGTAACATATGTTTTGTGAGCACTGTCACTTCCTTTTTTCTATATTTATGGGCTTCTATTCTTTTTTTAAGGTATTGAGATGTTTTTCCAATGTGCACAATGTTACACTGAATGCTATATACTATGTTGGCTTGTTGAATTTTTTTTCTATCGACGATTCTAATTTAGAAAAACATACTATTCAAATTGTTGTAATTTTGATAGGCTTTTATGAAATCCTTTTGTAGCAATTTTTTATCTTTCAGATAGATCTGCGACATATAGGTAATGCAATGTAACTCTCACTCATTATTTTTATTATGATGGTTGGTTGATATATTATTATAGTGTCTATAAATTGTATTTTTAAATATTTTATTTATGATATTTTCCAGATAATTATCATTAATTAATTGATCTTTTGCTTTTTTTATATATTCTGGTCTACCTTCGGAATTTGTAAATTTCATTACTTTGTTCACAAGATTTTTGACTTCTGATTTTTTATGTGATATTAGATATGTTGACAGGAAATTTAGGTATCTGCCTGAAGATGTTGTTGGTTTAATATACCGTTTTCTTGATACTTTCTCTTCAAAACGAGTTATTGTTGAATCCAAAAAGTTTTGCTATTGTTAATCTCAACATCCTTTGTAAATTGTATATGTTCATGTGCACTACTAGAATGTCAACTACGTATCTTTTATAGAATGAGACCTTAGTACTTAATTTTTCTAATACTTTTTGCTTTCTATCGCTTCAATCATTACATTCTTTGGAATGCTGGTATTTAATGAAATTACATCTAACGAAATTGATTTATGGTGTGTGGGTAATAAATGTTATTTTACCCACAACTTATTAATAAATGTGTGGAACACCCATGAATCATTGATGTTTATTTTTTCCTTAAGAAATAGGCACCAGCAAACCTAACTTCGTTGAATACAACGAAAAATGGATACAAAATTTATCAATTAGTAATTAAACATTTATCATTAGGACCTAACTTTGCGTTACTGCTAACATTAAATAGAGCAGGACACAGTTACACACAAACTGTTGTCAACAAAAAACTTTATTTATTGAAAACGCCTTTAGAAGTGTTGACAATGAGGAAGAAAAAAATTAAATACATGAGTTGAAAAATAAAATATGCTAAGTTGAACAAGGACCCCTTTGGGAGCGCTTACTGTATAATCACGGGCAGGTTTGGGAGACCTAGACTGCCTGGGGCTCAATTGAGGAAAACCCTTTGAGAATTGTTTCCCCAGGATGGCAACTGGATAAAGTTGCTGAGGAGATTCCTCAGTTTACAAAAGAAGAGTTAGAATATGTCATCACTAAGCACAGACCGCATAAAAGTCTAGGCCCAGAAGGGGTCACGACCAAAGCCCTGAAAGTGATTGTGGAGGCATCCCCCATGTCGCTATTGGAATCGTTTATAAGCCATATAAACGGCCTAGGAACCATTAATTAGGCCATATGTAGGGAGAGTATCCTGATGATGTGGAATGCGGCCAGACTGATTCTGGTTCTGAAGGAGGGGGAGGGCTTCGAGCCAATTTCCCTAATTAATATGTTGGGGAAATTGTTTGAGGCCCTCCTTGTCAGTTGATGGGATATGGAGTTGGAGCGACAAGATGGGCTGTCCTGGAGACAGTATGGCTTCAGGAAGGAACGGTCTGGTCCACCATCGACGCAATTAAGAGTGTAATGGAAATGGTCAATAACGCTGCAAAGAGGACGAGACACACCAGGAAAATACCTTTAGTGATCTTAGTCGACACTAGAAATGCATTCAATAACATTAAGTGGAATGCTATTTTAGACAGTCTGACAAACAAGAAGATTCCTACCTACCTGGTCAGGAGGATCCAGGAATACCTGACAGGTAGGGAAATGAGAATCACTACAGAGGAAGGAGAAGTTGTCGTTTTGGCCATAAAAAGAGGGGTTCCCCAGGGGTCAATCTTGGGGCCCCTGTTATGGAATGTGGTTTACAATGGCCTTTCAGGGGTTAAATTGCCTCCAGGGGTTGAGATAACAGCTTATGCTGATGACCTTGTGATGGTAGTGATGGGGAGAAATGTCCAAGAGGTTCGGACTCAAGAGAATGAAGCACTGCAATGTGTCATCCAGCGGATGAAGGACAGGGGACTGGAAGTCTTGGCTCGCAAGACAATTATGATCCCAATGGCAGGGAGGAGACAAATCCCTCAATTTTCGGTTGAGCTTGAAGGCATGGAGGGGGCCTTATTGAGGAAAGTCAAATACCTTGGTATTTGGTTGAGATCTGGGAGAGCCAATGTGGAAGAATTAGTCAGGAAGACTGAACGGGTGACCTCAGTGGTTTGCAGGCCGCTGGCAAACCCAAAATCTCCAAGCGGCAAGTTATTGCTGCCACTCATTTCAGCGATATTGTATGCAGCCTCGGTATGATCAGAGTTGCTTAGGGTCACAAGAAACCGAATGAAGATGGAGAGGACATACAGATGGCTAGTGATCCAAGTGGCGCAGGCTACCACACTATCTCGCTTGAGGCAGTGCTGGTGATAGCTGGGATGCCTCCGGTGAATTTGTTTGTGAAGGAAAGGCAAGATCAATATCAGGGAATGGAGAGAACTGTGGCTAGGATTGCCCTGTTAGATTGTTGGCAGACTAGGTGGAATGATGCATCGACTGGTCACTGAATGTGTAGGTTAATCCCATGTATTAGAACATTGTGTGATAGGAAGCATGGGAGACAAACTTTTGGATGATTCAATGGTTATCAGACCATGGACCATTTAATAAGTTCCTGTATGTCAGGAAGAGACGCACGTGTCGATATTGTGGTCTCCTGGATGACACCAAACACACTTTCTTGGAGTGCCTGAAGTGGGCAGCGGCGTGACCAGTTAGTGGACAAATCTCCCCAGAGGAAATGATGGAAAGGATGCTTTATTCTGATAACAAATGGAACAGGTGTTGTAGATGATTCCGGGAAGTTCTTTCTACAAAGACGAATAAGGAAGAGCATTAGAGGGTTGGGCATTGCTGGTGAGTCATGGTAGTGGGCCAGCTTCCGGGGAGTGGGCAGCAGGGTTCAACTAGATTGTTGCTGCTAGGTGCCCTCGGGGAACACCTGAAGCTGTGGCTCAAAGGCTAAACTGGTGTGCTTGTTGACACGCGTGATGGCAATGAAAACCTTATTAGGTGGTTCCATCACCATGTTGTTGGGAGGGAGTGGGTTCCACCATGCGCATGCATTGAACCCCACACACTCAGAATGTACGGGCTACTGGGCGTTTGGTTGAGGCAAATTTTCCCACTTCCAACGTAGTACTGCCTCAATCCAAGCTCTGTACAGTTGTAGCATGAAGGGGGGGTAGGTGAGGTATATAAGTCTATGATATACTACCAGCATTAATTCTACTCATTACATATTACAGTGTGTTTAGTAAGTCGCTGTGCAGTATGCTTCAGAATTATGAAGTGCATTCTGTTCTTTCGGCATCAAGTTGGTTACCCTGTGAGTTCATCAAAAGAGCAAGATATCAGACTTGCTAAGCTCATAAATCTGTAAAAATAAAACTGAAATTTTTCTCCTACATAGTAATTTGTGTTTAAGAATCAAAACCTACAGATCATGCCAAAAGACTAGATTATTGTCAATGTTTTATTGGCAAAAATTCCATAGATATCCTCAACACTATGTTTTTTATAGATGAAGTGTGGTTTCATCTGGGGGGGGGGTATATTAATTTACAAAGTACATGACTGTGGTTGACAACTGACCCCCATGAATTACATGAAGCGAAAATTGGAGTCTGGGTTGGTGCGAGTAGAGCACGCACTGTTGGTCCAATATTTTTTTGTTATTGTGCTGTTTTAACAAATTTCATTAGTCAGTTAACAGAAGTGGAAATCAATCACAGTTGGTGCCAACAAGATGACATGGTGCCACAACGCAAACAGCTCAATGACTTTTTTACGAAATGTCTTTGGTGAACAAATCATTTCAAGGGGTTTGTAACCTGCACAATCACTCAATCTGACTTTTCCAGATTACTTTCTATGGGGAGCAGAAAAACAAACAGTGTATCACAACAGACCTCAAACAACTGGCCAACTAAAAACCATAATATTGGTATATATACGAGACATTCCAGTACATCTCCTGGTTAAAGTGTTTGAAAACAAATTGAAATATGTAGTGTTGAATTAATGCTGGAGGAAGTCATCTTCAACACCTTTTATAAACTATTCCAGCTATTGTAATATCAGTCTCTATAAAATAATGAAATAAGAATACAAAGTAATAATTAAGAAAGTTTTATCGTTATACTTTCATAATTCCAGCGTACTTTAACTTTCTGAACAGACTATATAAAAATGGATCAGCTTTTGATTTACAGCATATACAATGTATCTCAAGTCGATTAATTTGGTTAATAGTGGTCACTACTCCAGTAGTGGTGACTCGCTGCATTACTTCCACCTTTTCAAAGCTTGGAGTCAACCAGTTCTTCCTTACAGGGGGTTAGATGTGTTGAATTTGACTGTGGTTCTGTCTAGTGCTTAATGGACTGTTTTTATTCTGGGGTATTCGCAGCAAGTGAAACTAGCAGTTGTCTAACAGATGAAGGCAGCCTTCCTAATTTTAAAATCTAAACTACCACCTAGATATGCTACATGTACACAAAAATGACATGTCAAAATACTTGTTATAGAATATTCACAAAGATAAACCACATGAATGTGGTAAATAGACAGGCAAAGTTTAAATCTACTACACTAAATTCTAAATGTTTGCCTACCTGACTCAAAAAAAAAACTGGCAACAATAACTTCAGTGCTACATTTCAGTGACAAACTGTCACTGAAATTATAATATGATATGAGATCATAATATGATATAATGTTTGAAAACTATTCAAGCCAGATATAGTTGAAACCATTATCAGATAAGCAGATAAAAAGTTTTTTTCTACGTTCATCCTGAGCAACTCAACCTGCAGTTATATTTTGTTGATTAATAATAAAAGAACACTGATAAACAAGAATCATACAACAAAAATGGAATTACAAAAAAAATTGTTTCTATACTTATATATTATAAATGTATATTTATTTAAATAACCTTTCTATAAATACTTTTAAGGCTGCTGTACAGAAATGTATATACATTTACATAAATAGCAACAGAAATATAAAGCTTTATTTGGTTTTTTTTTAACTGTTATAAAAGTACATAATATTATGCTAACTACATTGGAAATAATTTCGTGTAAATAATAAATACAATATTTGATTTAATTATATAATATTACAACACAGTTAAAACTGACAATTATTTAAATACAATACATACTAAAACAAATACCTATTTTATAAATAATAACAATATTAAGTACAAGGTAAATGCAAAAATGTGTTGCTGTTAACAACAATAATGATTTTACTATGCAGTCAGGCAGTTGTAATGCTGAAAAGTGTGACTTTATTTTAATAGTTTCACATTCAAACGCATAACATGTTGTTGAAACACTTAACCAAACACCACTTCAAAAAACTAAACATAAGCAAAATAATACTTTACTTAATCACAGCTAATAAATATTAACACCAATCAAAAATAACAATAAAATAATGTTGTAATTATTGTTTGCTATATGAAAAACGAATAAGAACACAGTATAAAATTATTTCATTTTCTCTTATAATAATAGCCCTAATGAGTTAAAACTATATACATTACTGCTATTAAGAAAACAAAATGTTACCTCTTTTTTACAAACTTTCAGTTCCTTTACAATACAAGAAAATAAAAAACCTACTATAACACTCATCAAACCATTCAAAATTCAGTTTATCAACAATTTGACTTCAATTATTAACTTTCTTACAGTTATGAATCTGGAAAAAATGAAAATACAATCGACTGTCATTCAAATTAATCAAATAATCTAAAACATTAGAAAAACAACTTAAGAAAATCAATGAAATTTGTATACTACAATGAAATAAATGTAAGAAATTATAAAAAACTTTACTTTAATGAAAAGCTGCCATAGGAATCTCAGTGGATTAGATATAGATGGTGTTTTATACTTTTGTATTTGTTTAAATGCCAATCACCAGTAATTAATTCGAACAGTAAACAGGAGTACTACTCAGAGCTAAGACCTTGCATACTCACGGTCTTGAGTTAATTAGAGAACCAAACATTGATATTTCTTTGTTCAATACATCTTTTAATTAGATCATTGATGTACAAACTTTTAATAATAGTGGAAATGTAGAGGTACGTTTAAAAACAATAAAGGGAAAATAGATACTTTCAAAATCATGTTTCCCTTCATTATTTTAATAAAATTTGGTAGACATGTTTAAACAATAACTGTACACATTAGGAAGTTAGTCTTACACAAACAAGACTGTAATAAGGTAGGCATAAGGATAAACGTGACAGGGACTGATCAAAGGAATTTGTTGAGTAACTGAAGGTGTAGGAAGGCTCTCGTATTTTGTACTCCCAGAAGATGAAAGATATTAGTGTGGTGTTGTTTGAGTTATTGTGGATTATTTGTGCTTAAGTAATAGACTAGACTTTGTGGACAAATTGTACGAGTTCGTATAATCTTTTATTGTTTGTGTTAAACGTTTTTTATAACAATTTTAGTAAAGTGCTACAAAGACCACATGCACTGGAAGCCATACAAGTTAGTTTGGTTTGCCAGAATTGGCAGTAACTATTGGCATCAACTGAGTGAGTGAACAGCTGTTGCTTCCAGTGCTAGCAAACTAGGTTAGGTTGGTCCAAAGACAAGAGTTTCCCATCAGAAGACTTAGAATTTTTCTTTGTGGAAGTGAGCATAAATTTTCTTACGGGAGTAATATATAAGGGGGAATCCTTCCTTGATAATATCTCTGCACCTACTCCAAACTTTCCCAAATCCCCTGCTCTATCCCAATCCTACCCCTTCCAACCCTTTGACCCTCCCCACAAAATTCGTTTTTTGGGGGATACATTTCCCTGACCACCCTCCCAAAAAAACTTTTTGGGAGTCCCCCAAACACCATCGAGTGGGGTGTAAAAATTTGCCTAATTCAACGGTGAGTAAGAATCTGTTGGTATTATTCCCACAGAATAATCTAGATTTGTTCTAAATGGAAGAAAACCCTTTTCAAGCAAGCAGGAGCCTTGCTCGCTCCCTGGTGAGAGGAGAACAAAGTGGATCGTCACACCAATCAAGCCTGGTGGATATCGATTTGTCTCTTCCACCTGAACCAGAGAAGTGTGATTCTAGAAAAAAGAAGGAAGTATCTAAGGAGCAACCTCCTAAGCGAAAAGTGCACGTAATTAAAAATAGTAAAGGCGATATATCAAACGGAACCAATATGGATCATTTAATGGCAGAAATTTATCGGATGGTAAGCTTATGCCAGCAACAAATAGCAAATAACGGAGGAAACTCCTGTTAATTCCCAAGACATCACAGACCGGTTGAGTTCCAACTTTTCGACCGATCTGCCTGCTACCCTCGATAGGGAGAGTATGTCATATAGACTATTAGTGGAGAGGATATCGGAAGAACTGAGCACGACAGAAAGGCTAGCTCTGTCCCAATTTAGATTTACTCAAGGCAAGTCCACTGTGGATGCCCTTTGACAAGTGATGAAATGGATACATTCAGGACGAGCACCAGAAGGACCAGAAAGTCCCCTTGGTGATCCTCCTGGATTCTGCAATGCTTTCAATAGCATATCTTGGTCAGCAATTATGGCAGCTATGAATGACAGAAATAGTAGCCCGTACCTAAGTGCGACGATTGCAGACTATCTCCAGGACAGAGAACTACTGACATCCAGAAGAGGGTGACATTGTACTCACATGCAGAGAGAGGCGTACCTCATCACTTTTGATGAGGTATTGAGACTGGTCTACTCTAAGGAGGTATCCCTAATCGTCTATGCAGATGACCTGGTGTTGTTAGCAGCCGGACATACCGAGAAGGAAGTGATGCAAACTGCGAATAAAATAGTGTGCCAGGTGAGTACATGGCTTCAATCCAAGGGGCTGGAATTAGCTCCTGACAAAATGTAGATGGTTGCAGTGACTGGGAGGCATAAGATCTGTCATGTTAGTGTAATGGTCGACAGTGTCCAGACAGACACGAGGCCAGATGTGAACTACTTGGATGTTTGGTTTTCATGTTCAGGTAACTTCAATAAACACCTTCAAGAGACAGTGCAGAAATCGGAAAAAGCTATTAACACCCTAGGATACCTAGGAAATAAGTGGGGCGCGCCAGCAGCTAAGAGGAGGCTGCTGTTGTCGACTGCAGCCTCTGTGCTCTTGTACACCATCCCGGCATGGATTGTTGCCTTTAATAGCAAGAGGAATGTAAGAAGACTTGACTCTCTGCTACGGAGGGCGACTCTAAAGATTACTAGTGCATATAGGGTAGTGTCTACAGTGGTCGCTGGGGTGATGTGGGGATCCCTCTAGCCTGCCTGCAGGCCCTACAGAGGTGTAGATGGTATGAAGGAATGACAAAAGAGGCTGTACATGCACACGCACACACACAGCTCCTTCAAGAGTGGCGAGAAAGATGGAATGATGTATGCTCTGGGGCCTGGACGCACACATTGATACCTGATTTAGGAATGTGGTTGGAGAGGAAGCACTGGTGAGATACTATGTCTCCCAGCTCCTCTCTGGCCATGGAGAGTTCGGAGAATATCTGTATAGGTTCAAAAGATGAGTTTCCAAACTGTGTAGCACTGGATTCACCACTACATACTTTTTACAAGTGACCAAAATGGGATGACATTTAGGAAAAAGCACATCTGAGTTGGATTACCCCAGAGAACACAATTGGACATATGCTATGTGGCGCAGAAGAATGGAGGGCCATTGAGAACTTGGTGACAGATATCTTGAAACAGAAAGTGAGAGACTTCCAGGATTGGGAAAGGAATTGAGGTCACTCAAAAAAGTGAAGACCAAGCCCCAGCCGTTGGGGTAGGAGCTGGGAACGGCATAGCCGAGCCCGATTCTTTCATCTCTCAGTTTTAAGCAGACAATAAACTAAAGTGAAAAGACAGAGTCCCGGCCGCCTGGGCAGGGACCCTGGGAACGGTATAGCCAAGCCCAGATTTAACCCTGTCTGGCCAGTTTGGGGCAGGCAATAAGAGAAAAAAAGATCCAGAACCAGCGGGCCAACCTACCATGCCAGACATACTGCTGGCGGGTGGGAAGGCCTGTTAAGAGTCATAAGGACACTAACCTGGGATGAGAAAAAACTAGATTGTTGATCCGACCCAAGGAAGCAGAAAAAAAGGGACTAATGAAAGATGGAAGATTTCATAAACAACGGTTGAACTGTTTATGGCCAAAAGCTGTCAATAAATTAAATGTTAAAGATTTAAACATCTAGAAAAATTAAACAAATGAGCTCATATTTTCCCCAAACCCTATCCATTTAAGAATATTATTAAACATAATTTTCTTTTTCTTTTTTTTAAAAACAATATTATAGACAATTTTTATACTAAAAAGAGCTGTTATAAGTCATTATCAACAAGTAATGTTATGAAAAGAAGAACAGCTTACTAATTTCTAAAAACATGGTTTTCCTCATTATAAAAGCGCAATTCTTTACACATGAACATCAAAAATGATTGAAAGGATAAAAAAACACAAAATCCATAGTGAGAATCTGCATTCACTTTACCAGTTAACCTGTAGGATAATTTAGTTTTAAAATAAAATGTTGACGTTAATTAAATTAACTGAATATACCTATAAGAAATAAAACTTGAAAAACTAATTTACAAAATGAGGCAATAAGTAAAGAATATAACTCAAGAAATTAACAACAGCATGAAAAGTGAACATCAAATTAAGATTAACACATAACAATAATCACTAAATAAGCTTAGAACTGAAAGAAAATATTTTTCACTACGATCTGAAATAAGTTCAAAATAGAATTGAATGACAGAAATTCATGACTTGAACTCAAGAAAATAATAAAGATGGTACTTAACTGATTTTTATATTCATTATTTTATATTAATAAAGAAGATTTCCCCAAGTCTTTAAAAGATCAAATTACAGATAGACAATTATGGCAAGAATAAAACTGCCCCGATATGTATAAAATAACTGAAAAAAAATTGGAAATATTTTATAGGTTAACCTACATGTGAGATTACTGAATACTGAACATGTAACATTACATGTTAAGATAATACAGCGGTCTGTATTATTTTAAACCGCTGCGAGAAATACCGGCTGGAAGGTCAATTTTTCTGGCATTTTTTTGCTGTTATTAAATGTATTATGACGTTACTTTATGGGAAAGCATCCAGAAATGCAAAATTTTACATAACTGACTAGTAATGACTAAAAATATATGAGGGGTCAACAGACTTCTCACAGCAGTGAAGTTGACAAAACGCACTTTATATTTAGAAAATAGAAATAAAATTGACTACACCAATTAAAAGCCTATGAGCATGTTAATATTTTGTATTTAGTTTACCAGGCAACATTATCATTACAAATTTTCATATTCTAATCAGTTTATCAATCTATAACTGAATCTACTTTTAGTATATTTAAAATACTTTTACTACATCCCAGTTTACAATTTTACTAAAAGATTCACTATAAAACACTACATATAAAAATACACTATAACATATCACTCAATTTAGTTTTTGTTTTTGTGTCATTTAGGTTCTGCAAAAAAATGTTTTCATAAAGCATATTGGAAACTACCATAAATATTCTTTATACCCTACTTTGTAACTGCATCAAATAAACAATAACTCACAAACCACAACAGAAAACACACATTTTGTTTGAGCTGTTACCAAACTTGCAAAACAAAATTATGCTGTCTTTAACCAACAAAATAAAAAATTATGAAAACATTATTGTATAGCAAGTTGTTCCTAGGGAATAAGTAAGATTTTATTACTCCAATTTAGTGGGTTGTAAAATTTAACTTTCCTAATGCCAGGGCCATTTTCAGATTCTTTGAAGTTTTTTACACAGTTTGATATATATTTATATATGTTGGTGCAATATGGATATCTGAACACACCCCATTTGTTTCTCTTATTAGCTGATGTGAGGGATATGATAACCATTCTTAGCAGAAATGGCACTAACATAACTTTAGGTCATGGCGGTCAAACTGTTAAAAAAGAAATTTATTATGTATATTAAGTACACAATTAATCTATTGTTGCATAGATTGATGTACTGATCTTCATTACCTCCACTAACCTTTTTTTTATTCATGCACAATTCAAATACAATTTCACTGCATAATTTCTACAACAAAAGTTAATGTTTGTTCAAACGGTACTTAATAGTAATAATAATTTAATACGATAAACTGAATATGATAGAATACACATAAAAAAAGTAAACACCAAGGAAAAACAATAAATAACATTTCATGAAAAGGAAATTATTGCATCCCAAAAATATAAGCAAAAATTATCTTTACATCACTGTTGTTAAACATTGGAGTTGGTTTTGACTAAAAAAAAAAACATGTCAGTTTTTTATTAATGCCAATGAATAAATTCTATAACTGGTTCTCAAGCTGTCTTTCTTTACTTGGAGTGTACGTCTTGAATACTCTAATACAATTTGCAAATAATTGTTTTTTAACTGACCAAATTAATATATTTCTCAAACTAATATTAATTCAAATGTTTCCTGTTCATTATTTTTTACAGGTTAATATCTCAAATGGAATAATTTAAAAGATTTCTTTCTTTAATTCTCTTTTGTTAATTCACATTTTCAGCTTTCAATTAATCTAGTAATTTTTCCTAAAACTGTTAATGAATATCAAATTGTACTATAAGAGTAGCAATAGTTTTAAGACAGCAGTAAACATACTGCGACAAATTATAATCCAATTATGCTCATGTACTCATTCACAAAAAATTATATTTTATGTGTTTTTTCAAAGTGTAATAATCACTAAAACACTGGAGAAGTAATTAATGTTCATATTCTCTAGACAGAATATTTTTTAAACAAAAAATATAAGAAGCAGAGGCTATGCAAACAAGAACATGTAAAAGATATTCTACTCTGGGGATGTTTTGCTCGTCATTCTCATAGTCATAGTAACAGTTAGACTACACAAACAAGAATGTTGTACCTTTTTGTATTAATGTGACATTTATTTTTATCAATAGATCATTGATCGTTGATAAATTACTATATAAAAGTGTATTATTTTTATCATGCTATACACATTATAATATTCTACAATTTCTGAAATCTTGAGTTAATAAGATTATCAGAATTTTCTAATTTTTTAATGAATACCAATTAAATAATACAATTATTATTTAATGCTTGTTCAAATTAGTAGATAAATAATTTATATTGAATTCAAAAATATTCTACAATCCTAAAACTTTTTCTCTAATTATTACACATAACTGATAGCACTTATAGCATAAATTTATAAAAAAGAAAATTGCAATCATCACAGTTTCATAAAGGTGTTATATTAAAATGTACAATTTAATATGGCCGTTATTCTACTTTCAATTGTTTATTCCTATACTTAAAGTGAATGAATTACACATATACAGTTATTTTGTTTATATAAATACATGACTACATTCATATTATGTAAATATATTTTTATAATAAAACAATATTGATTAAATCCCTCAAAATCTGTAAGATAGCACAGTTAAACCTTACTAATTGAAACTAATATTGTGAATGCCATTCCGAATTAGTAAAACTTAGTTGGTAGTACAGAGATACAGTCTGAATCAAACAAGAATGATCGCTTTGTAAAAATATTAAATGGAATTGAAAGAGACTGTTTTCCTTGATTGCCATAATTCCTTTTTTTTCAGTAAGTGTTGTCTTTAATTTGCATGTCAATCCAACTCAGAAACTGCACAGTTCTTATTCTTGGAATAAACTATGAAAATGTTAAACGTAAAATTTACTAAAAGTATGTATTGAAATACTGTTAATATTAATCAACTAATAACAAGCACAGAATTTTAAATCTCAAGAAAGATATAAAAAAAACTTAGGACCATCACAAGTTTGAATTACTAAGACAGCAGAAAGAAAATGTTTAGGGTATCATTATAATTCATAAATATCATTATGAAAATATGTATAAATTATTAATAGCAGTGTTTTTCAATGGCATTAACTATGAAGAGATGGATGGATATAAATTGTTAAATAATTTATGTCTTAATTAGTCTGTCTAAACTTAATGGAATTATTTTAATGCAAGATAAGAATCAAATTTGCTTTTTTTCAATGATCTATGCCAAATGTTTCATAAATCATATTCCATTCTGAATTAAGGGGTGCAATTTTATTCTAAATCAATATAAATTCCTTATCAGTTGTCCAAAATAGCAAGGGTTTACTGCATTTAAATATAAAATACAATCACAAAAAAGGAAAGCAGAACAAAAAACTTAAATTTTGATTAACATTATATATTCATTAATGGTTTTTAAACAAGAATTTCAAAATAATTACGAATACTCATAGCAACAAAAGAAAAATATATAACTAAATGAAGATTCCTAAAATAAATATAACAAACCATCTTCTTTCATTATGATAGATGTAAAAAAGTAAACATACAACAATAGTAAATCTTTTAGTTTTTGCAGGTCTAACTTTTTTTTTTTATTCTTAGTATAAAAACATCTTAATTTTTCAAAAACTATCAAAAAACATGTGTCAAAAAAAATATTTTTTTCCTAATTATTACTGAGACAAACATTTTTTTGCAATATTTATCAATATATTAAAAAGACAATCAAATAAATGTTTTTATTTACAATATAGCTTCAAGTAAATTAAAACTGAATTAATAAAATTAACTGTATAACATGAATTATACACTACTACTCATTACACTTAAGGATAAAAGAAAAACTTAAATTTTCTTTAAGAATGAACTTATGAATTTGTCACAATATACAGTTACCCACATAACTTGCTGAAAGTTTATTACAGAAGTTAATTTTTTGCTAAATCTTAAAAACAAATAATTTATTACATTCTATACTCCTAGTGGTAAGCATAATTATGGTTTAGCAGTTTGTCATTTCTTAGATTGACAAATTCTTAACACATTGTAAAAAAAAAAAAAATATTGGTTTTAAAATAAAATTAAAAGAAGACTAAGTACAGTATACCTTTAAATCGATTTTAAACTGTCTAGCAAAATTCTGTAACACTTGTAATAATAACTGATTAACTTTGTGCTAACTACTATTATAAGCCTACATAGCAATATGGTTAAAAAATAATTATACAAAATAAAACTTCTTTATCTTTAACTATTGCAAATTTTTTTCAATTGACAGTTGAGAAATTTGTCAATAACATAATAACAAGTAAACATATACTAAAATTTTGTTTCTTACTCTATTCCACTAGAATAAATACCTCTAATCAAAATTAAAAAATTGTACACAACTTATACTTTTATTAAACCATTTAAAAAAGGATAGTTCAAATTGGGTGGCAACTTTAAAAATAGAGATACTACAGTTATGAATTACTAAAACAACATAACCCAACATTCAAGAATAGAAAGAACGAAATACATAATTTTTTATTTGAAAGAAACTTTTACGTAAATATTGTTATTATACAAGACCTAACTTTATCAAATAGGCATTTCACAGCCAACAGAGTAGAAAGTGTGATAATTTCACATTGAAGATGATCCTCGTCAAGAAAAAAATAATGGATATAAGAAATTAAGATTTATCCATGTATAAATCACACTATGAAATAAAACCCACACAAAAAGATAAACTACAAAATTTCTTCTAGACAGTGATGTCCATCTCACCAACAATCTCTCAGCACAATGAGAAATTTTTATCCACCTCACCAACAACCTCTTAGCATACTGAAGAGAGGAGTGGACATTGATCAATTTTTTATCACCTAATAATACCAGAATGATTCAATGATCTGTACAGTAAGAAAGAAGCTTACAGCAAACAGTGTATTAATAGTTTAACTTGGAATGATAAAATGAAAAAAAGATGTATTCTTATCATACAAAAAGGTCACAAGAAGCAGTCTGAATTTAAAAAGAACAAATTTAACAACTGCAGACTCTACAATCTGTAAATAAACATTTTTTTTAAATTTTATAAATTAAGCTTAGGTGCAAGCAGTTCACTTTTAGTTGATGAATGTGTGCTATGGGCATATTTTTGATAATGGCCAGAGCAGCTACGCTACAATAAAAAAATTTAGTAAAACAAGATTGATACAATTTTTGCCAAAGTTATTCAACTAGACTGTAAATTTAAATTATTAAAATTATATAGGTATAATGTTCTATAGTCAACTTTCCAAGGCCAACAGTGTAAAAAAATTAAATATCAAAATTTTATTAAATGTGACAAGACAACTTCGCTAACAGTTATGTTTTAAGCAGGATGATAATAATAACAAATTTGTACAGTTTGTTATGGATAACATGTCACACTTAAACTTAAAATAATTTTTTTTTGTATAAAACATTAATACAATAATTATTAAAAGGTTTAACAATTCTTAAACTGATATCTTCAATTTCAAACCACAACAATTCCATATATGATTTAAAAACATTTAATCTTTAGTATTCACAATATAGTAACAATTTTATCACTATTTCTGTGAGAATGTCAGTTTAATAAAAATGTACTTGCAGTTTATATTTATTTACAATGTAAACTACTTTTTCACACAAGCTTGGGTGTATGTATATATGTGTGTGTGTGTGTATATATATATAATTTTGTTATTATACATTTACATACATATATGCATATACATATGAGTGCATTTTTGTATAAACCCTATGAAAAAGTAACAAAATTATATATATATACGTACACACACAAAAATTTAACAGAAATATTCAAGCAATTAAAAATGTTAAATTAATGAAATAGTTTGGGTTCATTTTTAAATTAAAAAGAAATTATGCCTTTATAAAGATAAGACATATTTCATCCAAGCTCCAGTTAATTAAAACTTTTTTCAATGTAATTATACAATATAATGCAAAATCTAATGTTTACTTATTTTATACAGTAATGAATGTTAACTAATATTATTCCCAAAACCAAAAGTTCTATCCCATGACGAAGTAAGTTGACAAGAAACATAGCCATTGTTACATAAAGGAATGATGGGCTAGCACCTTACGGCATCATAATTCACAACATTATACAAACTGGATAAAAATTATGAAGATATATTTGTTAATAAGAGTATAATCAAGATGAAATAAAATTTAATATTTCATTTTAATTTAAGTGTAGAAATTAAAATTTAATATTTCATTTCAATTTAATTTTAAGTAGAAGTGAGGAGTCTAATATAATACATAATAAAATTAAATAATTACATTGCATTGCATTACAATTGATGTAGTTATATCATTACAAGTAATCATACACTGATTATTACTTTAACAGAAATATCACTTTAAAAATAAATGTTGTGTAAGCTGCTGAAAATTTTGAATGATAAGTCAATAGATTTTACAGTTTTTATTACAGCAGCAGGTAGTATGTAGTAAAGAAACAACAAACACATATTAAAAAAAAAATAGTTCATTAAAATAAAACTATCATGAAATAAGTGTGAAAAAATTACAGAAATTTATTAAAAACAATTTCTACAGTGAAAATTACTTTTTAAGTTCAAATTTTAGTGAAAAACACATTGAAATTTATTTATTTATTATGAGCTATTACACATCTAAAATTATGAATAAGTTAAGCAATTAAGAATAAAATTAAGTTAAAATTAAGAATAAGTATTACAGCTACTGATTAAGACAAAATATGAAATAATATTGAAATTGCTTATACTGCAAAGTTAAATCTGGGAATGCAGAGAGTTTCTCACTGGCTAATAAACAGAGCTCAACAACAGTCCTGTAATCTCTGTAACTTAAATTTTAAAATAAAATGGAAGCTTTTCAATGAACAGCCCATAATATACATTAAAAGTTAAATAATATTTGCATTTTTGGATGCTGTACGTTTTAACAGAAAAACATTAATGTAAAGATTATAATTTACACATTATCTACTACTACATAATCATTTTGGTGTCATGTCCATAATTCATTATTATTAACATTTTATTTACAAACTTATAAAGAAACAAGTAATATGAGTAATGCACATTATATAATAATGAAATATTTTATACAAAAAAAATTTAACATACTTATTGTTTTATGAATATTGCTGTGAATATAATATTACATGTAAAAAATAAATGATATATGATCTACATAAAATGAAATACATCTGGTCCCAAATAAAACCCTTGTCATTATCTACAATATACTATAATTTTCAATCATAATGAATAAATATGTTACCAATTTACAATCAGAAAAAAAATCAAGACTTTGTAATTCAATACTCCAGTATGTTCCACACTCAATCCACCAAACTCTAATTTTGGCATGTACTAGAAATGTAAATGCATAAATTCAGATCTTTTGGTAATTTCCATAAAAAATTAATAATGATTTTAATTAAATAATTTAATATTTTTTTTAAAAATTGATAAAAAACAAAAAAGTATTTTCATTTTTCATTGCCTCATGTTATATTGAAGCAAAATCATCTCAAACAAGAGATACAAAACGGAAAGGAGTATGGATATTCACTCCTTGCTATAAATGCAAAACTTGCATCATTAAGAATTAAGAAACTTGCTTTTAAATTATTAAATGCTAATTTATTTTGGGCTTGGTCTGCTGATGCAATCAAACTATGATTACATGACTTTAATTCAGAATTGATGATACATCATTGTTAAGTAATGGATGCGCGATGTGTGTGCTCATTCCAAACTTATCATTTAGCACCAAACAAAAATAGCAGGTACTTTTATTGAGATAAGATTGGATATTGCTAATGCTGGTATCAATATTCACAATTTATAAGATTTGAATGTGCATGAAAGTAAGTATTCCAGCAGTTTTGAAATTAGCCAATTACTAACAAGTTAGATGCGATGATTTCCAAAATGGAACTAGACTGCAAAAAAGATAGTTTGGAGATGGCCATTTCGTCTTTAACAGGCTTATGCTAATCGTATGAATAAAGCTATCTTAAGAAGTAATTTGATGCTACTTTGTAAGGTGTGGTATGGACAGAGAGCGATGTACATGCTCTGCATTATAATAAGATTATCTTACCAAGTCATTTGAAAGCCTTTTCAGAATCACAGCAGTGAGCAATAACTGATGACGCTAACATTTTCAGAGTGATACTCATGGATGAAGTTATTTCACACAAAAAAAAAGTTTAATACATCTTGATGAAAGAAGGAAAATAACAAATTAAAATTTTGCTGACAGAACAATTAGAGATCTTATGATTTTATACACAAAGAAATAGTGACAAAAGTAACAGGGATTACGTTACCGAATGCCTAAACTAAACTATCCTCATTATTTTAATAATCACAAACTCCCTATTACTTTTCTTAACCAATTTTATAATTATAGATTAAGTAACAACAAACTTTAGATTTCTTAAAATTAAAATTAAAAAAATAAAAATAAAAATAAATATTAACTGAAAATGATAACTAGACTTTTCTCAACATTAGGAAATTAGGAAATTGCACAACTGAAATATTTTTTTTATTTAGTATTTCAACTGTGGATAATGCGTGCACACAAATTTTAACTAGAAAGATGTGATGGACAAAATTATATGTGAAAAGAGAGCTTTGCAAGAACTAAACCCATGACTTAGAGATCTTGAAGCCAGCATTTACTATGATACCTAATGATTTATACATATTAAAAACCACATTATTTCAAATAAACTAGAACTAAAGGTTGTTTTTTTATCAAAAGTGTACGTTAACAAATATTTACCTAAAGATCTACTAATGAAATCATTATACGTTCAAGTTCCTGCAGTTTTTATCTTCCTACTACAAGTAAAGTGATATCAAATGATTATATTTTACTGCAGGAAAATTATATTTCTAATTTAGTCTGGACTAAATTTTTAATCTGGATTAAATTTCTAATTTTAGTGTAGATGAGCTAATTTAAATTATTAGATGAACTGTAATTCTATCACACACTCATTCAATTTGTCATGCGATGAATATCAATATGCTGTGATGGAAATAGCACATAAAAATTAAAATAGAACTTTAAAATACAGACAGAATAAATGAGAAATATGAAAACTGAAAGTAAACATTTTTGTATATTACATACAAGATTAAAATTATAATTTATAAATAAATTATAGTAAACAAACTACTTCTTTTGGGAATTCAAGTTAATGAAATAATCTTTCATTCACAAACTACATTAATATTAATTTAGATGAGTGACAATCGTATTAAGAAAAAAATATGCCTAACCACCCATGCTACCTCAAAATAACATGATCAAAATCATTCCATAAAAAGCGTTTTAAAAAATTTAAACAAAATAAACACTATTAATTCATAGAAAAACATAATCAATAGATATAAAATAAATAAATTATGCATTAATCAATATTCTATGATGTTTAAGTACTCTTATACCTGCTCTATTCTGAATTCTAAATAGTTACAAGTTGGATATACTTCTTGATAAAACTGAGAAAAACAGTTTTATAACTGACACATATAAAAATAAAATCTTCAGCCAGTAAAATCATAAAATCAACTGAAAATACTGTTATTATTCAACAACAAAAAAAGTTTAAAAAGCATTCACCAACATAATAATAATAGTTTACCATTTACCAAATAATTATAAAATTCTCTAAAATAAGTTTCTTAAAAAATGTTAACCATAACTTTTGGTTATACAGAATACTGTAAAAAAAAATCTAGTACCTATTATTAATCAATTATTCAGTTACTGTTTACCCTTCAATGAATGCAATATCAATATAAGCTTACTTATTATATCTGTTATTGCATATGTTTCATAATTCTGTTCAAGTAATGTAATAATAAAGAATAAGAGCACTTTAATTATTTAATATAGTTACAACTTTTTTATTTCAAGAAATCATGAAAAAAATAGGTTTAGAAAATGCTTAAAGTGAAGTCAGACTTCCAGAACCAATAACACAAACTGCTGGGATTTTTCATTTTTATCAGGGTTTTCTTATTTTTTAAAATAAGAGACTGTTGTTTTGTTTGGTTATAGACAGAGATGGAGATATAACACAACAGTTGGGCTTAGTCCTACTGAACAAAGTGACATGCTTGTGACAATTCGTTCTAAATAAGAAATGTTGTCTGTTTAAAATAGGTTGCTATATTTTTAACTATACTTGTAATGGCTAGAATAACACAGCTAGTCATGAATGACTAGTGGTACACATCAGAGAGCCTCCTTCTCCACTTGTCAAATTTATTGTAGTTAAGATAATTAAATATTTTTACATATTATATTATAGGTTCAAAGAGAGTAAAATAATTTTTATATCAACTGTGGATAAACAGATACAGTTGAACATACTTTTTATGTCCAAGATGGCTACCAGTTAGACCAGATGGCAAGAAATATGCTAGCTCAGAGACAGAGATGCAATTTATGTTATGCAGCAAGACAGAATGGAGGTTGTGCACTAATTGGTTCAGAGCAGTCCTACAAGTAAAGATACAAAAGAGTAAAGTCTGGAGAAGGACAAACAGTGAAAAAGTAGCTGCTGTTGAGGGGAGTAGTGAGGGAATAGCCAGAAACAAGGAGGTGGTTGGATAACCTCAGGGGTAGTCAAATACTGTTGAGGTGTTTAGGACTCCCTGAGCTAGATTAAATTCCCATAGTGAATGCAGCATGCCCTGAGTAATGCTGAAAGGTAGGTATCAGGATATGAAGTATTAAGGGGAAGGGGTTTTAGTCTGTGAGACCCTAACCCAACGCTACTGTCTATACAGGCAGGTGATAACTGGCAGAGCTTCTCCCTTCTCGAGATAAAGGTTTTTTTTATCTCAAGAGGGAACTTAAATTTAATTTACTAGAATGGACAACTCATAAAAAATAATAATACTAATTATGAAATCAGAAGCAATAAACAGACTCAAGATTTCCAACTTTCCAGTGTTTCTACAATTCACATTTAATCCCTTGCTGTACCAGCTTGAGGTCCAATTTGGTGAGTAAGAGTATTTTGAATATAAAAAGCAGAATAACTTTATCACTATTCAATACTTCTTTTAATAGGTACTTCCAATCATACACTGTCATAAAATGTTACACTGGTTATTATTTTTTTAAATATATACAAACTTAATGTATATTAAAATTAAAATAAACTGATCAATGTATGTGTATGTGTGTGTGTGCATGTGTATGTATATATATATATATATATATATATATATATATGTGTGTGTGTGTGTGTGTGTGTGTGTGTGTGTGTGTGCGCGTGTGTTTACTGAAGAGAAAGCAGACATCATACCGTTAGCTATTAAGTACCTTAATTTACTATAAATTATAACAAAATCAAAATTATGCTTTTACTTGAATGAAAATTGAAAAGTCTATTTTAAATAAACTTATCTATAATTAACAAAGTAAGATTATAAAATTATTTCATGTTTCATAATACTATAATGCAAGTCAGATACTGATTCATAAAACATAATAATTAATCAATGGCTGACCAATTATCTTAAAACCTCACAGATTCCCATTGTAATAAACAGAAATTACAAATTGAATCGAGTCATATCCTATAAAATATTCATTACATCAACAGCAATTACAATAATAATAATAATAAATGAACGGTAATGATTAATACAGTAATAATAATAATAAACAATGGACGGTATCTAAAACCTTTTAGTATCTACAGAATAAGTACACATTAGTAATACCATTTTATAAATATTAATAATAGATAATATTACTGAACTACTACAAATTATTCTTACAGAAAATCAGTGTTAATAATAATGTAGTAATAGCACATACAAGTAAAACACTAAAGATTAACATAGTATAACAATTATTCTTAAAGCTAGTTTTTAAAAAATTCAACAAAAGTTTCAATAGATAACAAAAAAAATTTCAACAACTGGCTAGAAATATATCATTTATAATGATAGAAAATAAATAAATTAAAAAACAACTAAAACAATAATATATTCTATACAAGTTATTTAAAGTCATATTAAAATTGATGCAATACAAAAATAATAATGTATATTAATACTATTACGGTACTACAATTTAATAATAACACATCTATCTCTATTGTTATACAAGTTATAAATTTATAAATACTCAAACAACAAACATATATTTATAAATAATACTAGTAAAAATTAAAATACAATAATTAATTTACATAAAAGAAATTATAGATTCATAATAGTAGCCCAAAAATAATCACACCATGCACATGAGTAACACTATCCTTCTTAGTAGCCTTTACAGTAATAATAATAAAGTTCATTATATCTTTGTAACTTTCTTCTGTTGCATTTTTTACTTACGTTTAATGTTTCATTTAATTAAAAAAATCTGAAAAATAAGCTGTTTTAAATTAAATTTTGGGACTAATTAATAAGAGGGATGTTTATGAAGGACAAACCCATTTTCAGAAGTGAATAGTGGATAACTTGATATTACTTAAATTCAGCTTTAAAAACAGTTTTCATGGTATACACTCAGCCCCACAATAATTTTGTACTTGTTCATGATGATCATATCTGTTTAACAGACACTGATTTCTATATGTTTATAAAGAATGTATCACTACCTGAGAAGTATCTGTTGTAAATTTTTTTATTATTTAAATACAGAAAACTTATAATTTTCATTACTTGAACAATATTGGCAGCAAAAAGGTAAAATTGTTTTTTTCTTACTCTACATACTATCATTACTTTTGTAATTATAGTCACTCATTCATTACATACTTGTAAGCGAGGTCATATACTACTTCATGGTAATCAATATGAATATTTGGGGACATCTTGAATAAATCATATGGAATAATTGATATTGGAACAAATCATATGGAGGAAAATCAAATAATCTAATTCTATTGACAATTATCAATACCATTGATATTCATGAATGAAATATTATAACAAACGGGGGGTACATTGTAGTAAACATATGCATCCACAAGGAATATGGCTTAAAACAGAACTGCCTTTTTCTATTACTATTATGTGAATGGAAATTAGAGTGTGTTTGTAATCAAGCTTTCTTTCTCATAAAGGAAAGCACAGACAACACATGTTGGGTTATCTGTGATTCTAATATTGGGAGGCTGTGATTCTAATATTTTTGTTAAGTTCCCATCAGACAATCTGTCAATCGTATATTTAGGGTTATGTCCAAACAGTAATCAAGATAATCTGTTTAAGATAATCAAATTTTTATTTTTCAATACTTCGATTTATAAAATAAAAATTTTTAATAACAAAATAATGAACTACGAAGGTCAAGGTGACTATGTTAAACAGATGAAAGAAAAGTTCAAAAAGTTCAACATACAGAAAAAGGCTGTCTAGATCGAAAAGAATACAGAAAGAACATTTTTAAATTAAAGAATCCTGTAAGTGAAAAGAAAAACTCAACAGAGGAGAATGGACTGAAGAAAGAAAGAGAGATAAACAGTTCAAAAGAATGAAGAACTTCTGGAAGAAATACTTATAGAAAGAAACTTCAAAAAAACGATAACTGTATGGTCCTTGCAAACCTATCCGCAAATATATGTAAAATATACCACTAATCAGAAAAAGAAAAAAAATTCAGTTTAATGTATTCTGATCAGTGGCAGGTTACATTTTAACACAATCAAAGGATTTAATACTAAAGATTTTCTGACATTTTAAATATAACCATTAATATAATTTTACTGATCCTGAACAGATACCCACATTCAAAGGATCAAATAGTTATGGGGATCATTCACTGCAGGGTGGTATACAAGACACCACATTCTGCAGGCTCTGTTTCCCAAGAAAATGAGTCAGAAGCCTTTGACCAGTTACTTTTTAGTAAAGCTTGTTAAGGTAACATAATTGGGCTGAAACTAATGACTAAAGTGTAAAGCAAGACCTCCACTCCTCCTAACACCTAATACTAGTGTTATAAGCTGTGAAAAATTATTGGCTGATAAAGATTGTATCTGCCAACTGAACATAAGGTATGCATATATATCTTTATCCAAATAATCAAGAGATATAAAAAAGTTTTATGTAGACTATAGTAGACAGAATAAATTTTTTCATATTTCACTAACATTCTGAATCAATAAAAAATAGTTCAGTAAACAACTCAACAAACAGACCTCTTATACCCAATTAAATAATTCAAAACAATGTTGTTATTAATACAACAAAAAATCTTAGCTTAAATATTAGTTCTATTAAAAGATATTTTTCTTTAGTTGTGCTGAAATATAAAAAAAGTAAAATTTATATAAAAAGCCTTCCACTAAACAAATTACAGGAACACTAAATACAAACTAATTGTTAACATCAAACAATAGAGTAACAATTATAGTTTTTAAATAAATCAAAAATTGATAAAATATTATCTTAACCAACAATTTCTGTTAAAAATAGCAATACTAAATCTAAGTAATATTTTTAAAGAATTAGGTCAATGATTTCATTATATATTTATATAAGTATTAGATACTTAAAAACATACTATATATTTATGAGTCAAGAATAAAATTTCTATTAATACCATAGTTAAGATCACAATTATTTTAATGAATAAATTCTGTTCTAATCATTCAAAACAACCATAAGTGTGGTTTATATAAAAACAATGTTGACTGATAATAATTACTGTGACAAAATAATACAATTGTGTTTTATTTTCTCATAATAAACTATTTTTCTGTGCGCAGTATTTACAACAATTTCTAAATTTGTTGTAATGTTTATTATTATTATTATTCAGGCTAAAATTATAAGTCTACAAGACCATCACCTTGACAGAACTGTCAGATATAAAGAATCACTAGTTTCATTATAATAAAAAAAAAAACTATAAAATACAGTGAATAAATAAATAAATAAATATGACAATAAGTATAGATTAAAAAATGATTATATCTATACTTACATAACTTTTATATAATAAATACAATAAAATTAATTAAAACCTAGTTAATCCATTTACTACTTTGACCTGCGGGATGTTGGACTATCTGGAGGTGTAACAGGGGGTCCAGGAGCTCGCCTAGTTGCACTTTTTAATGCTAATTTCTTAAGTGGTCTAGGAGATATACCAGAATCTCCATCCCCTCCAGCAAACCACACACGACTTTCATTACCTATAAAATATATAAAAATGATGATCTGTGATTAGAACTTCAGCACATTAGAAATATATAACCTTAAATTTGTTAAAGAATTTTATAAATTTATTTTTTACGAATATTAATATTAATAAAAACAAAACTTCATTTTTTTTTTTTTCAATTCTGATGATATGCAAAGTGGTCTTCTGTCAGTGTTGTTACATGATGGTAGTTCACATGGCATCATCTGCCACGTTTACATTCTATAGGAAAGTCACTCACTCAGGAAACTTTCTCAACAGACTGGACTTTTGCCAGGGTTGTTCACAAGATTATAAAAATCTCAAGTTATGCCCATATTAAATGCAAGTACTACAAAAACATAGATAAAATTGTTTTAAACTATTTAATGAATGACTTCATTACTGTATTTTTTTTTTTTACCTATAACAACAAAATTAGTGTATTGTTTGTGAATTGTAATTTGTTTGAATTGTAAAGCTTTTCTATTATATTCAAATTACTTAGAGATTGTTTTGATATTCTTAGAATTCTTTTTTTCAGTAATTCAAGAACCAGTCACCCAGTTTTATGAAATCTTTACTGCCGGATAGATTGAGCAAAAGAAAGAATATATATTAAATAAAATTTATCTTCATCATCTACCTTTATCCAAACTTTCTAACACCTCCAATTTCTTATCTAATGAAACAATAAAACAACTAAGTGTCTTGTACATAATTACGTAGCATAATTTTTTTTTAACAAAGACTTTAACATCATTAAAACACAGAACAACAAAATCCAATTAACAAACAAAATACAATGCTTCCAATCATAAAATCAAGCCATCTAAAATGGATGCCAATCCTATACTTGTAAGTTTATTGTTGAAGGGTTCCTTGAAGTAGATATTTTGATGAGACTGTACTAAACAAGGTCAAAATCCATAATAGTTCACAAGACTCATCCCTCCATCTATCTGCAGTTTTGCACCAATACAACAAGAATGCCATTTTCATAGAATAAGTTTATGTTTCACTTACTGTGGAACATTATTTAATCACTCGGTCTTATTCTTAATCCCACAATAGTTTTATAAATAATTTTCCCAAAAGTGCAATACCAGATAAACTAAGCTTATTTTATTTGGTGTTTAGATTTATTTAACAGAAAATATAGCTAATCATAAATAAAATGGTTTTCTGTCAGTGTTACATGATGACAGTTAGCATGGCATCATCTCTCAGGTTTACATTATCTAGGAAAGTCACTCACTCACAAAACTTTCTCAACAGACTGGACTTTCGTTAGGGTTGTTCCACAAGGTTGCAAAAATCTCAAATTATGCCCATATTAAATTTAAGTAGTGCAAGAATGTGAATAAACTTGGTTTAAACAATTTAAAAGTGACTTCAGTACTGTATGTGGTTCAAAATTTCATTCAAGGATGTGTATGTTTTGAACAATGTTTTTTTATCTACAGAGAGGTCCAAAAAAATGTACTCATTGACTGTAATTAAATAATATCTAAACAAAAAGACTTACACTCACTAATCTAATGTGTAGTGTAGTATACAATATTAAATTTGTCATGGTAGGCGTAGAAAGCAATTTATGTCATGCATGCACAGGTGGCTGGTGGTGGAACAAGCCAGTCATATTAGCCAGTACAGCAGAAGACAGTCGAGTAGCAACAATGGCTGAGGTTTGCTTATTGTTTGTTGACGCAAGGCTATACTGAAGTGGTACTGTAAGTAAGTATGAGAACATTCACGTGGTACAACAGTGGCAGAGAGAATATAGAAGACCAACACATCAAACAATTGCCTGCATTTGCTGCACTGTTGCAACATTTCATTTTTCATTTGCAAAAGTGAGGTAAGCCGGTCAAGTGTAGACATTTTCTGAAGAGTGCAAAGTGGAAAGTGTATATTCTAAGACTGCTACACACGATGAATGAGGACAACCCAGATTGATAGATGGAGTACTGGCTCAATCTATTTGAAGTGTCCCAGAAAAACAAGCTGGTTGCTTGACCATTCAAAAAAAAATTTAACTAGCCCACTTTTATCCTACATGTCTCATTCAGGACCTTAAAACTATTTTTTTTTTTAATTTTTAATTAAATAATAAAATAAATTTGTTTTATTATATATATGACACAGCAAACAATGCAACTTGATGAATGGACATTAAATAGGCATATAGCAATTTACATGAAAAATCTTTGCAAAAACTCCTATATTTAATATGCAATATTTATTAGTGGGATATCGCTCCTCTAAACAAAAGAAATCTTGAGATTTTTGGCACTCACTCAAGACACACTTTCTTCCTTTTATCCAGATTTTGAGAGTAACTCCCCACCAGGCATAGACTACACAGACTAAAAAATTAATTACCAATAATAAAAAAAAAGTTACAATACTTGTAACTGGGCACAGTCCTGTAATTACTGGAGAAAATGGTAAGTAAATAAATAATATGAATTTGGTTACAAAACATATGTCAAACCTGAAACAACTAATACAAGTTATAAACATTATATTACTGAGAAATAAATAAATAAACAAATTGTAAAACAAACAAAAATTACTAATTTATATATAAATCGAAAAAACGTGTATTGAAAACAGAAATATAATTAAAACATTAACAAAGTAACTTGATTTCACAGGCTGGATTATGCAACTGTCAATACAATTATATTTTTCATCCTTAAAATTGTGATAGAAAATAATTTTTGTATATTCCTAAATAAATTATAAACTCTTTCTTTTTAAGGAGGACAGCATGTAACATACTCAATGTATATAACAAAATTCAGCTAAAATCATGTCAGAGCAGTTTCAACACTTGTAGAAAATATTAATTCATATTAGAAACAGAAGAAAATTGGTTTACAGTTAATAATTGTGATTAATGATAAACAAATTATAATTTCTAATATTAATAATTAATATTAATAAGACTAAACAAAAGTTTTTTTTTTAATAATTAAAATATACAAATAGAGATTTCTACCTTTTAATCTATATAGATCTGAAGCAAGACGATTCCTCAAGTTTTGTGGAGGATGAGAATCAATAAGAGCAGCAGCTAATGTAGATGAAGGAGCACTTGGACAAGAAGAAACCTGAGTTCCTTCTACACTACGACAACTAACACCTGTAATTTAACAATAGCAAAAATAATTAATTGGTAAATTCAGTGCAGATAAATAAGTTAATTGAAAATTAACTTTTAAAAAGTATTAAGTAAACTATTTTAGAAAGTAAAATGTAACTCAAAATATAAAATGAACAAAACAAAAAATTTGTCTACAAACAAATGTACATATACTCGTGCACCAGCTTAATAAAAGTTATACTTTTTATCCAACAACTGACTTTTAGAAATGAACACAAAAGAATTTTAAAAAAATGACAAAATTCCTGAAATTGATTATTTATTCTTATATAATGGAAAAAAAATTATATATAAAAAAAATAATAGATATTTTTAAACTTTAATCAGTTCTCTTACCACCAACATTGCCCTGAAGTATTTTTTTGAGGGCCACTTGCACCACTACAACTATGCTTAGGAAGACATAAAAAAATTTGGTTAAAAAGTAAGCAAAAAATAAAAAGATAGCTTTCTTCAATTTTTGGGGAAGGGGAGACTTTTAGGGCAAATTTTTTTTTAAATGGTAAGGTAAACATTACACACTTAACACGTATAATATAAAGTGGAGTTACACTTCCAAAGTTTTGAGAAAACTGACCCCAAAGAAACTACCTACCTAAGCCCCTAGAGATATTGACCCCAAACATTTACTGACAAATGCCTCATGTAAACGTCTTTGAGCCAAATTTCATTAAAATTATTTCTCAAATGAAGTGGTATATTAATAGATTGTTTTTCATTATCTGTCCAGTCCTTCTTACAGCAACACACAAGCAACTGTGACACAAAAGACTACACAGGGCTGCTTTCTCTGAGTCATTAAAGCTTGTTGCACAACCATTCTATGACGTTCACCTATAGAGCTGAAAATCTGCATTTCAGTGAGATTGGAATGTACAGCAGTACGTTTTAGCTTAGTGAAATAGGAAAGTACTATTACAAGAAATTACTCCACCTTCAATTTCCTTAGTAAACTTGACATGGAATGCTTATTAAATTGAAAATGGCTGTCATCAGGCTGCCTAACACCAAGACATATTATATACTTAACACACACTACATTACTCAGTTAGTAATGTTGTTGTTACTGCTATATAATCCAAACTTTGATTACAGAAATATTTACACTTAATTTATTTTATTTTTTATACCAGACTGCTCATCTACATACCCAACTACACTTACCATAAGTTTTCAACAAGTTTTCATAAGTTTTCTTTCTAACATCAATAACATAATTCTTACTTGGGCAGATGGTGGTTATAACCTTGTTTATATTATACTTTATAAGGATGTACCTACACTGTTTTTGGTAAATCCATGCAAAGATAAGAGATATCACTCATCCTACAAGTGATATCATAGAATTCTGATACATTCATAATTCTGTTTGTGGCAGTTGATCCAATATTATGATTTACAAAAAATGGATGAAAGAATTTTGTATGATGATCCAAACAATACTTTTTAAAAGGTAAAACTAAATCAGAAACCACCAAAGATGATAATTAGCATAGGGAGTCAACTCCATCGATTAGAACAGCTTACAAATGTCCAGTAATTTTTGTAGTCATATACGCACAAATAAATAATAATGCTACAATATTGCAGATGGTCTGTTGAGTATACAAATTCAAAGAATATTGAAAAAATCTATGGTGATGTGGTGATGGGGGATAGAAGATTGAAAGTGTGTAATTGCTAAGACAATTAGCATATAAAATATTTAAGTACGCAAAAAATGTCTGCTAGTTGAGTCCACATTATTGCTCACAGCTAACCAAAAATGTAAACAAGTAGACACTTCTAGAACAATTTGGAACTGTTTCAACATAATTGTGAAGTTTTGTAGTGGAAGTTTTCCACAATTTTGTAAAAACTGATACATGACAGTGTGCTACAATCAAGGCATCTGCCCCAAAGAAAACAAAAACCATTCCATCAACAGGAAAGATAATGGTTACTGTTTTTCATAATCTTCATAGTAAATCTAAATCATAATCTTTACTGGCTTTCTGGGTAGGAGTAAAACAAAAACTGTACAATATAACATCATCTTTGTTGGATTGTCTAAATGAGGAAATAAAAAAAAACCACCACGCTTGATGAGAACGAAGGTTTTTTTAGAGACAAATGCACCAGTGCTCACTCTTCTGCTAATGCAACAGTAAAATTGTCTGAATTATGCAAAAAAAAATTCTTCTGCATATTCCATTCTTGCCAGACTTAGTACCTCTGGAATACTATCTTTTTCAAACTATGAAGAAGTAGATTGCAAGAAAGTGATTACACAAAATGTTATTGCCGTAACATCTGACTATTTTGAAGATTTTAATATTAATATAAATATAAGAATTGATTTTATACTCATCAGGTGGTTGAATTTGTCATTTATGAAATAAAATTTAAGATATAAGCTGTAAAAGTATACTAGAGCTTGTTTTAATGTTAATTTTGTTGTTACTACACAAGTCAACAAAGCAGGTCAGTAAACTTTTCCCAACAATTCTTTTAAATCTTTTTTCTGTTTTTGATGATATAAATTTAAGAATGTGGCTTTTATTCAGGCTAATACTACAGATTTTTCAGTTATGGAAAAAAGTGTATAATTCAAAAAAATGGAATACATAATAACATTTTTAATATATTGGTAACAAAATGTACATTAAAAAAATGAATCACCACTTAGTTAAAAAAATTAATTTTAACTCTTTACCAGATGCTCTTGCAGAACTTATTCCAAATGGTGCTGGTGTCTGAACAGGAGAAAAGACTTGAGCAGCAAACTCTTCAAAAGTAGTAGCATTTTTATGATTTCTTACCACTGTTTCCAATGACCTTGATCTTTCCTCATAGCTGTAATTTAATTAAGAAATACTTGGTTAGGCTTAAATAATTATTCCATTATAAATATAAAATTAGAAAAAAAGCTGATAATATTTAGTTCAAACATAATTCAATTTATAAAGCTAATGGTTGAAAAATGAAAATATAGACCTTTTAACTCTGGAAATGGCAACTGTCAATTTTCTGATAGGTATGCAGCCAAAATGCAACTGTTGAAAAATCAATACTTGTTTATTTTTTATTCATCTATTTGTAGAAGTTGTGAAGTACATCAGAAGTTGTGGCACAATCTTATTTTTATAGTCTCCAATGAACACACTTCTGTCTGTATATCTGAATTTTTTTAATGTAATATGCTGTTTTTAAAGAATTAATGACAGTCTAAGTTGTTTATAGTGAAAACTAACATCCTCAATTTCTCTAGGGAGTTTTCTTTGTATCCACCAAATACAAACTCCATTTTTTTTACTCAACTGAATGACAGTAAAATTAATAGTTCTTATCTTTACAATATTATTGATGACTGTGACTTAAATTTTGAAGTGGATATTACTTCTGAATGCACTTGAGGATATTTTTTTTTTCAGGTAATACCAAGAACTGACATTTTTATAATAATTCTAAATGAGCTGAAAAACTTAAAACAAAAAATAAGATTTTTAGTTTGTATTTTATGCCATCACAGAATTGATTCTCTTCTTATTGTACATTATTATTTATTTTTTATATACCAAACCTGAAACTTTAAGTAACCACATAAAAATCATCTAATAAATTTACATTCCACCTTTTCTTATTTCCTAGTTATAAATGTTCAATTTAATTTCAAAGACAAATTATTATTTCTGGATATTTTCATTCTGTCATTTCAAATTTCTTTATTCTCACTGGCATGATATTATATGCACATGGTTATATAACTAACTATAGTTAAATTCTGAACAAAAATTCAAGAAACTAGCTTTAAAATAATACGTAATACTGCTAACTAAAAAATAAATTTATTTTTACAGAGTTATTAGCAAATTCTCCGTAAAATTTAATAAATAGACCTACCAGTATAGAAATTATCTGTCACATGTAAGGTTAATAAAGAAACAAATAAAATGATTAACAGCCATAAACTTGAGCAGATGTTTTTTATTTGAATTTAAACCTTTTCAACCTGATGATTCAGTGTCAAAATGATTCAAATTTAAAAAATGTAACAAATACTTGTAAAAGCATATTTCATACAGGTACAGACAAACGTATTCTTTCTTATTTTGTGAAATAATAACACAATTACTATCAATACTATAATTTCCATTATGTAACTTGAATAAAAATTAATTGGTAATTAAGATTAAATAAAAAAACCTTAACTTAAGTGAAACCCTATTATTCATGTTTACATTTAGATTATCCTTACTTAAAAGAATTTAACATAGTTGCAGCAGCTGGTAGACATTTTTAGTCTTAAAAATAACCTTCTGAGTAAACAATAAAGATTTGGGGAAGATTAGGAGTGTTATTTAAAAGTTTTTGATATATCAACCTAACAGAATTGCAAGTCATGTGTCATTTTGTAGTGAAGTTTAGGCTGCTACAATAAGTTTTTTATACAAGAAAAAGATTAAAAATCAGCAGAAATTGTTAGAAAACAGAATAAGTGGGTAAATGCTTACATAATGAAACCCACTAAGTATTCTGTTATTTTATGTATGACAATGTGGGTATGACTTTCTGTAGCCATACCCATACTGATTGGATTATCTATGTCAAATAGGAAAAGAAAAGCTCCCACAAAGTCTTGGTTAGCTCAAAACTTTAGTAAAAGCTGAGAAAAACTTGAAAGTAAATATAACCTCAGCAATAAGGGAAAGTGAGGTAGAGATGGGTAGTACCAATACATCTTAGATTTGCAGAGGATAAAAACTGGTAAATAAACATAAGTACATTTTTAATAGCAATGTAGACGTAGAAGTAGATCTCATGTACTGATGTGCATTCATTTACAGTAATCAAAAGAAGAAACAATTACATCAATAAAAAAAAGTAAACACAACTAAATGAATTGTTCAGCAACTTCATCCTAACAGAAGAATATAAGAAGTTATTAATTAGAATAATTGATTTTTTATCAGACAGACATAGTTAAATATTCTCTACACATTAAAATATTTTAAATTATGTTTTCTAACTTTCATAAAAATATATTCTGATAAAGCAGAACCTCTGGAGAAAAACAAACACAAAGTATAAAACTGAATTTTATAAATAAAGCATAAAAATCCAGACTATTTCAAAATTAACTTTGCACAGCTTATTGGAAAAACCTGCCATTTCAACAGTACACGTGCACAGTAATATCCAGCAACTAATAACATTGTGTCAACACAGTTATTGTTACACCTTTATTTGCCACTACTACTGCTCCAAATCAAAGGTACTAGAAATTTATTTTTTTCTTTTCATAAGGAAAAAGGCCAAACTTGATAAATAAATAGTATATGAAATCTATCAAAAAGCTGTAGAGGTAAATCCAAAATGAATATCACAAAGCTGGTTGGGATTTTATTGTACAAAACAAAATGTGATGACCCCCATTCCATAGGTCACAAAAAAGCTTTGCTGAGCATTTAAAGTAAGAGATTTTGGAGCCCTTATTATTCAGACTTGTAACAAGTGACCAAAATGCCAAAATACCGTAGCAGAGGGTCTACAAAAACATAGGATAAGTACCTACAATAAGTGTCACAGGATAAGTGGCTGTAAACATATGACAACATAGATAACTTTGGCCATTCCTTCCTGATATAATGATCTGTCTTGTCCCTGCTGTCCCACTTGCAAACATAATTTATTGCAGCCAAGCTGGAAACCCATTAATATCACAATAATTTTTCAATTTTAACATACACAGAATATATTTTTAAATACCCACTTATTCACAGGTAATAAATCAATAGGTATTTAGATAATTACAAAATTATGAAACAAGTAGGTTTAGAAAAGTTATATATTTAGATATTACATTTTTTCTATTCTTTTTTGCTACCAGATTTTGCCAATTTTGGAATACCCTTATATACTTGACTTGAAACATTACAACTTACTATTGTTGATAGAATGGCAACATGCTTCTCTTTGCCCGAGAAGCACTAATAGCAGCTGCTCTAACCAAACCAGGAAGAACCTTTTGTCCAACAATCACTTCATTGAAGAGAGGTCCAAAATATGGAACCTATAAAAAAATTTTGTACATCACTCATATTATTACATAAATTTTAAATACCCAGGAAACCATTACTGAAATAAAACCTAATATTACAACAACAAAAAAAGAATTCCTTTATTAAATAATAATGAACTAATTAGTACCCTTTTCAAATACTGAATTAATTTTAGAACTACTTAATTTTATTTTTATTTTACATGCAATCTAATAGATTTCAGCTTTAATTTGTATACCAATAGGATCTGGGATTGGTTCCAATCCCAGTTAAGCTACGCATCTTTTATTCACTATAAATTCCACTTCTAAAGAACATAATAGTAGTTATTATTATTATTAGAGTAACAACAGTCTGTTGTAACTTGGTAAAAAAAATAATTTGAAAATTCATTAGTAGGCTGAAATTTTCTACCAATCTTCAGTTATCAAAAAAAAGGAAAGAATGTCCCATGATTATACTTATTGTTCAATTTTTTTAATTGCTCTAAAAACAGTAACATTAAAAAAATTTTAATGCTAATGAAACTGCCTTGTTACAAAAGGTAATATTGAACATTTGTAAATGATACTTGAAGATATACTGTTGTAACAAATATTTCTCTAACTTATTTACTTATTTCATTATTAAAGGTTACTATTATAAAACTAATTTAGAAATACCCTATAACCTATACTTTAATGGTTTTTTCAAACTCAATTATCATATTGCCATATATTTCATTCATGTTACTTGCACAAGCTAACAGCATAGAAGGAAAATGTTGCCATTGTTCAGGACAGTCTTTAAACTGTTTTTTGAGAAATCAATGAACTATTTCCATTCTGTAGTTTTGTTCATAATGAAGTTCACCCATCACTGCATGAGTACTGTTACAGTACACTAAACTATTTTCTTCAAAATATAAATCTTGAAGCTCTTCCTGATGATTACAAATGAAAGACACTTTAGTACCAGTATGGAAAAGAGTCCAACCTTTCAGCCTAGATTCCAAAAGCTTGGCTTGTTCAAATCCCAGAAAGGTTATTTAATTCATCTCGAGTTATCAGATGAATCCTCTTCCCAGGAAGAGGATTCTGCTTCAAAAAGAGGATCATCTTGTTTCTCATGTTGAATTTCAGTGGCTACCTTATATTCCAATCATCTTCTAAAGTTAATGTGTTGGAAGATAAATTTGTAAGGGTAAGTAAATTTGTAATATGTAAGGGTAAATTTCCTTACCATATGGCGCTGGGCCTTATAGCAAACTGTAAATTCAGGTACCACACTAGTGTTTGGAATATTCCTTTTATTCTTGTAGTATAAAAACACTCTGACAAATGGTCTTATGGTTCACGCCACACCATCAGTATGACAAAACTCATGTGCTGATTGCCACTCACCCAGTACATCAGACAGGTTTAGCAGATGTGAGGGGCCCAGTTCTTTTCTCAATCCCCAACTTTACAGCCAAAACAGAAGTTTTAACAGAAACTTTCCAGATAATTTACACACTTCCTTGGTATATTTAATCACTAACACTAACACACACCACACACATGCATGCATGCTCGCACACACACACACCACGTGTAATTTTTTCAAACATGGCACTGTTGGTATATGAAATTAGCTATAATATAAAAATAAAATAAAAATCAACCGTACCAACAATTTATATTATGTCTCTAGCACTTTTGGTCATACGACCATCCTCAGGAAAGAAATTTTTTCGTCATTTAAAATATTAAAATTGAAAACATAAATTAAAAAATTATAAAATATTAAAATCATAACTGGTCATCATTACATAAAAGAAATTGCATCAGTTATATAAGAGTGTCTCAGTTGTTATGAATAGGCCGGCCTCTGTAGCATGAGTGGTAGCGTCTCTGCCTTTCACCCGAAGGTCCTGGGTTCTAATCCTGGTCAGGCATGACATTTTTCATAAGCTACAAATTTCCATTTGATCTAAATGATCATAGTAATCGATACCCGCACATCTCATTAAAAATAAAAGTTGTTATGAATAGTAATAGTTGGAGGAAGATAATCAGGTTAGGTAACTTGATAATTATTAATTATTTGTTTAAACAGGATGCTGTCTTCAAATTTGATTTGTTCGTTGATTAATTTATTGTTATAATACATATGAAATTTTTTGAGAATGCTGGTTTTATAAAAATCGTAGGAAAAATCTAATATATTAATAAAATTATCAGGGTTGTAATTATCTTTAATTTATAAAATGTGTTAAGCATAATTATATTACAACAGTACATGTAAATCACATAACAGAATAAAACAGAATAAAATAAGTGTGTGCATACACAGCAAACATTTAAACAATACTGTGTTAATTGTATGACTCAGAAGACTATGTTAACATGTCAGAACCTACAGAAAATGAATCATCATGCATGCAGCTATGGTAAAGTTACATTTATATCCCACGACCTGTTAGAAATCATTTAAAATATACTCAAGTTATCCCTAAAAAAAAAATAAAAAACAATTCTGAAAAATACAATACTTCAAAAACTCTGGGTGATGGAAAAATTATGATTACATTTTGAATTCAACGTAAAAAGTTGCATTAGGAATACACGTGCCAAAAAAAAAAACAATCTATTACTGTTGTTATTTATAAGCAAATGCAATACCTGTCCTCCACATCAAGGTACTGCTGTTCTTAGCACAGCTATCATAAAAATAAAACTAATTAAAAAATTAGTTTAAAAAAATGAGTCTTAATCAGTTAATTAGGAAAATTCCAGCAAAATCAAGAACGTGATTTAAAATGTATAAATTTAAAAAAAAAATTTATCGTACCTCTGGTTTTCTAGAAACTTGTACTCTGTATAACTGATGTGGTGCTGGTAGTGGATAAATTACAATAAGAATATCACAGAATTCAGTCGGAATAATGCCACGGCGATAATCCCTCGAGTGTTCAGACCAAATTATATGCACTTCATCATTACCTAAATGACGTGTCTACATAAAAAAAATAAAAATAAATAAAAATAAACAATATATCTACTCTTAAATAGTAGTGTTACCAATTAAAAAATAAAAATTTTAACAATTAACTCGACCAATTACCCTACATTTATAATACTTGTGAGTTCTTTTCAATAAGTATTGCAACATAGACTGTGAAAAAAGTAGTCTAACTAGTAGCTTCAAATCTCCTTGAAGTAATCCCCTTGCACTCTACAAGCAAAGTAATCCTCTGGTTTTTCCACTGCTGCAAGCATAGTTCATTATTCTCTTTTGGAATGGCTACCAGCTGTACTGTCACATTCATTAAAATGTTCATTATTTTGTTACCATACCTCTAAATATGTGAAATATTTTACTGAAAATAAAATGCTACTTTCTAACATATAAGATCAGAACAATTCTACATCAATAAAAAATTTATATACATAGTGCACAATATGTTAATACCATTCAGCCTAGCAGTAATAAATAATTGCACTGAGACAAGCATAAGAAATATCAATTTATATTTAATAGATCAACTTTAAGTAAAGAACAATTGAAATATTACCTTATTTCATTATATAACAGAAGCATTTAGTTTAATAATATTTTAGCAATTAGTTTAAAAATATTTAACATAAAATTATAAGTGAATGGGCGGTATGTTATCATTGATTACAAGTTTTTGTGGTTTTGTAATATACTGTCACATGGTTTGTGAATCAATCTGGATATTGAGAGGTTGACAATTTAGAATGTTTATATAATTACAGTTTATTGGTTTAAAATATTCATAATTACAACCAGATAAATTAATAATAACAATAATAATAATAATGACAATTAATGAAAACAAATATTAATGTAGTAATTAAACCACAATAATAATCAGGATAATAGTAACAATAAAAGTAGTAAACAATAATAATATTACATGTCAATAATAACAAATCAAACAATTAATACATAATATAGCACATGACATAATACTTAACATAATCAAAACAGTAAATATGACATAAAAACAGAGCATAATACACAACATAATCAACAAAGAATAACAATCAAAATATTACTAATAAAATAATGATAAATGTCAATAGTAAATAATAAATACAGATTACAAACAAGACAGAGTTCAAAATAAATAATCGTTTGGAATTTACTCCAGGTAGATAAATAGAAAACTACAATTCAGACCCATTAACAAAAGAAACCACTAGTCTTAACCTTTTTTAACCACTAGTCTTGTATTAACAAACAATTGTATAAAGTTCACTTGCAAATACCTTTGCTGTCTACCCTAACAGTTTATAGATGAAATTTATTTCATTATTTCTTTCAATTGTACACTTAAGAGTTTTACTGTAACTCATCAATAGTAATTCCTGTTTACTGGAGTTACTAGTGGTGTCACCTTACTCACATTAAACTGGGTTCAAGACTTTTCTCACTGGATTGACATCTCGCACTCTCATCTTGCAGACTCACACCCATGACTCTCCTCGCTGGACCATCGTCATAACTGTCTTGCTGGACTGGTTCACAGAACTCCACTGAACCCACACAACTCACAGCCTTTCCCTGCTGAACTCCTAGCAGAACTGCCCTTGCAAGACTGATGTCATAACACCTCGCAGACTGGTTCTAATAGAATTCCTTTTTTAGCTGGTCTTACTGGACTATCTACACTGCTAGCCTCTTTACCTGACAGACAGGACCCAAGTCGAAGCGTGAGAACAGTTGTTCCCATGAATTCCAAACCTGGTCTCTTCTCACCGTACAAGAGGTGTTTATTGTTTGTCAGTGAGCAGTATAACAAAGGACGATTGTTAAATGGACCTATTATTTACTAACATTTAGGAAATATACATACCTTCTGAAGAAGAGCTTCACTGCTTGAAGAAGGCATTCGTGTGGAAACATGGAAAATTACTTCAGTAAATGAAGTAGCATAATATGGAGCAGTTGCTCCAGTTGTCTTATTTCTCTGCAATCCACCCATAAATCCTGTGTGCGACTCCAGTTCAACCTTGAAAATACAGTAAAAATCATTCTTCTTAATAAAAAAGAATAAATAAATAGGTAAAACTTAAGATATAGATTACATTGTTCTAAAATGTATTCTGTATTTTAGTTTTACAATTAAAATGCAATAATTTTAAAATTAGTAGTTCAAAAAAAGTGGTTATGAAAAAATGTTAATAATTATCAGCAAACATAAATAATTAATTCATTAACTAAAACCAGACTAACCTCCCATGCTAATCCAGCTATAAAATCTTCATATGCCTGGCTGCCACTAGTATTGTTTAGTATTGAATTTTTATCTTCTTGACCATCTGCGACATAGATTACAGCTATTTTGTGGGTTTCTCTACACCTCTGCAATTATACACAATAAAATATCTTTATTGAAAAATATATTAACATAATATTACTTTTATATTAATACTAGTAAATATTAATTATTGGTTAATGTAGTTTACCAAAAAATTGGTAAACTGATCCGATCTTACCATCGGCTAACTATTCATGCGATTGCTGAAACTGTAGGAATTGACAAAAAAAAAAGACCTGAACTGTGGAAGAACAAGTCATCGGTTCTTCAACAGGACAATGCAGTTGTTCACATTGCACTGTCTGTCAAGACGTTTCTAGCCAAACATCCCAGTGTTAGATCATCCACCTTATTCACCTGACCTAGCACCATGTGACTTTTATCTGTTCCCAAAGTCAAATCTACATAAAAAGGAAAAAGATTTAGACCCTTGCAGCTGTGAAAGAAAAAGCGGCACGCATCATGAAAGAGCTCATAGAAGAAGACTTCCAGCACTGAATCGAACAATGGAAATTTCACACGGAGCATTGTAGGGATAGAGGAGGGGTGTATATTGAAGGGGATAATAACTAAATATGTATAAATTTAAAATAAAATATTTTACAGCATTAGTCTCGTTATTTAATAACCACACCTCATATTGTTGATGTTACCATTCCATTCACTTTTCCACTCATTATGAATCAACCTCTCTTTAGAAAACACACAAGATTACTCAAAACAGCGTGATTAGTGAAAGGAGGTTGAAAATAAGCCTCTTTTGCTGCACTATCAGCGCACTCATTACCTGAAATTCCAATATGGCTGGGGATCCAGCAGAGGCTCACAGCTGTATTATGTTGAGTCATTTGAGAAATAACACACTGAACGTCACAGACAATAGAATGTTTGGAGTATATCTTAAGCAGAGTAGGCAGAGTATTATTTTTCCATGTCACACCTTCATTCACCAACTCCAATTTACCACAGATCTGACAATGTACAATTACATGTCATGATTTGAATCAGTCGATCCAACCATTAGATGCATTGGAATCGGCAATTTGGAATCCCTTGTCTATTTCTAGTGTGTTTTCCTTGAAAGTGTCCAATTCACTGACAAGTGTAAGCAACAGACTTGCTGAAATCACTTCAACAATATGTCTTCTAACTGTTCATATTTACTAGTTTTTATCTTCTTTTTTTTTTGTTCTACTTTGTATGGCATTTTCCTGTATCTCTTTTCATTTTTATAAAATTGTTCTTAATGTAGAATCAGAAATGTTAAAATCTTTAGTGATAGAGTTTGAGTTTACTTTATACTTTTAAATATAATTTACTCAAACTTAATAATTTTTTTTTAAATATTTAATTTATTATCAATTGATAACACTTTTCTTTTAATGCTGCTCATGTTGCTCAACATCAATTTCATGACTATTAAAAAAATATGTTTACGAAAGAAAAACAAATGAATTCTAAGATTCTGAATTCTATGATTCATATCTGCTTTTATGATAGATTGTTTTTATTTGTTTAGGAGTAAATTTACGGCAAACTTCCACTGAGTCATGTTTAATCTTATTTTCATGAATAAATTGCTAAACAGCCTTATGTAACAATTAAATTTTAAACCATTGAATACAAAACAGAGAGTGTATTAGATAGGATTCAGTGCAAATTAAGCAGAAATATATACACTTGTTTTGCCTTATTGATCTAGACTTAGTAAAAATCACGTTTTAAGCAGAAAATTATTTCAACAGTGAGAATATTATGCAGAGTTTACTGTATTATAATTTTAACTAGTGAAAAGAAAAATCAGGTAGATGTAACAAATTTTTGTTCACTTTGTTACATAACTTTATTCATTATTTCAAAAATCATATTCTTTTTTTTTTTGAATATTTTTTCACTCAAGATTAGCTCCATCAATTGAAATTGATGTACTTATTATGTTAGGGACACTTATACTACAAAAACAAATGGTAGCTTCTTAACCAAATTTTATAAATAAAGAATTTAATCACAATTTATGTATAGTGCTAAGGAAAATGTAGTACAGAGAAAAACATTAAAAATAACTTAAAAACTTAAACAAACCTGAGTATCTAAATTTCGTAACTCTCTGAGAAGTTTCTCGCTCTTATCAAGAAGATATAAATGTGAACGGCGTTCCCAACCTGCCAAACCCAACTGAGAGAACAGTAAACGGCAATGCTGAAATGCTGATGTAGGTTGCTTATAATGTGGCCTCTTCTCTGATTCTACAGTCATACTGCAATATAAAATAAAAGAAAATTAGTAACAATAAACTCATCTATGCTAAAATGAATAAATTTATCAGTTCTGGATAAATTACAGTTTCAAAATAATAAAAATCATGCAATAAAATGTTGGTAATACAGTGCTTAGAATCATGAACAGAATTTTTTTTATCAGTACAAATTCACTGAAAAAATTAAAACCAAAACATATATATCATAAAGACAAAAGTAAAAAAACTGTTTACCACTAAAAATACAGAATTTAATAATGCTTCTTAAAGGTAAGAAGCATTATTAAATTCTGTACTCTTGGAGGTAAATGGTTTTTATACTTTTATCTTTGAAATATTAATACAGAAGGAAATATGAACAAATACAATAACAAAAGAATTGTTTTTGCTAAGTTAGTGTATAAATATATATATTTAAATTCTATTAAGCAAACTTTACCTAATACAGAATATTGAGATAAGACATATCTTACTTATTACGTACATATCTTACTTATTTTTCATGAAAGTACTTTTATAAATTCTGCATCCTTAGTCATGATTGAAATAATTCTGTTATTACATAATAAAAATTTAAAAATAAAAATACTAAAATAATGAGAACTGAATATTAATTTACATGAGTACTGCTATCTGTTCCAGTTTTTATAAGAATGTATCCCTCAAACACTGTCTGATGGTTTAACAAACTGAAATTTTATTTGTATTTATAAACGTAATATTTTTCTAATATATTTAATTTTGGGTCATCTTTTTTAATCTCTAATATTTCTAAATTTGTGTTACTATCAGAACTAGGACGTTTATTGTTTATTAAATGGCCTGCCATATTAGCTAAACCTAATTTATTTTGTAATTTCTATAATGCAAAAGAAATCTGCTTTTAAAGGATCTATTTGTTTTTCTATATGTAATGCAATCACAATTACTACATTTATTTTTATAGATTCCACACACCATTTATTTTGTTATTATTTTTAGTTTTTAAATATTTTATTATGTGGTTATTAGGTTTATAAGCTGGTTTAAATATTTCTTTATTGTACGTTTTGGTAATGTTTTGAAAGATAGTGAGTATAAATACTGTATGTATATTTTTTCACTCTTTTGTCTTATTATGTATTGACTGTAAGGTAGGTATTTTGTTATTACATTATATATAACTGTTGTATGTTTTATGATGTTTATTTTCATTATTTAAACTTTCTTTGTTATTACGTATGTATTTGATTGCTATATTACTCACATTTGTATAAATGTTAATTTTATAAAACCAAGGGTGATAATTTTATGAGACCAGAGAGCAAGGATTCATAAATGGGAACGAACTTATATTAAAAGCAGGCACCACTACACTCAGGGATTTTCATTGAAAAATAAATAATATAAATTCTGAAAGGTGGTTAATGGAAAAAGTAATAAATTTAATAGCATCTCTGATAGTGAAGAACAGTGCTCGTTACTACGGCAAGGAAATTAACAAACCTCCCCGAAATGATTTTGTAAAAATTGAAATCATCATTTACAAAAATATGGAATTTCATGTGATTTACAAAAAAAAAGTATGAGAATGTCTCTATATTATATTATTTGGTTGAAAAAATGAAACTGAATACACCTTCTTCCATAGATGTATCTGCTCAAACTGATAGAATTAGCATAGCTAATTTAAAACATTACATTCAATGAATTAACAATTCTGGGGATATATCAATAACAAAATTATAGCAACTTCAGAAAGGATTAAAAACTGTGTCAAAAGAAATTAAAAAAGATTACAGAGAAAAAATTGAAAAGTGGAGAATGCGATAGATGAATTTATTATAAAACTGAGAGGTTCTGGAGGCTATAATGAAAATGATAGTGATGGAAATAGTGATACTGACGGTTCTTCTGTAAACTATTGTAATGATGACAGTTTAGACAACAATAATTATGAAGTATCTGTGAAACAGTTTGATTTGTGGTTTAGGCAGGTCGAGTCAATCTTTTTATTAGTGTAGATAATTTTTAGATGCTTCCAGCCACTTCAGTCTGTCTACAGCTCTCTTCATTACTCACAATATCAGTAATAAATTTAAATAAATTAAACTCTAATTTAATATATATAGCATATAATGAACAATTTTTATTTATATAATGGTACAAAGAAAGAGTTATGGTATAAGGATTATTGAAATAAATGTTAATCTATAAAATACTGAAAAACTATTTACAAAGAACATTTTCCGATTTACAAAAACCTGTTTTCCAAACTTTTTTTTAAAGATTTTAAATTATTCTTTTTTAAATCAGTTTCTGATAATTTCTAGTTTCTAGTATATTATAAAGGGACATTTATTAGATCAGTAATTGAAAAACATTTCCTACAGAACATTTTTTTTTTACCATGATATTAAGCAATTTGACAAAGATGGACAATATGTTTGGCAATGAAATCATAAATATGTTTAAAATGAATTCTACCAGTTGATTACAACTATGTTTCATAAAATAATAAAATGCAATACTAACGTTGGCTGAGTAGAAGTTCGTGAAATATGATCTTGTTCTAAGTGCCTCTGATTCAAAACAGAACTCATGGCTTCTTCTTCCAGTTCAGGATTTAAAGCAGCTGCAGGAATGTTTCGAGGGGTATCAAGGTTTTCCAAACACTCAGGACTGGTTTCACCAATATACTGCAAAAGCTGCAATAAAAAATTTACAGTTGAAACTAATTATTGATGTTAATAACATGGTATGTTATGGTTGTAATAACCATATATCAATAATATATGGTTATTCTTTGTTAGGTTTTAACAAAAAAAAAATTCCTTTAATAAATTAGAATTGGACAGGACATAAGAATCATAAATAATAGTAAACAAAAAACCAATTTTCATGAATATCAAAAAGAATTCATCAATTCTTTTAAATATAAAGAGGAACAAAATTAACTTAACATTAAACACCGAAATGCATCTTCTATATTAAAAACTGAATAAAACAATCATTTTTATAAAGAAATGATACTTTGATATACTTTTACTTTGATATATAAGTTATAAAAGTTATACTTTAAAAAGTGAAAGGTGGCACTTCAATACTAATACTGGCAATAACTATAAACACAAAAAACATTCTTACATCATCCAGATTATCAAGATCTTCAGCAGAGTTTTCAAATGTTGGTAACTCATGAGAAGGTCTATGACGAAGTGTATGCTGTGGCAAACCAGTCACAATGCAGGAATTTAACATATTCTCTTCAAACTTGCTGTGTGCCACCCGATTCATTATATCTCCTCTTTCTGAAAAATGGATTACTTCAATTTTTTTTTTTAATAAAAATTAAAGTAAATAATTCCATATTTATAATAAACTTAATATAGAACTACTAAATACCTTACTGATTATAGTAAAATTTTTAATTATCTTATACATACTTATCTAACAATGGAAACTTTTTAACCAATGAAAATATAAACCCTTAAGGACAGTACTCAAATGTCAAACACTAACATTGATGTCAAACATTAATGTAGTCGCTACATTAATGTATCATATTACTATAGCACAGTGATATTAAGTCTCATTCTTTAGTATGTAAAGTATCTTTTACACTTTATAAAAGGATAATGTTAAGTATGGAATTATGCCATCAGAAATTACAGTAAATGAAAGCATAAAGTTGGGAAATACTTTGCATAAGCCTAACAGTGACATATTTTTCATTTTATTATATATTTTAATGATCTCATAACACATTCACTGCTACCTTAACATGCCTATCACACACAAAAGGAGCTACCTAAGTAGCACATATGGTGTTCCACTTTTCTGGTTAACATCTCTCAATTCAACAAACAAATAGCTAGAATGTTATTCTTATCACAGACACATACTGTGACTGCTTTCATTATCTGAATGCTGGTACATGAAAGTTTTTTTAATATTTCTACGACAAAGTGTTAATACAGTCTAACTTATCAGATAAATGTTTGCAAATAAAGAGTATATTTATATTTGATTACCTTTTTTTACCACAAAATGACAACAGTAAAAAAGCTGTTTAAAAAAATATTGCACTGAACTGTTTATCAAAAGAAAATTAAATACATATTATTGAGAGGACATGTAAATCGGTAAAATATAATAATCCATTCACTCACTGGAATATACTAAGATTTTCATGTAATTCATATAATTTTTTTTCAATTTCAAGTTCTTCACAATTATATTTTACATACAGACATATGATTTCATTATTTTTATTTTATCCCTGCAAATAAAAGCACAATTAGGAACACTGGTAAGGAATATCTATATCAACAAAATGTAAACCACAAACACAATTTTTCCAGTCACAGTTAGACCTTCCTGAGTAGTAGTGCGCTATTTCTTACAGTGGTAACAATATTCAGAGTACAAAACTCTGCTCTCACTTTCTCAGTAACCATACTCCACCTAACAACGATCTCATTCTTTTACTTTTCTTTAAACGATTTCTTCCAATCCAACATAAATACAAATATTGAAAATACAATTTAACTTGTAATTACTGATGTACTTAGTAGTATCAGTAACTAACAAGTGGTTTAAAACAGTTATACAAAGTTACATAAGAATATTCCTGTACTGTACTAGCAACAGCTGAATAAGCTATGTGGAACATTGCAGGTCATCACTCCAAATCTGCCTTAGTCAGTCTGCCTGACTTTGTACTGTGTACATGTAAATAAATCAGAGCATAAAATTTTAATATCTCATGTCAGTATTAATGTGAAATTCTAAATAAATTTGTTTAAAATGCTTGCATTAGATTTTGCATGAATCTTGGTAAATCAACTAGCAAGACTTTCAAAATGCTTTGTCAAGGTTTTAAAGAACATTTTTCTTTCTTTACCATCAAACAGTTTTTTAATGCCATTTAAAGATGAAAATTGTTCATGATGCCCAACTTATGGAAAAATTCAAGAACTGAGGCCAAACACTTGATGAAATGTATGAAATAGCTGAAATCATAATAGAACCAACCAAGAAATTTTAACTGCTACTTGAACATGCTTTGCATTATTCTGAAATTTGTCCCTCAGTTCTTGTCACTCAATCAAAAGCATTTTGATAGGTATCATAAACTTCCTCCTGATCTTAAATTCCTAACGTAGAAGTTAGAGAATAATAACTTCTACTATGATAGTTTCAGTTGTTTAAGAGAAGATGTACGATGAAATAAATTAGAACTATGGAAAAACTGAAACTGTTTATTACCACAATAAGGCACCAACTCCCTCAAAATAATGCATTTTCTGATAGAAGCCAATATGGTAGTCATCCCACATTCTCTACATTCTTCAATCAATTTTGTTATCTGTTACAACAGTGTTTCAACAACCATACACTTTCTTGTGTTTTTTAGATGTTGTTAACAAACAAAAATCTTATTTTTTTTTTTACAATAATAATATAAGTGTACACAATCTCTCAATAACCAAACAGCCAACTTAAAAGAAAATCTTAATATCAAAAGAGGGGTGTATAGGTTGCATGGAGGGATAGTACCTTTCCTATGCATGACGACCACATCTCAAGATGGTCATGCAAGACTTCCCACATGTAGCCAACTCTCACTTTTGGCCCCAAGAAGGCTAAAGGATTATAGCCAGCCATACCCTGGTAAACCATGTTGGTTCATGGGCTTAACATAGCGAGGGTCTCCAGTGATTACTATTTGCTCACTGGTAAGGCAGTGTCTATTCTCCAGGTACGGGGCAGCTGCGAAAGGTGTTTGTTCCCCATGTTAGGGGCAGCATATTAACATGGTTGGGCAAGCATACACCTAGGTGCAAAGCAACGGGAAACTAACACCTTATACTATTCCCCAGGAACACACATGATGGTCCTCTATGTTAAAGAATCCAGAGTTAAAGCTTCCCCTCAATCGGTTCTCCAGGAGGGAGAAACAGCGAGGTCACGTACAAATAAAATTAGAATTGGAACGTGGAATGTTTTGACATTACTTAAAGCAAGAAAGCTAGAGAATGAAAAAAGAGAAATGGAAAAGAATAGGTTGGATGTACTGGGTTTCAGTGAGGTGAGATAGGTAGGAATGGGGGAGTTACAGAGTGGAGGGTATAAAAACTTTTATTCAGGCGGAGAAAGGAGTGGTGAATATAATGAGAATTTTGCTGAGCCCACAGATGAGGCAGTGTAGAAAGAGTAAGATATGTCGATGAAAGAATATTGACGCTGAGATTAAAGGGAAAAGTAAAAGCTCTTGTGATAATACAAGTGTATATGCCAACAAGCCAACATCAAGATGAAGAGATTGAAGAATGCTATAATATGATTCAAGAACTGATAGATGGGGAAAGGAGAGAAGCTTACATTATAATGATGGGAGAATGAAATGCAGTGGTAGGGGAAGGATCAGAGGGAAAGGTGGGAGACTTTGGGTTAGGTATAAGAAATGCAAGAAGGACAAAATTGGAGGATTTCTGTTATGAGAAATTTTTAGTAATTGGTAATATGCTATTCCAAGCCCACAAGAGACACCAATAAACATGGACATCAAGAATAAATGGAGAGAGGTACCAGACAGATTACTTTATGATAGAAAACAGGTATAGGAAACGTTTAAAATATTCAAAAGCATATCCAGGTGCAGATATAGATTCGGACATAATCTTGTGGTGGGAGAGTTATGAATGAGGATGAAGAGAGTGAACAAAGGAAAAAGAATAGAGAGGTTAAATAGGGAGGTACTGAAAGATGGTGACAAGAAGGAAAGGCTAAAGGAGAATTATTTAGTAAATAGAGAGAGAAGGGACACAGGCCCAAACACAAAATGGATATATATGAAGGAGCATGTAACAAATGCCACCAACAATTCTGGGGGTAAAAAGCAGACTACGAGGATAAAGAAAGAATAGGTTACTGAGGTGATGCTGAATAAAATGGATGAGAGAAGAAAGTGGAAGAATGTTAGAACAGAAGAGGATAAGAAGATGTACAGGAAACCAAATAATGAATTAAGATAAGAGGCAGAAAGGGCGTGGCAAACATGGTTGATGGAAAGGTGTTAATATATTGAAAATTGGAGAGGGTAGAGAAGTTTGAAGAGATGTATAGAGTAGTTATGGAACTGGTATTTAAAAAGGGGAAAGTAAAATTAGAATGGAAATAGCGACAGAAGATGGGGAGGTAGTTGATGGGAAGAACAAGGTTCTAGGTAGATGGAGACGATATGTGGAAGGACTTTTTGAAGTAGATAAAAAACCAGAAATCCTAGGAATTGAAGATGAATCAGAAGTGTGGAAGGAGGAGAAAGGTTGTTACATTATGAGTAACAGGTAGAAAAAGGTCTAAAGGAAATGAAGAACAGGAAAGCAAATGGAGTTGATGAAGTACAAACTGAGCTATGAAAAGGTTTAGGGGAAAGGGGAATTAGAGATATCACAAGCCTGTGTAATTTGATATATGAGAGTGGTGATTGGCCAGAGGATTTCGTGATTACTATTATGGTCCCAAATGAAAATAAGAAGAAAACATTGGGATGTGAGGAATATAGGACAATTAGCCTTATATTGCATGCAACTAAGATACTATTAAGAGTGTTGAATGGGAGACTTTGAGGAAGACTAGCGAGATCATTTGGGGAAAAGCAGTTTGGGTTTAGAAGGGGAAAGAAAACAAGGGATGCAATAGGGTTTATAAGAGTGATCGAAGAAAGATTTATTGAAAAGCAAAGAGATTTATATGTGGTCTTCATAGATCTGGAGAAGGCATTTGACAGAGTAGAATGGGATAAATTGCTGAGAATCGTAAAGGAAAAAGGAGTCGCTTGGAAGGAAAGGAAATTAATAAGATATCTGTGTTTGTCACAGAATGTAAAAAAATAAAGATTGGGAATGAGTTATCGAAGGAAAATAAACTTGGGAGAGGGGTGCAGCAAAGTGTTGCATGTCACCAACTCTGTTCAACTCTTAACTGGAAGTGATAATTGAAAAGAGTCTAACTGGAAATAAGGGTGTAAATATTGGAGCAAGGAGGATAGAGTGCATTAGATTCACTGATGACATGGCAGTGTTGGCAGAGAGTGAGTACATAATGAATGAAATTTTGAGAATAAATCAAACCTGCGAGGAGTATGGGATGAAAATATATATAAAGAAGACAAAAAGCATAATAATTAGCAAATCAACCAAAAAGACAACAATTAGGATTGAAGGAAATGAAGTTAGCAAGCGGCATCCTTCAATTACCTGGGATGCATCATTAAGGAAGATATGAAGTGTGATCAGGAAGTTAAAGTACGAATTGCTAGGGCAAAGAAAGCATTCAGCAAAATGAGGATAGTGCTATGTAGCAAACTAGATCTGCAACTAAGGAAAAAATTACAAAATATTTTGTGTGGAGTGTGGCCCTTTGTGGGGCAGAGACATGGACTATTAGGAAGGGAGAGGAAAGAAGATTGGAGGCCTTTGAAATGTGGGTTTGGAGGAGGATGGAAAAGATCAGCTGGATGGAGAGAGTTCGGAATGAGGAGGTGCTTCGAAGAGTGGAGGAAGAGAGGGCAATTATTGAAATAACAAAAAAAAAAGAAAATGCAGTTGGTTGGGACATTGGCTGAGACGTGACTGCATGTTGGTGATGGCGTTGGAGGGATTTGTAACGGGGAGGAAAGCAAAAGGTCGGAAACGAATGAAGCTGGTAGACAATATAAAAAGGGAAGGAAGTTACTATAAAATGAAACGGATGGCACAGAATCGAGCAGAATGGAGGGCGGCCATGTGAAAACCTGCCTTTGGGCAGAGCACTTATTATTATATCATAAGACTAAAAATCTAATTTTATTACAATAAATCTATCAGATACATCACACCTGATAGAAAGTTAATAAATAATATACTAGTTTTACATGTTACAGTAAAGATTTTTTCAAGGAATATCAGCTACATGAGCATATTTCATTCATCAGATGAAAACTTTTCATGATGATAATGAAGTAAACAATCTTTTGTCTGGCTACTAAGCTTCAGAAATCATTGAATACTATTGCCAGGTATTCAACACTAAGGTCAGTATAAGTAAAAACTGGTAATTAAAGCAGAGTATGAAACTATTAATTGGCGACATTACAATAATTTTCATTTTTCCATTTCCTGAACAACAAATTTATTTTCACTTGAAGTAAAAACAACAGTTCAACATCTGATATAAAAGCACATGCACACACATATTCTTTTCATAATATTTTTGAAAGTATATCGGTTAAAGATTCTCCATATAAGTATTTACAATTCTACAAGGCTGGTAATTTTTTTTACAAAACTTTTGATTCTTACAAGAAAGGAAAAATATTTAGTTAATAATAATTTCTAAAAACTTCATAATTTATAAGTTTATTCTCAATAATAATGTATTGGAAAAAAGTAAAAAATGTTTCATCTGCAACAAAATTACCACACAGATGTGAAAATCACCTGAATAATGATGCTGTTCAGGTGTACAATATAATATTGAAGCATCCCAACATGCTTTGCCAGCCAAATCTCGCAAGATAACTCGAACTTGCGAAGGAGCAGTGACAAGTCCTGCTGTCACCCCTCCTCCTGGTACTTCCAAAGTTGGTAATTCTACCATGGACATCAGAAGACCACTGGTTGTAACAAATAACTATAAAAAAACAATAAATAACACAATTTATATGTACCAGAAAGAAAAAAAATTATAATTAAGAGCATAAAAAAATGTACATAAAAACAAGGGCATATCCAAAGTTTATTCAGCAAGTCGGGCCAATTTCACAAATAATTTTTGAAAATTGCCAAAATGAAGGCTATAAAGATCTAGCTGGAGCTGATGGTATGATTTTTTTATAAGTCTTTTTCACTTCTTGAACTGCTTTTAACAATTAACTTTTAATATGTATAACCATAGACAATGAGTTATGTTAAAGGTTAAACTCCCTATCCACTGTGAACAGATATTACAAATGTTCTGAAAAGGCTATTTACAAATGTTGTTTACATTGGAACTGAGTATGATAGAACCTTGATAATCAACATATATCTAATTTGGTGAAATAATTCATAATTCACATCTCAAAATAATTTTTTCCATTCATAACTTATTTATTGCAAAACCTGATGTCCACACACAAACGACAATATGAGTTTTTCTGTATGCAGTATGTTTATGATTTATTGTCACAGTGGATATTGTTTTTTTTTGTTATAAAAAAAGTGCTGTTGCTGCCTAATTTCCTGGATCCACCAGCTTTTAGTCACTATTTTTCAAAAATATTCCTCTCTAAAGGTCACAGTTTTATAAGGAATAAAATGTACTGCACATTACACAACAAAATGAGGCAATCAAAGAAAAATATGCAGAAAACCTCCCAATTAAATAAAAGCTGTTTGTAGAAAAACAAAGCAGCATATGGTAAGACTATATACACAAGAAAGGCAACACTTATTTCTTTTTAAAGTAAAGGATTAAAATTATATTTGCCAGATTAAAGATATTATACACAGTAAATTATAAGCATAATAATAATTAATTTAAATTCTTTATTGATTCACTGAGAATTAATTAATCAATAACGGCTGAAGATTCAAGATGTATTTGCAGTATTTGGAGAAATGATTTATTTTAATAGTAATGCCACAATAAATTTGATACATCATTCACATTCTACAAATCTAAAATAACCCTGTTTAAAAAATCATTTCTACAATTGCCAATATTAACATTTATTCTAATAATAAATATTTCTTTATTAATTATAAAATATTTAAGAATTATCAGAATATTAAAAATAACCTGTATATTAGGCGCAGAAAAGACCTGAGAAGATAATGTATCTGATGGCAGACCTGGCACATCATCCTGTTCCACAACCAGAGAACACAGTCGTGATGCACCCGTTGCTAATGGAAAATGGCCAATGTGGTTCAATAAATGCATGATAGCCTTAAAAAACAAAGTTTTAAAAATTTTTAATTATTAAACAAATAAATACAGACAATAATTGCAAATAATATATAATGTAATTCAAATATTGAACATTTGAACAAATAAAGATCCCAATTAGTTCAAACTATTGATATTCTATTGCATCTATAAATCTGTAACAAAAATAAAAATAAGAAAAATAACATTTTGTAACATATAGTTAACAAAACAACTTTCTAAGAACAGAGTAAAACCCTCATTGTTCAATACTTCTATCACTTTAATTCAAATAAGACAAAATGAAGCACTGTTACTAACAATGATTTTAAAAGACATATATGCTTAAATATATGAAATATTTAAATAGATCTATTTTATATATGATAAACTAAATAAAGAATCCACTGAAAATGCAAATGGACATAAATTTTCAAGCAGAAATTAATGAACTAATACAATTTAAATACATATTCTATGCCATACAGCAATACCACTTAATCAGTTAAAAAATCATTGCAAAAATCAAACTTACTAATCCTTACATAAATATAACTTACTAAATATATAGTAATAATCCTTACTAAAAATAATTAGATTTTCTTTAATAGTGCAGATATTATGCTAGCATAGTTTATGTCAGTGTGCAATTAAAACCTATGGCACTACAACCACATCCTGACCCTGCAGAAGACACCCACCATGTGGCAGTTGCGGTCGCCATACCACCCCTCCATACGTAGCCCTTATGGGCTTTACCGGAGGTCATTTTCAAAACCTTGGCAAAAGTGTAATCATATTCAATATATTAAAATGTTCTGCATGATCTCTGGGAAGTGATACAATAATTTTTTTGATTCTAAGGTAAAGTTTCCACCAACAAAGAGGGTAGCAAGCTACAAAATTTGAAGAAACTAAACAATAATTTTGAAATTGTATAAGTTTTATTTTCACAAACTGAAGACTGAAATTATATTAAAGTTTCACAAACTGAATTATATGATATGAAGACATTTCAAACAATTTTTCCATTTAAAACTCTGTATCTAATTATCAAAACATTGACTGATCATAATATATGATCATACTAAGGAGGATGTGTTGAAGCTAAAGAAGTATAAAAAAGACATATATATTAACCATTAACAGTTTTTTGTAGATAATCTAAGAAAGGAAAAGTAAGAAATAAAAATTAAAAGCATATCCTTTACTTATATGATTTTTTAATTGCCAATTAAATAAATAGAAAAAATAAAGATTTATGTTCTTACTTATACATATATTTACTTATTCAGTCAAATAATTACAGGCTCCCCACTCCTAAATATAGTAACTGTGCTTTATTTTTTGATGAGACAAATTTTATATACTTTTAAAATGCCAAACCTGTTAAAGCCTTGAACCAAGAGCCTCCAACTCTACCATACGTAATGAAATAATTATTAAATTATTCAAATATAATATTTTTATTATTATTATTAATTCCAAGATGTAATAATGAATCATGTAGATGCTTAAGCTTACAAGAAATAACTTTTAAAAATAAATAAATCAATATGAAGTTCACAGTAAGATACATGAATAAAAAAAATAATAAATTTATATATATAACATTAATACCATTTTTGCAGCAAGTTGTATAGAATGCCCAGCAGAATTCAGATGTGGTGGTGACATTCCAGAGAAACGTCTTGTTATAGATGGACTAGGATCTTCATGTTTAAGATTATCTAATGAAATGTTAGGATCAAATTCTTGCACCAAATCTGGATGAAATGAACCAAGACCACCAGTACTTGATCCAACACCTTTTCCTTTACTCCTATTATCTCCACTGAGATCAGTTAGTACCTAAAATAAGTTAATAAATATTAATATCACGCTTTACAATGAAAATAAAATCTTACCAAATAATTTACACTTTCCTAAAAAAAAAAGACAAAGCTTTGCATCAAGAAAAAATCTTTGTCTTGAATCCGATAACTATTTTATCCACAATAAATAATTAGAAAATTTTAATTTAGTGTAATGCGCTTAAGTTTAACATAAATATGTACTCTACCAACTATGAGAACCATCCACATATACAGAATGTATCACAAAGTTCTCCCAGGACTTTCATAACCTATTCTACTCGTGAAAATAATGGAAAAGTTCATGTAATTTATGTCCTAAAATCTTCGTTTGTGAATTATGGCTAATGAAAGATTTAGCTCGGATTTGAGCTACCCTAGTGAAATGAGGTTGTACTGAAATTTGTAGGACTTTCTTAAGAGGCTGAGTCAGTGATTTCTAATGATTTTTGACCTGAAAAATTGAATAAAATAGGTCCCAGAACTGTAAGAAGTTATTATTGAGAAATCTGGATTAAAAGTAAATAAACTGAAATAAAAAACTTTAGATTTTGTGTTTAACATACAATAATTTTGAACAAAATGTTTAAGATAAGTTGAACAAAACAAAAGTTTGAAAAATTTGAACTTTTTTTAAAAACAGTACACTAAACCAAATTGCATTATACATACCAGTTTATAATGTTCAAAAATGAGCCCACCATTTTCAACACACTTCTTGGCACGCTTCAATCTGCTTTAGTTGCTCTTTTTAGTTCTTCAGGGTTGCCTTATGTTGCTTAGCCGCATCCATAAGGTGAACAATTAATTCCTCAAGAGAATGTATTTTTGTTTATATATAATATTTTTCATCCATCCACAGATGCAAAAATCTAAAAGTATTAGATAAGGCAATCTTTGTGGCCAGGAATGTGGACATCCACTACCGAGTGGATGGAAACTCACTACCAAGTGAGTGGAAACAGCACAAAAGTGGGGAAGCGTGGCCATCATGCTGGAAGTACACTTTATGTCTCAGTGCTAGAGGAACATCTTCAAGCAACTGCAGCAATTCTTCTTGAAGAAAGTACAAGTAGGCTTCAGCATTTAGGTGGCAGGTAAAATGAACGGTCCAAACAGCTGATTGTGAAGAAGGCCGCACCACAAATCAGTGTTGGAAATCGCCTTCCACCAATTCATAAGTTTTTACTTCTGCCCATGTATACTTATTGCATAAGTTGTTGGTGCATGTTCAGTGAAATTTGACTAATCTGTAAATAAAACACACTTGTAGAGTTGTCGATTTGTATTCCACCAGCTGCAGAACTCCAAGCGAGTGTACCATATCCTGGGTGTAGATGTTAAACTGGCTGTTTATGAAAAGGATAAAACTTGTTTTGTTTAAGTGTTCTCCAAACCATCAAATGCTAAAATCTAATCCGCTTAGAAAGATGTCATGTACTAACGCCTGAACTGCAATGATAATAATTTCATCAATAACAGCATCGTGTTGGACAGTTTGTTCGTAGCTGTTATGAATACATGGTAGTGAATCTGTTTCCCAAAGATTCCACAAAGTCACACTAACTGTTTTGGGGTTTGGAATCCTATTCCAGGAAAATGTATTTCATAATCTACTGCAGCAGCTGTAGCATTATCATTACACACACCTAAAATGAATATCAGCATATATCTCTGCGAATTCCAAACAATATCAGCGTAATCCTCTGTTGTAAATAAGCATGGCATTAGTTCAATGATAAACCAATCATATTCAAATTAAAATTCACAGAAAACCTTCGCTAATGGCAGCATAATTCACAGAACCTGATATACAGCTGTTTCAAAATGAATATTGAGATTTTAAAGTTATGTAATATTTATTAGGTTTTACTTACATTGATAAATTACACATGAAGTGAAAGAGTAACTCAAACAGTTTTTCCTATAATTATTCAATGTGAGCACCATTTTTCACATGGCACACACATACATCCAATAGGACAAGGAGAATTCATCCCATACTTTAATTGTCGCAAACAAGTCTTGTCATCTGGTCCCCGATGACCAATCCAGCAGTCAGGGAGAATTTCATTCAACCAATCACATTCAGCATTATGCCAGTGAGAAGGCCAAATATCTTGTGGCCAAATAAAGTTCTGTGGTTATTACCAAATAAAATTGTTGTTGTGTTGTTAATAATTAGTTATTGTTTGTTATTATCAAAATTATAGCACTGCTTAAAGTTCATTATTGTATGCATTATGAATGTAAAATGGAATAAAATTGTTCATGCAGTGTTTTACCTCGTTTTATTGTTAACACAATTTTTCCGTCATTGCAATTTCGAATGCTTATAACTTGACAACAAAGGCACTAACAGAAAAATGTTTCACCATTGTTTTTTCTTATAAAACTTTAAATCAATATCAGGTCATATGTCCACCTTCCTATTTAAAAAAATTAAGTTTGATTCAATATGGCAGATTCAAGATGACAGACAAAAATTAAAAACCCACCATAATGGAATTTTTTTTAAGTATGTAAAACCCCATTTCTTTCTACCTCTAAATATCTCTCAGATATTCAGGATAAAGCTGTTTCCATACTTAAATTTATCATCCTCTACATGTGTGTATATATATAAAACAGTGCAATAATGATAAAATACAATTAAAGCAATTCTAGAAATGGAAAATGCAATTGTAACTAATAATTCATTATTACCTTAAAAACAGAATGTAGAAGACATGAGTTTGTGCGAGTAGCAGTAAACAAGGCCTGTGGAGGCAGCCTCATTGTCCATTCTCCGAGGCAAAATACAAGAGATGTTAAAAGACGTTTATCTGAATCACCAATAGGCATCAAATGGGAAAGTGTTCCAGCTAGTACCTAAAATCAAATCCACATATATACATATATTTAATTCAGCTGTAAAAGAACAAACCATTTTATTTTACAAGCTGTTTAGAATATATCAGAGTATTCCACAAGTATTCTGTAACATCAATGATCAAACATAATATTTATTAAAAAAAAAGAAAAATTGATTTACATATAAAATTGAATTTTAAGTTTGTGTTTATTTACAATACCTCAACAATTCTAGGTGGAATCTCAGGATAATGTGTAAGAAGAAATTCTGCATGATCACATAGAAGAAGGATGATATCTGATGCTACTTGTGCAACTACCTTATGATTGAACTGAAACAAAATTCCAAAGATGTTAGTAACAAAATAAATAATAATTCATTTAAATAAATCATTACCGATTTACAACCATCAAAAATGCACAAAAAGAAAATGTTCACAATTACTAATGAACGAAATGTTTCATAATTACAAGGTGTTTACAAATGGAAAAGTCATGAAAAAAAACTAGTTTATTAAATAATGGTTTACTTCAGACTACTCTTTACTAATAAGAGAATCTATAATTAAATAATAAAATTCTTTAAAACGTAATTTAAAAGTACAAAGGAATTTTACAAAATAAATTATTAACCTAAATTATTTAACTGCAATACTTAACTTCAGCAACATCTATTCAAAATTTTTAAAAATTATACTTAACATTAAAATAACATCATAAAATATTAAATGTTATTACAACAAGGGTTAAAGCAAGTAAATGTTTATAATATGAATAAAATAAACACAAAAAATATTACAATAAACATGCATTTTAAATATTAGAATATCACGAAAAATATTTCAAATCTAAGATCAACTCTACTATTGAGTATACTACACTACAGATAAGATTACAGAAACAGTAATCACAGGAATTATATCACAGATTACAGAAACAGTATCCAATCAGAAAAAAATAAATAAGAAAAACTTTAATATTTACTCAAAATTAAATACATTACTGCTATTACATAAGAGTCAAAATATGTGAACCATAATACAACCATTTAAAGAAGGTGCTAATTGGTAACAGCAAAGGTTTATTTTCCAAAGCGTGCTTTTGTAAATTAAGTTGAATATTAACAAGATATTCAACAGATGATGCTGGAAGACAATTGGAAGACACTTTGATAGAATATGAATAAAAATGAATGGTACGAAAATTAAGTAATGAATATAGCAGACAATAAGCCAACAGAATTGAACATGTAAAACTACAGATACTTAAGTGTTATGTAAATATAAGATTGTGAAAGAAAAAACAAAATAAGTAACAATAATAGCAATGGCTGAAGAAGCATTTAGTAGAATAGATAGTTATTGTTAGACTGGAAGTGTCTTGTGAAGTGTCATGGTGAAAGTACACTTGTGTAAGAATATGAAATAGTCATTCAAATAAAAGAAAACCTGTAGACACTTGAAATGTGGGCATGAAGGATTCAACAACAGATTAAATGAACGGACAAATTGAAAAATGAAGAAGTAATCAGGAGAACTAACAATAGATGCTTAATCAAAACAATTAAGAACAGGAAAGGTTAACAGAGTAAGAAGATTGATTAAAATCAACTGAAAAAGTATAAAAAAGGGAGAATGAAAGAGTAAAAATTATAAGATATTCTAAAATAAAATGGGAGGAATCAGGATAGCTGGTAATAAGAGAGAATGGAGGCAGACATGGTATGAAGAACACATTATGGCAGATAACCGAAATGACAATGATGATGATGATGATGATTATGATGACACAATTATTATAAAAATGAAGTTGATCAGAATAAAAATAAAATTTTTAAAATTGGTTTTTACAGGATTTGTTTTAAATGTAGAGTAATTAGGATTAATTTTCCTCTGCACAGAACATAATGAAATGTGAAAATTACCACCACAATCAACAAATCTAATTGGCTGATATTCCTATATTACACATAACAAAAATTACATCCATAAAAAGAATAAATAATAACTAGAATTACCAGTTAATATTACCAATAATCTATAAAACAGTAATCACTATTTGTTAAAAATAATTTTTTCGATTTCAGGCAACTACACCACAAATCAACAAGCAGTGATTAAGGTAAATCACAAAGTTTTATAACATCCATTAACATGCATTACAACAAAGTAATGTGTACTTAAAAAAAATTTCTTCATATCATTATCTAATAAATACTTAGTTTTCATTTTATAAAAAAATACAGTGACTAACATGCAATATACTCAGCAACTAACAAACCAAAATAAAATAAAACAAAGCTGGAAAAAAACATAAGAAAAAAATGCAAATATATTAGTTTCCTGCAATTGCAGTAACTGTTAAACAATAACAGCAGATACCTTTTAAAATGTTAATATTATCATTTCTTAATAATACAGCACTGACAGCTTTTTAAAATGATGCAATAGTGCAGTGCCTCAATGTGCAAACAAAATCAATCCCCAGCGCAAGTTAATCAAGTCTAACATGTTTTTATTTTTAAGCATTGCTTACAAAATTCTACATCGTAAATATCAAAACTAATATCAGAGAAGAGAAATTTTGCTAGTCTTGAAAGTTTTCCCATTTTTTTTGTTTTGTTAGAATACTTAATACCTTAGTCAGACAAAATTCTAAAACTTATTTCACACAGGGTATCTGGTACACAAGATGTATATATATATATATATATATATAATAAAATAAATCCACCTTCACCAGAAGTCAAGTCTATGTAAAATAAAAGTTCCTTTGAGACTTTCAGAACATTCTCAATACACAATAAGTTAAACCTAAATTAATTAAGGAGAAAGTGAGTTACTGTAATAGAAATATTACATATACTTTAACTCACCTAACCAAGTGAACAAAATGAAATAAATCTCCACAATGTACTGAAACTGAATGAAGAGTTTCTAATAGGACTACATAATTTTGAATAAAGGTTATAGGAAATATGATGCTGCCTATGGTAAAAAAATGTTAATAACCAACTACAAAAACAATGTTTTTAACTTTTTTAAAAGAAATTCTGATAAAACTATAAAGAACTTACCTATATATTTGAAAGAAGTGAACCAGTTCACAATAAATAAATAGAATTTAACATCATATAAAAAAAAACCAAGATTCTAGTCAATAAATACTGCACATATATATATATATATATATATATATATATAATATATAGATATATATATAATATATTTACAGATACATAATTCACTACTAATCTATGCAAAGTAAGAACTTCACTAAAGATTACATCAGAACTATTATGAATTTAACAAAAATGCTTTAAACAAAAAATTCAACAAAAACAGTGAATTTCCTATATACATTCTGGATATTGGACATAGAGTATCGGAATTAATAAACATGGATTTAGTTTAGACTTTCGAAGTATCAGATCCATTTCTTTTCCAATATTATTGGGAATTGAAAGCTTCTGCTTTTCCAATAACTATATCTCATATTTTGGAAGAATTTTGGTCGTAAATAGTTTTTAAATACTTTCTTCAAAAGAAAACAGTAAAAAGATTAAGTTTATCTTCTGTAGAAGAATAGTTTAAATCTGACAGTACAAAAAAATTAAAACTATCATCAACATTAGCACTGAAAAATTCAAACTAATTGAGTAACACAATAACAACCAAACATATATCCTCATCTACAATCAAATTTCAAGTAGTTTTATATATTAAGTGACAATCTCAAAATCAATCTTTTAAGAAAAATAGCATAGTTACATAATTACACTGATAAACATAATTTTTGTTTCCTAACATGTGATACACGATTTTAATCTGTTTTTTGATGCTGACAACAAATATCAATTCAGAATCTTTTTATCAACCACCATTTTTGAACTATTTTTTATTTTTTTTTAAAAGATTTCTTTTCATTTTTCAATGTATAGTTAGCATTTTAAGCTCCTATATTTTATTTTGTTAGCTCATTTTTATTGTTTAACTTTGTTAACATAATCTGTAAGCTATAAATAAACAATACTAGACAAAGAATTAAATCATATCATAGTCACATATTATGACACTATATCTAATGCTGAAGAGTGAGCCTTCATGGACAAAATTATCATGTCTATGCAGGTCAAAACAAGCAGCTGAAAACACAACTGTGTTGTTTGTATTAAACACTGGATTTAGGAATGAATTAATTTTGTTCAGTCTTACTGTCTTAAGTTTATTAACAGTGCAGCGTCATGATGCCTCAAAAATGTGTAAATGACGTGGATGCCTTTTGTTATGTATGTGGTGAGTTTACCATAAAATCAAATAGAAAAAACATTACACCTTTAATTTAAAAAGTTGGAATCATTTGTTCTTTCACTGTAACATTGGTGATCAGGATAAGAGATGGGCTCCTCATATAGTATGTACTAATTGTTCTGTATATTTAAGAGGATGGCTGAAAAGTACATGGAAGGCTTTGCCATTTGGTGTACCTATGGTTCGGCGTGAGCCAAATGATCATGTACCCATATGTTACTTTTGTTTAACAAGTGTGTCTGGAATTTCTAAAAAAACCTAAACATACTTCATTGCAATCTACAATCAAGACTGTACCTCACAGCAAAATTATTCCAGTTCCTGAGCCACCTGTGAATGTATGTTTTGAAAGCAGCGGTGAAGAATCAGGCAATACTGAAGAAGACAACAATGATTTTGATTTATCTTCCAATAAGCCACATCTTACATCACAAGGTGAATTAAATGACTTTGTTAGGGATTTAAATTTATCAGCCCTTACTTGAACCCAAAAAAATATTTTTACCCACTACTCTCCATATCAAGCTAGGACAATGAGAAATTTTGTTAAAGCAATGAAGAAGGATAGCCCCAGATTTTTGTACATCAGGCAGAAATTTCTAAATATAAGTGAAGGAAAATTTAAAGAATATTTGTTGGTCCTCAAATAAGAATCGGTCAAAGATGATGTATTTAACTCAATGTTAAATAATGTAGAAAGTACAGCTTAGGCTTCATTTAAAGACGTTTGCAAAATTTTCTTGGCAAACAAAAATCCAACAATTACCACAATATTGTTAATCAACTTTACTTCATACAGAGGTATGGGATGTAATATGTCTTCGAAAATACATTTCCTCCAATCACATTTGGATTTTTTCCCGAACCACCTCAGGACGTAAGTGACAAATGCGGTGAACGTTTCCACAAAGACATTTTGGTTATGGAAAACCGCTATAAAGGGAAATGGAATACTAATGTGCCAGCCAATTACTGTTGGACATAATTTGGAATGTGCTCGAGGCTATTTATAAAAGAAAAGCATCAGCGAAATCATTCTAACACAGGTATGGCCATGCAAAATAATAGATTTTACAGATTTTAACTATATTTTCCTTTAATTTTTTTTTAAGCATAATTTATTTAAAACTAAGGGTGATAGAAAAATTGTATTTACAGATCTGTAATATACGCAAAAAAGCAACTCAAGAAATGGTATCACACTTAGAGAAATATTAAAAAAATATTTTTTGTCTATCAGTGTTATTTTATAACAACCTTCCTTGTCAACTAAACATTTTTGTGTAACTTTCTATACGATAAATAAATACCACAAATTTTCAAAGAAAAAGACTTATATATAATAAAATCACTACCTCTTTCCTTTTATAATCTTTTAAGCACTACAATGTGAAATTGACAATAAAATTTTTGTGAACATGACTATGTAGTACAAAACTATATCTTAATTTATAAAAATTCCTTTTAGCATGTCAGAAGGTGGAGGTAAATTTTAACAGTGCTAAGTAGGTGATAAAAAAGATTTCCTCCTTAAAGTTAAGAAAAATTTCTAATTTGCTCAATACGACAATGGTTGCATACTAAAGTTTCACATGTTTAGCATACGGCAAGCCCCACCTTCTTACAATTTCAGCAACAGTTTGGTCATCCCTTGCCATTAAGGGTTGGTCATATAAAAAATTGTTTCAGATAAAAGTTTTAGGTAATATAACCACTTTACAGATTCGATACTGTGTCCATTAAGGAAGGTGTGGTTTTTTTTTTGTTTTCAAAACGCCATTTTATCTACCCCCTGGGCCAATGGTAGGTGATATCAAAAAACTTTACTTAGATAAGTTTTAGGCCCTCATCCAAAGAATAGTAGGAACTTTAAATGAATTCAATATTTTATTTAATAAGAAAGTTATAGCGATATTTTGTTTTTTCGAAGTTCTCCATTTCCAACCCCATGGTCCAATTTTGCCCAGTAACAAACTCAACCAAGATTTTGGGTCATTATATTTTATGTATAAATTTGAAAATGAATGGCGCAAAATTACAGTAGTTATCATGTCCACAATAAAGTGAATTATATTATATATATAAACTTTTGAACTAACAGTGGTTTTGGGATCTGAGGGATGTGAAATGTGAAGATATGCCAATACTTTCCAACAGTCAAATCATGGTACCATTACAATAGCTATTGTAGCTGTGTTATGGTAAGTAGCTATTGTAATATATGAAGCAATATATACAATTCTTTTTCCAACTGTCCTGAATATAATGTAATCAGTTCATATTTATACAATTCTTACTTGCATCCATTGATATATAATAAAAGAACTGTTAACAACTTGATAACAATAATAAATCTCATCCAATTCCATTCCTACGAGCTTCTACACTACTGCATCAATATAATAAAGGATGTTAATGAGAATTTCCTGAAATACTACATGCAGCATCAATCACAAAAGAAATAACAAATCCCTCAACAGTCAGTGTTGACTGATCATTAAGTCTGTTCAGTCCAACCTGTTTTTATCATTCACATATCATCGCAGATCATACAAACAGAACTGTATTTTTCAAATACAGTTAAATATATGAAACAAAACAATTTAATAATAATAAAAATAATAATAACACAAATTTAACAGCAAATAAATAACAAACTAGACAATAATACAAAGCACCAGCAGTGTTATAGGCAGGGCTGCAGCATGGTATGCTTAGCTAAAAAAAAAAAAAACTAGCGGGAAAAATAAAATACCGGTACCTTGCTACCAGGACCAATCTTAGCAAAACTCCCATCACGCTTCTAAAAGCGAAAAAAGAAACCAAAACCAAAAGAATGAATGAAAAACAAATAAACCATATCAATAAAAAGCTAATTAAATTAAAAATAAAGCCAATAAATTAAACATTTAAAAATAAAAACCATAAAATTCTTGACATAAATCTTATTTATAAAAAAATTATTTTCCCCTCTACAATCAATCAAAAACCCATACATAGTATATAAACTAACATGATTAATATTTTATTTATACATGCACATTTTACTGAAATTAATATTTTTAAGATTCATATTAAATAAAATTAAGATTTCGCAAAAATACTTTCATGATAAGTTTAAGGTAAGATATTTCTTATCTCAATATTCTGTACTAGGTAGTTTATATTAATAGAATTTAATAAATATAAATATATTATTTTACTGAAATTAATCTTTTTATGATTTATATTAATCCTCTGTGCTGGTAAATTATGTTTTAAATTCTATTAATATAAACCACCTACTACATAATATTGAAATAAGATATATCATGAAGTATTATATATAGTAAATATTTCATTATGATAGTACTTTTGTGGGATCCCGCATCCTTGGTCTTGATTGAATTATTACTTCATATTAAAAAGATATTAAAAGTGTTAAATATTGAAAATGTTAAAATAAACCATGCCATGAGGATGCAGGATCCTGCAAAATCAATGATAAAATTAAGATATGATATATTTTATCTCAATATTCTACACTAGTTGGTTTACATTAATAGAATTTAAAATATATATATATATGGTCTGTCCATAAACTATCCAACCCTGAGTTGTAATTTTGAACGTAGAAGTGCCTTATGGACACACTAATACAAATATGTTCATAATGTCAATCACCAAACTATGAGTTGAACAAGAAGACCGCAAAATTCCAAAAGCTACAGTTTCAGAAATCTTGAGCCAAGAATTGGGGATGAGCTAAACAGTTGTAAAATCTATCAAATGGAAGTCACCCAGGACAATATGGAAAAATCAGAAATAACCAGGAAATGTCAAGTTCATTACTGGGTTTGAGTTACAGGTTCACAGTTATGATCCATATACAAAAGTCTAATCTTCACAGTGGAAGAGCTAAAAGTCAAGAAAGCACGCTATAGTTGAGATAATGTCAAAGTAATGCTCAATTTTTTTTTGGATCAGAAATGTATTGTTCATTATCAATAATGTTATTTAGTCATTGTTATCTTGTCAATAATTGTCTGTTTAATATCAATGATGGTAAGACATTATTTTCAGAATTTAAATATCATCTTCAAATCAATCTGTACATAGACAAAAGATTTATTGAAAAAAAATTACCACAATTAGCTCCATTATTTTAAAACATTAAATTTTAAAAATTATTTCATAAAAGTGAAAAAATTGCCTCTACCACACTGAATGGCAGTGGAATTTTGAGTTTTCACAAATTTTGGGGTTATAATAGCAGTAATTTTAGTTTTTTAATGGTTAATTGATGTAATTATACAATTGTATATCAACTGATAATGCGAACCCCGCAAAAGTTAATTATTGTTTATTTGAGATTACTTATCTGTTACTGTGTTTTGTTGGTTAAGTTTTCAGTTAATATTGAAATAATATATTTATATTAATGTAATCTCCATTGATTTGAAAAAATAATAAAAAAAAATATTGATCATGTTATCTTTTGACATGCACAAAAAAAATCAAAAATACCATCACCACCATACTGAAAAAAATCTATTTACTTATAATACATTTATAACGTTTCAGGTGCTAAAATTAATGCTAGCTGGGTGTATGAATGTACTAGTTAAAATCTTGAAAATCTGTAGAAAACTACTTTTCTAATCTTGAATTAAAAATTTAATTCTAGATATAATAATGTTCTACCCTATTTAAGTTATACTTTTCACAATTTATTTAATATTTTTTTCTATATGATCACTTTTCTTGTGCATTACTACTTCAAATGATTAACAATGTACAATATTAAATATTATGTACATTGTAATATATATGTAATATGTTCATGTATTTGTATGTAATATTTAATACAATGTACAATGTTAAATATTAACTATAACATTATGGCTAAATATTAGCCACAAAAACTTGGTTAAATATTAACTATAGTATTTTAATTTAAGTCCAATTTCTCAGTCACACTAAACTAAAACTTAAACTTTGGTGAATTAATTCATTAATTCACTACAGAAGCTTTTGAAACTTGTATGAGGGAATGTAGAATTGGAATTTTATAGTGTATGAAAAATGCCATGCCTAACTGGGATTTGTAATAAAAGTCAAAAAAATTCCTTTCAGCAAACCGGAAGGCAGAGGTAGATTTCACCAGGGCAAAACAGGGGTAGGCAAACTCAGATTGTACGAACTCGTATCAAACATTACTTTCCATGTTTTACAGACACTATGTTTTTTCATTAGACTACAAGCTATAGCGAAATTTATCAAGACTTCCTTATGATTTTTTCTGAACTGCTTGACAATACACCTATTTGAGGATTAGTGGGAGATTCTAGGTTTGTCTCTTTGTATTGATAAAAAAGACAATGTTTTCAGAAAGTTTTATTTAAAAGCATGTATAAATGTAACAATATATGTTGAGAAGATGATGTGAAAGTACAACAGACCTGCATTACCAACATAAAATATTGTCACTTGCAAAAATTAAAATATACACAGTACTAAGTCACGGCAGTTCAAATAAATGCGTTCACTTCAAACTTACTCAATACGACAATGATTTCATATGTAAATAAGTTTCACATGTTCAGAGTATGGGAAGCCTCTTACAATTCCAACAATATTTTGGACATCCCTTGCCGTAAGGGTTGGTCATATCAAAAATTGTTTCAGAAAAACTGTTGAGGTAATGTTTACAGGACTAACAACCACTTTAAACCGATTCGATACTGTGCCTATTTAGGGAGGGATGATGTTTTTTGTCTTTGAAACCCCATTTGTGCCATCCCCTGGGCCAACGGTTGGCGATATCAAAAAACTTTACTTAGATAAATTTTAGGCCATTTTCCAAAGAATAGTAGGAACTTTAAACGAATTTGATATTTTACTCAATAAGAAAGTTATAGCAATATTTTGTTTTTTTCTAAAAAGCCCTCCCATTTCCACCTACATGGTCTGATTTTGCCCATTAACGAACTCAATCGAAATTTTTATATATATATGTATATATATATATAAACTTTTGGACTGATGGTGGTTTTGGGGTCTGGGGGATGTGAAACATGAAGATAAGTCAAAATTTTTTTGAACCAATTTAGAATTTTACTGCTTTTTTTTATTTTGCATAAATTTTTAGGAGAGCAAGATGTAAATTAGTATAATCTTTTTCAAATGTGAACTATTTATCAAACGACTATATATTTAGATTTCTTTATATCTCATATGTAGCTTTGAGTATGGTCCTAAAACTACTCTTTCATCTATATAATAACAGTTTTAACCGTTTAATAATAGTAACAGTTTTAATACAGTGACTGACTGTGACTCCTACTCTTGAAACATAAACAGCAAGTACAGTATCATTTTAAGCATGCTACTGCTTCATATAGAAAGACATAGTATTTCAAATGTTCTATAAGCCCTGGTGGCAAACAGTAAAATGTATTGTGCTATTCTATCATATACCATACACAAATAGACCAACTATTTTACACAGTATGTCTGAAAATTTTCCGAACTAAATTAAATAAAAATACAGATTTAAAGATAAACGAATTTACTCACATCAGCCCTGTATATAGAACCCTTTTCTAGTTATATGTTCATTGCAGTCCCAGTAGAGCCCGTCAAACGCTCTGGAGAAATCGCTTTGTGGGATCGCCTTCAACTGCTCAGTGCAAGCCTTTGGATGGCTGGAATGTTGTTGAAAACACAGCCTTTCATCTCAACTTGAGTTTCGGGAACAGAAAATAATCTGCTGGAGCCAAGTCAAGTGAATAGGGCGGATGGGATAAGATGATGATTTGATTGTGTTAAAAGTGATTAACAATTGATTAAAACGTATTAAAATTGTGGCCATGTGTCCCAGGGCATTGTCGTGCAAGAGTCTAACTGCTCAGATCCCAGTACTTGGGCTAGATTTGATGAATGTAACAGATCAGGCATTTCATTACTTCCAAATAGAATTTAGATTTCACAGTTTCACCAGTTGGGACAGTTTGATCAGTTGCATACACACTTTCGCAACATTTTCGTCATGAACAGCTATTGACAGCCTCCCACTTCATTCATCATCATCCAACAACTCTCTACTGACTTTAAACTGCTTCCACCACATTGTATGTTGTAGTACGAGATACAGCCTCATCACCAAATGTTTGCGGTATCATAGAATAGGTTTCAATGAAAGATTTTTAAAGTCAAACACAAAATTTATCGCGCTTCTCTATTCCACGTCACAAGATCGCACAAGGTCACATGAACACAACGTACATGGTTGAATATAACTCGAGACTGGAGTGACAAAATGAGATGAGATTTAGTACACATGCTCGTCAGACATAAACATACTACATAGTTCTTTGGTTGTGTCCAAGAGATGGCACTACTTATATCAACTATAGTAATTTAGTTCGGGAACTTTTCAGACATACTGTGTATATTACACTAATTTTCAATTTAGTTCTTTCATTATTTCTTTTATAAATTTTAATAATCTGATATTAAAAATAAATTAAAAAAACAAAATAAAAAATCAAATTGAAGCTAAAAAGAAGTCAAAAAACAAATAGTGAAAAAAAATTAACTAAATATTAAATTACAAATACTCCAGTGCTATAAATACTGAATTAGAAAACTGCATTAAGTACTTTTTTCTGCTGCAATTTAAAAACCTCTTGCACTGTTCTGCGTAAGAAGACAGACTTTTCGTTTCCAATGCACGCACTACTTTGCAGTCAGAAACACACTGATTTCAGAGTACAACGCGCACTAATTCTTCAATTTACCAGTAGACCCTACACAAGCATCAAGTTCAACTCACTCATCACTGTGACTCACTGCATAAGACCGTATGAAAAATACAGCCAACACAGTCAACATAACCTCAAATTGTGCATAACTCCAGAATGACCCAACCAATCTTCATGAAATTTTTGGCCTAAATAGATAAGAAACCTATCTAAACAGAAAAGTTAATCTTAGCATATTAATTCCTTGAGTTAATTTTTGTAGGATCCCACATCTTCACTTGTTATTTAATTTTATAATTACATTAAAATAAATTGTTTTTATAATTTTTGAATTTTTTGAAATTGTTACAGTTTTCTAAATTTTGGTATTTATTACGGATAAATACACAAATTCTGCTCTCCAGTACTGGGACAACGTAATGTACATCATTGCATCAAATGAAAATCAAAAATGATTTTATGTAATATGATTAAATCAATTAAAATTAAAATATCTATTGACTGCAATGAACATGCAATGAGAATGAGCTATATTTAAACTCTTTTAAATTATAAACTATTTAAATCCTAATAAATAAACCACCTAGTACAGAATATTGGGATAAGACATTACCTTAATTTTTCATTAAGATACTTTCGCGTATCCTGCATCCTCAGTCATGATTGAAGTAAGTCCATTACTGCTTTATTATTGCTTAATAAAGATTTAAAAATAAAAATAAAATAAAATAATTAACTAATGAGAACTGCGTATTAATTTACACAAGTGCTGTTATCTGTTATTAATTTCTAATATTTCTAAACTTTGTATTAATATCAGAAATGGAATATTTATTGTTTATTAGATGTTTCTATAATATTTGAGAAATCTAGTTTTGAAGGATCTACTTATTTTTCTAATATAAATACTATCACAATCATTAATCTAATTTTATAAATTTCACACAGATTGTTTATTTTATTATTATTATTCTTATTTTTGTTTTAAGATATTTTATTATATGATTATTAGATTTGTATGCTAGTTTAAATATTTCTTTATTGTAAGTTTTAGTAATATTTTCAATGATATTATTAGTATAATTTATATACTTATGTATTCTTTCATTCTTGTCTTATGTATTGGTTATAAGATAATTATTTTGTTGTGTTTTGATAGTTGTTTTTTTATAAATATTATTAATAAAAATTATTATTTTTATTAACAATAATTATATTATTAATAAAAATTATTATTTTTATTAATAATATATATAAAAAAAATTGAAAAAGCAATTGAAAATGGATGTGATATTTCACATCTATTTTCAATTGCTATATGTATTAAAATGTTTATTTCATTATTTAACTTTTCTTTGTTGTTACGTGTGTATTTAATTTCTCTATTAATTATATTTGCATAAGTGTTAAGTTTATGACATTGATGGCGATTGGACTTTTTATGAATAGTACTAATATTAGATGTAGGTTTTCTACACACTGATCTTTAATTGGTTGTCCTTGTTTATTTCAATATTGAAATCTAAATAATTTAACATTCTATAATCTATTTCAAATGTGAATTTAAAATTTTCATTATAAGAATTTAATTTGTTTCATATTATTAGATGTTCATTCTTTATTACCAGGTTATATATAATGAGAATATCATCACATACCAGGTCCATATTAAAACTTTATGTGTATGAGTGATACCATGTACTAATTTACTCTCAAAATCCTGTTGAGTAGATAAATTATTTACTCTTATTAAGAATTTTACTTTAATTAATAATAAAGCATTTTACTTTTATTAATAATATTTATAACAAACAACTATCAAAACACAGTAACAAAAACTACCTTATAAAAAACACATAAGTCACAAGAGTGAAAAAATATTTAAACACTAATAATACTATTGAAAATATTACCAAAACTTATACAATAATGAAATAGTTACAAACCTAATAATAAAATATTTAAAAACAAAAATAAAAATAAATAATCTAAGGGTAATTTATAAAATTAAATGTAATGATTGTGATGCTTTTTACACAGGAAAACAATCAGATCCTTTAAAACTAGATTTCTTAGATAGAAGGGCAGTCCAGAAAGTAACTTATGTTTGTGCCTAGCATGGTGATGAGGGGGAATAGTCACCATCTTGGCGTTAAAACGATTCTACACTCAGTATACATCAAGCTGTCATAGTGTGTGGACTATGATTTTTCTACTTTGTTCGTTATGAATTATTGAAATGTGCGCTTCAATAGAAAATCCCATGAGTTATGAGGTGCGTTCAGTGATTAGGTTTTTACTGGCAAAAAACCTCAAACCAACTGAAATTCATCTGCAACTTTGTGAGGTGCAAGGAGATGGAATAATGACTGAAGGTGGAGTGCGGCAGTGGTGCATTCAGTTTAAAAATGGCCGCACCAATGTTCATGATAAGGACCGCAGTGGTCGGCCTAGCCTTGTGATTGATGAACTGACAATGAAATCGACAATAAAATTCGTGAAAATTGCCGCACTACAATTACAGAACTCTCACTTCATTTCCCCCAAATTTCATGAAGTTTACTGCATAAATTGTATCAGGGAAGCTTGGTTATCACAAGTTTTGTGCAAGATGGGTGCCAAAACTCTAAGGCGGAATATTTCTACAGAGAAGGAATTGAAAAGCTTGTGCTTTTCAAGGCTTTTCAGAGGCTTACAACAAGGTCTGAAAAAGAAGGCAGATGCACTTCTGGGTCAGATCCTCACCTGTGACAAAATGTGGGTCAACCACTACACTCCCTAGTCAAAAAAAGCCAGTACGGAGTTGCGAAGGAAAAGGGAGGCAGCCCCAGTGAAAGCTCAGACTCGACTGTCAGCTAGGAAGGTTTGTTCTACCGTTTTTTTCAACCGGTGAGACATTTTGCACATTGATTTTTTGCATGAGCGATACAGAATCAATGCTGCTTACTACTGCAAACTGTTGAACGAGGTGAGGGCTGCATATCATTGCAAAAGACAAGACCAACCGATTCGAGAGGCCATCCTCCTCCTCCGTACAATGCCAGGCCCCATACTGCAACTCTAACGGTCTTAAAACTAGAAGAAATGCACTGGACTTACTTGATCATTCTCCCTACAGCATGGAATTGCCCTGCAATTTTCATTTGTTTGGGCTGCTTAAAGAAGCTCTAGGAGGGCAATAATTTGAAGATGATGAGGGCATGGAGGGATTCGTGCACAATTGGCTCCTGACGCAACCACCTTCATTCTAGGATGCTGCAATAAAATTCCTTCCTTCTCGCTGGGAAAAATGTATTTCTAAACCAGGAAACTATGTAGAAAAATAAATTACATTTGTCTTTTATTTTTCAATAAATTAAAAAAAAAATAAAATCCTGTTTATATTTGATTTACCCTTGTGTGTGTGTGTGTGTGTATATATATATATATATATATATATATATATATATATATATATATATATATATAAAGGAAATTATATTTAAAGTTAATGGTATTTTTGTACTTCTCATACCTCAAAATGTAAAAAAAACTCAATTTCCCCATCACAATCCCACCGTGCAGCTGAAAAGTAACACAAACGTTTCTTTGAAAAGAGGTCAGTAAATAAAATACTGTATAGTACACCCATAATGAAAACACCAAATATTTAAACATTGTAGACTTAAACATAATCAATAAAAGCAGGCAAAATTTTGATGGCATCTGACAGCCAATACACAGTTTTAACTCTGCAAAACTGTAACTGTGACCAAAAACATTATAATTTAAAGTTACTTTTTTCTCACTATATTTTAAAAACATTTAATACTTTAATATACTAAAAATCATCTGAAGAAACAGTAATGCATTATGAAACCAAAAGGTAAAAACAGAAGAGATTTAAGTAAAAAAAAAAGAGAAAAACTAACAATACAGTAAATAATGCTTTTACAGGTATTGTTTTTAAAAAATATATGCTTAATAATTTCATTTAACACTTTACGTACTTACTGAGTTTCATAAATTAAAATTACATTTTATTTTACATATGAAACACTAACAGGAATAATTTACTAAATACTAGGAAGTCATACAACTAACAGCATCATATCAGTAGATTGAACAATGAATAAATTAATATGCAATTTACCTCAAAATGTTTACATAAACATTTCACATATACACAAAAAAATAATGTAAATTAATTTAAAATAAATTTCAGCAACTCTGACTAACAAGTAAAAAGTTAAACTGGTTTAATAGTTTTCAAAAATTTATAAATCATTATATATGTTTAAATAATATAAATTTACCATACATATTCTCTCAAATGTATGTACATTTATACATACGTATTGTCTGTTCACAAACTTCTTTTTATCTCCTTATTACATTAAACAATAATATAAAAAATATATTAATTTCATAAATAAAAAATAAAAATAAATAAATATTTGCATTCTTATAAAATTAAGTGATTCAAAAAAATGTTTCGCAATTAATAAACAAATAATCTGCTAGATAAAAGAAAATATAACATCAAAAAAGCTAAATGTAATAAATTTTTATCTAAAAATATTGAACTTGAAGCCAAAAATAAAGTATATTTTATTTACATACATCAACATACACTCCAACATAAATCATTGGCCGCAATTAAAACAAAATATATGTATGAGAGACTGAACTTACTCTAAGTGCCAAAAGCAGAGTATTAATGGCTTCTTTAACTTTTGGATGAGTCGAACCGTAACAGAATTCTTGGTATAAAAATAATCCTAAACTTGATAATGCAATACAACGTGCAACACCAGCTGTTTCAGATTTACCACTTCTCAACAAAATATTAACCACATGACCCTAGAAGAAAAAGCATGTCGTAAGCACACATTGAATAGGCTGAGAAATGTACATATTCAAAAAATTAAAATTCCAGTATAATAACATGAAAAAAAATTGTTTCTTTTGATCTTCAGATAAATATTTCTTGAAGATTATCTCAAATTGTTCAATTCTTATGATGTTAACATGAAATACTTTACAGCATTAATTTCTTTTAGTCACTAAAGTTTTGTTTTATTTTATTTTATTTTTATTTGCACTGTTTTGTTTTCTGTAGAATTAAAATTATCAACAACAAAGACTAAAAATTTTGTAAAGTGATAATAATTATTTATTTATTTTGTATTTCTTTTTTTTTCTTTTTGAAAAAAAATCTTTTTTTTTAAAAAGACCACAACTCGATTACTGAACTAATATAACTTTTTACTACTTCCAAGAAACAATCGTGCTAAACTTTTGTGCAAATTTTTCAAATGGGCGACAGAAACCTGCAAACCTTTCATTCTTTCTTTTTTATTTAGACAGTTTAGAAAAAACTTTCTTGGAAAAAATATAGCACATACATAATACGCAAACCCTTAGTAAAAAACCGTGCAAAACTTTTTACCCCAACCTCTGACAATTGCAAGTAAACCACTTTACTTTTTTTTTAGAATATCTCAGCTGGAAGTAGCAGTATGTTTAAAACAACCATGCAGGGATTCTTTTAGTACCATTGCCAATCATACGCAATCGCAAATTTTGGTAATCAAGTACTTAACTTACAGTTAGCAAATAATTTATTATAAATTTAAGCACAGCTTTAAAATTGTTTACATTACTAGGAAAAAATGCAATACTGCTTAAATTACTATTAAATTATTAATTACTATAAAGCACACTTCAGAATCACAATGAGTTGGCATCATTGTTTATTTAAAAAAATCACCCTTCCTAGAAATTTATCATTCAATATGTCTAAATGTTTTTCACTTTTATTGCAAAAAAACATGAAATTTTACATTCATAATGAAACTCTGATTCGCTTAATGAAAAGACTTTAAATTAAATCAAACAACCCCTATTTTCACTACACATTGAAGAGACCAGAAATCTCTTTCTTTCACAGAATAACCATGCATGAGTAGTATACAAAAGTGTACTAAAAATGCAGCTTTAGTTTTTCACTGCCAAGAAAGTATAGCAAACTCTGTTGCCTGCTAGCTTTTTAATATTTTAATTATCATTTTAAATTAAGTCAAAACTGAAAGTGTAGATTGGTTAAGAATGTTATAACTGAAAAATAATAACTATATTCACAAAATATAGTTGTCTTTCTGTTATATGTATTAGTCTAGTAATGACAAATAATCAGAGATTAAAAAAATAAACCTTAATTAACTTCAAAATATAAAGAGAAAGTTTTATGATCAAATTACACAATACTTCTGAGGCAAAAAATAAAACAAAAAAATTCACTGATAAAGCATCTGTTTACCTTAAGATCAGTACATGGATGAACAATTAGCTCTTGAGAAGATGGCTGGAGCAATGGTAGCCGACAAAGTGATTCAGGAAAGCTTAATAAGGCACCCAATATTGACATTGCCTCAGTTCTTGGTGTCTATACAAAAATAAAGTACAGTTAAAAAAAACACAATTTAAATTAAAAAAAAAAGTCAAACATAATGTTAAGCTATAAGTTTATGAGCTATGAATCTTACATTTGATATAATCTATCATCAATGTTAAATGTAATAAATTTAACTTCTTTTCTAAATTTATATATTTTTTTTTATTTATATCTAAATTTAAATTTATATTTCTGTCATAAATTTCAACTTTAATAAACTAAACAGAATCACAATAATTGAAAACAATTTAAATGAAATTAATTACTTACAGAACGTAAATCACTAGATGTTACAATAGCATTAGCAGCATGAACAAAATCATATAATAGCAGAGAAAATCCTGGTAATTGGAGGGATAAAAACCTAGGACCACAATATCGTACCAACGTATTCATAACACTCTGTAAAAATTAAAACAAAAATAAATAATTAAATTACTACAAAATATTTTAAAAACTAGAAGATTTTCATATATTATACATTCAGAGTTATTATTATACTTTTCTAAGTTTTCAAATGATCAAATTTTCTCAAATGCTCAATTTAATAAATATATAAAAGCACAATTTAGAGTTATCTCATGAAGAAACAAGCTATTTTTGCATATGTTCTATGAAGAAAAATAAAAAAAGATTTTTTTTTTGTAAATACTGGTCTATGTTTTACAGTTATGGCTATCAAAAAACTGACAACAAATAAAACTTGGAAACAAAATTTGGAGAGAATTTAATTCTGAGAATAAAGTATTCAACTGAAAATAGATAAATTTTGGAAATTTTAACTTATAAAACAAATTATATCAAAAATGAAAGAAAATGTTATAATTAAACTAAACCAACAATCTTTTTGACACTATAAAAAAAATTGTAATATTTCATTGCTGCTTGGATTATGAGTTGTTCAAAAATGCTTCAAACAGAGAACACTAGAAGAGTGCTCTTGTGGAACAATGTAATGTTACAGTATTTTTTAGCAAAACTATAAACCCAAGAAAATTTTACAATTGAATACAACATTTCAAAAATTACTTTTTCACTGTTAGAAGATAAGAAATAGATATGGACTATAAACAATTTACTCCATACTCATGGTTACAAGTTGATAAAATTATAGTCTAACATGTGAATAACTGATAAAGAAATGCCTAGTATTTAAAAAGCATTCTGTTATTAAGCTTTTGAACTATTTATTGTTAAAAATATGAAATGAAATATAATTAAAAATCTGGTTCAAAGATGCTGACAACAAATCACAAAAATTAAGTAAAGCTAAAAACAATATCTGTTAAGTTTTGAAAAATTACTACTAAACTAAGAATGATGTGCACATTTTTTATTCTGAATCAAACCCCAAAATTGGAAAGGGAGAAATCAAAAATTATCAGCAAGCAAAAAAAACCAATTCAAAGTCATCTACTATTAAAGTATTATCACTGGGCTTTAAATATGAAAAATGACTTTCTCATGGATAAAAAAGCATTATCAATCTAATTACCTAAGTTTAACTGATTTGAAACCATTAAGAAATGTGACATACAGTTTATTTTATTGCATGAAAAAGCGCACTCATATAGCAACTGACACAAACAGTAATCAGTTGAAAAGTGCAACCACATCAATCACCTAAGTTTGTTTTTTCATCATATGATTTGGTTCAGTCAAAACAATTCCATAGAAGAACCTTTTCTAAAACAATTAACCCGCAAAAATTTAGCTGCAAGATTGGCTTTGATTTTAAGAAAATGCATTCTTTGTACTGAAATAAGGGATTTACTAAAACCTGGATCAAAAGCACAATCTTAAAAGCGGAAAAGAGGGGATAATATTAACAGATATCTAAGTTTAGTCTGTGTGTTACAAAGAGACAATATCTATGATTGCCTCCAGTTATTGAATGCCCTTCCAAAACCTTAAAAAAAAAAATCACTGAAATCTGAAAAATAGAAGAGGAAATGAAAAATAATAATTGGCACTTTAACATGAGTCCATTAAAATCCTGACCAGCAACTGGCAAATAAAAGTGTTTCTTTATAATAAAAACTATTTTAAAGTGAAATGTTTATAACAAAATAAAAAACTCAATCCAGTAATTTATAATGAGTTATAAAATCTTTCAAGTAGATTACCTGTTCTTTAGATGTAAGTCCTTGATGCAATACTCTGTAAAACTGAATTAAATGACCTGGAGGGAGTGAAACATCATGTGTCGTAACTGTCATGTGACATAATAATCTATATGCACATAATTTACCCTTATGGTAACTGTCAGGGAGATTCAATGCCTGAAATCAAACAATCAACACAGAAAACATTTTCTAATAAAATGTTATTTGCATGTCCCTTATGTAAAATTTATAAAAAAAGTAAATAATACAAAAATGTTTTTTTTCATTTTAACCTAATTTAATTATTATAACATGCTTTCAATAGTAAGTTCTTTCTTAAACCCAAATAAATAATGAAAAATAAATTTCACTGAATAGATAATTCAATGCATGCTTGTATACACTTTCCCATGATTTAACATAAAACAAAGATAAATACTTAATATAACAAATAACTACAGCATAATAAACCATTAAAAATATTATTTAATGTTTTTGTTTAGAATAGTTCATGTTAGGCTATCAAAAAAAAAAAACAGTAGAGTATTAAGATAGGGATAATATTTAAATAAACGGCAATTCTAAGCTAGAATATCAAGCTGAAAATAATTCAAGCAGCAAACAATGACAATTCTTGTTGGATTAGCAACTTTTAAAAATAGTACAGAAATACACACAACTACACCTTGATCCACACAGGTTAAGAAACCACACCTGCCTTGTGATGAACCTAATCACCACAACACCCTCTCCATTCCTAAGCCTTTATGGGCCTAATTATTGTATTTTAGACCCTCTAAACCTGATAACACATCACAGTCATCAGTTTGACTTCTGTCAGGATGCCACCAATGTAAATGACTTGACAGACATTTCCATCAGTGTATTACACAACTTACCATCCCCTTCATGTGGCCTCTTCCAACCATGACTATCTACCATAACTTACAACCCTCAACTATGAAATTTAACGATTTGCAGAAGCGCCATCCTCATGTCTTTCTCTAACACTGAAGTTCCACACTAAACTCTTCCCATATCTTTAGAAACTGAAGGTAGTTATGGGAAGAGTTGAAACTTGAGTAAATTTTGGAATAATAAAGAATATTGAAATAACGTTTACAGCTAGTATCTACTTTCATGTAATATATTGTGTAAATGTTACATTGACATACACTTAAAAAAATATTATACATAAAAAACCACTTTAAACACAAAAAAATATACTAAGGAGTTTCTGAAAATTTTGATTTGTTCTTTATAAAAATTATTATATAGATGAGAAATTTTATTAGAATTTCAGGTTTTACATTTTATCAATATTACCACACATCAGCATTTCAATGTTCGACATTTTTCTTATCATAACTTCTGATACGATCATATTGTAATTATATTTAGTAATATGACAAGAATATTTAATCACACCGGACCGGCCAACAGTAAGTAACTATTAATTTAATAGATATTGAAAAACTTACATCCAATGATTAATCCTAAATATAAAACAGTTTATGAAACATATGTAGCCTATAGCAATTGGTAACTTATCACCAAACAAAGGGGTAATTGATAAATTAGTATTTATCAACTCAAAGTGAAAGTAGAATGTCCTTCTGACCCGCTCATAAAATTCCTTTTTTTACATTAACAATTCCAAAAAAGCATTCTTCTGTAGTTCTAAAAAGTATCTTTTATGATAAATTAGGATGAAAAATTAAAAAGTAAAGAATAATAATAGTAAGTGTAAGTGTTAGTAGTACTAAGCTGAAAATAATTCAAGCAGCAGGCAATGACGCTTCTTGTTGGATTAGCAACTTATAAAAATAGTTTACAGAAATATACACAACTACATCCTGATCCCCACAAGTGAAGACACCTGCCTTATGATGAACCCGGTCACCACATCACCCTCTCCATTCCTAGCCTTTATGGGTCTAATGATTGTCTTTTAGACCCTCTAAACCTGATAACGCAACACAGTCATCAATAAAAGTATAATAAGTCACAGTTACAGTTATAAGTGTAAGCGTAATAAGAATATTAATAGTAATATACATTATGCATCCTTTCTATTATGTCATCCCTCCTGAACAGAAAATAAAACAAGGACAAAGAAGCTCTACCTGCAGATGGGAATATAAATTTTTATAGGCACCTGAGTAATAATGCAAATAAGCTTATAATATGTAGAGAAAAATATTTTTATTACATTCTAATAAAACCATAAATACCGTAATTCTACAAAACAAATCAAATGAACATCATACCTGAAAACACCAAGAGGCAATAATAGTAACTGGAGGCACTAGTTCAGGTATCAATGGTGTAGCCTGTCCATCAGCTGATACACCTTGATTCAAACGTATCTGTTAATAAAAATAAATAAATGAAATATCATTATAAATATTAATTATTATTTATCGATAAACTTTTCCTTTTCCACACTACAGAAAACTTTTTTATAACAATATTTCCCATCCCCTAATCAAACTTATAATTCTACACGTATTTACTTTTTTGAACTCATTATCAAAGTAATACCTTTTAACTAAATATAACTATAATACCTTTTTAACTTAACTGTTACTTAAAAAAACTTAAATCTTCAGAATCATAAACACATCTACAGCTTTGTTCCCCTTATATTAATAGATATATATGTTGTATAATTTTAAATAGAAATGATTTTTTGGTAGAGTACTACTATAAAATGATCATATTTCATGTTGTTTAAATCGTACAATATTGTAAGATTACAATGTTGTTTAAACTTATAGAAACACAATAATTTAAGTTATAAGAGTTTTATATTAAAAAAACTCTCAGTTAATTGTCAATTAACTGATAAATTATAATTGTAAATAAATGTATATTTTAGAAATGTATTTAAATTATATGTACATAAAAATGTAATACACAAAAATTAATATAAAAAATTACTCATATATTTTTAAATTAAAAATTCAGTAATTCTAGTTTTGAATATAATTTTATGTAACAAATATCATCAAATCAAAGTAATAATCATTTTTTTCTTTTTTGTTGGGACAAAGTTTACAACTTGTGCTAGTCTTTTGTCTTTTTAAGAATATCACTTCACTAAACCAGAACTGACGCAATATTTTCATCAATAAATTATTAATTGAATGTTGTTGACAATATTTGATTCTAGCAAAGACCTACTTGAAAAGTTTTCCCAAGTGTTGATTCAATATCACTGTTAAAAGCATTGAAAAAGAGAAAAAATATTACTTAAAAAAGAATTTTAAGTAAATCTAGCAATTACAGAAAAAAATTAATAACTATGAAATTTTTTTTGAAATCTTTATGAATTAGCAATTAATACTTTAACGTTGGAATTTTTTAATAATCCTTATTTAAAAAAAAAAGTATTACACCTTTTTCAAGACCTATTTTTTGCTTAATTCTTTTCTTTTCTGTTAATACTGAAAACTCCTGCGGTAAAAGTTGTATAAGAACTTTACAAAGCTGTAAAAGTACTTAAAAGATAGATAAATAAGAAGTATTAAAAAGAACTTTAAAGAAACATAAGAAGAAAAACTTAAAAAAGGATCTGGTTAAAAAATTCACATGTAGTATTTAACTTTAGAATAATTTTTCAAAATTAAATAAAACACTTTTTATTACAAAACATAATACTCAAATTAAGCAGGGCAACATGAAGAATAAGGTTGAGCTAACAATAAAAAATTTTAATTATTCAATGCTGTACATAAACCCCTCAAACTTTAAGTAATTACATTCAAATAAATTTAAAAATAAATAGTTACTACACATAACAAACTATTTATTTGCCGATTATTTTTGAGTAGATAAAAGATTTTGATTAAATTTAAAGAAAAAAAATACTGTAAGATGTTTAAACATATAAATTTATGTACCGATCGACTAAAATTTGTCTTACTTAAAAATGTTAACATAATGAAATAGATTAATTTATCATATCGTACAAATTATTATCCCACAGTAATAATATATAGCATTAACAATAAAAAATAAATAAAATAAAGAAATTACAATACCTTTATCATGGTTTCAAATAACTCAACTAGATACTGGAAAACTTGTGTATGTAAATTAGGATCCTTTAAACAATTAACATCTCCCAAAGCACCAAGCATTCTTCTCCATAAAACAACTGCTACATCTGGAAGCCAACCTCTTACAGAACCTCCAGACATTACTGATCTTCGTTCCCCATCGACAGCTTCTACAAATACATGGGTGAATTTTCTATCAAAATTAGATAATCAGAATACAGGTAGCTAAAAGAAATACTGTATTACCCCACAATTGCAGCACACTTTTGTTCATACTGATCCACCTGATATATTGAAAACTTAACATTTTTTTATACTTGATAAAAAAAAATAAATAAATAAAAGCATCTTCATGAACGACAACCAACACTTTTTAATTGTTAATACAAAAAAAAAGCTAACCATCTAACCTGAAATTCTATTACATCTAATTATCAAACGAGTAGCATTCTTTAAGTCCATGAATATTAAATAAACAAAAATGTTAATAACCTAAGCCACATTAAATAAGTTTACAACTTAATCTACTGATCCTTACATATTCCCTCAGATCAACAAACGTGAAAGAAGACGGGTAATTTTAGAACCCTTCTTTTATTCAAAAACTCTATTTCAAGAGTGATTTACGTTTATTAATTTACTTAATAAATAGAGACAATCTTTTTCTTTTAATTTTTCCAGTACTAATTTTTAGCTACTTCTCTAGGGGATTTCCACTGAAATTCATATTTATAATATTTATATAACTGACATTAAATTATTTTTAAGGTGATTTTAATTATTTTAACTAATACTGCAATGATTACCACTTTCAAAATGATAGTTTTTTATCGGAATTTCCATCCATAATATTCACGCAAAACCCTAAATCACATGAGTATGTGTATGTGTACGTATGCATGAATGTTTATATATATATTATGTATGTGTGTGTATGTGTGTGTGTATGTATTGTGTGCGTATGAATAAACATACATATATTTAAATATATTTACAGGACTTTGAGAGTAAATTAGTACATGGCATCACTCACACACACATAATTTTAATATGGACACGGTATGTTGATATTATTATATATAACAAATTTAATTCTTATAATGAAAATTTAAAATTCACATTTGAAATGGATAATAAATAGAAGGTTAAATTATTTAGATGTCAATATCGAAATAAACAAGGACAACCACACTATATACTGTTGTTTCAGATGTAGATCTAATAATATTTGAGTTTTAGATGTAGATCTAAATAATATAATAATTCATAAAAGATCAAATCACCCTCGGTCTCATAAAATTAACATTAATATAAATATGATTAATAGAGAAATCAAATACCCATATAATAACAAAGAAAAGTTAAATAATGAAATAAACATCATAAAACATAAAGCAGTTAAAAATAAATATGTTAAAACTTTAATTAATAATATTTATTAAAAAAAAACTATCAAAACAACACATAATAAAACAACCAACACAAGAGAGATAAAAATATCCATACAAGTATTTATACAAAGAGAGTCAATTAAATACACAAACAAAATTTCAATTTGAAAACCATCAGACATTGTTTGCAGGATAGTCTAATAAAAACTGTAACAGATTGTAGCACTCCATAAATTAATATGCAATTTTTATATTTTTTATTATGTAATAATGGAATTAATTATTTCAATCATGACTGGGGATGCAGGATAAGTAATTTCATGAGAAATTAAGATAAGATAGTTTTATTTCAATATTCTGTACAAAGAAAATAATGTTAAAGCAAGAAAATAATTTGAATATTCCTATGTGGTTTATTTAACAAAATTTAAATATAATTTGTTCACTACAGAGGAATAATATGAATCTTAAAATGAATATTTTCAGCAAAATTATAAATATATTTACACGTACATATGAGGTAGAACAAAATTTTTGTATTCTCTTGTCATAGAAGACACTGGTGTGTGGAGCTACTTAAAATATCTTGTCAACAATAATAACATGATTTAAGAAATCAATACCTTCCACCTTCCTCCATGTGCTGAGTCAGAAATGTCAAAGAACTGCCATCATGCTTGGAATTGTGCTCTGTAAAACGTATCTTTGGTGCATCAAGCTTTAGCAAACTTCTGATACTTCAAATGATCTAACAGAATCTTATTTAGTATTGGAACATTACAGAAATATCCAGTGAACCAACTAGTTTTCAGATTGAGAAGAGTGCAATGTGTTTTTTGGATCTCTAATTTTACATTCATTGTTGAACCAGTTTGGAGATATTAATCAAATACAGCCCAACCCACATGTATGTAGATAAGAACATTACTGATATGATAAAACTGAACACATTTATTTTAATTTTGATTTATAAGCAGCTAATGTACATAAGTGAAAAATTATGCATTAAGAAAAATACGATTTAATGAAGTGCAGACTCATATCATGAACTTCTTATATACATTAACTTAAATAATTAACTCTACTTTAATAATAAACTTATAATCATTAGCATTCAGATAATACCTATACTGGTCCCTTCACTACTAAGTACATCAATCTGCATTGGAGATTCTTTAAAAGAGTTGCTCTCAACACCACTAGATGGCGCTGGAGATGGTGATCTTGAAGGCCCCTCTGATTCACAATATATGCTGCTACATTGTGCTAGAAAAAGAAACAACCTGCCATTAAAAAAAAATTTACTTTCATGTACAATCCTTCACTTACTTTCATTACAATTCTATTTTCATGAATAATGACAATTTTAAAAAACTGTACAGAAATGACAACAAAAAAAAATCGAAATAAAACTTAGAAAATGATCAAATATAAATATAAATAACAAAAGCACAGTCATGAAGTAATTAAAATTTTACAATATAAAATCAGAATTAATCTTTATCTTCAATGTGCTTTGATAAAGTATAATACAACTGAACACCAATAGAGTTTCAGAACAGTTTAAAAATAATTCAAGCAAATCCTGAATTTCCAATTAAGATTTGCTCAACAAAAAAATGATCAATTCTAACACTTGTCTAACACAAGGATCATTCAAATATAAGCCAGAATTTTGACACGTGGACTGAAGAAACGTGAATGTTGTAGGAAATTACAGGTTGTTTAGTTGGGATGGTCAGCCACACCAATAGGTCATGTTCCCATCCATCAGCGGAATGTCTGGGCAGGAGGTACCATCGCCCATCATGCAACGAATTATAATTTAATTTCTCACAAAGGTATCAAATCCTTTGAAATTTTGACTCAACTCTAGGCACAGTTCGGAAATGCTACCATGTCAAAAACTCAAACGTTTGAGGGAAAAAATTTTGAAGTGGCCATGACATTAGAGAACAAAAATTCTGAACATCATCCACAGACAAGCATCAATGATGACATTTGGGCCATTCATGACCTTGTGAAAGGCAACCACCACATAACCGTTGCTGGAATTGCAACAGAGGTGGGCATAATTGTCGGGAGTGTGCATATAATGTTGTCAAATACTCTTGGATATAGAAAAGGTGCTGGCAAGGTGGGTTCCACATCTTCTCACTGAGACAAAGAAAAATGTCCAGAAAGACATCTGTCAGCGGCCTCTGAATCACTTTAAGGAAGAAGGACACGCATTTTTGACCTGTTGCAAAACATGGGTCCACCACTAGACCACAGAAAGCAAGAAAACAAGTATAGAGTGGCGGATAAGTGGGGAGGGGGCACTGAACAAGATCAAGAAACACTTGTCAACTGAAAAAGTTCTCGCAATGTGTTTTGGGACTCAAAAGGTATGCTGCTAATTGAATCACTGCAAGGCAAAGGACAATAAATGTTGCATACTACTGCCAGTTGTTGGATAACATCAGGGCTGCTTATTGCAACAAACAATACCAGCAACCAATTCGCAAGGTCCACCTTCTCCACAACAACACACCATCGCATACAGCAGCTCAGACTCGTGATAAACTCACTAAAATTCTTTGGATATTTCTTCAACACCCACTGTAGGCCAAACTTGTCACTGCATGATATCCACATATTTGGTTTGCTGAAAGAAGCTTTAGGAGGAGAAAGATTCGAAGATGATGCCACAGACGAGCATTATGTGCGCAATTGGTTGCTGGAACAGCCATCTTGATTTTTGATAAGGGGATCAGAAGCTATCTGTCCGGTTGAGAAAACATATTTCTGATGAAGAAACTCTATAGAAAAATGAGGCAATTTATTTTTAATTTTATTTAATGTCAATAAAGGTATGAAAACAAATTCCCGTTATATTTGAATGACTCGTATGTTATGCAACTATAAAAATTATAATTGTACAAGTTTTAACAATATATTTTTAGAAAACTATACAGTAAGATTTTCAAATAAAGGTTCTGAACAACTAGAATTAAATTGAACTAGAATCGTTAATTTAGTCCTGGCTGCCACTCCAAAGTTCTGATTTCAACCATCAGTAAAGATCGAAAATTATGCACATAAAATATTTTTAAAGAAATTTCATTCTAAATTTGGTTTAGTAAACATATTTTTTTTAGTACTAAATCATGTTAGGAAAAAATGGTTTTTCACAGGTCTTTTTAATCAATCTTGAGGCAGATGAAAAACATATTACAATGACTGTTTTGATACACATATGCAATCATCAAATGAATTTGATTTATTAATCTTTTGGGAGTTCAGCACATGTTTATATGTGCTTTATACTTCTTTCCTTTTCTGTTTAGCTTCTGGAATTACCGTAAGGTAAGGATGAATGAGGATCATACGTATGAATGTAAACAAAGTATAATCTTGTATAGTTCTCAGGTCGACCATTCCTGAGATGTGTGGTTAATTGAAACTCAACCACCAAAGAACACCAGTATCCACAATCTAGTATTCAAATCCGTATAAAAGTAAGAGTCTTTACTAGGATTTGAACCTTAGAACTCTAGGGTTCGCTAGGAAGTGGATAACAACTACAGAATGTAAACTGAATATTTTTGAGATGTTTGTTTTTCATCTTTTATGGCTGCATAGGATCACGTTAGTCAGTTCATTATCCAAGTCATTTGAAGGACTCTTTGGGCCTTGCGATCCTCCCAGTACTTTTTCACACCAGAAAAGGCATCTTCTTGACCTTTCTGATTTTGAAAATGTTCATGTTGCAAGTTTCTTGTGAATGTTAAGCGAGTATTTTTGACTTTGATTTTTTTTGTTTAATTTTATCTTATCTGTGTTGCCTTCTAGTGTAAGACCAATTTCCTTCAGATCCTCTCTTACTTCTCTTATCCATCTGCATCCTGTCTTCACGTTTTTCGAGTTGAGATTGTATTGTACCAGCTGTTTCAGAAGTCTTGAATCTTGCATCCTCATGATGTACCCAAAGAATCCTAATCTCCACTTATGCAAGGTGTAAGATAACTTTTGTAGACTTTCTGGTACTTTTTGTTGATTCTAGGTTCTTCCTATCCTTCTTTTGAATTTCTGGAGTCGGTTTTTGATTGATTGTTCAGGTGGAAGAGTATTTCTGTTGTATATGTGGCTTCCACTTTTATAATTGTATTGTATCTTATTTTTGCATTTATGAATATTTTTACTATAGGTGTACCAGGTTATTTTTTGTAATTTAACTAGTTTGTTCTTGTTTATATTAACATTTTTTTTCATTTATGTTGTTTGTTATTATTTCTCTGAAGTATTTAAATTGGGTTAGTTTTTTGACCTCATTACCATTTATGTTAACTTTTTTTTAAGTGTGTTGGTTTTTGAATGACAGTTTGAGGCTAATTTTATTTACAATGTTTTGAAGTTCTAATATCTGTGTTTTAGCTTCGTTGAACACAAAGTTAAACACACAGTTGGCTGAAACCAAGGCAGTTTCTTCTGATTTTTTGGGCTACTTTTATTTTTGGGAGGCATTTTTTTCAGCCATTCCCTCATTACCATTTCCAGAGTGCTGCTGAATAGTAGTGATCAGAGTCCATCCTTCTCTCTGTCCTTGGCGCATCCTGTTTTGATCTCGCATGGTTCTGAGTTTACCTCTGAATTTCAGTTTGAATTTAGTGTTTGTAATGGTAAGTTTTATAATGTTTATTAATTAGGGATGTAGTTCAAGGTGTCTCAGAATTTTTAGTAAGTATTCTCTGTGGGTACAATCATATAGTTTCTCGAAATCTACAAACATTATCACCAAGTCTCTACTTCTTTTTCTGTAGTAATCCATTATTAGCTTGAGACTCATGATCTGGTCTGGACAGCTCCTCCAGGGTCTGAAACCTTTCTGGTATTTTTCTCAAGTAGTTAACCAATCCTGTTGAGGTTGATTCTTGAAAGAATTTTGTATGTTTTGTCCAATAGTGAGATTCCCCTGTAGTTGTTAGGTCTGTTTTGTCTGGTTTTTTGAGTAGTGGGTGGATGAGGGCTGTTGTCCAGTGTTCTGGTAGTTCTTAGACCCAGATGTTGACAAGCTGTTGATGAAGGGCAATTTTTGCTGGTCTTCCTGCATGTTTCCAGATCTCTAAAAAGGTGTGATCTTCTACCACTGCTTTGTAATTCTTCATCTCATCTAGTGCTTGGTAGGCTTCTTTTATTGTGGGAGAATTGATGTTTCCAGTGGTGTTGTTGGGTGCTGGTGGCAAAATTTAGGAGTTGCATTTTCTTTGCAATTTAGGCATTTGTTGAAATATTTAGCTAGGATTTCCGTGTTGTCTTTATTATTATGGGCCTGATTATGGTTTTCATCCTTCATTAATAGGGTTAGGGTTTGTATTCTTGGAATAGTGTTTTGAAGGTTTCGTGGTAATCTCTTGACTGTTTTGATTAATTCTTTTTCTATTGATTTCAGTGTGTCTTTATGGTGTTGTCTTTTTATTTTCCTTAGTGTTCAAGTGGTTTCTTTACTTCCTTTTTATTAGAGTTTGGAAGGAATGTTTCTGATTTTTAGTATTGATAAAATAGACTTGCCTTGATGTCTCTTCACTGTTTTGTCACATTTGCTGTTCCACCATTGATGCCTTTTATGAAATTTTTTGGAGGCCAATTCTTCTGCGATTTATTTAAGGTTGTTGACTAGATCATGAGTTTATCCAAGAATGTTATTTTTTTGGTTGCTTTTTGGTAATTTGCATTCTTAATTAGTTGGATAGGATCTAATTTTCTTTTAGTTTTAGGGGGCTTGCTTTTGCTTCCTTTGGGAAGTGAATTTAATTTTAATTTTAACTATGAAATGATTTGAACCTATGTCTCCTTGGAGGACGTCTACATTGTAGATCTCTTTGTGGTGGTGTTTGTCCATGAAGACATGATCTTTTCCATGTTTCCAGGTTTTGAGTTTTTTAAATTTCCTCTTGAAATATGTGGATTTCAAAATTAGTTTGTGGTTTCTGCAGAGATTGATGAGTTGAAGTCTCCAATTAGTTGTTTAACGTGATTTTTGGAGATGTTATTTATGTCTGGTCAAGTAGATCCCAGAACTTTTCAGTTTTTTTATGGTCTTTTGGGGCTTTGTTTTTATTGTTAGTGAGGCATGGGAGTTTATTATGGTGTAGATTTTATTAGATTATTTTAGGGTTTGAGATGTTTTCAAATAGAATTCACAATTTGCCTAATTTTTCTTAAGTTCCAAATGCTGTTATATGCTAGTGGGGGGACTAATAATAGCAATATATTATGGAAATGCAAAAGGTAAAGGTCGCTTAACATAAAAAAAAAGATTATTGTTCAATTAGATATATTTTTTCTTCAGCACACAGCATCTGAAATTTATCTTCTACATAATCACCTTCTACAATCAAACCTTTATAGTCTGTTAAAAGCCTTAAAATCCCACCTTGTATTTATACCCCACCTGTACCCCACCTACACCTGGGTATCTATACCCAGTCTGTTAATCTATTTCTTCTACCATATGTCATGAAGAAGAATAATGAACAAAATCCTTTCCAAATCTAATTTTGGATGGTTCACTACTACAATCTTTTGTATCTCATAATATCAATTATCATTCATTGCAGTCCTTTTTTGCATAAAATCTACAAAAAGAATGTAAAGGATGGAATAACAACAAAAAGAATGGAAAAAGGAAAAGAATCCCTTACAATTCCTCAAAATTCTCTGCATGTATTTTTGACTTGAAAACATCTGTTAGATTTTTTGGGAGAGTGGTGTTAAAGTGGTACACCTAGATCTCATCACTAGGAACAATCTGATCGAGAAATATGCAATTTCTCCATACTGCAATATCATTTCTGACTCCACTCTTCTGATTTTCCATCAGTCAGTCAGCTGTCATGGCACCCATTGTACACAAACTAGCTGCACCCCAGATGTTCTGTTACACCAAGCAAAGAATGAGAGATGTTTGGAAAGAATGTACAACTCGTTGAGAATTAATGTCAACCTTCAGAGATTTCATTTTTATTTGCTACTTCCAAGCCTTTTGTAACATCCCAGTTGCTCTTCTTCTTCATGGATGTTTGTTGATACATTGTTGTTTAATAATGGATATGCTTAATTATTGTTTAATAACAAGATTTTTCCAATTACTTTTATATATTTTATTCATCCATAGCTTCATACACCTATTAAATAATCAACAATATATATAAAAAGATCTCACTTTCTAGGGTATTCAGAAATAAATTAACATTTTACATTTCATAAATGGCAAGCTTTTTATATAGTGTTTAATATTAATAAAACATAATATTTATAAAAATAACACTACGCACTAGAATCTCAGCATATTCTGAAAGCTGGTTAAGAAAATAAATCGACTTTAAATTGGGGAAAGAAATGACCTGCACTACAATTATACACAGTCTTTACAAATTGGATTACTCTTTATAAATCTATGTTATTGCGCAATTTATTTATTTTATAACTGAAACAAAAATATTCGCATTTATTCTATGAAATAAATAGCAATAACACAGTTATATCCTTTTTAAACGCAATAATATAAAAATTATTATTTTATAAATATTTAAGATCAAGAATTATAACAAAAAATATCAGAAAAAACAGGTTTCATCAATTGCAGCAGTTAAAATTATTCAAGAAGTTAGAATAAAGAACAAAATAAAGCAAGAGATCAATAAAAGTAAATTAATTACTTAACAATTAACGTACCTTTTCTTTCTCTTAATGAATCCATCGAACGGCATCTTCTAGGCTGACGTATCCGAGTAGGCTCTGAAAGTAACCTGGCTACCTCCTGTTCTATTGATACTTTTAACAGATACAATAAAATCAAAAAATTATTATCATAATTATATCCTTCAAATAGTTATTTAATAATTATTATAAATTATTAATATTACGGTTGTCTAAAACGTACTAAGCCTTTGGAGGCCAAAATTGAGAATACATTTATTATTATTGAAAAATAACATTATGAGACCACATATGCAAAATTTTTTTTTCTGGCTTCACCATAATTCTGTCACTATAGGATGTCTGTTGTTTCTGGTCAAAAATCAGTTGACGCATGGTTTTCACAGGCCTCTTTTGAAACTAACTTAATACCATTCAGGGAGTTCTGCAGAGATCGAAACAAATTATAGTTAAACAGTTCCAGATCCAGGCTATAAAGTGGATGCATTAAAACCTCCCTGTCAAGTTCTCTAAATTCCTGATGGGTTGTTAAAGATGTATGCGGTCTGATGTTGTCATCATGGTGTATGACACCCTTTCTGTTGACCAGTTCAGACTGTTTCTTTTTAATTGTTAGGTGCAATCACACTAATTGTTGACAGTACAGGTCTAGTCTTATCATACTGCCTGGCAGCAGCAGCTTGTGATGCAAGATGCCCTTTCAATCTCACCAAACGCACAGCATAACCTTCCTGGGCATCAGTGTGGGCTTTGCCACAGACTATGGAGCTTCTTACTTCGAACAAAATATTTCTCACAGATTGTTGTCATCGGTTATACACTCATCACTCAACCATTGAATGTGATGAAATACATCTGAGAATAAGAACTCTAACACGTTTTGCACATCTACTAGCTTCAACTGCCAGCCAACAAAAAATGTTCGGACCTGACCCACTGCAGACTCATATACCCTGAGATCAACCACTTCAGAAATGACTCGATTATGTTACAATTCAGTAGAGATTCACGATAGAAATTTGATTGAGTAAATTTTTCTGAGTCAGATCATGTGGAACCCAAACATCAAGCTTCTTTTTGTAGGCAGCTTTCTCCAAATGGTTTAACACTGTTTGTGATGAATATTTAGGTTATTGGCTAAGGTAACTTGTTTAGGTCATTTGATATTTGGTCATGACTGCTTACATGTTGATCTTCCTCAACTTTTGTCTGAATATCGTTCATTTTTTCAGTGACTGGTTGCCTACTGTGAGGAGCATATTGGGCATCAAAATTTCCAGAATAAAAGCAACTGAACCATCTTTTGGCTGTTGCTTATCATAAAATATCTTGCCCAAAAACAGTACAAATTTCAATATGGACCTGCACAGCATTTGCACCTTTATCAAAATAAAATTGTAAAATCAAAGGTAGTTTTGAAGAAAGTTCACTCATCTTCACAGCATAATAACTTATGTCTGAATATAAGAACACCAACAATTTTTCTACCTACTTATATATGTAATAAATATACAGAGTATGGCAAAGTTCACCCAGGACTTTCAAAATCTAATCCACTTGTGAAAATAATGGATAAAATTCATTATAAACATGCATCCTAAAATGTTTTGTTTGTGAGTTACAGCTAATGAAAGATTTCACTCAGATTTCAGCTACCATGGTGAAATAAGGTCGTACTGAAATGTTTAGGGCATTAAGGGGCAAAATTAATGACTTCTTATGGTTTTTGACCTAAAAAATTGAATAAAATAGAAAAGTAATAGCTTAAGAGATTTAAAAATGATCAGTATTAAACAGAAACGCCTAGCAATGATCAACGCCTAGCAATCTTCATATTTCATTACTTTTAAGAAACACAGGGAAAAGAAAGCCTTGTTGTACTATTTTTATTTGACAAAGCCACTCTAATATTTCCTTTAAAAAAGCTGGTAAAAATTTACAGATTATCTATCTTTCAATAATTTGCTAAGATTAACTTTAAATATCAAATTATATAATTTTATTAAAAAATATAGAATAAAATAAGTCAATGGTAAACAAACCATTAAACTTTACTTAATATTGATATAAGACTAATAATAAACATTAGCATCTAATGATCTATAATGTATTTTGTTAAACCATAAAATTCTTGCAAATTGGGTAAACTAAAAAATTACAGAGAAAAATCTGTATTCTAGTACTACCACTCATTGAAAATGAATTGTACAACAGATCTGCTCTCGATAAATAGTGAAGTAAAAAATAGATAAGAAATTAGCATTTCAAAATTCAATATTAATCCCATTATTTACCCACAACTGATCCACAACTGACCCACAACTTATCCATCATTATTAATTGCAGAAACTGTATTTGGTCCAGAAACCAATTTGCAATTCCAGTTGCTATTGGTACTTTTGATCTAATCAATTCTTTTACAAATTTATTTTGAATCGACAGTTCCCAATCACCTTGTTGATGTTATATAATAAATAAATAAATGGTAACTAGATAACACTGGCCTCAACTTTGAATTTTATTTAAGTGCCAAGATCGTTTGTAAAGTTCTTGGTATCACACAGAGACCATGAATACAACCAATGACTACGATATTTGTCAAATATGATCCTTTAGATAGCTTGTTGTGAAGTTTCAGATGCACACATTTAAGCTGCTTGTTTGTAGTAATCAAGTAAAGCAAACAAGTTTTGACATTTTCTGAAAAATGGATAAAATTAAAGTTTGAGCTGTTATTAAGTATTCTGTTTTAAAAGGATTAACCCGATAGACATACAAAAAGAGTTAGATTCTGCTTTAAACAAGTCTTCCCCTTCTTTTTTGATAGTAAAAGTGGGCTGAAGTTAAACATAATCAAACATCAATTCAAGATAAAAACACAACGGATACCCAAAAACCACTACAACTGATGAAATCATCACAAAAATCCATATTGCCATCCATATTAGATGATCACTGACTGAAGGTATGCAAGCTGGCTAATATAGTAAACATCTAAATAGACCATGTCCAATTATATTACACAATATTTTGGGTATTTCCATTCAATGGGGACATTTAACTGAACACTTCTCAAGGATGTTTAGACTTATTTAATACCAATTCCCAATTAGGTTCTTTAACAATTTATAATAGTAAATGAAACATGGATTCAACAGCATATGCCAAAGACCAAACAGCAACCTAAAAAATGTGTGACAGCATGTGAAAGTGCACTTAAGAAAGATAAAAGAAGTTCAACCTGCAAAAAAAGTAATGACTACAGTTTTTTTTTTTTTTTTTTGCAGTGAGGAATACCACATAGACTACCTAGAAAAACACAAGACCTGGAAAAAGACCAGGGGGTTATTACAATTCACTATAATGTCAATTTTAATGGTACCACTCGAAGTTAAAAGCCCCATTTGGCCAATATAATCCTCTTTCACCATGATAAGGATCTGCACATGCACTCAGGTTGCAACTGCAAACCTCCATGACCTGTGCATTTAGGTTCAAATGCTTTTACAAGCTCTATATTCACCAGATTTGGCTCCCAGCAATTACTTCCTCTTCCTAAAACTGATAAAATGGCATGCTGAATGAAGATTCACTTTAAATGATGAGTTCAAAGCTGAAACAACCATCATGAATAAATATATATATATATATATTTGAATAACCATCATATAGACCAAAGCTGACCTGACAATAATCATGATTAATTCGGAATATATATATAATAAAATATTTTATGTAACTTTTTACAAAGAATATTTAAATAATTATTGTACAATACAGCGACAGTTATATATTAAAATATTTTTACCCTGTTCTTAAAATGTTTCATTGATAAATCTCTTAGCGCTTTAGCCAATTTATTGATCTGCTTAACTACCATATAATGAATATTTATTTGACTTTTAGAATATTCACTGACCTGTTTTAAAGTTAATTGAGTTTCCTGTAAAATTACCATGTCTACTATTTGTTCTGTACTTAGAGTACATAAATAAAGGAAGTGACAACATTTTTAACCTAGCAAACAGGGATCCTACAATGACCTCTCTAAGCCAGACTACAGTCAAACTGACAGTTCTTTTCTGTAAGACCATGTTGTACAGACCTTTTTATCCAAATGCAGGGCACTGTAACTCAAAAGCTGGGATATAGACATACTAAGGCATCCTGGAATAGTCGCTTTAATATTGGAAGGACAGGTAGAAGGAAAAAATTGTGTAGGCAGGCCATGTTTGGAATATGTAAAACAAATTTTTAGGGATGTAGGATGTAGGGGGTATACTGAAATGAAACGACTAGCACTAGATAGGGAATCTTGGAGAGCTGCATCAAACCAGTCAAATGACTGAAGACAAAAAAAAAGACATAGTAAATGCTGAAGAACACATCTTGTGTTACATTGCCATGCGTTCTAAAGTGAAACTTATTTAAAGCCAATGTTTCATTATTTACTAATAACTAAACGAGCATTGTTTAAAATCATTGACCATATAAAAATCCAAGTATATTTTCTCACATGTTTGTGTTAGGTCAAAACAACCAACAATTATGTACTCACACAACCAGTATATATTTTATAGTAAGAAACAAACATACCACAGCCTCCCTTGTACATGTTTATCATGTTAATTACAAAAAAATAAATCAGGTAACATAACCAGGTATCATCAGCAAAGACAGAACCTAATAACTGAATTCATGAACCTCCTTAATTTACATGAACTTCTAAGAATGTTATTTTACAACTGTTACAAGTTATTTATAAATAATAAAACAATATTTCTGTTAATATTAAACTTTTAATAAACAAATTTGAATAATAATTTTAGTGTAACTTTTTGCATCAAAGTTACTGTTATCTCACAATTGTAAAAACCTTATTTCTGGCATAATGCTTTTTACAACTAATTTAAAAGTCCAATATAAATCATGACCAATATAATCCACAATTAATTATCAGGTAAAAATTAATACAGGCAACAAAAGTCTTATGACCAATTTTTTTAAAATGATGAAATGGATTTCCCAGCCCAACTGGGATTCACACCCAGAACCTAGTGGGTGAAAAGTACACATGCATTATTCATAATGTTAATAGGTAAGGTTCATAATGTGAACCTTACCTATTAACATTATGAACATAGATGTAAATTTTAGCACATCCTGATCCCATAGTGAAGACACCCGCCATGTGACAGTTTCAGTTGCCACCCCAGTTAAAATCATTAAAAGAATTTTAAATATCCCTGAAACATAACTTATACTATACACTAAAACTCTAGACGCACGCTAGACTATAAACCACAAAAAATAAAAAGCGTCTACTGAAAATTTTAATAACAACTACAGATTAACTTCAATGTATTTATTTCCAGCCGAAGTCATTTACATTACTTTTAGTACTCTCATATTAAGAAATACAAATACAGTAAACTAAAACATCTACTTACAATAATCGCAACATAAATTATAAATTTACCTGGAATGTTATTAGTGGAATGATGCTGTTGATTTTGATGGTGGTGGTGATGATGATGCTGATGATGTTGCTGATGACTATTGCTATGAAGAGAATTATGATGATGATGATGATGATGCTGCTGGTGATGAAATGATCTTCTTTGCCAGACATTCAAATTTGATTCACTGGCACTTCTTCGTAGTGCAGGACACTTGTCACACTCTTTAGCAGGTAACTGTTCACCACTATCTGTAAACACAATTTGATTAAAAAATGGCTTACAACAAAATAGGTTTCAAACGCAAAACAGAGAAATAACCTTCTATTAGGACTTCAGAGGCCATAGCCAAAATTCAAAGAATTTTTGCCAGCTCAAAACCCTATATGCATTTATTAGAACAAAGCAGAGAAAAAAAAACCTTGTCATAAGATTCTTCATAATTTAAATTTGCAACTGTATTGTATAACAATTATGCAACAACTTAAGAGAACAGACTAATTGAAATGTCTTAATTATTATAAATGCTTTCTCAAAAACAATGTCAATGAAGAGATAGACCTGATCCACTTTATGCTATACAAAAAGGATGGTTTCAATTATCGAGGCATGTTAATTCGCACATCATAACTGAAAATCCTCACCAGATCTTTAACCCTTTATCAGACTATGATGGAATATTAACATAGCCAACGTAGCCAATATGCACAAAAGGGACTTTTCGACAAAGTCAATGATGGAACATTTCGACAATGTTCCATCATTGAGTTTTTGTCGGATTTTAATTTTCTCTTTGTCATAATATTCCGGCGATTATTTTTTAATGTAGTTAATCATTATTCTGCAATGGTATACATCACTAGTAAAGAGTTTTCGTTGCATTTTATCATACATAAAACAGCTGATACAGCATGTATAGCGTGTTGTTGTTTACATCTTGTTCATGAGTTATTTACGAGTATCCACATGTTTATTTCGGGTTGTAGCCATTGTTTTCTGTTTGAATATTGTGTATATGCTTTATAAATTAATTTAAAAACTTTACTGTATATTTGTATACAGCACCAGTATTTTTTGCATTTTTTTTTTAAATAGCTCTATGTATGTTGTTTTCTTATGTTTGAGATGGCATCTACTTCAAAATATGGGTATTTTGACATTTTAGAGCAGTTACAATCTGATACCGATAGTGATAGTGATAGTTAAGATTATATTTATGAAGATATCATTCAGACATAAGCTTCAAGAAGATATGTAGTGTGCTCACACAAAAAAACGTGTAAAGACTTGAGATACCAGTGTACAGAGTGTGATGTTGGGCTGTGTGTAATCTCCATGTTTTAAAATATTTCATACAATAAAAAACTATTAAAAACAATCACGATAGAATAAACTTTTAGTAGTAAAGACAATAATTTCATTACAGTGTAAAATATAATTTAGTAATATTTATGGGCAATATGAAAATATCATTATTCATTTAACACGGTAATTATGGTAAGTTAGGTAATACGGTTTTTGTAAAAATAATAAAATATGTTTTTCATGAAAAATTAATGTTTATTTTATATATATATATATATATATATATATATATACACAATTTTTTTTTCATGTTACAAACATTTCCCCATACGGGGGTAAATTAAGCACCTATAAAAAAATTGCTAAATCTGCAAAACAGCTATGCAGGTTTTTTGGGATCACAGATAACAAATTCGATAGCTGTTTAAATCCTACACAAATTCATTACTTTGTATAGTAAATACTTGATTGAAAATTTTTTGATATTTTTTAATATATTAGAAATTTCAATAAATGATGTTACCTTTTGAAATCAGAATTAACCTACTAATTAAACTCATGCAATGTATGATAATAATTTGATTAAAGTATGACTAAAGAGTATAAAGCAAGATTTTAAGAATTTTGAAAAATTTTTGTAATATTATTTATAAATTTATTGATTATTAAATACACAATTCATACCTTCATCATTTCTCTATATAGTCTCCTACACAGTCTACAAACTTTTTCCAACAATTAGTAAGCTTGAATATTCCTTGTTCATAAAAAATTTGAGAATGAGTCGTCAACCAATTGCGCACTCGCTCCTTGACGTCTTCATTATTTTTGAATCATTCCCCTCCAAGCGATTATTTTGAGAGCACAAACAAAAAATAGTCACAAAGGGACAAATCTGAACTGCAGGGAAGGTAGTCAAGGGTTTCCTAGTGCATTTTTTCCAATTTATCCCTTGTTAAAATTGTGGTGTGCGGCCTGGCATTGTCATGAAGAAGGATGACATCTCTGACGGGTATACCTCGTATGTTTTGGTCAACGGCTTTGGTTGATTGTAACAGCTGGCAACAGTAAGCTACATTCACTGTTTGTTGATTGTGGAGAAAATCAATTAGCAAAACTCTCCTTGAATCAAAAAAGATTGTTGCAAGAATTTTTCCATCTGACAAATGGGTTTTGGCCTTCACTAGGCAGCCCTCATCCTTCCTTCACCACTTCTTACTCGCCATTTTTTACTCCGGAGTATAATGATGGACCCGTGTCTTATCACATGTAATGTTGCACCTCAAAACATTGTCCCCTTCTTGCCAAAAACGATTCAGAAGTCTCTCACAGATCTCCAACCTGACCTATTTTGGTCAACAATCTCAGAACCCATCAAGCACTCATTTTTCTAAAGATGATCTGTGTTGATGGATTGAGTACTCCCACAGCTGATATCCACTTCTGATGTGATTTCTTCAACAGTAACCGGCGATCACCTTTGATAGGCTCTTGAATGGCACAGATATTGTCAGCTGTGAGACTTGACCTTGAGCACTGATCATGACTTTCATTTTCTAGTTTCTCGGCCACCCTTAAATTGTCTGGCTCACCTATACACTCAGTTCTGGGACAGTGTAGCATCCCCAAACTGTAACTTTAAATGAGTTAAAATTTCCACGAGTTTAACGCCTTCATTAATTAAAAACTTTATGATTATATATTGTGCTACAGACACAGAGCCTCTTGCTCACTCATGGCTGTACTGATGACACAACAGAGCAGAGGAGCTAACCAAGCTGGTTCTCCCTCTCTAACAACCAAACATTAACCCCCACTCCAACATCCAACTCAGAACAGCTTGCTGAGTAGAATAACAAATTACTGTTAAAATTTGATCCACCCTTGTAATATGAATTGTGATTTAAAACAATTTTTTATTTATGTAACTCATATTGCTAAGAAATCCTACTCTATCGTACGATAAGGTAACTTTTCCCAATTCAACAAAAGAAAATCCTTACTTTAGAACAGTGTAATTAATTGATATGGTAATTTAGTTCAAATTCATGAAAAAATTTTTAAATAATTTTTCTTATATTTAAATAATCAAAATAACATTTTTTCTCTGGAAATTATTAGCAGTGAAATAATACAAATGAAAAATTGATGATTAATTGTATGTTATTAAATATAATGAAAATAAAATGATATATTTTATTAACTGTTTGCTGTTAGTTTGTCTAACAATTTATACAGGTGTAGCTTTATCTCATTTTATCTCAAATTTTTTACTAAGCTAAGAAATTCAAAGGCTAAATTTCACCTATTCAGGTTATTGATTAATGTTTTTTTTTCTTTTTTTTCCAAACAAGGTTGCAGAGGGCCATGCAAATATTATTTCAATTCCTTCTGTTCTGATTTTCCCTATTTCTCATCCACAAATCTTTCATTCTTTAACTATGCTATATTTCTGGTTCTATCCTCTATCTCTTAAATTTTTTTCTATCTTCATATTACTTCTATATTTGCTTTATTTGGGTCTTTCTTTACTTATTTTATGTATAAAATAAGGCAGAGTTTTATATTTCCAAAATTTATCAAAATGTTTTTTTGTTCAATCTATCTGAATCTATTCGAATCATATGTCCCACAAAATCCAGTTTTTTGCAGATTGTGGTTTCTAAATCTCAAATTTAAAAATTTTTTTTCATTAAATTTTCATAAATTTCTTTATTTGATGAAATGCAAACACCTTTAATGAACCCCACAAGAAAAAATCTAACAAGGTCAAATCTGGGGAACGAAGTGGCCACGCAATTGGTTCTTTCTAACCAATCGAATAACAAGAAAATCTCAGACTTCTAGGCAGTAGTAAGGGTGAGGTGCCCCATTTTGCTAATAGTAATGGCATCCATCTTGGTCATCATCTAACTGAGGAATGAGAAAATTTCTAATCATGTCCAGATAAATGATACCATTTATGGTTGTCTCCTGTAAGAAGAACGAACCACATAGCCTGTTTGCTAGGGCACATAAAACATTGACTTTAAGGCTATCATGACTGTTCTGCAAAGTTTCATAAAGGTTTTCACTACCCCATATTCACCAGTTATGGGTGTTAACCTTGTCACTGATGTGAAATGTTGACTCATCACTAAAAGTTACATTGTCTAAAAATGTATCACTGTCTGCAATTCTATCCATCATTTTCACATAAAACTGCAGCCGAGCAACTTTATCATCATCTGTAATGTGCTGAACCACAGTTAGTTTGTATGGTTTCAAGTGCAATCATTTACATAATACATGCTAACAAGTCGTTTGTGAATATCAGTCTCACATGACACATATATGATTTCTTCAGATTATTGCAAAGTTTTCTCCGAGTTGTTCCACAGCAGCTTCAGGAACACCTGGGCTTGGTGATTTTGTATGTTTAACAGAACAACCTACCTCAAGGAAGGTTTGGTGCGAAGAGTAATTTGTATGATTACTAGGAGGCTTCTACCATACTTTCTATGAAAATTACATTGAACTGCAGTTGGTAACTGCAAATAGTAACCAAAACACACAGCAAGCATGATCCGCAACAGTAAATTTTTAACAACACTCGTGACAGTTCTGGTGGCTGAATACAGTACTAATGAACTGCATGAGTCAAAACTTCATGTGTTTTGCTATCAAATGACACCTCAACTGAATCTTAAAGTAATTAAACAAATTTGTATATGCTTTTCAAAGTTTGAAATCCTTTTTGGACTGCCTGGTACATCAAATATTGTAATAAACATCTCTGCCAACTAATAAATAAATAAAAGTTTTTTCTGAAATTAAATCCTTTGTTTACTTTGGGACTCCTATATTATCAATTCATCTATGATGTTTCCTCTGAATCTAACCCTATATGAAGTATTAGATCAAATTTTTATTATTATACACTTAAATTATTAATGTATGCATATTTTTATATTTTTAGAAAAACACTATTTGGAAATTTATGAATATATATATATATATATATTTTCTTAACTTCTCATGTGTTTCAACATGAATACCTTGAAACCCAAAATAACATTTTTGGATTACATGCCATATCAGATCTTCAAAAACTTATATAATTTTTTTTTCAGATTTTATTAATAAAAGACAAGACAGATGCAAGTAAACATGTAACTAATTACTAATGTGTAGTGCAAATAATCAAATAGTATCCAATTGTAAAAGACAATTTACTCAAATCAACCAGTACTAGTTAATAACACTTTCAACTGACAAAAAGACTTTAAAATTTCATTCAAATTAAGAAAAAAGTTATAAAAACAATAACAGTAGCATTGATAAAATTCATATAAAAGCACAAAATTCATTTAAATAGAAAAAATTTTTTTGAAAATCAATAACTATGATAGCTGAAACTTACTTGAATATTACGTAACTAGAAATAGTACAAATTATTAGATTAAAAAATGCTTAAACTAGACTAAAACCACAAAACTAAAATAAATATTAATCAATATTACCATATCTACATAGTGCAATCAAGAAAAAATGGAGAGTAGTTATAATTATACTTTTTGTATCAAACATTATACTAAACAAACAAAAATAAATATTAAGTGAAATCAGTGTGGGCTTTAAACCTATAAGAAAAGAATAAAAGTAAAATTAGATATAAACAATAAACTAGTTAAGTTGAATACTTATGTATTTGGTCACTAGAAAAAGAAATAAAAATAAAACAAAATTAATTATTTTTATCGCCATAAAAATGATAGTAAGTTGCATACCAGAACATTACTTCTTAAACAATTTAACTCATACAACATTATAGGCATTTCATCAAATAAGTACATTTCCATTATGTGCAAAAATAAATGAAATGAAGAAAAGGATTCTCAACTAATATTAAAAAAAACCAATAAATGCAGAGAAAATATTTAAATGTGTTATATGTGTATGTGAGTGTATTGCATCTTAATGATTTGATAATACAGGAAGTACCTGCATAGAAATTAGCAAGCAACCAATTTAAAGAAATTGGCCAAAGAACTGCAAAATGGAGACTTGGTGAAAGAAATCCATAGACTGAAATTGAAATAATAAACAGAAATCACAAAAATTTCCTTTTTAATATAGTTAGATACAACAATAAGAATAATAATACTTTAGAATAGTAAAACATTATAATCTCTTAAAATAAAATAAAAATTAAATTCTCCTTATAACGTACAGTACACCTGGGCATCAACAGATTATTTATTAGGATATTTGGAAAAATATTTTATTATAATAATTTATAGAATAACCATTATTAAAAAGTAACAAAAGAGCAGGTCAAAGTAAAAATTATAAATCAATAATCATCAGATAAGTACACAAGACCATAACCAAGAAATTATTACTAGTAATAGTTACAACCACCTGATGTGTCTGCTGCCATTTTTATTTCCTGAGGAGATTCACTTTCTCTACGTTCTTGATTTGCAGAAACAACTCCTCTGCTTACTGACGTTCCTTTTCTTTGTCTTTTGGCTTTCTGCTCACTAAGTCGATCAAGTGGGAGATCAGTTAATTCCAGATTATAAACATGTCGAGCAAGAACTCGTGTCAGCGTTTCCAGAGTTTTCTAGAGAAAAAATAAAAAATAAATTATAAAATTTCATTCCACTGCATTTCTTATAAAACTGTAAAATCACCTTCCTGTATGATTTAAAAAAGATGGATGCATAAAAATTAATCAACGTAAGTCTAATTTACTTTAGACTACTACTTTTATTTTAAGTTTATAATCATCATTATCATACAAAACTTTAAAGCTGAATTCCTAAAACACAGTTCCTATGATAATAAAATAACAAAATATATTTAAATACATAGCAGCCATATTACTGTTATTATTAATATTACTATCTACTCGATTAAAAATCAATGATTGTTAATTTTAATTTAATTTTGACGAAACATACAAAACTTTATAAAATTATACTAAATATCCTAAGTAAGGATATAATAGGATGTCTTTAGTACAAGGTTATATTTTTATAATAAATATCATTAAGTGAAAACACAAATGAAAATTATTTTTCTGTTCTCTAGACACACACCTCATCTCAAAAATAATATCACAAAGAAAATTAGTGTTTACATTTTTAAATATTTTAAACAGCTTTATTTGGATTTCCTTATAACTTACAGATAAGATAATAGCAAAACCACAATGTGGTCAGATAGCAAAAATGAGTATGCTAGCTGCCATTCAATGTGAATGGACAAAATGGCAATCTTGAGAAAACAACTTCTTTATTTTATCTGACTGGCTGGAAATAACCACACACAAGTACCACATAGTACAGTATCAGGTGATTCTGCTTTGTGTGGTTAGTTATATGGTTAAGATGACTAATCATCTAAATAGTAAGCTGCTGCACTTTCATTTATGTATCATTCCAATGTGTTTGTAGCAATAATTTTTCAGGAGGGTAAAAAAATATGAAAAATATTTTTTTTAGTATGTACAAATTTTTTCTGCAAAGTTATTAAAATCTTGGTTTTTGATTTTACTACTCACATATACATCAGTGAATGATATTATACACACTACCATACATCTACAGAAATAAGAAATAAAAATAAAATAAAAAAACCAGTAAAAGAATAAAAATTTATTTCATTGGCATCAGATTATAAACTTACATGCTTACATACACATAGCCTCCCATTATAAAAATAAACACACAAAAGAATAATTTTTTTTTGCTAAAAATAACGTAATGTTTTACGTTATAAACATTATGTTTATAACGTAAAATGTTTTTATAATTTTTAAAAATAACGTAAATACATAATGTCTACAAAATAATGTCATGTATAATATATAATGTATTACATAATATCTTGTTTTTACATAACGTAATGTAATAACAAATAATTTTACATACATAATTACATACCAACAAAATATAATTATCAAAAAAAAAAAGAAAAATCATAAGCCCTAAAGACAATTAATACAACCGATGTTTAACCAGCCAGGTGATATATCAGTTAGCATAATTTCTTCTCATAAGACTGGACTTAGTTCAATTCCCACCACAAATAGTTAAAAATAAACCTACTGAAATTAAATGACATAAGCCTTAATATATTGAATTCTTTTTTTTATTCCAATGAGTGAATCCTTTCTAAATATCTGGATAACACTGTAATTCTGAAACCTGGATATTACAGCAGAAATGGTTTAGGTTTTTATTAATAACAGCAACACAAAAGAAGAAAACAAAATGCAATCTATGTTAATATTTATACACAAAAGAAGAAAATAAAATGCAATCTATCTTAATATTTAAGTAGTTAAGTTAACAAAATTAAACAGTTATTAAGTAGTGAAGATGCATTAGACAATGTAATAAAAATTCTAATACTCACAACTGTTACGGTTAATAACATGATATAAAAATACTATATCAGTAATGCTTATAAATGAAGAAAAAACAGAGAATATCCTGAGTATAATATAACAACTATTTTGAATATGAGGTACATTTCATAGTTGATTTCTCTTAGATCCACTGAATTACAATGCAAACTGATTAAGTAAACGATTTAGTAAAATTTCTAAGGAGCTAAATAATAAGAACACATATATTGGATAATACAATTAAGTAACATACTTTGCTTCAGTCATTTATTATTCTGATTACTCTGAAGTGGTGGAACGTTAAAATATTCTGCCTTCTTGGTGGTATATAGATTAAAATTTTAAATATTTTACAAATATTTAGCTTTAATTTATGAAAATAAAACCATCTTCAAAAGAAGTTCAAACAAATTTTATTACAGACATGATTTTTTTTCAGATAATTTTTTTAAAAATATTTTTCAAAGCACCTACAAACAGAATGCACATTATATTCACTACCGTACTGAAAATTTGGTACGGTACAACTATACCCAAATTTTAGTAATATCCAACCAAAATTTTTGTAGTTTACTTAACTGGAATGCAAATTGACCTCTCATTTATTTCACATGGGTTTGAATCCCAAGCCAAACTTGACAGTAAAACACTCATTATAACATTGAATGAAAAACACCATCATTTCACCTCATCAACAAAATAGAAATCAAAAATAGAGTTCAAAATAGAGATGAATACAAATAAATTTGGAAATATATTACTGAATCTATATCTCTGTTCTTGTAATAACATAATAAATTTTAAAAATTTTACACATCACACATACTGTGTAATTAACACATCTTTACCATATCCATAACACCACACAAATCACTAAAAAGGTTTAATAATATTTATACTTACAGCCCACTCTCTGATCAGTTCCTCCCACTGAGTCAGTGAACTAAGAACGCTAAGAAACTGGTCCCATAACTCTGAAGATATCACAACATTTAAATTTGCTTTAATCCATGTGACTATTAAAGTCTGAAACAAATTAAAGAACACATAAATGTGGTATGAACACATAAATCAGAATTAATTCATAAATTAAAAGCAATGCAGCTAAATATAGTACATTAAATTTACTGAATTCAATGGTGTTTTCACAGATTATATAAACATAACCATAGTGGTTTATGCAATGATTTAAGTTTTTAAAAAAATGAAAAATGAAACTATCCTGATAACATATAGTACACCTACACATCAACACACTATCACAATAAATAAACTAATGCTTTTCTGCTCACTAAGCCACATATTGGGCTGCACAGTTTTTTGTTTAGGTGAACTGAACCAATTATATAAACAATTATAAATGGATGAGGACTACATTAATTTTACGGTTAAAAATACTGGATATGCAGCATGTTAAAAAGAGTATAGATATTTTTATTTTTGTTGATTTTTAACTCTCACTGGAACTCAGAACAAAGCGATTGAATAGAAATTTGTTTTTAAAAAATAACCCACAACTGACATGTATAACTGAAAATGAAATATTTTTTTGTAAACATGAATGCAGAAGTGGCCTGGCTTTTTATTTTATGCTCATACCAACTGAAAATATAAATATATATAGAAAATACACAAATATTTTTTTTTTAGTTACTTTTGTAACCCATTTCCTGAATTATTTACATGATGGTACAGTTTTAAGAGATGTTAAATAATTCACTCTTGAGCAATTGATATTTTACTTCTTTTTTGCTACATCTGATGTAGTTACTTTTTCATTCCATCATTAGAAAAACAGAAAATATGTTATAAGAACGTACTTTATAAATAGCACTGAGAGGTTAAATATGAATACTGGTATGCTTAGTCTTCGGTGTTCCATTACAGATTTATCTGTACAGATAATTTTAAATATATCTGTTTTACATTTTAGGAATAGAAATATTGAAAGTATAATGTGCTAAGAATATATTTCTAAGAAAATATTGAGAGAAGAACATAATAAACATGTAACATAAAGCTGTACGGTTTGAGATGTGCTAGGCACTACCTTGTGTATTATAACACTTATTTATTTCTCCTGTTACTAACCAATTGATTGATTGAAACTGATTGTAAGGATGAGATCTATATTAGGTTTTATAGTAAGAAATACTAAAAGTATATTTGTTTAAAGAATTTTTTTAAGTATTTTTATTTTTTGCTTTGTTATCTGTTTTTTATGCTCAATATAAAATTGTTAAGCAAGTCTATCGACAAACTCAATGTTAAACTAGTTTTTTAAGTCATAACAGGTGGTTCAGTTTATTTGTTGCTATCATAAACTTAATTTTTGAGAATGTCAAAAAGGATGCAATCTGCTTTACACTTTATAGTAAGAAAAACTTGTATGTTGTCAGCAATCAGTAGCTGTTATTTTCATTCCAGAGTAACAAATGAGCAAGATAACATGGGCGCATTTATTTTTATTTTTCAAATCTTCAACTAAAATTTCTCCTGTCATTTCTTCTAAAATGAGAACACTCAAAGTTTGGCCAAAAAGTTTTGAATCAGTTCTACCAATTTTTGTGTTTAGGAAGTTGAAAGATAGCCTGTTTGATCATTGTCTTCTTGTTCTTCTTTGAGTTGTTTATAACACTCAGAGTTGTTCTTGATAAGCATTATTCACTGTATACAATTAAAAAATTTTAAATATTTTTCTAATTTCAAAACCCACTTTTCTCTCATTTTTACACAAAATTTAATCACTGTTCTAACTACAATCATTTTCAATACAATAATGACAGTAATAATGTCACTTTACAAGTTTAGTAATCATAACTGGTATATCATACCAGGTTAACAACTTAAAATTGCATCTCAACCCAATTTAACACCTTTAAGGTAACCTTTAATGCTGTTATGTCCCAACTCTCATACCTTGTTATCAGTTGCAAACAGTTCATGCTTAGTCCAGTATAGATTTGTTCTCTACAGTTATGATTTTCTAAAACATTTCATTCGATTCAGGGAAAAGTTTCTATAGTAAAAACTTATGTGTATTCTGAATTTTTTCAAGAAACACGTCATGGAAAAATATTAATGGAAATATTCATGGAAAAGTTTCCCAAAAGCCAGTATCCCAGCAAAGAGTAGCATGTATAATTGGGTTAAAAAATGGGATACAACAGGGTCAGGTTTCAAACACTAAACAAAATACAGAACCTTCAGTTAAGACTTCACATAAAAAATCATAATCAAAATTCAGAGAATTCAGGTGGTTCAAAAAATCTAAAATATATGAAAGTTACATCAAATATTAAGTTATATAAATTAAGTTAAAAAATATATATGTAAATTATCACAAGAAAGTGGTGTAAAATATACATCTTATGGTAAGGCTTTTTATGATTTAAATTCGAAATTGTATTGTATAACAATTGAGCAACAAGCAACAAACAACTATGAAAATAGACGAACCAAGACATCTTAATTATTGTGATTGGCTTCTCAAAAACATTGTCAATGAACAAAAACACCTAATGCTATACTCTTGTCAGATAAGACATGGTTTCATTTATCTGGGCATGTTAATTCACACAATCCATGAATTGGATGACTGAAAATCCTCACCAGATGTTTGACTGTCCACTTCACAGTGGAAAAATCAGTGTATGGTGTGCTGTTTTGGTCAATATTATACACATAATCGTATAATGAGGGGGGGGCCAATATTTTTTAACCAGACTATCAATACAAAAGTACACCATACCATACAATTTTTGAAGAATTCTACTCTTACTTAACAGATTGTGAAAAAGAGTACTGCTTCTTCCAATAATATGGTGCAACAAGTCACACATTAAACAAATCACTAGCACAAATTCAAGGCTTTACATTCACGGGCTTCACAGAAGAATAAAGTGTCAGAAGAAGGCAGAGAGTAGTGGCCACCATATTATCCAGATTGTCTAGATGCGATTTTTCCCTTTGGGGCTATTTGAAGGATGGATTTTATGAATCAAATCCCTACACTATCCATAAACTGAAGGTGAATATTCAACAAGAAATCATTAACAAAAAATTTTGAATTAGGTGACTCAATATGATCACTGCTGCGTAGGGCACTTACTTCAAACATCTTTTGTGAAGATATGGTAAAGATGTAAACTTTTGCTAATGCAATACAGAATTTAATTTAATTACATTTTCATTGTTATAATAAAATGTTATATGTACAAATGTGTTTAGTCTACAGTGGTTCAGTTTTAAGTTGCTCATCCTATATAGAAATAATTACATGATAAGAGCACATCTTTGTTTCTAACTTTTTTTTGAAAAACTGATTGTTCTCATGTTTCCACAAAAAATTTAATTTGCAGAGATTTTGGTAGCCATCTCGTTTCCAATGGATAAAATGACTGGCAATGGAAATATTTGAATTAGTAATTTCTTTTTATTGGTATAAAAAATTTTATGAAACTCCTCAAGCAAACTTTCTCCTAGACGTCTAAGCATATAAACACTCATACAACCACCAAGGCAGTAATATAAATTTGTTTACAACTATATTTCTAATATAAATTTGTTTACAACTATATTTCTACTATTACACAGCCAAAATGTTGATTTTAAGTCTGCTTAAAAATAAGTCACATTATTTCCTAATTAATAAAAAGAACATGGAAATTTTTTTGATTGTATGATGTCTCGGCCAGAAACGTTCTTAACTTCATGAAAATCCTGGGCTACCATCAAATTAATTTTGCAACAAGAAAAACACTCAAAAATAACAAATTTATGAGATAAAAACCTTGTTGCACATTTTTAGAAATATACACAAAATTGTTTAAGTTTTGTAATAAAAATACAACCCACTATATATTAATACAAATACATAAAATATAAGAACAGTGCTTCTGCACAACACAGAGGCTATCTGTTCCACATTACAAAGTGTTATAGATCACACACTTCTCCAAAATTACTTTTCTACGCTATCAGCAACTTTTTTTTAGCATACGATCAACATTAGTCACAAAGTTATTTTTTTTATTTTTTTTAACCTCCGGGTCCGCAATTAAGCATTTTTTCCGCAGAGGATAGATGAATGTTTTGTAGCTTGTGTGAAAAATGCCATGCCTGATCAGGATTTGAACCCGGGACCTCTGGGTGAAAGGCCGAGATCCTACCACTAGCGCCACAGAGACCGAAATAGAATTAGTCATAAAGTTGTACAGATTCAACATTACATCTTCTTTCCCTCCAGTAAATAATTACTGTATTTTTTCTATCTAATAAGCACCTTTTCTAAGAAAAAAAAATTAGGTTTAAAAGTTTGGTAACGCATTGGAATCAATAATGTATGAGAATCTAACTTTCCTTGATGTTGTTGTGAACATTGAATATTTATTGTACTAAACATCAATGCGTATTTGTATATGCATATCTGTTCTTTTTACACACGTTTAATTTCCTAGTATTCTTTCAATTTTTCCTTATTTCTGTTTTAATTTTTTATATGACCAGTAAAGAAAGAAAAAAATTTATAAAGCTAACTTTTGAAGACGTTATTATTTTCATTTAAAAAAAAAGAAACAAGCAAGTCAAAGATAGTTTGGAGGAGTGGAGAGCAATGTCTGATTACAGCAGTAGCAAAAAACTGAAATATTGCATTGTCCAGCTTCACGAAGAATACTTTCAAGACAATGAGAAAGACATCCTGAAATTGATAGGCAAGGTTCTTTAATTTGCAATAGAAAGTAGAAAAAATGAATACCCATGACAAGCAGAGCAATATAGTTTCTGATGTGCTGCAGTTCTAAACATACCACATGAAGTGTAAAAGAGTAGCATTGTGGTTGGGTGGAAAAGTTCATGAGACCAACATTAAGATGTTGTATTAGTACATGACAGAAATTTCCTTCAAAATTTAAAAAAGAGTTCTGCAACTTTCAATGACATTCTTTTGCACTTTGGAAAAAAAAAAGTTATCCTTTGACAAATATTAATAATCCAGACGAGACAGCAATTAGGTTAGACGTGACTTTTAATTCCTTTTTTCATTTGTATATTATATGCAAAAGGGATGAAAGAAATTAAAGTAAGGGCAAATGAAAGGCAACAAGTAACTATCATTGGGAACCACTGTTGATGACCATAAATTTGTTTATTAATTTTTAAACTGGAAGATGTCACCAAAGATTTTAAAACTGAATCTCTATTCCCAAATGATGTTAATGTGCAATATCAAGAAAATGGATGAATGAAAGAGAAGGTAATAACATCATTGGCTTAGAAATATGTGGGGGTCATTGTCCAGGAGCTCTTTACATTCTATCAATACTTTGTTTAGATCCATTCTGAGGGCATCATCTGAGGATGTTAAAATAAAATTGTGTGATATGAAGACAAAACTTGTTGCCATTGCAGAAACTTTGGTTCTTCAATTCCTTGGTGTCAGAATTAATTTACCTTCAAGGCTAAAGTCCAAGAACAGTACAACAAATGGTTGTATAGCCCAGAGAACTAACTCTTGACAGGAAAATCAAGCTTACTTTCCCTAAAGGTATCTCACAATTCTGGAACGCATGGAAAAGTATCGTAGGAAATAAACTTAAAAATCAGACAATAGTGCCAAGGCCTAACTTACTTAGACAGCAGTGAATCTGACAAATACTTTCATATTTATCTTATCAGATCAACCCTGAGTAAGAAAACATTACTAGTATGCTGCAAAAAGTTATTTCAAATAATTCTGTAAACATTTTATTAATTTAAGACATTTATTTTTGTATAAATCATAATATTTTTAAGTATAACAGGTAATTTTTCCAATTACTTAAATTTCTTCTAAAGTATTAAAGTTATTTTTTTAGTATTTCCTGTATTTGAATAATAAATAAATTTTTATTTAATTTTTTAATTTATTATAAATTACTTAGAAAAAGATGTTTTTTAATCCTGTTTATAAAAAAAGATTGTGCACATTAGATTAATGGCACATTACATTCAAGAAAATCCAGAGTATACTTCTCCATCCTGAAATGTATTTTTTCAAATGAATAATTTTTAAACGGAATACCTGTTTCTAATTTTAAAAAAACATGCACAAACTTTCATAATTAATCAATTCTACATTAAATGATGATGATTCTAACAGAAGTTATAAAAATGAAATAAATTTTTGGGGAATTTTGACTGTTACATAATCAAATTTCTCAAAATTGGAAAAATCATCAAAAAAGAAAACAAGATATTTGTTCTTATGATGTTTCATTGGATAGTTAAATTGTTTCATCAATAAACTTACCATCATTTCAGAATTATACAGTTATACAAATAGTTTTTAAAACTATCAAAGATAAGTAAATGTTTTTCCTTATTTATACAGTCATGTGCAGTAATCAAACTTTACACATTCAAATTCACATATATATAATACATCTTCAATCATCACTCGCATAACTTTAGTTCACAATTTACTCCTAAGACTCTAATAGATTTACATTCTAATAACTTAGAATTGAAAAATAAAATTAAAAGAACAAATAAAAATGTTTATGTAAACACTACACTCGTAAAAGAAACCGTAAATAAATATATAACATAACCTTTCCAGTACTTGGCTACAACAATCGGCACGTAAACGTTAGTTGTTTTAAATGGAAGTAATGTTAAATCAAGGATAAATGTTTATAATAAATTCTGATTAAATTCTTTATTGGAAGTGATGATCTATAAATCTGTTTTCTACACAAGTAGTAGATGTACTTTTATGTGAAATTTTATTTATTACATCTCTCAGCTACATTTAATTATAATAATGCATATTGAATAAATTTATTAACAAAATTCCTTCACACTTTATATCACAACAATAATCAAAAGCATGAAGCGCCCTTCATTGTATTACATAGCAAATTATCCATGAGCGGATTATAAAATTTAATGTAATACAATAAAGGCCACTGTCACTGCACACTTATTTTTCATAATATAAAAGGAATTTTGTTAATAAATTCATTCAATATACATTATTTATAATTAAATGTAGCTGAGAGATGTAATAAATAAATGTTCACATAAAAGTACATTCACTCACTACCATGAATAGAAACAGACTCATAGATCAATATAAAACATTATTTGAATATGATCAAGGAGTTTTGATTTAATATGAAACATGCATATATATATATATATATATATATAATTTTTTTTTAATATGAAACATATACAAATATATGAAAAACATTAAATATTTTTATGAAACATATCTCATTTAATATAAAAGTGAAATTATTTTTCTTTTTAGTGCATCTTTAAATATATTTGTATCAGAAAATTTTTCCAAAAAAGTTACACTTTAATTCAATAATTTTCAAACAGTGAAATTTCAGTACTTTTTTGTAATTTTTTCATTAGTTAAATAAAAATTTTTTTTTAGACAAAAAATTACTGTCACAGTTAGACAGTATATTATTATGAAACTTTTAAGACACAATCTCAGGGAAATGTGTTAATTTATCACTTTTAAACACATTGTATAAATGATTACATGATTCTACACAATTGCATACAATCATAGATGGATTTCTTTTGAAATATAATGATGTAGCAAAATGAATAATCAACTCAAACACATTTCTGCATAAATCTAAGACAGTGGATTCACTGACACTAGTTGACAGCTGTCCATATATAACCCATCTTCACATTGGAGGCTTTACTATGTAGCAGAAACCACAGCTGACTGGCAATCTGAATCAACTCTTTTGTACGCATGCACGGTGGTTTGAATTTCCATTATTTACAAACAACAAATGTTCTATGAAAAGAGATTTTTTAAGAAATTTTTTTGTTATAACAATTCATTGTCCTTAACAACAAGAATGTGCAAAATTTTAACCATCTATCTCATCTGGAAGTAAGTTAAACAATGCTGACAAAATTCTGACCATCCTGCCATGTGACACAGTGCACAGAACAAGTTAAATAAAAGTGTAAAAAATGGATAAGACCAAGGTGTACTAAAATTATACCTTACAGTATTACTTAAGCAGCTGTATAAAGAACATTTTTTTTTAAATATTCTGTTAGACATGTTAAAAATGTTAAAAACATGTTCTGCTGGGTTGTTGCAGTCCAAATGTCAAATGGATTAACACAAAGCAAGTTCAACATCTCCACATGTTTATGGATTAACACAATGAAAGGTAAAGAAAAAATTATCTTTTAGCACAAAATATAAAAAATGAGCAGTGCATTCTATTCTATTACACTCATTTCTAACAGTAGAGTTACCAAGATTTGATATGAATACTTATAGAACATAAACAATATAGAAACAAAATTTAGAAATTAACAATAACAATAAATCAAAACAATAAAGGAAAAGTATACATACCTGAAAAATAGCTGGTGCAAGTTTTCCCCCAAGAGTTTCTTCTTTCCTTCTAGGTGGTATTTTAGTAAGAATTAAGGATGTTATTTGAAGTAAAACTTTCAGCAACTGTTCCCTGTAAGTAATCATACAGTAACATAAACAACAAATCAAAATTAGACTAAAATTATTTAATAAATGACTGAATCCTCAAAAATATTTACACATACTGAAATAAGTTTCACATTTAGAATTTTGTACACGTCAACAACCATACAAAATAATGCCTGTCTCTCTTTCTGTTTAGCCTCCGGTACCATCATAAGGTATTACTTCAGAAGATGAATGAAGATGATATGTATGAATGTAAATGAAGTATAGTCTTGTATAGTCTCAGGTTGAGCGTTCCTGAGATGTGTGGTTAATTGAAACTCAACCACCAAAGAACACTGGAAACCACGAATACAAATTAATGTCTACAAACATGCAAACACACTCGCGCACACACAATGATACATTTACTTATCTTGTTATTATATAATTTTCAATCAATACTTGACTTATTTACCATGTTCTAGCTTCCATATGCGTATGCATAACCATGTAACGGTATATATTAAGAACCCGTTTACAAATATCTACTTGTTCATCCAAAAGAAGAGGGAATTCAGATCCAATCTCAAGAAGAAATACATTTGATGCATGTGTAATAAACAGTTGCAAGACATTCTGTAAAACAAAAAAAAACTTTCCTGTTACAATAAAAAATAAAAAGTAGGATATAAAACAAACAAATACATAAAATGCAAACTATAATTTAAACATTATCCAACTAGTCTCAAAGTTTTTCTTCAAACCCCTTAACAACATCTAGAACACAAGCCGTGATGTGCGGGGGGGTTTGCTTTTTTCCATCGTTTTAGTTTCTTCTTTATGTTCCTCACCTTGTATGAAGGGCTGTATATTTAACAAATAAGTATTGCTTTTAATCAACTCCAGCATTTAAAGTCACAAGCTCAAAGAAAGCACAAAAATAATTAGTAAAGAGCAAGTGGGTTTTGCTCAGCAACAGCTGCAAAATGAGTTAAGTAAGTAAATTAGTCTTACATTGACATCAGTTTTTTTTTTCTATTAACAATTTCTATATTTTAATAGTGGGTTAAAGTTTCAACAATTATAATAGCACAACACTAAGAGTAAGTCAAATTTTGTGACGACAGAGAAAGTATATACCTTATTTAATGTTTTAATTAATTAAATTTGTAATTAAGAACCACAAAAATTAGTGTATTTTACTTTAGCACTCTTCCTGACACTCTATTCTTTTAAACAAGACAAACTAGTAAAACAAATAAAAATCAATATTTAAAAAATATATTTTAACAATGACTTTATATTTCATAAAGATATTTAATAACCATCAAAGGCAAAAAAAATTGAAAAAACTACTTCTGTTTTGGCTTACGTTATGAAATAAAAACCTAAATTTTGAACTGTAAACTATTTATTAATAAAACACACGACATACTATTGAACTTTAAATTACAGATTATTGAACTAATCTAATACATAGTAGTAACAGAGGCTGTAGAAAAGCCTTTACAACATCCTTTAAAAATCCCGGCTTGTGTTCTAGATGTTGTTAAGGAGTTTATAAAGGAGTCTCTCTTAACTCATAGCGGACTGTGTCAGTCAGTTGGTGACTAGTCTACACACATCAATCACTTCCTTCCAATCACTGCCTAACTGATTGGGAAAGACCTCAACAACTTCACTAATGCATATGAGCAAAAAGAATACAAATAATTAACCCCAAACCACTGATTTTTGTCAACCTGTCAAAATCTGAAATTTAAAATTTTCCTAGTTCTTAAAGCATATTCCAGTATGATAATAGCAGTACTGTATCATAATTTACACAAATTACATTAATATAAAATAAATAAACATGAAATAAAATTTTGCACCCTCTCATGTATGGTTTTTTGCTTGAAAATTTATATCACGGGGAATACAATTAAATTTAGAATTAAACCAGAAAGTAACTTATATTTTGGTATTAAAAAAGCAGCTCTTGGTAAAAAAATTTATTGCATACAATTTGAAAATACTTCCTTTAAACTACTTTTCTACATAGTCGCCAAATAAATTGGAGACATGTTTATAATGATGAAAAATATAAACCAGTACATAGTACATATAAGCCAAAAAAACATATAAGACATTTCAAGAACCATAATGATATAATGATTTTAATACTATATGTAGCGCTTATAAAATAACATGTAATGATTGCGATAAAATGTATATTGGGAAAACTAATAGATCATTTAAGGCAAGGTATTATATAAACAATAAATTAGGTTTTTTTCTAATGTTGCAGACCATCTAATAATAAATAAACACTTTATTACTGATTTAGAAACCAACTTGAAAAAAATTAAATTATAAAAGAAATTGACAATAAAAAATTGGACATTTTGGAAAAATACCATATTTATAAATAAATATAAAGAGAAATTCAGCCTAATCAATCTGCAAACAGAGTTTGATAATGATGCTCTTATAAGCTGCTATAGATAGCAGCACTTTTGGCAATATTAAACTTTATATTACATTTGTACAGTGCAGTATTTAGTGGCCAGTCACAAGATATTTTTTTTTTTTTAAATTAATTATTTGACTACATATATTTTATTTAAGTAATAACTTTGGGATTTTAATGTGTAATTTTTAATTTTAATCAACTGATGATGAGAAATTCCCCGAAAACGCTATTGATACGCAAGGGAGAATAATAAAAATGAAAAATAACGTATTTGGTTCTGTATTGTGGTGGATAGTTGAATTTTGTTTTTGCTTGTGAATTAATTAGCAATTCTTAGAATTTACACTAAATAATTTTTACTAAGCTATGATATAGTGATTTCATTAATACATTTGTTTTAAAGAAAAATACTAATTATGGTTATGTAAAAACAGAAACAGGTCACTATTATGTATAACATGGTTATGATAACACACATGACCCTTGGAAGGAACTTTGGTTCTAGTGAATGGGAAGGATTTGTGTAATATGCCTTTGCATAATATTAAAAAAAGTTCATTCAGGATAATTTTTATAGCCTCGTGCCCCAACATTAACATATAGTCTACATGCAGTACTTCAGCCAAGCTAAACCACTCAATGGAAAGTTAGGGTACCCAATCCCAGCAGGAACCCAGGTCAGCAAGCAGATATTTACTGAAGGCTGTTCTCATTTCTATCCCTGCAATCCAATGGAGGCCAAGCTGCATCGCAGGAAGTAGGCGAATTCTAGATCTGACACCTGAAATTATGATATTTAAACCTGAGGAGACACTTCCTCATAATTGGGTGTTGTAGGCCAATACTCTGTACCCATCTTAAATCTCAAACAAAATAAAAGGATATGAATTAAATCCAAGGATGTTTGGGAATGGAATAGATGTGATTTAAATTAAAAGAACTAAATAGTGATTGACAAACTGAAACAGACTATGATTGAAGAACTAAAGGATAACCCAGGATTAAATCAAGGATGGTGTTAATCTGATGATTCGGTCAAGGAAAATTGAATTTAAGAAGTTAAAGATCTATGAAGAATAGATGGAAGTGAATATTTATTCGTTCTTCGACACCCAATGAGTAAAAGAGGATTCAAATAAACAGTTAAGTATGAAAGAAATTTGAATGAATACAGAAAATATTAGAATGGCAAAAAAGTTGTTATGGAAGAAAGGACGGCCAATGATGCCAACAACGTTACTTGAACTTATACAATCTAGTAAAATAAATCATAAAAAATTAATTATTGTTCTAATTATTATCTAATTATAATTTATATAAGTAAATTATAATTAGAAAAAACTTACTTGTAAACCAGCACGAACTAATAAATTCTCTTTATGTATGGCTCCCAAATATGAATCATTCCTTAATCTTGTTACTCGACCTCCATCTTCAGTATTATTACTATTCTATAACAAAAAATTACAAATTTTAACTAACTGGAAAGGAATAAAGGTAAAGAAAGCAGTTTTTTATTTACATACTGGGTTTAAAATCTAGTATACAAATATACCATTCTACAAACAAAAATTCTATGATTTATTGTATATACTATTTATAGTACGTACTTTAACTTTAAATTAATCAAAACAATCTTAAAACATATGATTATAATAGGTAAAAAAGGCTGACATACTGTGTTTGATTCAATGCTGGTATATTCTGAGGAAGATGGTCCTGAACGATGTGCATCTAAAGGTTCAAGCATAAAAGGTGGCAACTCTGTAACCTGAAATAGAATATTTTGTTTTAAAAAATGCAAAAGAATGTAATATACTCATAGTTTGTATTTTTTATGAATATATATTAGTAGCCACAATTCTAATAATTAATTATTAAAAAATAAATAAATTTTATTATGTAAAAGACATGAACAAAAAATAAATGTCTTAAAAAATTATATAATATTTAAATCTCTACAAGTAGACAAAGTACTGCATTAACATTAAGAAATATAAGTTAACAAAACTAATTTGAATTTTATAACAAATATTACACACAAAAAAATAGCTTACCTACGGATTTTCACTATCAGCTATTATGTCAGAAATATATTTACAGAATTTTGAGATAAATTAGTGCATGGTATTACTCATACACAACGTTTAAATATGGAACAGTATGTTGATGATATTCTCATTATATATAATCCAGTAATAAAAAATGAAAATCTATCAATATTAAACAAAAAATTGATCTCTTATAAATAATAGAATGTTAAATTATTTATATGTCATTATCGAAATAAACAAGTACAACCAAATTGTAACCCTCAGTATATATAAAAAAAAACCTACATCTAATAATATAACAACTCATAAAAAATTCATATCACCCTGGTCACATAAAATTAATACTTACACAAATATTATAAATAGAGTAATCAAATACACACATAATAACAAATAAAACTTAAATTATGAAATAAACATCATAAAACATATAGCGGTTGAAAATGGATGATACTATTTTAATTAGTAATATATATAAAAAAAACAACTATCAAAACAAAATAACTATCTTAAAAACAATACATAGTAAGACACAAAACGGTGAAAAAATATACATACAGTACTTATATACTAATATTATTGAAAATATTACTAAAACTTACAATAAGGAAATATTTATATTTAAACCAGCATACAAGCCTAATAACCACATGAGAAAATATTTAAACAAAAATAATAAGAAAATAAACAATTTGTGTGGAATTTATAAAATTAGATGTAAAAAATGTGATGATATTTATATAGAAAAAAAACAGATTCTTTAAAACTAGATTTCTTGAACATTACAGGAATTACAAAAATCTAGCACAGCATTTAATAAACAATAAACTTCTATTTTTTATATAAACACAAATTCAGAAATATTAGAAATTAATAAAGATTACATAAAATTAAATATATTATAAAAATATTACATATATAAAATACAAACAAAATTTCAATCTGATGAATCAGACAGTGTTTGAGGAGGATGTTCTCATAAAAATTCTAACAGAAGCAACAGTAAAGTAAATTAATGTGCAATCATCATTATTTTAATATTTTTATTTTGATAACTCTATTATGCAATGACAGAATTACTTCAATCATGATGAGGATACAGGATCCTGCAAAATTACTTACATAAAAAATTAAGGTAAGTAATCTTACCTAAATATTCTGTACTAGGTGGTTTATTTAATAGAATTCAAATATATATATATATAATATAAATCAACGCAATCCACCTGTGATGGTAAGTGTCTCTTACTTTTTAATGTACTGTATTTGGTGGTTTTGACTTTATAATTTTATTACTGATTAAATTACATAAAAACATACATACACACACACACACACACACACACACACACACACACACACACACACACACACACACACACACCCACCCACACACACACACACACACACACACACACACACACACACACACACACACACACACACACACACACACACACACACACACACACACACACACATAGGTGTGTGTGTGTGTCTGTTGTTCAAGTACAAATACACAGAAAGAAAAAGAGGCAAATGACAGACATTGAGAAAAAGTAGATTAATTCCATACAATTATTTTTTTTAATTCACAGATGCACTGTCATAAAGCCCATTTTTAAAGATAAATCAGAATACAACTTTGTACAGCCAAATGTTTTTAATATCGATTTTACCAAGAAAGTTATAAATTATAGTCTCATTAACATTTTTAACAACAAATATTTCTTTCTTCCTTGTAAAATCACATCATTTAACAGTTAATACACTACTAAAGGCTGCACGCTGACAGGTTAAATCAACAATCATTGATTAATATTAACATAAGTATAGATGATTATATGGCAATATATGAACAATCTAGCTCAGGGTGCTTCTATCAATGTGAGACTTACACCCACAGAAAATCAATTTTTATGCTTTACCTTTCATACTTATTTGTTGTTTATAACTATTATTTAATTGTTTAAAGAAAACAATGTTTTTTATTACAGTCAGCAGTTTAACAATTTAAAAAAATTACCTAATACCAGTGTTAAGTCATGTTACCAAACAGAATATATTTGTGACTTTAGATCTCACTGAGTGGGGGTTGCCTAAAGGTAACATTAAGCATTAGGTCAAGTCTCAGCCTCTAATCTTTACTAATACAAATCCTACTCGCATGTAACATCATATGCTTTTCTCTATGTAATCTGTTCATCACTTTTATAACTGATGAACATAGATTAAATATTTTATTAATATTATAACATTTTTTCTCATAGTTTTTTAATGGTTTTCAATTCTGATGACAACCAAACAAGCCTAATAAGGTCACTACTGGACATTTAAATAAATTATATTTGAATCTGACAATAAATACATTAAATTATATTTGAATCTGACAACTAGAACAATTTTATGTAGGATATTTGCATAAATTTTATAATTTTCACAAGTGTTGAATAATTAATTCATAAAAAAAATAAGCAGTAGCACAAAATAAGTAAAATAAAAGTGTATTCTCAGAACATCTAATCAAGACTGGGAAATTTCTAATTAAATAACAATGTAACAGAATTATTAAAATCGATATATTTTTTCTGCAAAGATTGAGTACAATTATCTTCCTTTCTTAGTTTTGTCAAAATTAAATCATATGTTGACACATTTTGGATATATTCCACTTTCAAAACTTGCTTTTTTATTCAAGTACAGAGCATCAACAAGCAATTTAATTATGACGAAGCTAAGAAAGGTAGATAATTGTATTCTGCATTTTAAGCAATTCTTCTTTCTGCATTTTAAGTAATAACTCACCACAAAAATTTTAAAATGAGTTGAAAAATGGTTAGTAAAAGATTCCTCAAACTAGAAATTGAAACAACAAAAAATCAGCGACCTTGAAAGTACCTTACTGTGAAATAAAGTAAGATCTTACTGTCTTTATGTTTATTAATACACAGGTGGTAAATAGTTTACTTAAATATTAAACAATACAGATACAGAGTGCAGCAGAAACACAATCAAAAATTAATATTAACTTTTATGATTTGATCACAATAAACAAGTCATAAATAGAAAGTAACATTAATCAATAACTTATTTTTAAAGATGAATGGTATTAAATTTTTAATATGTTTCCACCAGAAAAATGGCCAAAATTTCTTTTTGTTTTCTAAAGCATATCTTATGATTTCAGTGATCTTCCAGATCACTGAAATCATCAAATGAACATAAACATTTTATATTAAAAGCAAATTAATTATTATAATCCTTAACTTACATTCATTTGTATCCAGTCTTTATAAACAGTAATGGCTCTACGTATCGCTGGTGAATAATTTAAATTAAGAAGAAATGCCTGTCTATAAATTTCATGAACAAAATTAACATTATCTCTAGTACCATACAAAACATCACGCACAACATGGAATGCTGCCATACTTGGATCCTCACTGTAAGACACACAAATAATATTTGTTAATTCTACTTATATTTAACTACTGCTTAATTTTAACTAAAATCATATCTTAAAAAAAATAGACTCCATAACATAAACAATTGAAAAAATTTACTTTATTTTTCTGTTCCTCCAATAATTATTAATTATTTTTCTGTTCTTCTCATAACATCTCACCAACATAATCCATTATTAACCTTCTTCATTTCACTCTAATCCTCTCAATCTTTTGAACCTTGTTCTAGATTGTAAGAATTCCTACAAACATTTATTCTTTTAACACACCCGGACAAATACATCTAGAAATTTTCAAAATATTTAAGGTAATCTTAGAAAAGTTTTATAATTTTCAGCGACATAGTTTTCAATCAATTTTCAATCATGGTTTTAAAAGCTAAATGAAAAACATACTACTGTCACCCACCTTAAGGAAAATTGAACCAACAGTTTTTAACTTCAGTGATTTACAGAAAACTGCTAAAACATGGCATCAACCATTAACCTATTTACTTAATAATTTTTATTAAACATGGTAAGCCTTGATATGGTATATTTTTTGGCAAATAACACATCTCAACAAAAAGTTTTATTGGTGGTTAAAAATCTCTATAATACCTAACACAATACTACAGATTGTTGTCATATATTTGTTGAATACGTTGTGATATGTTTCTTGGATTGATCAAGATGATTGTTAGAATAGTGTATTTAAATTCCACACAAGTTTTTTGTTTTATATAGGATTTTACATGGAACACTAAAACAAAAACAATTTTTATAAAAATAAATAAATGACGTAGTTTTACTGAACGTTACTCCATTTCAATATCAGCAAAGAAACATTATCTTACAGCTATGTGAATCAATGTACAGTATTACCATAAAAAAATTTTAGTGGAAAGATTGTCAGTGCAACTGTAGTCCAAAGAGGATGAAATCATTTACATTGGGACTAATGTAAAGAGAGAAAAAGGTCCATGAAAAGTGGTAAATTTTATTTTCTTAAAATTTTTATAGAGATTCCATAGCAGTATTTGTAAACAAAAATTTCAAAACCTAAAATAACAGTCTCGATGGTTTTATATTTTCACTTGAAACTGTCAGGAAAGTACTACCATCAATGAGCAATGATTTAACACCCTGTTAATCTATAAACATCATTACATTTACAAAATATTATTATACAAAAAAAAAATCACCAAAAAAAGCTATAAAATAACACCACTTATTAAACTATATAATAATTAAACTATAATAATATGGATAAAATTTTAATAGTAGAATCACAGCAAATACATCAAAAAGAAAAGAATTTTCCCTTAACTTTTTAAAAATTTAAAACCTAATTTACCTTAGTACAGTATCATGAGAAGAGAATGATGAAACTGTAATGTTTTCATCACCAGTAATAACGTTTGTACCAGAACCTGCACCTGCTACCTGACTGACACTTACTCTACGTAAGTCAGAACTGGGTGATCTTTCACCTTCACTCTCACTGGGTGTTACACTGAAATAATACAGTAAAAATGAAATTGTATAAAAAAAGTAATTTTAAAAAATAAATCTATATATGTACTACTAAACTACTAGATTTACAACTAGTAAAATTTAGAAACAAGTGATAATACTAAAACGGATTATAAATTATACTATTGTTTAATAATATACACAAAAAAAAATTGGGAAAGTTATGTTCAGCAGTAAAGACATTTACACTTTTGCACATATTGCTAATGTTCTCTATTAAAATATCAAAATCTGTTATTATATTAAGTTCAATTTTAAAAATTCCCATTTTGTCCCAAAAACAGTAGCCAAAAGCTTCTTTATTGAACATTCTTGTTTGAACTTCGGTTTAGGAGATGATGAATGCTGCCATACAATGACTACTGCTTTGTCTTGATATTTAAATAAGAAATCCATCAATCAAATCAACTGTGATTGTAAACGGTGGATGTACATTCTTCATTATGAACGATTAGTTTGCCATTCTCAAAATGAATGACACCACTATCTTACTTTAGCATAACTCATAATATTTAGCTAATAAACATAAAAAATGTGCCTTTGAATTTCAGCCACAATGTTTTTTTTTTTTGCTATCAAAAATTGGATTACTTCTTGTTCTTCACACCTGACAGGATCACAAATTGTAGCACTTATTAAAAATGGATGAATACAAACAACTGACAACAAAATGACTACACTGCTGTTACTAAGAGCTGAATAATGATTGAAATTACTGAGCTTTGCAAGTGTCACCTGTTTACATTGCATAAGTAGGAGGCAAATTCAAAACAGACCTTATTTTAAAAAACACCTCTTGTATTTATCATCTTCATACTTTTTAACTTATAAAACTTTTTTCCAGTACTTGTCTTTACCTGAATGAATAAATACATGATCCACCAATCTTTGCCCTTCTTTTTACTTTTTTAACAATCTGCTTTTGAAAACTTTTATTAAAACAAGATTAATTCCCTACAGTAAGTTATAACTTATAACAGGACAACTTGGGCGACATATACGAAATTTATAGTCATGAAAAAGCTAAGCAAAAGCAGCTTTGAGTATAAAAGGTCAAGTTAACACTCTTCACTGACATAAGCATAGTGTAAAATCATATATCCTTTGCAATTTGATTGCCAAAATAACAAAATTTAGCAACTTCTGGTATATTAATACTACTGAATATTATTTAAACTCAATTCATTGGCCTCTGTTTTGACACAATTCACTACTTATTTTATTAATTTTCAGCTTTAATTTATAAATGACCATCTATTTAATGTTTTACTTAGCTCATTTCAGTCTCTGTAAAACAAACAATACATACAGCAAATCTTGCATCCTTATTTTTCATCCTTTTTTCAATCAGCCTCAAATTTTAACTTTAATGCACTTACTGTTTTTCCAAAGAATAAATTAAAAAGCAAAGCAATAGGCTACATTCTTATCTTTCATATTTCTGTATATCCCTACCTAGCACTTCCCCGAACTCATTTTACTCACTGCAGCTGTCAAAACCCTATAAAAATTGTAAATAATAAATAAATATTCTTTCTCCATATTTACATACTAGTTTTTTTTTTTTTTAGCATTAATAATCTATTCCATTACATATTTTTAAATGCTTTTAATGATCTATAAATACCACTGTTTTCACACCTTTTACATATTATTATTTGAACCCATACCAAATAACAACATTACTATGCAAACAGAACAAAAATACTAATAAATTATTTATTTGTGAAATCATCAAATTTGGCGATTCTGTCTTATTTGGTGGTATTCTACCTTATAAATGCAATATATAAAATTTTCATTGTAACTAATTAAAGATGCTAACAACCCCCTTACCTTATAGTATTGATGGCGTTTTCATATTGTTGCAGTGCATCTTTAGTAAGTTACAATGAACGCATTTATAAGATAGAATATTAGGATTTTATTGCAGCAATAGTTATAATTTTAAAACTGTATAAATCATCTAAAATTTTGTTAAGTGGCTGAAAAGCCACTACAATAGTGTGAAAGCGGTATCAACACCATATGGTAAGAGGTTGTGTTACTGATTAGTGAATTTACAAATTAATAATTAATTTACTAAATAGGTGATTAACATGTTTAATAATGAAATATTATTGTAGCATTAAGTTTCAGCTTAATTTGAAGATTTACAAAAACATATAAAGAAATTTATTTTTTACTTTATTATCCTAGCAAATAAAAGTCTTTAAAATATATTTTTACATAACAGTAAGATTTACCAACCTACATAGAATATTTCTTAAAATGAATTACAAGCTGATGAAAATATGAATTGATACACAAAAAAAAATTGGATAATTAATTATTTATACACTCATAGAAAAACACATACCTTGCAGAACGACCAAAATGAGGTAACAAATCCTTATTAGACTTTGTAATATGAGTGAAATTAGCAACCCATTTTATCACCACTACTTTACAATTAACAAAAGGGTCCATCAGTTTTTTTTTATCTTCATTATATGATGAACTTCGAAGAGTGGGTAAATCTTAAAAAGAAAACCACACAACTAATATACAAAATTCTACTTTAAGTACTTCAAACACATTTCATAAGCTTACACATAAGTTACACATTATAAATGGTTTTTGATAAGACTGTAAGTTTACTATCTTACCTGATATAAACCAATCAGAAGCAGTCATCTCTGTACAGCTTACTGCTTTTACTCCTCCCTACCTTTTCTTTAACATTAATACCTTCTTTCTTGACCAAGTGCGATGGGAATTGGATCAGCTTCTAGAAACTGGCAGGACAGCCACTACTTTTAACTGTGGTCAATGGAACAGAGGACCCTCTATGTCAGTAAAAATATCCAAGGACTCTTTTCTATTTAGGGGTTACAATAACTTCTAAATATAGGCTCAACTGCCTACTAAATAAACCAAGGCTTCCTGTTCCTCATAAAACTTAATCTACATATTATGAACAAAACTTTTACAGCTAGACATATGAATTGTAAAAATTAACATGAAAATTCATATATATAATTAAGTTACAAAAATGACATTAATAAAATTGTTTAAAGATCACATACCTTATTCAACTTAACAAAATGTCTAAAATGCAATTCTTCAGTAAAAAATTATTGAACTCAAATTCTAGATTTAAATTCAGAATAAACAAAAAGTCAAAAATATTTCTGGAAAATAGCATTTTCAATTACTGCTTTTCACAATCTAAGTAAAAATTCAAAAATATTCTAATAAAAATACAAGACAGTCGGTCATCAGTCTAATCAAAATATTGGAATATCACATCTCACTTCTTAAATTCTCACTTTAGGTAATGATTTCAGGGCACTAATTAGAACATTGAAAAAATTGCAAAATACGGAAAACTATATGAAGTAACTTACCTAAAATTGGTACATATAGACTAGTATCATAAGAAAATGTAGGAAAAATATGAGGTAGATAATACTGTTTAAATCTTTCAAAGAGAAAAGTAAAGCACTTATGTTGTTTGTAAAATTTATCTCTCCATTCCACTCTGGAAACCTGTAAACAAAAATTAAAATTTAAGTTCTAAATCATTCTGCTTAAAAAGTTAGGCATAAATAGCTTAGCTTAATCATTAGCTGTAGTTCAGGTTTATTATTTGATTTTAAACATAATTTTTGGCTATTGTTGAAATATTTTATGTAAAGGATTATGTGGAGTTTCAGAAAAAGTCCTGTCAAACAAATGTAGCATTTATCTTGAACCACATAGTGAGTAAGAACTGAAACCCCCTTATTTAGCACATGGTCATTGTGACAATGCTGCCAATTAGGCCTACATTAATGTTAGTAAACATTTTGCTAAATCAAAAATACCTTAAGATCTAGTTTCCTAGTCTGAAATCAATTAATTATATGGTTGCATCAAAGAACACCTGTTGATAATGGTTGGAATATAAAAATGAAAACTAAAGGAGAACTAAAAAAAAAAATCAATAAAAAGATTACTTTCACAGATATGCAATTCGTCATTTCAAAAAAGAATAACAACCCTAATCCTTAGATATGAAATAACATAATATTGAGAAAAATTAACAATAAATCGAACCTTTAAATATAAGCCTAACACCCATAAACCTTAATTTCCAAAAATCATTAACAAAACTAAACCATAACAAAAATTAATATTAAATATAAACTGGTACACTCACAATCAACAAACTCATATTTTCATTATGAATGTTATTTCATTTTCTCAAATGAAGTAAAATAATGCTTTCAAAGTGATTTTAAAATGACAATACAGACCTGTGTAACCATAAATTCCAGAAGAGCTTCAAGAAAATATTTCATTGGGTCATCAGGCTGCTTTTCTCCAGACTGAGGTGGAAATATAGCCTGAATTTCAACAGGACTAACAGGTCCTAAACAAAACAAATTGATTCAGTAATACTTTATATGAAAAATATACATTTATTCTTTCTATTCTATCTTACAATACTGTACAATAATATGTTATATCTTATATATATATAAATGAATGTTTGTTGGTCCCATATGCATTCCTATACCATTCATCCAATTGTGATGAAACTTTGGTGAGTTGTGTGCACATCCGCGAAGGTTTCTGAATTAGTTTGGACTCACTAGGTGGCGTCAGGGTTGAGATACTTTGAAAAATTGTATTTATGGTCTGATTTTGCTCATATTCAGAATATGTTTTACTTACATGGAAAGGAATACCTCAGCAAAATAATGGACCCACTACATGGGACTGGGGTTGAAATAATTGGAAAAATTGCATTTATGGTCCGACTTGACTGATATTCAGAATATATATTAGTTACATGAAAAGAAATATTTTTGAGAAAAAGGGAAATAGGGAGAAAGAGGAAAAGTGAAGAAGAGAAGAAGGGAAAAAAGGAAGATGTGAAAAAGGAGAGGTGGAAGAAGGGAAATAGGGAAAGGTTAAATTTTGTGCAGTTCCATAATTTTCAGTTTTTTAATGTTTAATCAATATTATTAATGTTTATTTAATATCTCTCTCTCTCTATATATATATATATATATATACTCAAATCTTGCAATGGCGAAGCATTGCCAAGTCAGCTAGTTTTAAATAAAATTAAGAATAATACCTAATAATTTTAAAATATTCATAATAATTTAAATAGTCATAATAATTTTAAAATATGCAATGTAGTCATTTTGTAAAATTGTTATAAAATAACCAAGAATATAACAGAAACACTCTCTTAAATAAATCTATCTATCAGCAATATATTATGCATGCAAGTATAAACTACATAGTAACCACTTACTGTCTGTGCAGGTATGAATGGACTGTGACTGAAACTAATACTTGATTTATTTTGAGATTATACTATCTTTCAACACATTTTTTGATCTAAGCACAAACAGTCTGTTTTGTCCATTGCCAAATCAACCTTTCCTGAGATAGATCAAACCCTAAAGGTGCACTGTTACCATTAACAAGGACCAAGTATATACACCATAGCATGAATCCCTGTACCATGACAATGAAAGTATGATAAATATTGGAACATGCAATTAGCCCGTGGAGCTCTATCATTAAACAGCATTCAATTCAGGCAATTACAAGACAATCTCACTGGTTTACCTTTGAGTGTAATCATTTGTACTATCCAGCAGAACCAAAAATCTGATGTGTGCAGCATCAACTGTGCTAGTAGGCCACAGGCTACCCTTCTATGACTCACATTTCATCATGTGTTGCAAAATGTGAATTTATTCATGTTGACACATCAACATGACCAACAAGCATTCTCAGTCCAATGCTTCACAGTGGCCAATCAAACTCTACCATGTACTTAGTAAGTCTGACTGAAGGATACATTAATCAACCCTTCACACTTCAGATGTTTATTGACACAAAACAGGGCAGATTCAGAGTTCACCAGTAGTTCAAGCACAACTAAATTCCTACCCCAGTGCAGTGCAAATTCCTACCCTTAGTCACCGCCTAAGGTGAAGCTACTCCACCGATTGCCAACCAATACAAGAGCTTTACCCAACCCAGGCCACCTGTTACATGACATAGTATCAAAATCTGGCCTATAGAGACGTAAAACAAAGAACACTATCCACAGTCACGCTGAAAAATGAAACAACCTGGATAGCCTACTCCAACATTTGAAAGTATATCATTCTTACCAACTTAAAAAAATATGGCTAACACAACCCCCAGTCCAATCTCAACTGGTTAATATAGTAAATATTTTGATGTTACCTCCATGACACTGGAGGTAATCATTTGTACCAAAAACTATATAATCAGTTTTCACACATCAGTCAATAGCTGATTAAACAGCCAAGCTATGTGATCTCAGAATTTATTCTCCTACGCACGACAAGGTTATGAGTAAGCCAAAACTATCCAGGACATTCAAATTCAATTAAAAATAATCTTTCAAACTTGATAAAAATTAAGCAAATTTCAACTTGTAATATGAAATATTTATTATTAAATTTAAAATAATAAATAATCATAAATATTGTGATTCAATATCTACCTTGTTGGCCATCATGGAAGACAGTAGCAGATGGTGGATTGTTAAGAGCGGTCAACCCAGGAAATTGTGGAAAAGGACTAGGGAAACCAGGAACAAGAGTAGCAAATATTGCATGAAGTGTCTCAGGCGCATTGTCTCCAAGTGCTTGATACCACAACAGAAAGTATCTAGAACAAAAAAATTAAAACAAATTAACCAAAAAATATTTACCCATTTATTAAAATCAAGACTCATCTAATTTTGGTGATTAGCATTCATTATGTTATTAAGATCAATAGGAATAGGTTATTAAAATAAATGAATAGCTGCTCAAAAAGTGACAAAAACAATTTTAAATACTCCTTTAAGTTTCAACATTTAAAAATCTGCACAATGTTAAAACTACCAACCAATAACTTAACCCTTAATCTGGGTTTTTATTATTTACAAATTTAAGAAAAATATGATTAAATTTTAAATTACATAATTATTTGGATACATATTTTAAAATCATAGAATCCGACACACCCTTGGATAAGGGTTTATGAAAAAACATTTAAATATTTAATGTATTGTAGGAAAAACATAAAAAACTACTATATTTGTTAAGAAATAATAAATCATACTATAAAAGTAATACTTTCTAAAACTGAAATATCAAACTTCACTTTTATCTTCAATATGAAAAAAAAAAATTGAATGACATAAATAAAAGTTAGTTAAAAATAGTATTTTGTTATATTTATCAAAATTTCTATGTTAATATATGTTTTGTATATGTACATATACCTTGTACACAAGAGTGATTTAGAAGTAGAGAAATAATTTGGGAACTGATTCAAGAACTTAAGGTAAGGAAAAAAGTTCATACCAATATGCAGCTGAAAACACTTTGATACTGAGTTACGGCTAGCCATTTCACCAGGATTTCAGTTCGCCCAATGAAATAAGGTCATATTGAAATTTTTAAGGTGTTCAAGGGATAAACTTGATGGTATCTTTTTACATTTATTGTAAATTATTTGTTGTTTATAACTGCTGAAAATTAAAATATTTTTAATTTACTTTTTAAAAAATACTCACTTTGGTTTATACTGTATTAATTTACAATAAAAGTTTGAAAATTCCACCACTAATATAGATGCAATTTTCAACTTATTTCCTTACATTTTCTGTCACCTACCTAACGATATCTTTGCATTCCTTGATGAGGGCAGCAGCACTGAGAATGCAAGCAACCAGTTCATCACGTGTATCTACTTTTTACTTGTTTACCTCGCATTTCACCCATCCCCATAAACAGTAATCTAAGGGAGTACGATTCAGTGATCAGGTGCCATGTTACTAATACAGTAATCTAAGGGAGTACGATTCAGTGATCGGGTGCCATGTTACTCATGAAAATAATGGAAAAAGTTCTTAAAAAAACATATATCCTAAAATACTTTGTTTGCGAGTTACGGCTAGTAAAAGATTTCGCTTGGATTTCACTACCCTGGGGAAATGAAGTCGTACTGAAATTTTTAGAACATTAATTAAGGGGCAGAATTAGTGATTTCTTATGGTTTTTGACCTGAAAAATCGAATTAAATAGGTCCCTGAATTGTATCTACAATATTTTCGTAAAAATCTGAAGTGAAAACCATAAATGGAAAAAACCTGTTTTTTATGTTGACATATATAACTTTGTTAAATGAGTAACGAACACATAAAACATTTAAACAAAACTTGTATAGAATTTAATTTTGAACAAAATTATGTAAGATAAGTTGAATAAAACAGAAAAATTTGAATTCTATTAAGAAACAGTGTTACTACATTTATCAGAAAAGTATTTATTAAATGTAAACAAATCCATAATCTTTTTTGGTGATGTGAAAAATTTGTAAAACAAAATTTACTGTTAAAAGATAAAAAAATAAATTGGAAATTACACAACAATTGTAAAATAAAAATAAATATAGTTAGATAATAATTTTTTTACTAATGACAAATAACACGTGCTGTTGTTAGTGAAGAAGGTTTTCTGTGAATTTTAGTTTGTACGTGATCGATTTGCTATTCAAGTAATGCCATACTTTTTTACAACAGAGGAATACACTGGTATGGTATTCATTTTGGGTGTGTGTAATGGTAATGCTACAGCTGCTGCAGTAGAATAAGAAATATGTTTTCTAAGTCGCAGAAATCCAGATCCCAAAACAATCAGCACGACTTTTCGGAATCTTTGGCAAAAAGGTTCACTACCTAGTATTTGTACCAGCAATGAAAAACCTGTCCAATATGATACTGTTATTGATAAAACTATTATTGATGCAGTTCAGCGCAGTCCAAGCATCAGTACACATCAGTAAATGCATCAGTAAACTAAGTGGATCGGAGTTTTGCATTTGATGGTTTGGAATACACTTCATCTTTTTCTTTGATCCCTAGCTGACAACTAGAGAGAGTGGCTAGCCATGCAACCAGTATGCTGCTGAGGGTGCCATAGGATTCCGAACTTTGCTCGCAGCACTTTTCCATATTTTACAGTTTATAGCGATGATCTTGGCCAGTCGAACTCAATTCGCTGATTCCTCAGGTCATCTGCAACTTGTTTTACCCAGCTTTTCTTTGGTGCAGATCTTTGAATATTCTAATGAGTAGGAAATTGTCTACAGAGAAGTCTGTGTGGTAAGCAATCTGGGTCCATCCAGCACACATAACCAAACCATCTCAGCCTCCACACTTGGAGCTGCTCTCCAACTGTTGGTTGCTGCCCACATCTGAATCTGATGACTTCATTTCAGATATGGTCATAAAGTGAAACCTGTATGATCCAGCACAAGTACCGCATTTGGAAAATCTCTAGCCAGTTCAAGTCTATTTGGAGGGTCAAGTCTGAAGAGGGTCCAAGTTACTGATCCACTTAAACAAAATAAGTTTTATCCTTATTATAAACTTGGAGTTCTACAACTGGTGGAATACAAATCGACAACTCTGTAAGTACTGTATGTTTTGTTTGCAGACAAGGTAAGTTTCACTCAAGATGGCATCAACAACTTATGCAATGAGCAGAGTACCAAAAATGGTACAGAGACATGTCACGAAATGGCCAAAAATGGCAGGCTCTTTTTTGAACATTTATTGTGAACTGGTACATATAATGCACTTTGGTCTAGTGTACCATTTCTAAATAAAATTTGAATCTGTCTAAATTTTTGTTTGTTTTATTCAACTTACATTACATCATTTTGTTCAGAATTAAATTCTCTAAAAGTATTGTTTAAAGGTTTTATGTGTTTCTTACCCATTTAACAAAGTTATTGTACATCAAACATAAAAAAAAGGGTTTTTTACCCCAATTTATTGGTTTTCACCATATATTTCTCAAAAACTACTGCAGATATGGTTCTCGAACCTATCTTATTCAATTTTTCAGGCCAAAAAACAAAGTAAATCACTAATTCTGCCCATTAAATAACGTCCTAAAAATTTCAGTACAACCTCATTTCATCAGGGTAGCTGAAATCCAAACGAAATCTTTTACTAGCCTAACTCACATGAAGCATTTTAGGGCATATATTTATATGAACTTCTTCCATTACTTTCACAAGCAGAATAGATTATGAAAGTCCCAGGAAAACTTTGAAATACACTCCATATATAAAATGTACAAGGTGAATCCAGTTTGTTTTGTTTCTAATTAAAGCTGAATTTCTCAAATTTGCGTTTAATTTTAATACACATTATTTACATAAATTTTCTCAAAATTTAATTTTCTACAAAGTTAGCTAGAAATTTTTATTTGTTTATAGGTAAATTAACAAATTTATTTTATTCTAAACCTAAAAAACTGTATTTTCTGACAAAATGTTTTCATGTTTTATTCCATTTTTCTTAAAACCTATGTGAAATAGAGGTCTGGAACTACTTTTATTCAAATTTTTAGATAAAAACCCATAAGAAAGCACCAAATTTACCCCTCAATTTGTACCCCAACAATTTTAGTACAGTTTAATTTTACAAAGGAAGAAGAAAACAGGGCAAAATTTTTGCGAGCCGAAACTCGCTAATAGACTGTTTCTGACCTATGTTAATATGAACCTTTTTCTTATTTTTGGCTATAGATTCATCTCCCGAGAGATTGCTGTGCAATTTGAAACCACCTGTATACATATATAAAAACAAACAAAAATAAGATCATCACGTAGTGCTTAGCAATTTATACTCTAATTCTTAGGTGCTTTGCTATCAGTAAAATTAAAATTTGATATATATCAATAGCCACTGGGGGATTGATCAATAATCCTATAGAGATGTTTTTTAACAACATTTACATCATTACAAATGTCTCGTGTACTTTCATTGATATTACAAACTGATCCATCAATTATTTAAAAAATTGTATTCTATAAGTTTCAATTTTTGTACTCTTATCTATATGAAGAACTAAGTAAAGTTCCTTTGTTATAATCAATACATTAACAATAAACAACTTACACATGATTGCATGATATAATTTACACATTAACAATAAATGACTATATAATTTAATGAAAAAAATCTAACTGTGTAAACACTTCAAATTAATTAACAGAAATAAGTATTAAATAACACATTTTATATACCTTATAGCTTCACGGCGAAGTTTCCATGAATTAGCTGGATGTAAAAGTTTAGAGATAAGACGAGTAAGACTATGACACTGCCAGCGTTTTGCTAACAGTTCTGGGCAAAATACTAATACCCTATCGAGAACATATAATACTCCTTCTAACTCCTCTCGATGTGCCTTATGGACTGAAACGAAAAGTTAAAACAATTAATAAACAATATTAATTTATTAAACTGAAACTTCTAAGTTTAGTTATGATTATGACTAAAAATAATTACATCAATACAGTACTTAAAATTTAAAAAGTCATATTAACTAGTTTTCAACAAAAGAATTTGAGTGTAAATTGGAATCGGTATAATTTTTTTTTTAAAGTTATTATGTTCACTAGATACAGAAATCAGCAAACTGTAATGTAAGAAAACTAGGTGAGACAGTTTCCATTAACGTAATTATTGTAATTTACCTTTTCAGTAGTAATAAAACTAACATTTATTACAATCACTAACCATATAACAAATTTTGATCTTATAATCTGTAATTTGTTGCTACAAGTTACAGAATTATTTACAAAATTTTGAATTAATACTTATTCCATTTATTTCTGGTTACAAATTGCTCTAAGATTTAGTAATAAAATGATGTCACTTGACCCAATTTTATCCCTGTCAGCACATAGCAGTTTCTTCTTTTATATGATTTTTAAACTAACACACCTGCTTCATTATTTTCCAGTCTTAATCTTATTTCCAAACCTCTCCCTCCTCCAATCATCATCAAATTAACCTATAATACCAAAACTTTGACAATAAAAAAATTCTAAACACAGAAAAATAATAATAATTATTATCTAAAAATTCCACATTCCACTGTTCATAGATTCCATCAGAATAGAAACCACATCTATAATATCGTTACATTCTCCTTTCTTTTTCTTACGTTTTCCAGTCCAACTGTTTGGCATTCTGCATTTTCTAATTGTTTCAATAATTCTACATATTTATTTTTAAGCCTCAATAATGATCAAAAATTATAATTACAAATTATAAGTTGTTTTTTGAACTTTTTTTTATGTAAGCTTATAATACATTCCTTAAAACCCATATTTTTATTTTTTGATTGTATAGTATAATCCCTGTTTTCTTATAATCTGTTTTACCTCGTCTAGTATTTTCTTTCACTAAGTATTCCTGGATATTCGGCTGGCTATTTCTTCTCTTCCTTAAACTATTGTTTTCTATTTCCTTAATTTATCTTATCGTTTTGGTTTTCCATATCCATAATGTTATTCTTAGAAGACTCTTTAGCCGCTCTCTTTTGCCTTCCCAGTGCTTCCTTAGTTTCCTCTTTCTCATTCTTCTCTTCCTTTCAACTCACACTCTTATCATACCTGATATCCATCTTGCACCACTCATCAATAAATATTCACCTATAATTAATTCAAAATGCAATTTCTTCACTTACAGTTTTTTTTTAACGGTACAGATTTCTATGGTGATAAATATGAACATGCATTGAAAATGCACGCATTTTTTTTTTTTTTAATTCAACAATCTATGGTAATCAGTTTATTAAACACAGCTTCGGCTGTAGAATTTTAACTGTGTCACTCAGTTTAATTTCAAAATCGTACTTCAATTTCAAGGAAATTGTTGTAAAAGTATTTAGGATAACCAGAAGCACATATAACATATAAAGAAAATTTCTGACTAAGAATACTTCAGAATATTTTGTTATAAACAACTGCATTACAAAAGTATATCAGGGAGTCAAAATGTGTACTTCTATATATTCAGACGCATAATTTCATTTCTACTACTGCTGTAATCAATAAATACACCAAATATTTTAATTTTTTTTTCTATAAAACTGTGCTACTACAAATACAAATTTTTCAAACTAACAAGAATAGTTATTCATACTAAAGAAAACCAACTGTCTCAAGAATGGTTATTTGAGCCTTTCACACTTTCAATACACATTATCCTCACATTATAGATAACTAAAATACCTAAAAACATGGAAATTATCAGAAATTAAACAAATTAATTTATATTTTCTTTCACTAGTAGAAAACATTTAAATACTATATAAAGATTAAAAAAATTATATAAATGCTATTATTCCTAATCATTAATAAACACCATATGATTGCATGAAATAATGGTAATCTGGTATTAATAATACTATACTTACAATATTATACTTACACCACCTACATCATCAACTACAATCACAAGAATTAAACCAATTCTTTAATAATCTATTCAATACAATCGTATTCATATAATAACAGCTATAAACAGATTAAATGTGGAAAACCCTAGACGAATGATAAGTCAAATTGTTTTTTCGTACATGATAAAAATGAATTATAGTAAAAAAGGATACATGTTACATCAATAACATAAACACACTTTTTTTTTAATTTTGACTTCAGTAAAATAAAACATTCATAGAATATAACAGAAATTAAATATTAGTAATTGTAATTAGAAAAGTAGCACTAATTTTGAAATTCTATATTGTAGATTAATAAACATATATCTCACTAGAACTCTTCCTTTTAAAGCAGGAGACATTGGAAAAATGGGCTGAAAGAGAAATGCATATCCTCATTTACCTAGAGGGAATGAGTGAAGGTAGAATGACACAAATGTTATCATTCTCCCACTATAACATATTCTGTTAATTGAAGCTGTTCTTGATCAGCGAGTGCATCATATCAATGAAATTTAATCAAGATGATCCGATTTTTAACCACTAAAATCATTACTTCAACTGAAACTCGCAATCACGCACAACCTGTTGAGTGTAAGAACACCAATGACCAAAATAAAGTAAATTGTTTGGTAATAAAATTTCTTACAAAAAAAATTCATAATGCAAACTTCAGCAAAGAAAATTTTTTGACAACTTTTTTGGAATTCAAAATATCTAATTTATCTGAAGGCAGGGCAAACACAGATATTCTATTAATTTTTTGAAGTTTTGAAGGAATGACAAAAATATGTCGGCCAAGTTTTCAAATTAACAGTACTGTGTCACAGCACAATAATATTACGTGCAAAGTGCATAATAGTGAAAGAACTCTTGAAAAATTTTTTTTTCCTTTCACATCCATTACACTGGTGTACCAATTAAAATTGTACACCCATAGTGATATACCAACTGGGAAAAGAATCTACTGCAGAAATTTCCATTGACTTTTTCATCACGTCAGCGGTCAAATCAAAAAGAATCATTAAAACTGATTCTTTTGTTATATTTAAACATGAAACGTTAAAAAAGTACATTAACAAACAAAAAAAAAACTACAAAAGAGGGTAAGGATGAATACTGTGGTATCCATTAGATAAAATTAAAACTTTTAATTTAGAGACAACAAGGAAGAGATTGTATATTTCATGCTCACATTTTATTAATGTATCAGTATGATTAATTTAAGAGTTGTAATAACTTAATTAATAATTTTAAAAGATAGCACTTTAAGAACATTAAAAAGAGCTATGGAATTTAATTAATTTTTAAGTAACTACTAATGATTTTACTAATACAATTAACCAATTTTAACCTTAACATTGCTCACAAATACATATTTTAAGTTTATATCATCACCAGATAATTATTATAGAATTAAATAAACAGAACTGTCTGCATATGTCATCATTAAAATTATAATACAAATCTTTATGTTGTCAGGAAAGGGCTAATAATTAAAATTTTATTACTTCAAGACAGATAGAAAAACACTACACGCTACATTAATGAGATTCCTCAGAAAGTATGATATATAAGATAAGAAGTAATAAATGCAGAGAATAAACTAGATTAAATTTTAGTAGCAACAAAAAAACACATTACTCAATAGCATATCAGTCACTAGTTTGGCTTTTTTGTGCAATCCCAGATAGAGAACTGCGTGTGTGTGCGTATGCGTGTATGTGCGCATGAATCATGATTGAAAAACCAACAATAATGTACTAAAGGTTTTTTAGTAAGTATATTAGAGGCTATAGTAGAACAGTTGTGGATGACATATTTTGTATATAACACTAGCTACCCTTAAGAATAGCATAGCCATCTTAAGTGTACTACACCATAGCCCGGCTAAGGAAAAACAAAAAGAACCAAAGGAGATAGGTTCTAGTAACTGGCTTACTAGAAAACAAAAACAAATGAGACTTCCTGTTGCCTTCTTCAGTAAGCTGAAAATACTATTAGCATGTCAAGTTCACCAAAAATCCGGCGATTTCAACGCTATAAGTGATATATTCACTCTGTTTACCATATACTTGTTGCTTACATGTTTTACTTATGTCCAAATTGATACAAATACTGAAACTGATAATGTATAAATAGAAATTAATGTGTTCCATTCCATGACAAACAATGCATTTTACTATATGCATTAGGTATGGAAGATTGTCCCACATACAAAATCGGCAAAGGTTCTTCTCCTAAGAGAAAAATTGGCTAGGATCCTTGTTGATAATATTAATCTTCCACCAGCAGCAGGATCAACTATCCAGAGAGCTCACTTTTTGAAATTGTAAATTTATCAAAAATTATTAGTAGAACCTAAGTTTAAACTAACACAAAACTTCAAAAATTCCAGGAATTTTGATGATTTATGAAATACTCTGATAAGATCAGAGAATGTTATATTCAGAGTAGAAATAATATTTCAGCTACTATTAAATATGAGCTACTTAAATATCAACCATCTTCCTCTGCCAAATAAATAAATTCTATCAACAAATTTTAAAAAAATTAAAAAAAAGAATCAATGACTTCTTAAGATATTTCACAGTTATCACAAATAACTGTTGAAATATTTAGTACGTAATAAATTTTATTATAAAAATCTAATAAAACATAAATTAAGTTCATTAAAAAATAATGCTTTTTTAAGTCTTAAATTTTATTCCTGCAATAACTGCAAAAAAATTACTATAAGAAACTAGATTATGATAAAATCACTTGAAAGATAACTGAATCCTATCAAGTTTGCAGAGAAATGAACTTCCAATAAGCTACTGTATGAAGTAAACCAGGAATGCAGACAACAAAAATCTTTGATTTATTGACTTAAATCCATCTTCATATAAGAATAGAAAAAAAATTATGTTATTTATCCTTAAAAAGCTTTAAAAACTATACAAATCAAACTAAATTTATTTTATCACTAACATAAGTATTCCTTAAGTAAAATATAAATTTAAAAAAATGCTTTTATACTCTTCTTATTCATATAAATTTTTTAATCATGCTACAAATGTGGCACAATGATAAAAACATGCATAAAATAATATTAAGAAGCAATAAATGATAGGTACGATGAGATTGGTTAAAAAATGTTTAACTAAGCATAACTAAGTCTAAGAACAATCTTAAATAATGTAACACCACAGTATAAGTAAATAATGACAACAAAATCCATAACAAATAATTGATATGGTAAATAAAATATAAATCAACTTAATGCATAATTAACAATCCATACCACCAACCTAACTCCTTTATTCTAAAATTTATAAACAGATATTTTGTTACTGGATAGATAAAAACTATCCAGGAAAGTGTCAAAGCAGTAGTAAATGACTATATTCTCATAATTCACACAAGTATCCAAGCATATAAGTGTGTAAACATCTTATTTATATCTAAGTATGTTTGTGCAGAATTACACAATATTCAAAACATTTGTGTAGTATGCACTAAAGGAAAAATTGTTTAGGGAGTTTTATACGAGGGATATCTAAAGTAAAGACCGCTGGGAAATTTCTCTCCTTAAGATTGGCAAACCTGTGTCGTTCATGGCCACGCTAGTAATGTACACCCTGCATTGTTGTCTGTACGTTGTCGCGCTGTAGTATCTCTGATTACGTGTGAGTTATTACATTATAAAATGAATAGGAAAATCGATGTTGCCGCCGAATATGAAATACGTGAAGTCATACGTTTTTCAAATCATCAAAACGCTAACCCGCCTGAAATTCATAGGCATTTGGTTGTTGGGTTCGGTGATAATGTAATGAATGAAAGAAACGTCCGAAAATGGTGTGAAAGGTTTAGAAATAACTGAATTAATGTGTACGATGAAAACTGTTTAGGGAGGCTCTCGATAATCACCGAGGACTTGTTGACACGCGTCGATAATGAAATCACAAAAGTCGTCGCTCAACGATTTCCGACCTGGCCCTGCTTTGTCCTGATGTTTCAAGAGCTGTTATCGATCGCATTATTAATGATCATTTAGGCTTCAAAAAGGTTTGTGCACGTTGGGTGCCGCACGTCTTAATGGAACGTCACAAAAAAAATCCGAATGGGATGTTTTGGAATTTTTGATGCACTACACAGAAAAAGGTGATAAGTTCCTTAATTCAATTGTTAACGGCGATGAAACACGGATTTCGTATTACACACCAGAGAGAAAACGGCAATCAAGTTAATGGCGTTATCCTCAATCACCAAACAGACCGACAAAGGTCAAGCAACAGCCATTTGAATTGTGGTCATTCGGTCAAAATTTCTCTTTGTTATAACTCTCTTATCTACTAATGTAAATATATATATATGATCAAACTGATGGCCACAGTCTTTTGGAATCGGTTTGGCACACTGATTATTAATTTCATGACTATAAATGCAGAAACCTACTGCGTAAGGGTACGCGCTCAGTGCAAGCCGAGTTGAGATTCAGGTAACCGGCGCCGACAATCTGCGTGCTGGCGTTTCGGCGTGGGTGCACACAGTAAAGTCCGATTTATAAGAGCTTCCTTTACGACAAAAACTTATTTATTTAGTTGCCAACATGGAGTTCAGTGCTGAGGAAGCAGTTTTGTTATTACTATGTTGTGATAATGTAAGTTTGAAATTGAAACCAGAGAAACGTGGGGTTCATGAGATTATTAAGGCCAGACGCGAATTTGATGAATACAATCGCCTTTTTCATAATTTAAAAAGTGATCCACAACAATTTTTTAGTTATTTTCGGATGGAAATTGAAACTTTTTTCTATATTTTAGAGAAAATTGAACACCGGTTAGTCAAGGGTTAATTTTCACAAGAAGGAAATTTTCGCAGAAGAACGGTTAATGTTAACCTTACCGTAAGTTGAATGGTTTATTATTGTATAAAATTTTTATTTCTATATTCATTATGTTCATAAATTAAAATCCGTAATACTAAATGATACAGAAATCGCGAAGTACTTTCTCCCTCAGACTCAGGATAGTATCAGAAAAGTAAAAATTAAAACAAAATCGATTAAGTTTATGTAAATTGTTTATTTTCAGGTAAATTAAATGCACAATAATGTAAAATGAAACTAAGAAAAATGTAGACTACCACAAGTATATATAAAAATAAAAATTAATGTTTTCAGAAAAGGAAAAACGATTAAAAACGTAAATTATTGAGGAGATTGAGCATTGTTGGATAATTTTTGTTGATCTTGAGATGTTGATGTAAAATATCCATAGTTGGTGTAAGTTTCGTCCACACTGTCCACTTGCAGGCTCAGAGCAGATTGACTGGAGACTGTGGAACACTAAGGTAACGATGGTTATGCAAATGAAGTTTGTGGTGCAGTTACCTGCAAACTGTACCTGATTTGATGACTCGAAGGAGCTGAACGGTAGGCAAATTGCTGAACAATTTCCTGTATTTGACTTCTGAAGGACAATTTAATGTCGTCTGGAACTTTGGCAACATGAGGAAGTAGGCTACGAAAAAATAGCTCATCATCATTTTCAGGCTTGGATTTTGTAAATACCTTTTCTAAGAGTTCGACTTTTCAAGACCGTTTGACCATTTTCAAGACTGTTTCGTTATGTTTGGCATTAATCAGGATCCTCCATCTTTTTATTCGTTCCGACCTGTTTTCTCTGCTGTGGCAATTTTCTGTTGGAATCGTGCTTAACACCTGTGTACTTTCCATAGTTCCCGGTTCATCAGATGCACCGGTCGTTTCTATTAAACTCTCATTGTCATTAAAATTGTCATCGACTTCTTCAACCTCTTGACCTGTGTTTATAGTTTACTCATAAAGTTGTGCAGACGTTTTTGCTGTTGTCAAATTACTTGAAGACGTTCTAGGCTTAACAATATCTTTTAAAAACATGAGCGATTTATATTAAGGCCACTTCGGGGTAAATGCTTCACATCCAGGATCGCCTGAGCGTGCAACCTTACTAATCTTTCCGAATTCTACTGCAAATTGATCGCAAAGGTATTTCCACTTTTTTCTCACCGCAGCTTCTGAAATAAAAATACAACGAACTGTAAACTACAGTTTCTTCAATCTAATTAAAAAATAATAACATTTTCATAAAATAATCTTAATTTTATAAATTAGAAGAAATAATTTATAAATTTAAAATAATTTTTTATAAAATTATAAAAATAACTACTTATGTAATTATATAAATAAAATTATACTGATACACAACACTAATCCCACTGCTGTTTGTATTATACAATTTATTACTTACAGTTTACAGTTAAAGTAGTAGGAAAGTAAGTAATTAATAAGATAATTCAAGGAGCAATTCGCTTTTGTGCATCTTTCTTTTAGGTTCTTGTCCACTGGCATGTCGTTTCGCGCTTTGGCGTTTTGTTTTCGGATGGAAATACCACTGTGAGAAATATTGTCAAAGAAACAGTTTGTATACTGTGGGAAGAGCTACATCTTCTGCACATGCCTGTACCAACTGCAGAATCACTTAAAAATAACGCGGCTGAATTTGAAGAAATTTGGAATTTCTTCAAATTTCACGTTATAGGTTGCCTTGATGGAAAGCATGTCCGAGTCATTTGCCCTGACAATTCTGGTACCATGTTTTTTTAATTATAAAAATTATTTTTCCGTGGTTGCTCAAGGACTTGTAGATGCTCAAAATAAGTTTATAGCTGTTGACGTGAGTGGCTATGGAAAACAAAGCGACGGGGGAACTTTTTGGCGTCAGACTTATTTAAGTTTATTAATGAAGGAAATATAAAATTTCCAGATCCTAAATTACTTCCTCACAGTAATGTCAAAGCTCCCTACGTAATCCTAGCAGATGAGGCTTATCCTTTGCTTCCTTACCTTATCACACCATACAAACGCAAGTATTTAACTGACAGAAAACGTTAATTTAACCGTCGCTTGTCAAAGGCAAGAAAGACCGTAGAATGCGCGTTTGGAATTTTTTATTCCAAGTGGAGAATTCTGTCCAAACCCACTGAAACAAAACTTGCAACTGGTTGACAACCTTAACAAATGCATTTGTGTTTTACACACTGCTATAATAGAAAAAGAGGGGTTTGAAAGACATTTAACTGACGTGACTGTTCATGGTGAATCAGTAACTTGAGAACGACGAGGAAGATTCCCAACAGAAGCAAATGTCAGAAATATTTTTTCATATTACATGGAAAAATTTCCTTTACGATATAATGAATAATAACATATTAATTTCTAAATGATAAATTTGTAATAATGAAACACTATAGTTCATTAATATGTTTTTTATTACATTTATTTATTTATTATTACATTTATTTACTTTTATTTATTTATTATACATTTATTTATTATTACATTTAATAATTTTTTCATAACACAGATTTTCATACATTTATAATATAATTATTTTATTTATAATTGGGTTTTTACTTGCCTTCATATCCCATCTCATTCGCTATTTCTTTCCAGCAGTGATCCACGACAACCCGGTTTGAATGCACTTTCAGTCTTTTGTCCTAAATTTCGGGTTTTAATTGTATTTTAGCGATCAAAGTTTCAGTATTCATTATCAACTGAATTTATAAATTCACAAACAAAAGTATATTTAACTATTCACAGTATAAACAAATCAAAATTTAACTACTCTCTCTCTCCGACTTTCTGCCTCAATCAGAAACAGGAATGAAAAATTCTTTCCGATAAAGAGTCAGACAACCAGCACCGGCCACCTCTGTGCGCATGTCAACCTAAATACTAGGAATTATTTCTCGCGCCGATCGGCGCCGATTGTGAAAATCTGACTACCTCCTTGCACTGAGCGCGTACCGTAAGTTACGACGCGCCACTCAAAATCGGCGACGTGGGCGCCTGACCGACGGCCTCGTCCTGCTCACGATAATGCACGATCACAAGTTGCGGGTCCGACACGTGATTTACTGAGAACATTTGGATGGGAAATTTGCGATCACCCACCATATAGTTCGAAATTAGCACCTTCTGATTACCATTTTTGTTTGGGAAATTGAAAGAATTTTTAAACGGTAAGCGATTCGCGGGTGACGATGAACTTAAAAATGCTGTTAATCAATGGTTAAATGGAGTAGCGCTCGAAGAATACGACGAGGGTATATTGAAGCTGGTGTATCGCTATGATAAATGTTTTTATTCATGTGGCGATTATATAGCGAAGTAGTATAAGGTATGTAATTGAAGAGAAATAAAAAATATTTATAAAGTATTCAGAATAAATGTTCTTACAATGAAACGGTCTTTTACTTTAGAGATAACCTCTCGTTTAACATTGAATAGAGAAAAATTGAGTTTTACACCAAATTAAAACTTTGTTCTTTTCTTCCTTATTATTGTTGAGCTGTCTTTTACTGGAAGAAAACCTCAAATTATAGAAAATTACATTTAAAAACATATTCCATTTTTCAACTGTTTTCCTGCTAGTTCAATTTTAACGTCCTATATTCTCAATAAGAGATTTAGAAAATCAATATTTAACACCAGACAATCATTTATTTTTAAAAAAAAATTGTTATTGCACTCATATTAAAAATGGGAAATTTGTTTCACAGATCCATGCAAAACACAACTTGTTTACTTAATATTAATTTTTATATAGTCTAAATAAAATTATGTAATATTATAATCACACTATGTAGAAAGCACACAGCAAAAAAAATATTACTTTTAACACTGAAAATACCCGCGGGGCTGTGTAAATTTCATGCAAATTTTCTATAATTCCTCCTTTTTCTTCAAATAAAGAGCAAATTACATAATAATAAAAAAAAATATTTAATACAGCTTAAAAACTTATTTTTCATTAAGTGGATCATGGGATATAATTATTAAGAAAAGGATTTTTATACTTTTTTCGTAACTACTTATATAAAGATATATCTAAAGTCTACAAAAAATAAAATTGTCCCTAAGATACTCAGAACAGCTGGACAGTGGAGAAAATTCATACAAAAAAATATATACAGGTGACACACATGGAACGGAAATTCACAGACCACTAACACATAATATCAGGACCAGAAATAGGCAAAGTAGGTGACTGCCTATGGCGGCAAAATTTAGGAACGGTAAAACCACTTTAACTACAGCACAAAAAAGTAAACACAACCAAAAAATATATTTCAATTACTTGAATTTAGAAAATAATATTATTTACTATTTATAGAACAATATTACTACTGTACTAGTTTTGTTTTTGTTTATTGTTTTAAAAGTATATTTAAATAATATTTGAAAATAGTAGGTACTAGTTTTATTTTGTAAGTTTGTTGTCATTAGCTTGTTTAAAAATATAAATTCTGTTCTTCAATAAAATAATACTAATACAGATAAAAATTATGTAATTTTTTTGATTAACATGGGTTTTTTATAATTTTTTTTTTCTCTTAAATTTTAGAGTTTTTTTTAAACTTTGGGAGTCTACATTTTTTGGGTTTGCCTATGGCGGCAAAAATGCTAGGGCTGACCCTTATACTAATCTTTCTCCTTATAATATTTTCTTAGAGAAAAACAGTAGTATTTCTATAATAAAACCATCTTTTAACAGAAATTATTAAATTAAAATATCTGTTGCTTACTGCCCAACAATATTGATACAAATTTCATATATTGACCCATCCATCACTCCTATAAATACATCCATGCATATGTATTTCATTACACCCGCGCGCGTAATGACTTGTTATGGTGTAAGAAACCTTATACAGCACAAATAATTCAGAAAAAACTAATACAAATTATTTCATCCAAAACAATTTCATTCAAGACAACACAATAAAATAGCTCAATCCAGAGCAATTGAAATGGCAGAAAAAAATATATGATGATTAGCTGGAAATTTTAGCTAAATCAATGAAAGTATTCCACAAGAATTATTCGTCTTAACAGTGTTAACGGAGCAATTACCATTAGCAAATGGGGTCCAAATTAGTGCTGCATTTCACATACATCAGCCTAACAATAGCAACTGCAATTAGAGCTCTCTATCCTATCTTAAGCTCTGTGCAATTAACCCAAAGTGATAGCAATAACATTCTATGATGTGAACAAATGGTTAATGAAAGAAAAATAATATGAATCCAGAATAATGAAATGAAAAATATTAACATAATACTTCTAATATGAATAAGTGGAAATTTAGGTTAAAAATGTTGATATAATTAATCACGGATAATGAATGGGCTAGACCAATTTAAAAAATTAAAGATACCTTCACAACAAAAAGAGAGTTTATTACTAAGGAAGCATAAAAAGTAAAAATTCATAATTCACAACAAAAAAGATTCTTTTTGTACAAAATTGTATCAAGCATTATATAAATTTAACTTCAACTTATTTAGAAAGTTATTCTGAGAAAGCTAACAGAAAATGGAACAGGAAGAAGGAAACAGACTCAATGAAACACTAGAGAGAAAGCAAGAAGAAAAAATATAGAGAAGGACAGACAGTTAAACAATACAATAGGAGCGAATTATGTAATTTATGGGAAACAATTAAAAAAAAAAAAAAACAGCACCAGCAAACTATTATTAACAGCATAAATGTAACTAGTACTATAAAAAGTAGCATAAGATTAATTATTTACCAACAGCAATAAGTAAATAACAATTTTTTATTGTTTTCTCCAGATATAAATTAAAATGAACAAGTTAGTAGGAGGAAGATTAAACATACAATAAAAAAATAAATAAAAAATGAGCAAAAAAGTACATAATACGTAAAACATATGTTTAATAAGAAAGAGGATATATTAAAACAATATTCAATTAACAGATAAAAAGATGAACAGATTGCATTCACATGCATGCAACATGCAGAAAGCAAAAGTAGATGCACTTTATAGAGAAACAGAAGAACACACACTTACCAAGGTGAAATGGAAGCTCTGTAAGACAAGTATTAGAGTTAGTACAAGAATTGTTTAGAAGATAACATATATTAAAGCATTAATAAAAATAATAATTTAAATATTTTTTTACAAAACAAAAAATACAATCTTAAATTAGATTACAAATAAAGATAAACAGAAGAATTAATAAAAAAAAACTAATCTTTCACTTCAGGGCAGATAACTCATTTTTACGTGCTACAGTTACACAAATATCAAAGAACAGAATAAATTTTTTTTGGAAAGACATCGATAAAAAAAAAATCATATACTAACTTGTTATTACACACACGGATTAAAGTTTTCAAATTATCAAGCAAAAATTTACGAGACAGAATCTTTTCAGTAGATTAAATATGATAAAAATGTGGCCACTTTGTGTAGCAGACACCTCTAAATGTACACATTTAATTTTCACAAATCTATAAGCTATCTTCCTTCTTGTCCAGCAGCCATCCAAAAAACCAATCTGTACAACTAATAAGCTATATCCCAGAAGCAACAATAAAAATTAATAAAATAGAATAGCCTAAGTTTTAAGATATATTATACACATAATTTCCTTTCAAAGTTTTGAATGTTTCTTTTCGATCTTTAAAGATAACCTCAAATTCTGCATTGTATTAGGACTGTTTATCGCTTTAAGAATTTTTGCAGTATTTAACAACGGTTCAATAAATGTCTAATTAAATTAGGACCCTAACTTTTGGTATTTTTTTCCTAAACTCACTTTCTTTTATAATCAATCTGATTATAGATCGTTTGATACAGTATTTAAATTAATAAAAAATTATCCTGGTAAAATTATTTTTTTTTAAATTCACAAATCATAGATTAATCAAACTAACAAACTTTTGAAAAATAAAAACAACATATTTATATACACACAGAAATGTGTTTGAGAATGTTTTTTCAGAGCTACTATGCAGCTACTGGAAATCATTGTGAAGATATTATTGCTAATATCATCTTTTTTTTATATTGTTAACAAAATCCCTTTAACCTGCAGCTAAATGGTACATATTAACTATCCTGTTAACTATCCTGTGTTTGTTTAATATGCTAATTTTATAAAGTTTTGTATGTTTATTAACTAAATATTATTCAAGCATATTTTATTGAAATTTATATGCTACATAAAAAAATTACATAGTTATGGTTTAAAATATTTTATGTCATGTTTCTGTGAATTCATTTACAAAGGTTAATTGTGGTTTAAATATACAATGCTTATATATATTCTTTGTATCTCCTTCAGTGAATGAATATTTCACTAATACTGCCCAATAACTTGGTACAATCACCCAGTTAAATTTGAATACTCCCGGCCATTGCGTTAATTAGGATCTGTTTTATTAATCTGTTATATGATGTTCATTTTTTTTGTAACTCCCAGCAAAAGAATAATCTTTTTCCCAAAATGTTGGCAATTTTTTTCCCAATAGGTGTGTTTATTTTGTTTTGTATTTTATATATTACTTGGTCTATACATGTGGGTATGTAACACACTTCTACATATTCGGTAAATAATTTTTTTATCAAAATTTTAACATTTTATCACACTTAATTCAACACAATAAGAATTACACAATTCTTTTTCATAAAATGTTGATCAAATTGTAAAAGAAAATACAAATAAACATAAATCGTACAATTTTTCATTTTTTAACATATGCGAGGCATATTCATAAAAAAGGGCCGTTTGGTAATTAAAAGAAATTAACTCGTGAGAAAAGGTTTTTACTTACAGTTTTAGTTTACTACATACTACTTCACTTTTCCACATAATCGCCATCCAGTTCTAAGCACGTTTTTGTAACGCTGCACCAGTTTCTTTAACCCCTAACAAATAGACGTTTGCCACCTGGAAACTGAACCGGTTGATAATGGCAGTCTTGAGTTCATCGTAGTTTTAAAACCATTGTCCACCAAGCCACTTTTTCAAATGCAAGAAGAGGAAGTAGTTGCTAGGTGCAAGGTCAAGACTATGGGGGTAGTTAAAAAGTTCACAAGGAAAATCTTGAATCTTCTTCTTGGTTAGGGCAGCAGTGTGAGGACACGGATTGTTGTAAAGGAAGATTATACTGGATGACAGTTTCCCGCATTGTCGATTTTGGATCGCATGTCTCAGTTTGGCGAGCGTTTCACAGTGCACGTCAGCTGTAATTGTTGATCCACGTTCCATGAAATCAACCAAAATGACAAACTTTCCATCCCAAAAAACAGTAGCCAACATATTCGACTCCAGTACAGAGATAACAAAAATTTTCAGTTTTGGGGAACTTGAATTGCGCCAATGCATTGACTGTTGTTTCAATTAGGCATTGGTATATGATATGCACATCTCGTCGCCCATAACAATGTAGGAAAACAAATCATCTCCATCTTGTCGATAGCGGTCCAAAAATCCTCGTCTACTGCACATTCTTTGCTCTTTGTATTGGTCTGTGAGCATTTTCAGTACCCACCTTGCACACAATTTGTGATATCCGAGCTTTCCTGTAACAATAGTGTAGATAGAGGTGCACCCAACATGTGGAAATTCATCAGCCACAGCACTAATCATCTATCGCCAATCACATCGCAGTTTTTGGTTCACTTGTTCAACAATTTCGTCGGTCTGAATGCTGGGTCTGCCACTCCACTCTTCGTCATGCCCATTTGTGGGGCCATTTTTAAAGTCTCAACACTATTGTCTAACCTTTCCTTGAGTCATTACTTGGGTCCGTATACTAGGCACAACACCCAATGAATTTCAGCAGCCAAGATGCCTTTTGAAGACAAAAACCAAATCACAGCACACTTTACAACTGGTGGGAGAAATGATTGTTTTGGACATTGCGATCTGCATTCACCAACAGGGAAATAACTACAAAATCAAAACAACTGTAGTGGCTTCATAATTAGCCGATAGATGGCCCTGCATGCATGAAACCGTGTTCAGACTCGCTAATATTTAAATATAAGCCGATGGCCCATACTTTGTGAATATGCCTTGTAACTAAGGCCAACTAAAAACTGATAAAATGATCAATTTATTCAAACCCATGTAAAATATTCTACTACAAAATCATATTACACAAACAAAAATTTTAATAAATTCCATTTGTAGCAATATAAAAAAAGCACACCAAACAATAAAAAAAACCAATAAGTAAAGAAACAAATAAATTATTTAATTCAACTACTTAAAGATATCTCGTTTGAAACCATTAGAAAAAACAGACTATAATCAGCCAGATAATGCAAGTAAGTTACATAAAATTAAGGAAAACACAAATTAGACCAATGTTAAAACAAAAGGTAAAAAAAGATTCTTCCATAAATTGTGATAAGTGTAATTAAAAGAGACAAATATATCTACCACCCATCATAATGAATAATTGCATTTCTAAGGTTTTGCTTTAAATCTCAATTAGGCTTTGCATTTTTCACAAACTACATTAACCATTTCCCATTATCATATTAAAATAAAAAAAGGTTGGGCATCAACCTAAATTAATTTAAGTGTTTGGCAAAATTAATCTCATTTAAACACAGATGGTCAGAATATATATATATATATATATATATATATAATACATAAAAAATTTATACATAGAAGGAAGTTAATAATTATTAAACAGAGTGCATTAATTGGACAAGTTTAAGGTAGTATAAAAATTAGCATTATAACAATACATGTAAGTGCACAGTATAAGATAATAATCTAAATATAATAACATAGAACCCACTTCAGAAAGAAAAAAGCTTCAAAAACCATTGTTTTACAATTCAAAATTCTGACCTTTTTCTTCACTTCCTTTTTTTAGAAAAGTATTACTATTACTACTTCTAATAATCATTATTAATTTTACACAAATACAACACTAACATACATCAGAATTATAATCATAAAGTGTTAAAAACTTAATTTAGATCTTCTTTTTTAAATGTAATACTACATAGAAATAGATTATTTTAAAAAAATAATAGTAAAATTCCAGCAAATATAGTATTTATTTAGTTCATATAAAATTACTTTTATTATTTAATTTTAAAATAGTTAAAGACAATACATTTATAAACAAACAAGAGTGCAAAAGCCAAGTTATCAAATTTTCAATAACAGAGAATAACTGTTATTGGAAATATAAAAATAAAATGTGATACTGGAAAAGCGATTTTTATAAAATTTAAACAAAAACAAGAAATAATGAGTATTTATTATTAAAAATAAATAAAAGAATATGCTAGATAACACAGTATAGTAATAAAAATTCATACAGTAAAACTCTCCTAATCCGAAGTCCTAATATATTTAAATATCACATAATCACAATAATTTTATATTTATTATTTCCTGTATAGGCTCAAAAAAATGTAAAAACTAAAATAAAGATTGAATGCAAGTTGTTCATTCTAATTTTTTCAGTAGTTTGAAGTTGAAAAGATGAGTCTTATCACCTCTACTGTTCAATCTACGTACAGAATTTGCAATGAAAGGATATCAGAAACCAACAAGAATGTTATAGGAGTGAATGGAGAATGCTTCAAAACAATCATTTTGCAGATGACACTATATTGCTTTGCTGGGGAGTAGTGAAGAAAAACTATGAGAGAAACAATGAAATTTTACACGAGAAGCCATCTCCATACATTTGAAAGCCATGGGAAAGATCCAGAAGATGGGAAAATGGGTTCCACATGAACTGAATGGGTTCCACATGAACTGAATGGGTTCCACATGAATGAAAGACAGCAAGAAAACCGAAAAACCACTCAACCTACTTCTCACTCAAGCTGGTTCAACCACTCTGCTGAAGGGAAAAATAAAAGGCCACAAAGGATGAGGAAGACCAAGGCAAGAGTTTACGGATGAAATAAAGATAGGAAGAGCACACAGGAAAATCAAGAGACTGGCTCTACACAGGAAGGAATTGCAGACCCACCAACTTCTGGGTTGAGGATAAAAAGAAAATGAAGATACATTTTTCAGATAAATTATTTTCTGCTTGCTTTTTACTGAAAAATTTGGTTATGAATAGCTTAACAAAAAGAAGTGTTTGTAAGTTATTTTTTCCATTTTAGAATAACTTATTTCTGGATGTATAAATCTAATTAAATCTTATAATATAAATACAAAATAATATCCCCATTGTCATATCACAATGTCCTGACCCACTGTCCTAAAAAGTTAAATTTTTCAGGGGATTCCACATAAATCATAGGGAATTCTAATGAAAACTTAAAAAGTTCAACTCTCAAAGATTATAGTCACTGAAATAAGACCGAGAAATAAATTCATAATGGTTAAAAGACACAATCTAACAGTAAAATCTCCACGTTTGTTAATTAGCTGACTAAACAGTTTAGTTGTTACAAAAAATATAAAAACACTACAAAATCAGAAATTTTAGTAATAATATGTGAGAGTTAAAAGCACTTTTAAACACAAATCACTATATATAAACAAGAAGAACCACTCACTCATAGTACTGTCTTCTCCCTGGTTCTAGTAAATTAACATTTTCCAACAAAAGTTCCACACAGGTACGAATAAAAGTTGTTATTGTAAAAATGTTTGAGCTAAGAGTTCCCATCAAGGTCATTTTCTTAATGACCGTCATGGCAGAGTCAAGGAACAGTCCAGCCTGTCTCTGCCAAGAAGACTCCCATGGGCTTGAGGGACAATTGATTCTGATGCCCAACTCTCAACATCTTGTTACTTAACCTTCTGACTATGTGGTGGTAATCCTGTGGCCAGAAAATTGAATAGCTAACATATTCTACAATGAGTTTCTATTATTTAAAAAATTAAGTTTCTTTAGCTTTCCTTTCTTTAGGTTTAAAAAAGACTAATAAAGTTTGAGTAATATACATGTTGTCAATAAGCAATGATTAGAAATTAATGTGCTTTATCTGTTTATACAAAGAAAACAACTATAATTTGTTTTTATCATGAAACAGACCTAAAACTTTTTCCTAAATATCAAAATTCAAATACTAAAAGTTTCATGAAGATTTCCCCTAAAAGTAAAATCCCAAACCTTTCTTTATGAAGTCAGTTAAAACATTAGTAGTATGTTTTGTTTACATTCTGCTTGAATCGCCGTACTCAAGATACGCCCTTTCTCACCATTTTTTTTTTAAATTGATGATGAAATAAACTGAAAATTGTTTTTATTAACTCGGTTAGCAGCTTTAATCACTTTTAAATTTAATTTAAAATTGGACATCATTACTTTCAGCGAAAGCGGGATTGTTTAAAGTCTACAAACATTTTGTACATCAACATTCGATCACCTCTAAATCCTCGTATGGATAACAGTTTGAATTTATAAATACTTTAATATTTTTAACATTGCACGAATCAAATTCAGACGCATTCTTTGTAGCTTTATTGAATCTATAGGTTTGAAACCCTACAATAACGTATCTAGGTTTCGCTGAAAGTATTGATGACCAAACATCATAATAAAATTTACATTTAATCATAGTGTCATTAACCATCTCAACAATAAACAATCTACAACCTCCATCACCCATCATCCCGCTTTCGCTGAAAATAATGATGGCTTTTTTTTAAACATAAAATAAATTTAAAAGTAATCAAAACTCTTACCCGAGTTAGTAAAAACACATTTTCATTTTATTTCATCATAGAGACTTGAGCAAACAAGTCTTTAAAATTAGAGACTACATGTCTTGGACAGTCTTCAAGTCTTTAAAAATGTCAAATTGAAAAGTTTAAATTATTCATCTATAAACCAGAAAACACTAAATCTAATGGATTTTGTACCCTTTGAAGCGAGTTTATATGAATTATTTTGGGGGACCAAATTTGACCTACCAAATTATTCTACCAATTCTAGAATATATATTTGCAAAAATGCCAAATATTTTCGAAATATAATTTGCAAAATGTCTAATATTTGCTATAAATTGAAAAGTTTAAATTATTGTAATAATATTCCATTATTTTCATCTACTAACCAGAAATAATGGATTTGTACCCTTTGGATTCACTTTATATAGGATATTTTGTTGGCTCGAATTCGGGCCGACTAATTGAAAAGTTTAAATTATTCATCTACAAACTAGAAATTACTAAATCTAATTGATTTTTATTAACTACATATATAGTGTTTGGCCATCGGAATTCTGAGGAGCCAAAGTTTCTGCATAAATAGTGTTTGCCCCATCGATTCCCAGATGTTGGAAAGTAACCATTTGGTTAAGCCTTTCAAAATCGCATTAAAATTGGGCTAGGACACATCGTTTTCGAGTTACACCCTTTTTTAAAATTTTATTAAAAATTTAACTTTATAGATTTAAAATTGGCGGGTGATCTTGCCTGAGGTTCCCGAACAATAAGCGCTCGTAAAAAAAATGGTGATGTTAGGCTTAAAAGTGCAGGGGAAGATTCTTCAATGTATTGTATAAGTTAGTGAGTTTCTGCTTAAAAGGGTGGGGGGTGATTCAAGCAGAATGTAAACAAAATATACTACTAACATTAACTAACATATTAATTATAGATTTTTTATTGATATGTCTTGATTTTATTCTTCAAATAAACACTACTCTGCGACTAGATTTAGAAGTGAAACAAAGCTACAATTCTAAAATTAATGCTCCTAATGTGAAAATAATCTATCAACATTTCTTTTAATGAAAAGGTTTATAACTGCAATTAAAATAAATATATACATATATAAATATATAACATAACAGAAATTTGTCAAAATAATTAAGTTCCAAAATTAACACAATCAATCTAAAAAAAGGTTCAAACTAATCTAGCCTAAAAATAATTAAAACATGTTAATTATCATTATGAAAGCTTATCACAAAAAAAATTAATTCTATTAAATATCATTATTAGATAAAAATTAATGATATTCAAATATAAAATAAAAGCCCAATTTAATCACATACTTTTTATTTAAATAAAGGAGATGACCACTAATCTGAGATTAACCGATTCAAAAAATTGTAAAGTGAAACTACTTGTAACAAAGACTGAAAATCCGTAAGGAAAAGAAAATTCTATAGCAGTAACTTAAAAGGTTTTTTTTGTGATACATTACACACAAAAAAGCAAAAAAAAACAAACAAAATGAAAAAATTACAATAGAGGCCTCTGGCCCTCTAACCACAAAACTATTGGTTGAAGTGGTACATAGGGTAAGTGTTTGTCTTCCATGTAGGAAGCACAGTTTAAAGCCTGGCTGAAGCAGTTAAATCCTTACACTAACAGCTCCTCAATATTGTCTGTTGGATTACTGGGTTATAGTTAATAATATACCCTGGCCTGGTAATCCAAAGATGTAACAAGCTACAGGTAGTGCACTCTCTAAGAGAGGCACACACAAACAAGAGGTAAATCTGCTTTGCTTTGAGACCCTCAAAGTCAGTTTCTTACCATTAGAAAATACCATACAAATCAACCAATGCTGACATTTTTAATTAATCACAATTTATAAATTTTCATACATAACTTCCTGAACTTTGAAGAAATTTGGAAAATTTCTCAATATCTTTTTACGGTATATGAAAAATGCCACAATAGTGAATAATAAACATTGTCTGATGCAATACAGAAATTATAGTTTATTTTTGCAGATGCAGTTACTAATATATATAATCGTTTAACAAAAACACAACTAACATTTATGAACAAATTTCAACATACTTCAAATTTAATTATAATAAAAAGTCTGCTTAACAAAACGCGACTTAAATATTTAGTTTATAACACTGAATCATATGACAAAGCCAACTTAGTGTTCTATACTTCCGAGCCAAACCTGAAAATGTATAACTTCATAAAAAACATTAAAAAAATAAAACTATTAATATAAGTAGTCTTCTAATTTTTAAAAAATTGACTTAAAACACTTAAATGTGAATAATAGTTCAAAATCAAAAATAATCTAGTTAGAGATTTTATGATACAATAAGCCACAATATTGTTTTAGAATGTCAAAATTCTAAAACAAGCTTTTTTGGATTTATCAAAAGAAAGAAAATCTCTATATTACACATCTGAAAAGATTTATGGGTAACCAACAAATAAAAGTGACCAGGCTAAACTTTTTAAACACTTGAACGAAAAACTGACAGTTTACTTCACGATGCTCAGCAAAGTTTTTCATATAAGTTTAAAACGCAGCTCCTTGTTATTAAAAGAATTAACCCTTTTAAAACATTTTTAAGGAAAACAACCAATTAGGTCAATATTACCTGGAAGCTACAACACTTTTAATGTGGTCAGTCTAAACAGTTTCAAACCAGGTCATATTGCAACATCCAAAAGCTAGTTTCTACATTACTTTGGTCTCACTATCTACACAAAGCCATCATACCAAAAATAAATTGCACAAATAATATAACATATATTTACAAACTTTTAGGATAAAATCTTTCCATGTTGTTTAAAAATTAAGTTTGCAAAATGTACACTTTGATTAGCATTTTATCTTTATAAAACACAAATACCTCCAAAACAAGATACAAAACAAGAAAAATTTGCTAAAAAAAACATATTGGAAATTTTATTTAAATCGTTCTCAAATTTATAAAAGGTTTTCTATGATTTTTTCTAAATATTGTTTTATTCTATTGTTTATTTCCAACAGAATTCAAAATTCTAAGATTATATTTGGGATCTAGTCTCTTAAGCACCACTTATACTATGAAAAACAAATAACATAAAATGTTGTGTAAAGTAAGAAATCAAACAATAAATAAATCAATCTACCTATCCATCATCAGCAGGCACTGCACATGTTATCAGAAGTTATTTATTGGTATGGATAAACTTTACAAACAAGAGTTTAAAAATAGAGAATAAAGATTACATTTGAAAATCATTTGGCTATATTGAATACAATGCTAGAAAATAAAGTAAATTATTATTATTACTATTACTATAAAATGGTTAAACAATTTCAATCGTTTTATTATCATCATTATTACTATTGATTATATATAGAGTTGGACTCAAATTACTGTCAGAAAGCAAAGCACAGTTTTGTTTTACACAACAGTTTATAAACATGTGTAACATTTTACTAATTATTCCCAGAAAAGTATAAAATATAAAATAAAATTAAGTAATACGACCTCTCATCAAATTAAAATATTTTTTATTTAAAACTCTTCACAATTTTCCCCTTTTATTAAAGAGCTCAAAAAATATATTATTTGTTAAAAATATATTATGCAGATTCTTTGGAGAAAGAATACATGGGATGTAAAGGAGCGAAGAGGGTACAAAAGTTTGCAGCATTTTTACAGAATGTAATGTTTCAATTTTTTTGCATTTTACATATTTGAAAAGCTCATTTTATAAACAAATTAAACTATGTTTAATTTGTAATTTTAAGATGAAAAGTAAAAGATATAATAGGAGAAATAATGCAAGTCATGGCATATCATGGATGTGCCATGTACTTGTACGTGTGACTGGTACACTGCGACAACAGGTTGTTTGATTTCACTCAAACTCAGTGGCGGCTCATGTATTGACACTGTGAATCTGCAGCACCCCTATATTTCCACTTGATATTATCAATAACATTTAACATAATGAGTCCTTTTTTTTTTTTTAAATTCTTTCTTTATACTTGTACAATATACAGGGAGCGGCAGAAATAACTCCCCAGTTTGAAGGGCTAATAAAAAAATACGTAATAGATTTTAGTCAAACTTTTATTATACAATAATAAGAATTATCATTGCCATTTATTGTATATCTAAATGATTAAAGTTTCAGTTACTTAAAAATAATATAATTTAAATGGCGACCGTCATTGTCTATACACGACTGAAGCCTCACTCGGAAATTGTGTATTACTTTCGTCGTCATCTCTTGTGGAATTTCCGGGATTTCGTGTCGGATAGCAGCTTTGAGTTCGTCGGTTGTCTTCGGTTTGTTTTTGTAGACTTTACTCTTTAAGTAGCCCCATAGAAAGAAGTCACAAGAAGCAAGATCGGGTGAACGAGCTGGCCACAGCATGTTACCTCGCCGTGAGATTAAACGCCCTGGAAACATTTGTCTTAGGACTTCCATAGATTGTCTTGCTGTGTGAGCGATTGCACCATCCTGTTGATACCATACAACACGATTTCCAATTTCATTCAGTTTCGGCTTCAGGAAGTTGTTTAGCATGTGTACATAACGTTGAGATGTAAGTGTAACTGTTCGTCCTTCCTCCTCAAAAAAATACAGGCCTATGATTCCAAAATCTGCTACAGCACACCAAACTGTAACATGTTGGCTATGGAGAGGTCGCTCATGCAGTTGTCTAGGATTATTTTCTGCACAATAACGAAAATTTTGCTTATTGACATAACCTGATAAATGAAAATGTGCTTCGTCAGATGAGAGTACAACTGCATTGTTTGGAACATTTTCAAGGATAGCATAACAAGATGCAATACAACTGGCCCAATCATGTTCACTAAGTTCCTGCACAACCATTATTTTATACGGGCGGAAGTGCAGGTCTTGGTGTAAAATTCTTCTCACTGTTCGATCAGATATTCCCAAGCTGGCAGCGTGCCTATGGGCTGGACGCCTTGGAGATCGTGTAACTGCTTGCTGGAGTAGTTGAAAGTTCTGTGGAATTCAAATGCTGCGAGGTCTACCTGGCGGTGGTTTTTTCATAGCCGAACTCATAACTCTAAAATTTCTAATCCATGTTGGAATGGTTTTCCTGTCAGGGATTGCACCGTGTCGACTTATCCCGAAGTATGTACGAAATAATCGCTGCGTACAGATTACAGAATCACCATTTTTAAAATAAGTTTCGATGATGAACGCACGATGTTCACCGCTCCACGCCATGTTAGCGACTGAAAATTGCAACACCAGACCTGCACTATGGAACCAGTCCGGACCCACCTACTACCACTAGCGCTGAGCTACGACTGTGGAAAATTCGGGAGTTATTTCTGCCGCTCCCTGTATAATCCTTAAGCTTAATGTCAGTCAGTAGCCATCTCCCAGTTTATGTAAAAGATACAAAAATCTTTGTATGCTGCATCACTGTGCTGCTGGAACTGTGCAGTTCCAGCAGTTCTAGTGCATTTCCTATGTCCACATGCGCACATAGGAAGCTGCAAGGGTGTAGGGGAGGGAGAGAGAGCACTGTCACTCCCACAGTGCTGACCCTGATTTGCTGGTGGAAGGTAGTTTTTTTTTTTTTTTTTACTCTGTGTGTTGTGCTTAAAAATCATGTACCATATTCTTGAATGTGATAAAAGTATAGAATTAGATTATTAATGCTTCCAGCTATTCTATTTGATTCATTTTTTTTTTTCTATTTTACAGAAAACTTTAACCTTTTATACAGATTATACACTAATTTTAGCTATGAGCCGCCACTGCTCAAAATAATAAATTTTAAAAAGTTAACAAAATTAAAAGCTTAAAGTTTTTAAAAGTTATAAAGTATTAATTAAATTCAAAGTTAGCTGCTGCTTTAAGTATATTAATAATATTACACTCTGAATTACCACTTTTCTGATTAATTATAATGTTATATTTTACTTGTAATTACTTTCACAGAAACAACAAAATACGCATTTTCTGTCCACTAGCACAACCAAACAAATAAATTTCACCACATAAACATTTATATTTCATCAAATAAATTTTTAAATAGGATTCAAAAAATGAATCTGACGGGAAAACCTTTGAAATGTTACATACAAAGAAACAGAATTTTATAAAAGCAGGGCAAGCAGATAGTATAATAGCAAAGTTTAGCGCTCTCAGGTAGCGACTAATCTGTACAACTTCATAAATTAAGTATCCTAACTATCTGCCACTTCAATTACATCAGAAGAGCTGAATATCATGTCCAATATTTATCAGAATCACTTCCTACAGGTAACAAACAAAACCTATTTATTTATCTATATTACCTATGTTAACCTATATTAACCTATGTATTTATCTTTATAAATGCTAGTTATTTAAGATTTATAATCTTAAATCTTTATAAATTTAGTAAACTAAGATAAAGTACAATATTTTCTAATTTAATTAAAAGTAGTCAGAACATGAATAAAGAGGGAAAGGGTTCATACAAAAAAGTATATAAAAGCATAAATTCTTTCATCCACCAAAGCTGTTACATTTCACAGCAGCTGTTCACAAACCCAACTATGTAAATTCTTAATAATATATAAAATTAAAGTAACATTGCCATCATCATGTTTTTTACGTACAAGAAACAAAAAATAAGCAATAAAATTACTGTTAGAAACAAATAAAAAAAGAATAGAAACAAACTGAAAAAAATTACACTAAAAATAATTTTGTTTGATTTCATATTTTTCAAAATATATAAAAAAAAAGTTTACTAAAAACCTATTCTTGTTTTTTGTAATAAAGTTTTATTCAGCACTTTTAAATGTTTCACTTTACAATAGTTTACCCTTTCAAAACCAAAGGATCTAATGGTATGATTTTTAAAAAAAATAGTAGTTTTTAATGATCAATTTTTTTTTTTTTTTTAATTTTCAAATGACTGGATCTTGACTTAGCTAAAATAAGAAGGTAGTAAATACAACTGATTCTTTTCTTATAATTTTTATTTCTAAAGTTGTAAGACAGGTATGAGATATACACAATATGTCTGAAAAGTTCCCGAACTAAATTAAATAGAAATACAAATTTAAAGATAAATGAATTTATTCACATCAACCCTCTTCATAGAATCCTTTTCTAGTTATACACTCGTTGCAGCACCGGGAGGGCCCATCAAACACTCTAGAGAAATCAGTGCAGAGATCCCCTTCAACTGCTCAGTACAAGCCCTTTGGATGGCCAGAATGTTGTCAAAAAAGCGGCCTTTCATCTTCAACTTGGTTTTGGTAACAGAAAATAGTCTCCTGGAGCCAAGTCGGGTGAAGGGGGCAGGCAAGATAAGACAGTGACTGATTTTCAGCATAATAATGTGGGTGCGCGCGCGCACCAGGGCATTATTTTGCAAGAGTTCAACTACCCATTTCCCGGTATTCGGGTCAGATTTGACAAATGCGACACATCAATTTGGTGTTTCATTACTTCCAAATAGAATTTAGAATTAAGTTGGGACAAATTTATCATGAATCAGGCTCTCTGAGTCGAAGAATGCAATTAACATCATTTCACTCTTGATTTTTACCGCCTAACTTTCGCCGACTTTGTGCTCTAGGATTTAACCAAGCAGCAGATTGACGCTTCATCTGCAGTTCATACATGAAGCACCAGCTTTCATTCCCAGTTACAATTTTTTGCAAAAGATTCGGTCGCTATTAGCAGTTTCAACGGTCTTGAAGGAAGACGCACCTGTTTTTGTTCTTTGGTCAAGAGCTGTGGAACGAAACGAGAACACACCTATTGGCGGTTCATTTTTTCTGTTAGAATTGTACGTACCACATATTTACCGATGTTTAACTCTTCTGCTACGGCCCGAAGGGTAAGATAAGGTTGTTTGAGCAAGACAGTTGTTCACAGCCTCCCGCTTCATTCGTCGGCATCCAACGACTCTCTACAGTCTTTAAACCACTTCCACCACGTGTATGTCGTAGTACGAGATCGGCTTAATCACCAAATGCTTGCTGCGTCATAGAACAAGTTTCAACGAAAGATTTTTGAAGCCAAACACAAAATTTTATCACGCTTCTCTGTTCCATGTCGCAAGCTCACACAGGGTCACATGAAACACAACATACGCGGCCGAATAAAACTAGAAACTGAGGTGATGAAACGTGATGAAATTTTGTACACACACACGCACACTATCAGACATCGTACTATATAGTTCCTTGGTTCTCCAAGAGATGGTACTACTTGTATTGACTACAGAGATTTAGTTCAGGAACTTTACAGACCTACTGTTGTCTCCACTGCTACATTTAAATAATTATCTGTCAATATTTAAAATACAATAAAAAAAATTATTTATAAATAACTTTCCTCATCTACTCTTTATAACAATAAACACATTATTAAATACATATCACTAAAACTAAAATAAACATAAAGAAGTTCTAAGGAAATGGCTTTGACAAAATTAATCTGAATCCGTAAGTTTTTATAGAAATAAAAAGAAAATGAAAATAACAATAATCAATTTAATTTATAATGTCAAAGAATCAGTTCTACTTGAATATACAGATTAAATTATTTCAACAGTTTATAAACGATAACTTTTAATTACAATTAAAAATTATTCATAGTCACATATTTATATTCATTATCATTTACATTATACATACCTTTTTGTTTAAGATTTGTTTCAGCAGAAATAAAGTTGTCATAAAAAATGTAGTAAATATGGCTATAATTTGCATCAAAAAACTGCTTCCCCTCTTCTATATCAACATGATCTGAAAAAAATAATAAATAAACAATTGGTTTAGTGAATTAGCATGCATTCTTTACTCTAGTTAAAATAAGTGTACATTCAATCGAATCAAACTCAGGAATAACTAAATAAGAGATTATTAGTATGTTTTGTACTCTGTTGTGCACTGGTTGCTAAAGTGTTAAGACAATTATAATAACCCTTAACTTGCCACAAAATGATACTAAGAAAACTGCAAGAAAAATAATAAAGGCAAAAATTAAGAGAAATATAAGACCCTCACATGACCAATGTGGTCAATTATCCTGACCTCCTACTATCTGACTATACAAATAAATAGGCTGTAATACTCAGGCCAATTAATTAACTTATTATTTTAGATTATTAAATTCACCATTTAAAATTAATAAATTCACAATGTAGAATTAATTATTAAATTCACCATTTAAGATTATAAAATTCAGCAAAAAAATTTAAGATAAATTCCAGATGACAAATATACTGGGTGTATGTCATGGAGATGAACAATTAAATACAAGTAATTATTAATACAAAATGATAAATCTTAGAGAAAGATATGATCAGATGGCACCTCTAAATTTACACACACTGTAGATCATAATTAATTCTGTCAATTTGAAATCTATATTACTCACTGTAATCTGCTGATACTGATACTCATACCGATTACAATGAACAATAATCACATACAGCACATCTAAATTTAGAGATTACTTCTGTTCTTTTGTTTTTTTCTTTATTTTTGTTTTGATTGCTCAAGAAAATTAATGTTAATAATATTTCACATCCAAAAATATTAATAAAATTATGCCCACAGCTCTTTGTCTACTATCAACGTGGAATATACCTTCAATTTGAGTAACAAATTAGATTCATTAGGCTTAACTGTTGGGACAAGTGAAAAAGGCAGCCTATAAACATTTTTAAATCTATAAAAAATTAGTAAACAAGTACTTTTTCAGAATCCGACAGCCACCTTTTTTTCAATTTTTTCTTCTAAATCAGTGGGTATTTGCAGAGAAATTATAAATATAATCTAACCAAACTTAACCTATGCTCGCTAACCTTCATAAACTAGTCAAGGTTAGCAAGCGAAGTGAGGGTTAAGTGAGGGTGTTAGGTTAAGTTTGGTTAATTATATTTATAAATTATAGGCATAATGTTTATATTGCACCTCTCTCAGGTACATTTGAAAGACCCATGTTTGAATAAAATCAAACAAGTAGAAATAAAAAAATAAATAAGTTTGTGAGTGAAGCAAATGTAGATTAAGTTTGGTTAGGTTATATTTATAATTTCTCTGCAAATACCCACTGATTTTGAAGAAAAAATTGAAAAAGTGGATTCTGATCCTGCAAAGAACCAAAAAAATACATATAACTTTAAAAATGTGGATAAAAGACAGTGCTTGGTTGAGATATCATACTAAGATGCAGGCATCTCCTCATTTGCTTTTATAAGCACTACACTAAAATAAACAGATATCTCGCTGATTAATCTTGTGAATACATGTATTTTTTCAACAATTCATAAATTTTTTACAATTAATTTCTTTCAATACGTATAGAATACGTAAGTACCGTAATTTTCTCTAGAAAGAAGAGAGATAGGTGAATAAACCACTGGACCAACCTTTTACCATGAGAAAATATTAATAGATAGATTTTTTTTATCCTTCTACGACCAGGACCAATAGTTTTTAGTTATAATCTTTTCCGTAAACCCTTACAATCACAAAAATAGATGTGCATACAAAAATGGCAGCCACATGTAAACTGCTTAAATAAAAAATTTAAAAAAAGTTTTAAGGTCCTGAGACACGTAGGAAACAAGTGGGTAAGTTTCAGTTGTTTTTTTAAATGGTCAAGCAACCAGGTTATGTTTTTTTGGGACACTTCAAATAGATTGACCCACATAGAGATCAATTATTTGTTAGCTATTTTGTGCCAAGTAATAACTACTTGGCCATCTGCAGACAAGTGATGAAGGAACTACTTCAATTTTCAGATAGTCTGTATGTTAGAAATTTGGCTGTTATAAATTTCTATGATAACAATTCATATCCTGTGATAACACATTACTATAATGAACAGCGTAACAAAACGTAGTAAGACATAAATTATCAAAATTAAACCATTTGTTTTCAAATTATACAACATTTTTTTCTAAAGGCCTACTGCATTGAAGAAGGAACCATTAATTACCTCTGAAAGGCCACTGAATGAAAACATTTTGATAATCATCTTGATAATCTTAAAAAGAGAAGTTTATCATTTAAAAATATATGTATAATGAGATGTGTTAGTAACTGACAGTCTGCTAAATATTAATGTGTAACAGAAACTCTACAGTAAATGTGATTTTCCAGACAGATTTTATGATGCTCAATCCAGGTACATCTTCAAAATATGACTCCAATTTTGTTACAATAAATCACTTTCACTAACACTTCAGCATAGAAAATATTACTACTTGTACAACAAAAAATTAATTTATAAATAAGTTATTAATCTGGTAAAGTAATATATCTTAAATAACACCACTAAGAAAATAAACACCTGACATGCTTTACACTAAACCAATATGCTTATTCAGCAACTTAAAGTTAATAGATACCAAACCTATGAATAAACAGAAGCAAACCTAACAAATAACCTGGGAAATCATTTTTCTAAAAAATAGATTATGTTACAAATCCTAAGTCCTACCTGAATGATATTTCAAAATAAGCAAAAAAAATTTTGGCATTCATTGCAGATAAAAACAATATAATAATACTCGCTAATAATACATGACAAACTTTAATTCCTTACAAAACTAACACATCACAATCAATGGTAAAAGTAGGTTCACTTGCCTAAAACTATTCTCAAATGTTTAAAACGTGTCGCTGAATCCTTTTTTGGGTCTTGTATCTTCTGAGTAGACTTCTTTACATCCGCTTGAAGTTTCTTACCAAACATTTTATAAACGTCTTCGTATTTATTAGACAGTGTATAGTTATAAAACACATCAAATAAAAATTAAATGACACACCGAACTATCAAACTGTCACTTTACACACTAATACATAAAACATAATTCACATCATGTGGCATTTATCACACCTACTATTATGTAATAAATACATAAAAAATGTTTTACATTTTAAAACTAAATCACGGAAAAAATATTTACACTTTGACTACCTACGTAGAACGAATTCGCAATGTTTACACGCCATTTTCTTTCGTATTACAGTGTTGCTTAAACAAAAATTTCCCTACTGTAAATGTCACAAATCGCATGTAAATCCTGCTATATGCTGTTTCATGGTATAATAGATATCATGCATTCAAAATATGGTACACGTACAGCAGTCCGCACGCGTTATCACACACTCTCAACCGGCGCGAAGGTTAAAGCGCAAATTTCGTAATTATTATCGCAGTAAAATGATGTTATCGAAATTAAATAGTTCATTCTAAACTAAACCATTAAAGTTTAACAGTCTGTTGGATTGTGAATTCATCACAATAAAAGTTAACCATACTTAATGGTTAAAATACAATCAATCATAATTTTGCTGGCAATTCTTTTAGACAAAAAATTTGTTGTCACAATAGAAAATTAATATAAATTCTACAGTGTAAGATTAATAAACATATATAAAAATAATTTATTTAATGTTTCAATGATGAACATCAATATTACAAATATAATTAACATTACTTATCTGTTCATCAAGAACAAATTATTATGGCAAGTGTTTTGATTAATTTAATTTTATTTAAGTTATATCCTGTACCTATAACCTATTATTCAGATGTCTACCACTGTACTGTCAGTTTATTTTTTGAAACTTTTTTGAAGATTGTTTTCTATCAATACAAGCTGTAAATTTTTTAATGGTAATTCTCCATTAAATGATAATGAAGACAGAATGAAAACTGAAACCTCTGATTTATGTAATAATAATAGTTTTTAACACTTAAGTACAGTTGTACTATGAGAGGTAATACTTACCATTTTTGTAAAACATTATCAACCCCATATAGCTTAGTGGTTGCAACAATACTTACCATAGAAACATTAATATTTTTCATAAGTATAAACTATTATCTCTAATATATAACTCCTGCAGTAAGTAATTGTTCCTAGAGCTAGAAATGAATTGCATAATGATTCGATGCAAGTTAAATCACTAAAAACAAGAGGTAATCCTGTTATTTAGATTTTAGGAGTACAAGCTCAGCTTTACCCGATAATTCATTTCATCCACTAGTTTGGCTACAACAATTGCTTAGGATAGAGTTACCAGATAACGTAAGGGCAGAGTTGCACCTTGACATATTCCAATAAACAAACATCTCCTCACTGGGTACTAGAAGTTACAAACTCTGGATAGCTAGAACAGAATTTAACACATTTTCCTTGGTACCTATCCAAGAAATAAAGATTAAAAAACTGGCAATTAATTCATAAAGAGGCTGCCTTTGATTGGGATAGTTTATATTTTTGCCAAGATCAAGGAACCCATCTAAGATCCAACAGCATAGATCCAAAGTTTGTTCCAAGGAACTCTTGGTAATATTAAATTAGTGAGCAATACACTGTTTATTTAAAAATTAACTCATTACAAATTAAGAACCAGGTTTTAGTATAAAAGAATAAAGGGTAGATGAATTCTATTAAGCCCTAGTTAAGTACACATCCGCCACCCTCACCCATAATTGAAAACTCTATAGATCTCAATATCTGTATCCTCTAATAAGAGGATATACAGTAAATTGGATGGTAGTATTGAGAAAGAATAGTATGTGTTTAGAAAAGGTGTTGGAACACAGGACACTACAGGGCTGCAAGAGTAATCAGTGAAAGATGCATAGAAAGGAGACAGAGAGTGTATGTTGCATTTTTCGACCTAGAAAAGGCATTTGACAGTTAGATGGGTAAATTACTGCTAATTATGGAAAGAAGGGAGTTGACTGGAAAGAAAGGTGCCTAATAAAAGAGCTGTACTATAACCATTGAATAAAAGTGAGGATAGGAGATGAAATGACAGGAAGAATAGGGATTGGAAGGGGAGTGAGGCAGGGATTCTGTATGTTTTCAACACTGTTTAATATATATTTGTCAGAAATAATTAAATGCTGTCTGACTGGAAAGAGAGGAATAAAGATCGGGAAGAGAATAGAATATATATGTTTTGCTTATAACATGGATGTATTGGTAGAGAGCCCAAGTAAACTAAATGAAATACTTGAGGCTCAACAAAAAGAAAACAAAATGTGGTATTAGGTGATAAAGAGGAGAGGATTGAGATTAAGATAGGAAATGAAGTTTTAGAGCAGGTGAAGAAATTTCAATACTTAGGGAGCTTTAAAACTGATGACTTGACTTGTACAGTAGAAATTAAAACAAGAATATCAAGAAATAAGCAGGCATTTAATAAGAAGAGAAAACTGCTGAGCAGAAAGTTAAACTTAGTGTTAAGGAAGAGATTAATGAAATGTTTTATTTGGAGTGTGATGCTCTAAGTAGCTGAAATATTGACGATGAGAAAAGCAGACAGAAAATGAATTGAGGCTTTTGGAATATGGATGTGGCACAGAATGATGAATATCTGATGGCAATACCATGTAACAAATGAAGAAGTATTAAAGAAAATCAGAGAGAACAGCAAAATGCTAAATATGATTGAATATAGGAAAAGGAAATGGCTGGAACATTGAATGAGAAAATGTTTATTAGTGGATGCGATAGAAGGCTTGGTGAATGGAAGGAAAGGAATAGATTTCAAATGATTGATGAGATTATGGAAAAAGATACTAAACAAAAAAGTAAGCAAAGGATAGAATAAGGTGGAGAGCAGCAGCTGTGTCAAGACCTGCCCTAATGGCAGAACACTGTATGAATGAATAACTATCATATTTAGTCAAAAATTCTCAATTTTAGTCAAATTCTCTCAATCTAGTCAAACTCCCAAATTTAGTCAAAATTAAAATAACTTTGTGATGTATTTTCCTTATTGTTATGTACCTTGGCTTGGTTGCACCAAGCTAAGCCATCACTTTTAATCACATGACTGCTATGACAATATATATATAATGCTCTTGTGTAATAATTACAGTCATCAGAATAAATTAAGATGGTAACGATCCATCTTATCAAGGCCTCCTACTTTATTGATGTCAATCAAATGCAGCAATGTACTTTAGGAACTCCTACACAGTGATTACCTTACAAAGCTTCGTTATTAGTGAGAGGGTAGTTTTCTCCCAGTGTTTAAATAGCATTCTGATATGATCTCTAGTCCAAAATAGAACCTCACCACCGAAATATAAGCTAAGTTAAATATAAGCCTGATATTTCATAACCGGTTATCAAATTACAACATATTTCTCTGGTTATTAATGATCACTCTTTCTTATTTTAATTAAAAACAACAAACTAAATTTTTGATTTGCAAGTAAGATAGAAAAAAAATTTAATTTTTTAACAGAGTATAAATGAAGAAGAAAAATCTTAATTCAACATTTGTGTCTTTATTCAACATTTGTTTAATTCAAATTATCCTAAATGTATTGATTTAATGATTTTTTTATACATAATTCTTCTGGTGGTGCTGTTAAACTGTTCTGGTGGTGAGATATTTAAATAAAAATCTACAATATCTAAATAAACAATTTTAAAATATTTATTATTTTATTATCATTGCTTAGTATTGGATTGTAACAATGTAATGATGGAAATCCTAGTGTTATTCTGATACATGAAGTATTTCATACAAAAATTAATTTTTTGCGAAAAACTTATAATAAAAAATAATACATATTCACATGCAGGAGAGCATTATGCAAGATACAATTAGCAATGTATGTACTAGCAAACGTCACACCAAAACTAGTTAAAATGGATTCAGGGGTGGTCAAACTGTATATTTCCATTGAAATCTCACATTTTTTGCAATTACAGTACAATTGTATGAAGTACAAGGAAAGCAATAAAACCAACAATTTCTCAATTCATTAATTTTTTTAAAATGGTTAAGGATTTCTAAGTTCTTGGGCATTGTTTTTAATTTGGTGCTGACATCAAAATTCAAAGAACTGAAGCATACTGCTTTTAACTCTACTTTAACATTTTGCATATTTACTCAAATGTGTTTGTATATTTTCCACATCACAATTTTCATCAGTTTTCTTTATCTACTAAAGCTAGTGGAAAGAGACTAACAAGGAAGATGCTATACCAACTCGTAAATCAACTTTTGTTATAAAAACTTTGTATTTTCAGAGAAAAAATTTTCAAAAATCTGTTTTTTATGTAAACATGTTCTTTATCATCATCAGATTATCACCAAGGTGGCCTTCTTTAACTAAGTGCCTCTTAAGATAGCCTTAAAAGTATACAGACTGAAAATAAACTACATATTTATTATAAATATTTTGAATTCAATATATAATTCATAATATTATATATTCAATATATTTAAATGAGGTCACACAATGACCTCATTAATACCTCAATAATACAAGAAATAAAACTCTCATTGCTTTAGATAATGAAGTACAAAATTGTCTTTATTTTGTACTAGATAAAAGTTGTTATCTTTCAGTCAATGATTAAGTTTTGTCTAAAAATTTGTTGGTCATTTTACCCTCTATGATGAGTTAATACTTTACAGAAGAGTTAATATAATTTTAAGTATTAATGATGTATGGAACTTATGACTGCAAAAAATAGTTTTCCAACATTTTTAGCTTAAACGGGAGGAAACTTTACATATACTGATTTTTGAAATAAATTCAGTACTTTTTGTAAGCATGTTCTAGAATCATATACCACATTTATTAGCTCAGTGATTGGATGTATTGACATTGACATTTTAGGCATATTCATTGCTATAATTTTGCTGTTCTCTAATTTTTATTGCAAATATTTTTAATTTAGGAAAACCACCAGGTTTTGAAACGTTTCAAAACAAATGAAATGAGAAAATGAAGTTTTGAAATGTTTCTCATTATAGCATTATGAATGTTAGAATACAGAAAAAATAAATTTTGTCTAAAATTCTTGTGAATGAAGGAGAAAAAAATATTAATAAAAACAAATATTGAAGTATTTTTCAAAATCATCATAAGTAGAAAAGAAATGGCAAACAAAAATGAGAAATTTAATAATTTTTTTTATAAAAGAGTGATTTAATATATTTAAAAACACTTTTTCTAATTTGGTGATAAAAACAGTTGAGTAACGTGATCAAAACCTACAACTTAATTAAATTAAATTAAATACAAAACAAATCAGCCACCATTTACTTTAAATGGTTCAGTAATATGAAGCGTAAGTCATCAGAAAAAGATTCTTTTTTTAAGAATCATAATCATTTGAAAACTTATATTATTACTATGAAAAAAATTAATTTTTCCTTTGTGCAATACAAGAGGAATTTTTATTGTTTAGCAAGATATAATTATTGCAGATAAGCAATGATAAATATCTTGTAGATTAAATTATAATTTCATAACATTCCTGTATGCAATTAATACTTGGCACAACATACAGAGTATTTGCTTTATTCAAGCATTGATTTTTGATTATTTATATTAAACAGCCTGATAACAACTTAAAATTATAAACAACTTCAATTTTATGCTAACTATGCAGTTATCAGTGGTAAAATTGTTAGAATCTATCCTGTCATAGCAGAAAAAAATCAGTATTTTTTCATTACAAAATGAAGTTTGTCACTATCCTTTACAACAAATATACTAAAACTCAGTGGCAGCTTGCATATAGGCACTGTAGAACTGCAGCACTCCCTATTTTCATTTGATATTGTCGATAACATTTAATAAAATGAATCCTTTTTTTTTAATTCTTTCTTTATACTTGAACAACACATGAGGCACTCAGAAACCAAAGTGATTAACTTCAATTTCAAAATATTTGCCAAATATGGATCCTTATTAATGTAGAAGCATCTTTCTATTCAGTGACTACTGTTTAAACTGCTTAATTGGCTTGTTTGGCCACAGAGTGCAGCACTTTATTTCTCAGCTAAACATATTACAAAAATTTTCATTTGTCAATCTGATTAACTCCAAACTAACCTCAAAGTGACTGACAATATTGTGTTAATACTGGTTAATTATTTTTTAAGTCTGTTTCTTTCTAAGTTTCATGAAGGGAATTGCTTTAGTAATATAATAAGTAATAATTTAGTAAGTCATTTTTGTTATTAATTTAACACAGAGAGCATTTTCACAGCTGAATTAATTTAAAAAAAAAAAAACAATCAGTGAATCAGAAAATAATACTTTCTGTGATGATATTGATAAAGACCCAGACTTTGCAGTATCACCTGCAGATTTATCTGACGTACATGGTTTAGTTAATAGTAGTGATAGTGATGACTGTTCAGGCAGTAATACTGAACATCAAAATAATGTTTAATGAAGATAACATTGGCCAGTCTATGGTTATTAATGAACATAGAGCAATCCAGTAGGGGGAGAAAAAAGCCCAGAAATCCTGAAAATTGGAAGAGGAAACGGGAAAGTAACAAGAGAGTGAATGGTGCACCTTATAAAAGTTGTTCTGGAAGAATTCATAGAGGTAAATTTTTCAGACATTCCATTTTTTTTTTTTTTTTTTTTTTTGTCTTCAGTCATTTGACTGGTTTGATGCAGCTCTCCAAGATTCCCTATCTAGTGCTAGACGTTTCATTTCAGTATACCCTCTACATCCTACATCCCCAACAATTTGTTTTACATACTCCAAACGTGGCCTGCCTACACAATTTTTCCCTTCTACCTGTCCTTCCAATATTAAAGCGACTATTCCAGGATGCCTTAGTATGTGGCCTATAAGTCTGTTTCTTCTTTTAACTATATTTTTCCAAATGCTACTTTCTTCATCTATTTGCCGCAATACCTCTTCATTTGTCACTTTATCCACCCATCTGATTTTTAACATTCTCCTATAGCACCACATTTCAAAAGCTTCTAATCTTTTCTTCTCAGATACTCCGATTGTCCAAGTTTCACTTCCATATAAAGCGACACTCCAAACATACACTTTCAAAAATCTTTTCCTGACATTTAAATTCATACATTCCATACAACTGTAAAAAAAACATGTAATTTAAAAATTTCATCTGAACAGAGAAAAATGGCCTTTAGTTCATTTTACAAGCTTTTAGATCTTACTAAACAGAATACATTTTTGTGAGGTTCATGTCAAAGTAAAAACATTACCAGGTGACGGCCATCATCAAGAATCAAGCCTTCTAGAGAGAAATCATTTAAATTTTTTATTCGTGCAGTTGATGGTACTACAGATGTGTGTAAGAAATACAGAGAAACATTTCAAGTTAGTAATGGTAGAATTTACAATGTCTGTTCAAAATCAGATGTTTCCAGTGTGGTTGATAATAGAGGGAAGCATATGCCTGGAAACAAAATAGATATGTTCTGGTCTGGTTGAGCATATAAAATCATTTCCTGCATATACCACTCATTATACAATGACTCATAATCCCAACCGCAGATTTCTAAATTCAGACCTAATGATAAAAAAGATGAGCCAACTTGAGCCAACTCAAAATGAAGAAGAAAAGAAAATGTTTGAAAATGAAATTCATCTTATTGAAGTAGAAATTGCTCAAAGTGAAATGCAACTTCATAAAGAAAGGTGCAGTATAAATTATTGTGCTTTTACATTTGACATTCAAAAGGCATTAGCATTTCTGAAATTGTCCACATCTGTGGCATATTATAAGCCCAATCTATAAATTTACAACCTCGGTTGTCATTGCTTAAACACCAACCAGGGATTTATGTACGTTTGGCCTGAGACTGAAGGCTCTCATGGTTCTCAAGATAGCTGCTTGCCTAAATAAACATTTATTTTTAAATGCTAAAAATTAAAGTATTGTTTGTGATTCTTGCACAAGGCAAAACAGAAATATAAAGCTTGTTTTAAGTTTACCAAAGTTATTGGCTAGTTCTCAGATTACAGCAGAATGTATTGACCTCAAATTTCTTGTGTCTGGACACAGTTACCTATCAAATGATGCAGATTTTGATGTCATCGAGAAACACGTACATAAAAAGGAAAATATTTTTCTCCTCGGGAATGGTATGACTATAGTTGGAGGTAAAAAACAGAAAAAAGAAAAACATTTTATGCTGACTGAAATGCAACATGAAGATTTTCTTTCCATTAAGAATCTGGAAAGTAAACTAACTACAAGACAGCTACTGACAGCAGTCATGTGAATTGGCTCAAAATCAGATGGATAAGACTGTTGAAAAAAGAACCTCTGACAATATTAATTAAGGAATGTTTTACATAATCTCTGCCATTTAAAAATGTTAATATAATGAAATCTACTACAGGACAGCCATGAGAATCACTTGCTTCAATAGGGCAAGTTTTACTACATCCTGAAATTTGACCAATTACAATGCAAAAAAAGGAAGATATAATGTCATTGTTGCAGTACATACCATCTGTACACCACGAACACTACAAAAATTTGGTTACAGCTCGTACAACTAGTGAACTTGATACTGATGATGATTCTATATATTATGGCGATACAGATAAAATCATTTGCTAATGAAGAAATTTGTTAAGTACAAAAATAAGTACTTATAAACATTAATTTTATAAATACATTCTTATTAAAAATGTTAATATTAATACTGTACAGTAAAAATAATAAAGTTGGGACGTGAAATATTTTATAGTCACTTTGACTTTTCATTGAATCATAACATTCTTCATTTGACAAAGTGATTAACTCCAACAAATGGGCAGAATTTTACTGTAGTTATGGTAAAATGCTAATGAAATTGTTTAAATTTAATGTAAATAGTTTTTAATCTTTGTGTTATACATGTAAATTAACTTATTACAGTAATAAAGGCTGTCTGTAATAATGAAGAGTTGGTTAACTTTGGTTCATGTTTCCTCAGTTCTGGATAATCTGTTATCACTTTGGCTTCTGAGTGCCTCATAATCCTTAAGCTTAATGTCAGTAGCCATTCCCTCCCCAGTTTATGAAAAAGTTACAAAACTTTTGTATGGAACTGTGCGCTTCACAGTTCCAGCGGTGTGGTGTTTGGCTGTTGTGTGCATGAACACATAAGAAGCTGCAAGGGAGAGAGAGCACTATCACTCCCGCAATACCAATCCTGGTGTGCTGATGGAAGGTACTTTTTTTTTTACTTCGTGTGTGTATATAGCGTTCCTTGTTCGCTCCCTTTCTAGTTTAGTCGGTGGAAGGAATATGAAAGTGGTTAGTTTTTTTTTTCATTAATGATCAGAAGATGTCGGAAAGCAAGGGCTCTCTGATTGCTAAATCTATCCATAAACACGCTGGAAGGGCGAAAGAGAAGTTAATTAGTAAAAATTAGACCACCCACTTTAATATGTTCATTTTCATTATATGGAATCCTGACAATATAAGTCTGTAGATTTTATTAAAGTTATATGAAGATAAGTTATTCTTTTGCTGAGAATAATATAATCACTCATTCCCTTCCATGAACAGAATGAAGGTTCTTCATTCATTCATCCTTTTCTAATTTTGGAAATCAATCCCCTTCTTGTTTCATAAACTCAAACGCACTATTTATTATTTCACATGCCTGCCATTTTAGCTTTTACAGAGGACTGAAGTTCACTTATAATTATAAAACACTAAAAATACACAAACAATTATAATACATCAAAATTTGAATAAAAAGAAACCAAATTCATATAAATGCTCTTACAGGATCGACAAATACAAATAGTTAATTGGATTATTCAATAACGTACCATAACATTAAGCATTTAGTAACATAGGCTTATGAGTAATTTTTATTTTTTCATTGGCATGACTGTATTTGAAAATTATGAGCAGATAAAAACAATATAATAATATTGTTTCTTCTTATGATTCTAAGAAAGGCAACTCATTTCCTCAGTTATAACACTTGGCTCATCCACGTTTACTTTTATGATAATTAAAACACAATAGATTATAAAATATGTTTATATAAGTCAGAAAATTATGTTAGAAAATTATGTCTGCTAAAGCAATACTTGAAAATAAGTCTACATTTTTATAAATTTAAAAAACGTACCATATTTCTTTTTATGTTGAAATATTTAATCATTTAAAAAGTATAAGTAGCAGAATTAGAAAATATTTAAAAGTAATGCATAATATCATCCAGTAACAGTAATTCATAATATGTATTTACATGAAAGCAATTTGCTTTTGAACATGAAAACTAAATGTTTTCATGTAACTGTAATGTTTTCAATTTGGAAAACAGGAAATGTAGTAGCTGTTGTAGTCCAAGCTTCAAGATTCATTGCAGCACTTAAGATGAGTTTGTGGATAATTTTGATAGATTAATAACAGAAATGTTATTACACAAAGGAATAAATTATTCGAAATAAATAGTTCAATTATAATATTATTTATTAAAACTTATTTAGTAATACAGATTAAACTGTACAACATTGCATTATATATATATATACATCACATTTTTATAAGCTAAGAATGCTTATAACAGAACTATGTTGTATATAAAATCAATTGAAAAATATAAATATGTACACAAATTATAAAAGCAATACAATTTTTCCTTTATTAGAACTATACAAACACTTCTTACAACAAAAAAAAACCTGTCTTCATAGTTTTTTCCTTAAATGATGACTTGATAAATGATAAGTAATTCATTTCTTGCAGTAGCAAAAGTTTCCTACAGTTAATTAACATGAATTCCATAGAAAATAAACACTTCCACAAAAATTATATTAAATCAGCAACTGAAAAAAGAACAAAATAATTTAAGACAAATAATTTAAACACAAATCAATAAAATACAGTTTTGTCACAATAAATAAGCTAGCTAACTGGAATATTAGAAATAGAGAAATAAAAAAAATATTTTGTATAAAAAAGATCATTTCAACTTTAAAGTTTATAAATAATATATAAAGATAATTTTATATCTTCTCACTTCTTTTATTATAAATTATTGCAGCTACTGAAAATAAGCTGTTGTTATCAAACATGTTTTAAACACATTCAAAATGTTCAATAACATATTTTTCCAGGTTTCTGGATATCAATACAACTTATGCTGTATATACTTCATCAAAGTATATAGTACTTAATATTAATCTTGTTTACTTAGATTAACATCTAAGTAAACAAGATTAATATTACTATTATTATCAATTCTCATTATCAAATATGTTTTAAATATATTCAAAGATGTTCAGTAAAACATTTTTTCAAGCTTCTGGATGACCAATACAAGCTATGCAAAATCTATTTCATCAAAATAGATTAACATTTTAAAGTATATGTTGACATTATCATCAAGCATAAGAATGTCCAATGAATAGAGCAGAAGTTAAAACACATTCTTTTAAACAAACATTTCTGTACTTTAGAATGTCAACTGTTGAATAGTGTGACAATGTTGTAAATAAAATGTAATAATAAACAACTTAAATATTTTGGACTCTTCCTAAACTGGTATATCAAAAACAGGATGTATGTCACAAAAGAAAACGCCTGTCTTTGAGAGATATCTTGTATCACACTTGAAAAAAAAAGTGAATTTTATAACAGATTAATATTTCTTTTTTGAATTATTGTTGTTAGAAGCAATTTATTTAGAGAATACATCTTAAGAATTACAGAAAATTATGTATAAAAATTCAGCCAACCCTGTAACAGAATGATATCTGCTCTCTCAACTGGAAGGATCTGAATTTGAATTCTGATCATGCTTTCACATTTTTACAGCTACTAAATTCAATTCATAAGTTTTTTTGTGGATATTATTATTTTTAATTACTAAAAGGAAATAAAAAAAAAAATTGTTTATCACCATTTTTCTTGCTAATGCAAATTCAATGCACTGATAACTTTGTTATGTTTCAAGAAAGCGTATGATACAACACAGATGTCTTATGCTACTTGCAAAGTTTGTAGTTTTACTATGCACACCCTAAAGAAACCTATTGTTTTCTTCGTTACATAAGGAAACTGACCAAAGAAAAAAAAAATCTTTAATGTTATGGAAAATTGAAACTGTCTATATACTACTGGGAAAACAGACATAAAACAGGGTACTCTTTAATCATTATTTTCCTATTTTATACAAAAATAAATTTTCTTACAATTGTTACTTGAAATAAATTACAATTCATATAGCAATGGAGAAGAGGACAAGTTTTACTATAGTATAAGACTCTCATCTTAAATCTGTTGCAGACACGAATAAAATTTCATGCTCTCAATACAGATATAATGACAAAACTATTTAAACATGACAGATAATAAATTTTATTTACCATTCATTGGCATTTCATCAATCTGTGTTGAATAATATTGTTCAATATCACGAAGAATTCTGATGTCATCACTTTTGACAAAATTAATAGCAACACCCTTTCTGCCAAAACGTCCTGATCTACCAATCCTAAAAACAAAAAAACAAAAATTAATAAAATGCATTTTTAAGATAATAGGCTCATTATTTTAATTGTAACAAAAAGTAACAAACACTTTTTACAAAGAAATTTATCATTAATATTATATATTAATTATAATAATGCTAAGTATTACATATTTCTCCAACCCGATATTCAGCTACTGCCGGGTCTGGGTGTATGTGTATAGGCAAATGCAAATTACTGCTACTGGCTTCCCAGACTTGACATAACTGCAGATGTACTGAAATGCAAGTGTAAATGTACCGGTAAACATGCCGATATTAACAGTGCTAAATAAATGCAATTAAATGAATAACTTTTAAGTAATTTATTTTATTAATGTGCATTTATATATTTCAAAGCTTATAAATTCCGAAAGTGGGCTAAAAATTCAGCCACTTTATCATATCAAATCATTTACACAAAACATTATTAATACTTACTGCCATTTTGCTTCTATTAGTTGCTTTCTTTTACAATGAGCAACGTGAAAGTTTTATACTTTCAAATTTCCATCATTAATAAACTTTATGGATTATAAAAATAATACAGTTCAAAGCTCTGTGATACTTCATAAGATAATTGACATCAGAATATCTTTACTATTAGTATTCAGATACTTCGGAATACAATCAGAATTTTTTACATAGATATTCAAATGATTACCAAGTGGAAATAGATGTTAATCTTGTTTTTTGTTCAAACTAAAATATATAATAATATTATTATTATTTAAATATTTAGGAAAATAATGTACAATATTTACATTAAAAGAAAAGTTAAAACTTGTTACAGTATAACATATGAACTAAGTTAAAAGTGAAATTCAGAGAAGAACTCTCAGAAACATTTAAGATAAAAAAAGAACTGTGCCAAGGCGATGGATGGACTCTCGCTGTAACTATTCAACTATGCTCTGGAAATGATAAGTGAGGGAGTGAGGGAATGGCTCAAATAATGCCTGCCAAAAGTAAAAATAAAATAAATAAAAATAAACAAACTGCCTTGGTTGACATTGATGAAGCTAAATCATAGATATTAGAACTTCAAAACATTGCAAATAAAATTGGCCTCAAAATATCATTCGAAAAGACAGAAATTAAGCCCCAAAAACCAACATAATTAAAGAAGTAAACATAAACGGTAAAAGTCAAAATAATTAAAACAATTTAAATACCTCAGAGAAATAATAACAAACAACCTAAATGAATAAAACCTCAATACAAACACGAACAAACTAGCTAAATTACAAAAAATAACCTGGTACACCTACAGTAAAAAAAAATCATTAATGGAAAAATAAAATACAACACAGTTATAAAACCAGAAGCCACATACACAGCAGAAACACTCTTCCACCTGAAAAAGCAATCAAAAACAGACAGATCCTGAAAATCAAAAGAACAATTGGAAGAAGATGCATCAACAAGTACCATAAAGACAGGCAGTCTTTGATCATGCCGAACAAAAGTTGTGTGCAGAGTTAGAAACCATCACTGATACCATATGTAAGAGGAAACTACAATTGTTTGGACACATCATGAAAATGCAAGTCGAGACTTCTGAAACAGTTGGTACAGTAAAATTTCAACTCAACAAACACAAAGAAAGGATGCAGAGGATCACAGAAATAAGAGAGGATCTGAAGAAAATTGGCCTTCCACCATAAGACACCTCTGGCAAGAAATTAAACTAAAAAATCAAGGACAAAAGCACATCAAGGAAAATCACACTCACAAGAAACAAACTCACAACACTAACATTTTCAACACCAGAAAGGGCAAAGAAATCGGAATAAACAAAAACAATATATGAAACAGTTATGTGATGACATTTCCTAATTTTTAAATAATTTATTAGTCATTATTTTAAATATTTTAGAGTTGACAGATTTTTAAGTGAAGTTAATTTATTATTTAAAATTATTTTTAAATTAAATTATTTTAATGTTATTTAAAAGATTTTTAAGCGAAGTTTATTATTATTATTTGATTTGTTTAGAATAGATAATACCTTTAAAATAATAGTTATTTCAGCAATTGAACTTTGGAATCAAGTCAGAATTTGTACTTTGTTATATAGCAGTTACACTAAAGAAACAGGCTAAAAACCTGTATTAAAAAAATACAAAGTATGAAATTATATATATGCTGTAAATGTACTTCTAACACATTGTTCCAATGATAAAAGTCAGCAGGCTCTGAAATAGCAAATTCTTTTTTTTAATGGTAGCGATACTGAAACAAAGAGTCAGAAAAATGTCTAAAAATACTCAATAACAGAAAAATCTAAGTTCAACATTAAAATGTTAATGTTTTTTGTAAATGTTTAACAAAGCTATACAAAGTTGAAATTGTAACACCACAAAAATAGATGAAAAGAAGATAATTTTTATGTAAAATTTTTCAAACTGCCGAGAGGTTTTCTTCAAATGAATTCCTACAGTAGCGCAAGAGAAAGGTTTAATATGGTATAAAACTGAATTTTCCATCAATTGCTATGTATGAAACATAAAAAAAAAAAAAATACTATATATATTGCTATATAAAAAAATATATATATAACTGCTATACACAAAAGAAAAATTACATCACAAAATCAGTGTTTAAATAACTTGGCCATGGAAGAAAATATTTTAAGTGCAAATGATGCTAGTCATTGTAGTTCACAGAGCATAGTTTCTATCCAATGTCTAATTACGAGTGTATTTTAGTACAGTCGTGAATCTCATTTTCAATGTTATAACCAATCATGAAATGCTACTAACATCCTCTACTTTGATGTTCTGAGGAAGTTTTTATATTTTTTAATTTTCTATACTGCACAACCATATCTACCTCTTTCTTTTATCCAGAAAATAGAAAATTTTTATTCTATAAAAACACGACTGAGAATGTAACCAAAAAATTAAATAATTATTACCTGTGAATGTACAATTCTCGGTTATTTGGAAGATCATAGTTTATGACCAGTGATACTTGCTGGACATCAATTCCTCTTGCCCACACATCAGTTGTAATTAGTACTCGACTAAAAGAAAAAAAAAGTTAAGTAGACAAAAGCATTTTCTAGTATAAACTGCATTTTTGTTTTAAATCCAGCTTACACATTTATTCTCTTAAGCGTACCCAAACTAAAAACAACTTCTAATTAAATTTAACTATTCAATATATTTTTCCCCAAAAAATCATATATTTTGGGATAAGCATACTTTCTTTTTTACTGTGCTTAAAAGATTGTTTTCACATGTAAATCTGAGTTTAAAAAATGGAGTAATTAATACTTTAATGAGAAAATTTCAATTTTTTCCTCATCCCTTTTACATCAATTTTTTATTTAAACACTTCAGTCATATATACTAGCATCTGATGTGCATGGAAGTAAAATGTAACTTAAAAATAATCATTTTCATTTTTTACATTAAAATGAAAATTACAATATTGAAAAATTTAATGATACAAGAGAAAATTAACTATGTTAATTTTTCAAATATACTTCTACAAATTTAGTAATAATGAAAAAATAATAAATACTGTTCTAGACTGGTTTCATAGTTTACTAATCTTCTATTGCGAATAATGACGACATAAAGTTGATGAATTATACAATTCACAGAAGCAGAAGTAATTTATTTCACTTTGCTAATATAAATTTTATATTTTATATTCCTTCCCATCAAACGTTCATCCAAAGTTTCAGTAATCTCATCACCATTTCCAGTATCTTCCCTTCCCTCCTGATGGCCAATATCGGTTGCCATTACTTTTTTACTTTGTTCCATTATTGCCAGAGAGGCCATCATTGTGTGACAGACTACATTTTACCATTTACGTTAGTTTTTTCTCAATGGAGTAAATATACAAACAGAAGTTTTTGTTTAATATTTTATTAATTTTAGTTGTGTTAAGTTTGTAACAATGGATGGCAGACTAAGTACTAATTTTTAAATAAACAAAGTACTTTCTCAACTTGAGAGGGAAGATTGCGATTAACAAGATATTTTGCATGTTTAATGAAATCTTGAACAGTATTATCAACTCTTTTGATAAATATGTACATCTAACAGTCAAAAACAATGAACAGTATTATCAACTCTTTTGATAAATATGTACATCTAACAGTCAAAAACAAGATAATGCCAACGACAAGAAGAGCATTTGCAAAGAAAATGAACATGGATCTTACCATTCCAAACATTAAAGAGGGGCAAAAGTTGCCTAACTTGTCATGGGGGCCTCAAGCGAAAAATCAATGATGTGGTTGGCCAATTTACTTCTCAAGCTGATAATACGAACATCAAGAAAAATAAGTAGATTTTGCCCTATTAAGAAGCAAAGAATGACATGTTTCCGTAACAAAAACTGTAGAAAACATATTTGCAAGGAAGTCAGAGGAATAATATGTACAGTGCACAGGAAACTTTAAGTGGAAAAAAACCTCATAAACATGTTTAAAATAATGTATTTGGATTTGGTTAAAATGTATTTAAAAGTTTATTTTCAGTTTTCGGATATTTTTTTCTATTTTCTTTTTTTTTTTTACCCGAGTAGTTGAGGGACTAGGCATTATCACTTACATGAATAAAACCAGCATTACCATTCTGGAGTTAAATAGTTAATAGAAAATTTTAGTGCCCAAATATTTTTTAATTTTTTTTTTATTGTTATTGAATTATTATTTATTGTAATTTTTTTGCAATCAGGGGTTAATAATTATTAATAAATCAATATACTTAAAATAAAAAGTAAAAAAAAAAAATATATGTATATGAAGCCGGATTCGACCAATGTGCCTTCCCCTTGCAAGATCCAAATATTTCATTAATTAAAGTTTTATTTGGCTATAACTCTGGAATCAATGGAAATAAGTACCACTTATGATATACAGTTGAAAATTCTCAATGAGGGCTTATTACTGCAGTAAAGAAAAAGTTAGAAATCTAAATTTATTTGGATTTTGGGTTTTTTTGGACACTTTTGGTGCAATCGATTGCAATAAAAAGGGGAGGTGCACAACTAGATGTTACAACAGTCCTAAATGCACAATTTCAAATTCTACAGCGAATTGTTTTTGAGTTATGCGAGACATACATATGTACATACAGATGTCACGTCAAAATGGATTCAGGAATGGCCAAAATGGATATTTCCGTTGAAATCTGCAAACCAAAATTTTTCACATTTACAATACTTTCTTTACTTCATACAAGGAAGTAAACATGGTTAGGAAACTTACATTTACTCTATTTTAAGATAAAACTTGATTTTTTGTTTGCTTAAAGGATAAAATAACAATTAAAATATGAACAAACAATTATCTTATTAATGTGTCCAAGTCGTACACACATTTATGTAATGCTAACTGGAATAGGATATGTCTTAGGAATGAAGAAGACTGAAATAATAGGCAGCAGTCACTGTGTATGCACAGAACATTGTGAATTACATACAGTCTATCAGTCTATAGTATGAAGATACATTCAAACATAATCAGTAACACCATCAGTATTTAACACGGTATTAGGCAGTAACTGTTAACCACATAATAGACCCTGAGGTATGGATACTGGCCAGTTCATTTTGTATAAACAATGACAGAATTTCATAAATTAATAAGATGTAATATACTTTTTTATATTGAATTTGCGAACTAAGCACTTAGCATTTACCATCAAATATAAACATAACATAGAATTCCTGCATGTCTTCTCACCTTTGTCCTGATCTGAAATCCTTCATAATTGTATCTCTTTCCCTCTGTGGCATATCACCATGCATCGAGCTTACAGTAAAGTTAGCTTCTCTCATTTTTTCTGTTAACCAATCTACCTGAATAAAAAGTAACACATGCATGATAAATTGTTAATGATAAATGATAGAAATTCAAAACGTTAACCTCTAAATAAAAAAAATTCTGCAAAACTTATAATAGTTTATAAATCTTAACAAGTAGAAGAGGTTCCCCACTTCTAATTTAAAAATTGACTTGTATCTTTAGCTTCACTATTTGTGATTAGATCCATAATAAAAAAAGAAATAATGGTTATGATTTCAAAAAATTACAATTTGAACAAAAGAAATGGACAAACAGAAAAAAAGATAAAGTAGAAAAGCTGAATTGTAGACATGAGGAAATAACTAATCATAAAAAGACTAGATAACAGTTTAAAAGCTACCTGTTAATTTTTTTCAAGGCATATATAATGATAGCATTTAGTATCATTATTAGTTTACTGATAAATTATTTTTAACTTATAATTACTTTTATTGATAGAATTGTAACAAAACAATAATCACAAAATAACATCTAAATTTATTAAGTCTTTATTAACTACATAAATGTAGTTAATAATATTTATATAACTATTAAATATTAAAAAGTAGTACCTACTTTTCTTTTTGTATTACAAAATATAACAGCTTGTGTGATGGTTAATGTATCATAAAGGTCACAAAGTGTGTCAAATTTCCACTCTTCTCGTTCAACAGCAACGAAAAATTGTTTGATTCCTTCCAAAGTCAATTCATCACTGTAATCAATCATAACACACGCATTATTTTAGCTGCTTCACTTATTTTATGTGATACATATATAAATATAGCTAAATGATTAAATAAAATATTTCAATTGCGAAATCAATTAAATAAAGATCACTTTCTTTAATTCAAAACACAGTTTTAATAATTTTTTATTTTTTTATTTAAGTCAAATCATTGCTACTCTCCATGCGTTTGTTTAACCTTAAAATAATATAAGCCATTGTCTGTTTTTTGCGACCTTTTTTATGCTTTACATATCCCTTTATTAATTAAATTTAGGCATCTTGATATACAGCCAACCAATCTAGTTTGTTTCTTTATAAGGTTCTCCAACATATTACATACTCTCAATCTTTAGAGCTTTTTACTTACTACTTTATAACCCACTTAATAATCAACATCTCCCAAAACACCACATTTTAAAGGTCTTTATTCTTAACCTTCTATTATTTGTTGTCCATTTTTTATTACATACATGTTACAAATTCAACAAAAAAAAATTTTCAAGAATTCTTAAAAACTTAATTTAATTCAGAACATTTGAAACCAGTAGTTCTTTTTGTATCAAAACAATCTTTCCTTGTGCAAGTCTGCTTTTGGTGTGTAACTCATTTTGCCATCCTTTGTAATTTTACTTCTAAAATAACAAAATTCAACAACTTCAGGAATATTGTGCTTTCATGTCTTGATATTTAATTCCTCATTTTCTCATGAGCATTATATTTAATTTTATTAACTTTGTTTTTATTTAATTTCTTTTCAAAGTGAGTTTCTTTACTAGGAATAAATCCATAGCATTACATTACACAAATAAAATCCATACACAACATCAATTGCCATGAATTTTGTTACTAATATTTAACCAAGATTTTTTATGGAGCCCTGAATAACTGAAGGTGATGCTGATGAACAAATACCATTGATTTGACAAGCTGAAAGGGCAGCAGCACTAAGGTTTCTTTAAAACAACATCAAACAATATGTAAAGGCCAGGCCTAAACACTCTGTTTATGAAGAAGTGCTGAAGAGATCTTGTGGCTAGTTCTTATATGCCTACTCTTCAATAAAAGGATCTGAGTAGTTTCTTTATAAGGTTTGACTGTTAACATGGGAACATAATTAAAAGATATATTTTTATAATTCATTATGATTATGCATTTAAAAATTGTAATTTAATATGATCAAATAAAGAAACACAATGAGAAATAACAAAATAAAATAATGAATTATCTTAACAAGATTAAAAATTGTTTCTATATATATTTAACACTTTAGTTAAGATTATAGTTTAGTATATAATGTGTTAGTTGGTGAAAATCTGAAAGCAATTTGAGTAAAAGATGATGAAAGGTAAAGCTTGCTTTCAATTAGCACAATTGTTTATTTCTTCCTTCGATTTCTGTTCAGATTTAGTAATTTCATATTATTGGGATTTGGATTATTGAGAGTTTAGTATAAGATTTAAACCAAGATCTTGCAGTACCCAAAGAGCAACAGCTGTAACATTGATTCGACGGTTGTAACCACTTAACATTTTTAATCAAGTGTAATAGTTAAACAGCGTAGTATTAATGCAGTTGAACTTAAAAGCAATTATCTAATATTTAATTACTTTTGAAAATGGGAATGACAAAATTTGTTATACATTAATAATATTTATTAGTCTGTTGTAGAGATGCTGCAAACAGAAAATACATGTCTTGACAAATGAATTACAAGATTCAAGATGTTTGAGAAAATGCAACTGCTCTGCAACTAATTCTAAGAAGAGTGATAAATATAGAATTTTTGTGTAAAACTATCTAATACTTTTTACAAATATCTACCAGTAAAAAATAAGTAAATAGAAATATACCACAAGTTCATGAACTTGTACAATATAACTAGATTACTTACCGTTTTACCAATATACGAATGGGATCTGTCATAAATTTGCTGGTCATTTCAAGAATTTCATGAGGAAGTGTTGCAGATATCAGTACCACCTAAAAACATGTAAATTAAATATTATAAAAAGTTAAACAATGAGATTATGGGATCCATAAACCATAAACCTACTGTACATGTTCAACCCATTTCATTACTTTAATTTTCCCGGGAAAAGGATTAAGTTATCAGTACATCTGCATCAGCTCATAATTGTTTGAATGTGCCAGACTCCTCTATCAAAAATTGGTTTACAACTGAATTCAAGTCAACACTTCTTATTTAGTTGGTCTAAATAAGAAACTACATTTCTGACCAAAATGCCTTTAGATAGGTTGCCAAATTTGGTTTGATTAATTCAGGTGCTATGTTTGTGTGCTGGGTCTTATATATCTGCCCCAAATACAAAACTGAACATACCAAAGTATTTAAGAGAGTTTGTGAGGATGAATTCTGGTTTTGATCTGCAAGTTAATTGGAAAGCTGAAAGGAAATTGAACATACTTGCTGGCTTCCTGAGATCTTAGTCCTGCAAGGATGGTTGAAGGGATATGATGCTGTTATGGATGCACAACTAAAGTAGGAACTTGTGTGGTTAACAGCCAGCCTGGGTGCTTACTTCATCAAGGAATGCATTTTGGTATTGAGCCCCAGCTAGTCGAGATATTCGCTGTTAGGATGAGAATGGATGTGTTGAAAATAATGGAGTACAATGTGGTAGGGTATAGACACTGACCTCTCTCCTGAAAGCTGACTAGAGCAGAGATAGGATATGTTTTCATTTAAAGTTTATCAAATTTACCAATCTGTTTCTTGATTTTTGAGTAAATAAAATAAAATTTGATTAGGTAAAATTGCTGACAATAGTATTTTTGGTGTTTAGAAGATTCAATCAAATAATGATTTGAGTGCATAGTCTAACTGAAGTTAGATATGGGAGTAGTTTTTCAATGGAACCTTTGGTGAATCGGTTAATTTGATAGGTGAGAATTGCAAGTTATAGTAGGTGGTCGAAGCTGGAAGAAGCTCACGAAGGCAATAGTAAGTTGTGTAAATACACTGATGGAAATGTCTCCCATGGCATTTGCATCAGTAACATCCTGATAAGAGGCCAAATTTATGACTGTGATATGATTAGGTCTAGAGGTCAAAAAGAGCCATTTCTTTTATACTTCTATACTAATCATAAATTAATTATTTAAACTGTTATCATAAAGATAATTTAAAGACAAGGAAAAAAAACAATAAATATCAAAATAACAAGTAAAAGTCAAATACAAATAATTATTTAATGATAGCAGAATAATTTTATGATAAAAAAAAATACTATTTATTCTTACTCTAATTATTTGAATCAATTAATTAAAATATGTCTAATAAATGTTTATTAACAACAATAATCATCTAAAAATCAAAATAATTACCTGAGTAGCTGGAGGTAGATAACGATAAACGTCATAAATTTGTTCTTTAAATCCTTTGTTTAGCATTTCATCTGCTTCATCTAAAACAAGCATCTTTATAGATCGTGTCCTTAATACACGTCTCCTAATCATATCTGAAATAAAATGTAACCAATCAGTAGGAATATTTATCACTTATTTTCATTAAACTACTAATATTAATCTAACATTAATCTTCTCTGAAGCACATGTTTTTTTAACATACAATTCTCTTAACCAAATCAAATTTCTCAATAAATGTTGATCAAAGTGAAGAAAAATCACTGGCCAATAGATTTTTTAATGGCCAATTTTATTCATATTTCATGAATAAACGTAGAAACCCTGTACTAAGTAAAATGATACAGCTTAGTAGATTTTGTGCCAGTTACTGGCATAAGGAATAGTAGTAGTTTCAAACAGCTGTTGTTAACAAAGTGAAATTCATACATCTGAAACACCTGATGGATAGTATATACAGAAAAAAACAAAAAAAAATATACTACCAGATCATTCAGAACATTCTTGGGCTGACACAGAGACAGCACAACAATGACCAAATTACTATGATATTTGTCAAGTACAATCCTTTTGGTTGGAATGCTGTGAAGTTTCAGATACTTGTGTGTTGTGATCGAGTAAAGTAAAAGAACAAGTTCTGATAATTTCTGAAAAATGGATAATGATGAAGTTCAAGCTGTTATAAAACACTTTGTTTTAAAATATTTAGTCATGATACAAAAAGTTATATATATTTGTATATACATACAAAAAGTTATATTCAACCTTAAAGGATTCTTCCCTTTGTTTATGATTGTAAAAAAGTAGACTGCAGATATACCATGCTATAAATCCACTGAAGATTATGAATGCTTAGTACAACATCCTGACCTACACAGGGGAAGAGAACCACTCTGTGATGATCCTGGTCGCCACACCACCCCCTCCATATCCTAGCCCTCATGAGCTTTACCGGAGATCATCTTTTAGACCCTCTAAACCTGATAACACATTACAGTCATCAGTTTGGGATTTGTCATGATACCACCAAACAAATGCCTTGGCAGACCCAATGTTTGGGACACCCAAAAAGCACTATGAGTGACAAAATTTCCACAAAAATCCATAATGCCATATTAAATAATCGCAGACATATGGTAAAAGAACTTGCTAACATGGTAAACATTTCAATAAACTGTGACCACTACATTTTATATCACGTTTAGGGTATGAAAAAGCATTCTGGTCGATGAGTACCATGTTTCTTTAACACTCAACCAAAAATGTATTTGAATTAACATTTCTCAATGGTGTTTAAACTTAACATGATTCGATTGATATTCTTCCCTGTTTTATAACAGTAGATAAAACATGAATTCACCATTACAAGCTAGAAACCAAACAGTTGGTAGGAGCAGATGAAAGTGAGCCAAAGAAAGTAAAAATGGTTTTATTTGAAGGAAAAGTTGTGGCTATGATTTTTTGGGATTCCTATAATGTGGTACACATAAACTACTTTGTAAAAAGCAGGCCCACACCACAGTATTATGTTTCACTACTGTACCAATTGAAGTGTGCTATTCAGGCTAAATGTTCACATGTAACCAAACAAAGTGCTGTTTTTTCACTATGATAATGTGCATATAAACACAGCTTAAATTGTTGTAGTAAAACGTCATGAGCTACATTTTGAAGGGCTTCCATATATGCCATATTTGCTGGATCTGTCTCCCAGCGATTTCTTCCTCTTCCTAAACCTGACGAAATCGCTTAATATGCATAGATTTGTTTCAAATGACGAGACAACTGCTTATTTTCTAGAGCTGGACAAATTGCATTTTACCAAGGGTATTAAAAGTTGAAAATCAAAAAGTATCAAATTGCAAGGTGATTATGTTTAAAAATAAAAATTTCTGAAAAATCTTGTTTTCTTTGAGAGGCTGAGAACTTTCTGAATGATCCTCGTATATCTTTGTAAGTTACTGACACAGGCCATAAGTTCAAATTGCAGTAATTAACGTGGTCAGCTTCATAGATCCAAACAAACAAATGCCGGTTTCCACAAAAATAAATATAAAAAAAAACATGAAATTTTCATACTTGTGAAACATCAGCCCAATTAAGTCCCTATTCTCTATTAACCAATGCCAATTAAGTTCAATTTTAATTTACTAAGGAAAAATATAGAATCCATATTTTAACATATATAATGCATTTTACATTTTTATGTTTGGTACTTTAGCAATGATCAATTTTAGAATTGATCACTCAGGTGACTTCTTTCATTAGCAAATCATATCTATAATAGAGAGAAGTAAACTGGTTACTTTATTGGTCTGTTTAATGATCATTATTTTATAATAGTCTAAACTGAGCTCCAATTCATTCTCCCTAATTCCCTTTAAGCATTCCTACAAGGGTAAATCAAATATAAATGAGATTTTTGTTCCTGAGCATCTACAGTTGGTAGGACTGGGCCCGTGCTTTAGTATGCTTAGGTGGGGGTGGGGGTCATTAGGCATGGGGAGAGCAGGCCATTCCACACTCCCAACCAATTCATCAGTAATGCTCATGATATTAGAGCAACAGGTGCACACCTCCACTGCGCAACACACAGTTATAAAATTTCTTGCTCGTGAAGGAGTTCAAGCGACAGAAATTTTCCAGAGATTGACTATGCAGTTCAGGAAACAAACATTGTCAAGGACTCATGTGTTTCCCTGGCATAAAGAATTCAAGGAAGGACAAGAAGAGTGAAAAATCAGAAACACGATCATCATCCTCAGATCAACATCACAAACGAAAACATTCATGCGGTTCGAGAAATTTTTGAAGACAATCGACAGGTGAGAGTATCCAAAATTGTAGAACACATTGGAGTAAGTTATGGGAGCTATAAAGCGATCATCACAAATGCCCTACAGTTCCACAAGTGTGTGCCAGATGGGTCCCTCACCTTTTGGCTGCAGATCAGAAGTTGAGACATTTGGAGGTCTGTCAGAGGCTTACAACAAGGTTTGCAAAGGAAGGTATTACATTTTTGAGTCAGATCATCACCTGCAATGAAACATGAAACAACCACTAAACTCTCCAGTCGAAACAAGCCAGTATGGAGTGGCGAAGGAAAGGGGAGGCAGCCCCAGTGAAAGCCAAAACTCAACTGTCAGCTGGCAAGGTTCTTTCTACCATTTTTTTTTGACTGGTGAGGCATTTTGCTCACTGATTTTTTGCATGAGCAACGCACAATCAATGCTGCTTACTACTGTGAGCTGTTGTACGAGATAAGCCCTGCATATTGCTGCTACAAGACGGGAACAACCGATTTGAGAGACCATCCCTCATAACACCAGGCCCCATACTGCAGCTCTAACGGTCTCAAAACTAGAAGAAATGCATTGGACTCAACTTGATCATCCTCCCTACAGCCCAGACCAATCACCCTGTAATTTTAATTTGTTTGGACTGCTTAAAGAAACTCTACGAGGGCAATGATTTGAAGATGATGAGGGCATGCACAATTGGCTCCTGACACAACCCGCTTCATTCCAAGATGCTGCGACAAAAAAAAACTTCCTTCTCACTGGGAAAAATGTACTGCTAAAGCAGGAAACTATATAGAAAAATAAATTATGCTTGCCTTTTATTTTTCCATAATTTAAAAAAAAATATATAAAATCTGCTTTATATTTGATTTACCCTATAGAATACTTAAATGACATTCTCTAAAGATTAAATACTGCATTCAGTTTAATAAAATACGTAACTGAATGCAGTATTTAATCTGAATATTTTTTTAATTTAATGAATATAAAATAATGGATTCAGTATTATACTTCTCAGTAAAAGAAAATTATAAAAAATAAAATACATACCAAATACTCTACCAGGTGTTCCAGAAACAACATGTTGACCATAATCCAGTTTTCGAAGATCCTCACCTAATCCTGTGCCTCCAATACATGCGTGACACTGAACATTCATGAAATCTCCTAGAGCCAATATAACCTGCATTCAAATAAATAAAAAATACTGAAAAACAACCATGCTAATTTTATCATCAATATTAAAAATCAGCATTGCAATTGTTAGTTTACTAACTAATTACTCCATAAACACAGAAGGTGAAATGTTAATTAGAACAATGTACCACATCCCAGATAAAAGTTTATAAAAATTGGACAAATTGTTTGTCCCCTACAACCTGTTACTTTCTGAATTTATTTATGAATAATACTCTTCATAAATATGGTTGTTAATAAAGGAAAAAAATGTGTCCATTGTTTTATGTGAAATTACTTGAAAATAATGTAAAAATTTAACTAATTTTAAAATTTGCAAATATAATATTACATAAAACGTATTTATTTAATAAACACTTCCAAACACAGAATGAAATTTGAGACACTCAGTAAAGATGTGAACAGGTCACTGAATAATGTCAGACTGACCAGTCTGTAACTACAAAGCTAAACGATGCAACAAGCATAAATGAGCATGTTGCAACATGAATTTTCCTCATTGGAAATGACTTCAAGCGTCTCTTATAACATGAACACTGGAGTTGAATGGTTGAAATAAATCTATTTCAACTACAGTAATAAGTATAAAAATATTAAAGTGCCAAGAAGACAAGAAACCCCTTTGAAGAATTTATTTAGTGAATCAAATATGTTTTTTATTAGTACAATACACAAGAAATGTTTTTATTTGCAATAAACATCTTCAAACCCAACCTAAAATCAAAGGAAGAAAATGCACCACCATAATTCTAAAGCACACTACACAGCGACTTTCCAAATTCACTATACTATGTATACGTGCAATTGTTAGGGTGAAAAGTTGATATCTCATGAGACATAATCTTGATATATCAACATTATTATTGACATGAGAACTAAACAGAGAAAATGCACTAATTATCAAAGAAACCAGCATTTTACATCTACTGACAACATTTACTTTCCATTTATAATAACTTTGGTAAAAATTACTGTTGGCTAAAACAAAATTTTTCTTACGCAATTATGATAAAGGCATACTTGCCATTTAGTACAGTATATTTACTTTATTCACCCACAATAGTTCCTGCAACTAGAAAAATTAACAAATTTAGATGTTTAAAATGGTTACTGTACCCCACATAAAATATCAGAATTTCTTTTGGTAAGATTTCATGTTTTACTTTTTATAAATGCTTTACAGATTAACATTTTTTTAGCCCTGAATTCCTGAGTTTTTTTCAATAATTCTAAACTGTAAATACAAAGACTAATTAAGCATAAAACTAATAAAATATTTTTTTTAAATGTTATTTTATATAAAATAATTTATTAATGATTAACTCAACTTATATTGTTATTAACTACTGAACTATACACAAATACAAACCTTCTGTATCTGTACAGCCAATTCTCGAGTGGGTGAAAGACATAACACCTGTGTATCTCGTAACTGTGTATCCAATGACTGTAAAATAGCAATAGAAAATGTTGCTGTTTTACCAGTACCAGACTGGGCCTGAGCAATAACATCTCGTCCTTTTACAATAGGCTTAATGGCACGCTGCTGTATAGCTGATGGTTTTTCAAAACCTGAAAATCAGATATCATTATATCACTTAATGTATAATGTACATACTCTCTGACAAAAACTCAAAAATAAAATACTTATTAAGACTATACCAATAATGCATAAAATATCCTGTACAGTAGAACAATTTATTATATTATACTAATCATTAGTCACCGAAGATTATATTACTATTCTGATTAAGTGAATGTGATGGTGATAAAATTACATTAAATTTTAAACTAGCTGTAACACTACGGAAACTTATTTCTAGTATATAATTCGTAAAAGTTACTAGTAAAAATAAATACTTGGTAGTAAAATGTTAATTAATTATTAAGTTAGTTACGTTTACGTATTTGAATACTAGACGACAGTGAATACTGGTGTAGTTTAGTGGTTGGGGTTAAATTAACCATACACACCACAGGAATAGTCAACCTGAGTCTGTACAAGACTACACCCGATTTACATAGCTCATCTCAATGGGCCATGGTGTTATAAACATATAATTAGTATACAATTAAAATATTTCAAAAAAATTCAACTTTAAAATCAGAAAAGAATTTCAAAAAACTGATTTTCATGCTGTATAAGTATTTTATATGTTTTTTACACTTCCACAGAAGTGTAAAAATGTATAAAATACCTAACATATAAGTTATATAATATATAAGAAATATATATTGCCAATCTCCGTGGCGGAATGGTATCTATAGACTTCTGTTTCGGAGGTCCTAGATTTGAATCACGCTCAGACGAGGCATTTACCCTACAAAATCCATTTCTATATGCCAAGTACAAGCTTCAAAGCTTCTAATTTCATCAACGAAATAATAAATACATAAAACATGTTATTTAACATTTTTCATAAAAATTAACATATACATTTCAATAAGAAAAAACTTTAAAGGTTACATAACAACAGTAAGCATGTAATTTAAATTAATTCAATAACGAAAATTATAAGCTCCAAAAGTCAACTAAATAAAAATATTTTGTTTTAATGATAGTACTTTCCAAAACATCTGAAAGAAGCAAATGCACAAATGCTAAGTATGATGCAAGCTATTAAACGATACCATAACAAGTTGCAATTTAACCGTTTTCACACTAAACAAGTAATTAATGTTAAATTCAATAACTGCCTGCATTAACGATTCCTTAAAATTTCACGTAGTTCACCAATTTTGGTTGCCATAAGACACCTACATAACCTAACATTACCAACAGTTTCCCCAGTACTACCAAAATTTTTAGTATATAACTAATATCTGGGATAAATACAGTATTTCAAAAAAATATTTCTAACCATAGGCGTAGATTCCTCGCAACAGCTCTTCCCGCAGGCCCATAGTATCAAATGTGCAAATGGCTTCGACATCTTCGCTCGTTTCAAACTCAACGTTGGATAAATCTTCAGTAATAACACGCCTGACACGAGTTTCTGACATTTTTACGGAATAAAATCAAACGGTAAACTAGGTACGAGATATAATATTAAACACAAAAGAATTAACACAACTATTCCGACAAAATAATGCAACGTTCTCTTCCCACCTCAAACGATATTTACGAACACGTAATAGTCACTGAAACACTACGTTGAGGGATTGAGGGTACGCTAGCGCTCCAATAGTACCGTGACGTCAGACCTGCACTTCTACTTCCACCAACAATAAGTACGACAGCCATCTGGCCACCCGCTGCGTTGGTAAAGAAATAGTGCCTGCCGCTGCTATTGTATAATATACAGTTTTGAGAAAAGTAATCAAATCATTATTGTCAAATTCAAATGTTTAACTTATAAACTTTCTTCGAAGGGCATTTCATTTTATTGTTGATAATTCTATAGGGCAATTAACATTCTTGTCCTTTTACTTTGGACTATTAATTTTAGAATATTGAATCTGCTAGACCAGTGGTCGGGAAACTCGTCATCCAAAAGAACCAAATATAAACAATACCAAATTGAAGTTTATTCAGAGCCATTTTTTTTTTAACTTATGCTTTGCTTTAGTAGACATTTTTATGGAAATAATTAGGATCAAAGTACACTCTCGAGCTTGCCTTTGCTAAATATGTCTTAGTTTAACTTACTGTACATAAAATAAAACTTGGTATCATACTTTTATAAATATAATATTTATTTTAAAATATAACAAGTTAAATAATATAAAAGGTATCCTTAAAAAAACTACAAATAGTCCACCAATGAGAACAATGGCCTTGCATTTCCTTGGAAAGTAATGGTAAGTCAGTTTTGTACGATGTTTTTAATTTTAGGCACGATTCCAAGTTCTTATCGATAAGCCGATTTCTTAATTTACTCTTTATAAATTTCACGCTTGAAAATGATTGTTCACATAAATATGTAGACCCAAATAAGGAAAGTATAGCAAACGCTAGTTTCTTCAGTTGATCATACGAGTCAGGAATACTATTCCAGGTGTTGAAAATCAACATATCTTCCTTCTCTAGAAATTTCAAAGCAGACCACTTGTGCTGAAACTTAATTCACATTTATTTTTCTCCAATAGCTCTAAATCGGCACAAAGACGCTCGAATTTTGAGCTCCACAATTCTTTATTTTTTTAATCCGGCAACTGCATTTCAAAGCTGCCAATATCAATATTAATGGGCGAAAAATTTATTTCTATTACCGTGGCATTCAGAGATTTTTTTAACAAAGGCTAACGTCGCTTTGTTGCTGTTTCTAAAGTCTTTGAACCTGCTGAGAAAAGCTTCCTTCATATTTAACTGTTGTTCTGAAATAGCAAATGTCAATATTAGACTTATTTTCTCGACAATATTTCAATAGGCGTGGAAAGTGAATTAGAGTTTCTCTTTCAAAATCTTCGGCAAAAAGCGAGAATTTGTTTTCGAATGAAATTACTTTTTCTAACAGCGGAAAAATTGTGTTTCCTTTTCCTTGTAACATACGATTAAACTGATTTAGATGAGAAGTAACATCCACCGTGAAATAAAATTTCTGGATCCACAGATCGTTTGTTAGCTCTGCATAGTGAACGCTCTTCTCAAGAAGAAATGCTTTTATTTCAGTAAACAGTGAATGAAACGTTTTAAAACATTTCCTCTCGTTGTGCATAAGATCTGCATACCTAGTCTCTACCTCAATTAGATTTTTTTTAAATTGGCGATGGTAAAGAGCTTTAGCTACAATGGAGTTGATAATCTTAATCACTAATTCCATTACTTTGCAAATTTCTTCAGGAAATTTCTGCGCACATAGTGCTTCCTGATGAATAATACAATGGTAAGAAAGTATCTCATGATTAATTTTTTCTTTCAAAATAGCGACAAACCCATTTCTTGCACCTGTCATACTTTTCGCTCCGTCTGTTGAAATCGAGACAATTTTTTCTAATGGAATTTATTGTTTTTCGAAGCACTCAATTACAACATTTGCTATATCTACTCCACGCGTTTAGTGGCAATAATCCCAAAAGTTCGTTTTTAGGGCCTGTAGTGGAGATAAATCGCACAAAAAGAAAAACTTGCGCTGTGTCATCTATATCACAAGACTCGTCAACTGCTATTGATAGAGTTGAGGCCGATTTGAGATCTTCAATTTGTTGGTTTGTTATGTTTGCATACATTTTTACTGTTCTATCTTTCACTGTTTTAGCAGACAAAGATATCTCTTGCATTTTTTAAAAATGTCTACTTTATTTTTAAAATCTCGAAAAACCTCTTCGGATGCACTTATAAAACAATTCTTCATATAGTCTAAGTTCTTGTATGGCTTTCCTCTCTGAGCAATCTCCTGACTAGCTACAAAACTTCCCATATTAACATTGTTAGAAGATTGCACCCAGTGATTAAAAACAAAATCTGACCTTTCTTGTCTCCTCTGGAGTTCCTCGACAGCTTTCTTCCTTGCATCACCAACCGAATATTTGGTACTAAATGATTCGTGTTTAGTCGTAAAGTGTCTTTCTAAATTAGATTTTTTGTTATGTGCCATTTTTTTCTTGACAAATAAGACAGGTCGGAAGACTATTTAAGTTTTTGATGAACGCAAAGTTTTCTGTCCACTCCACTTTGAATTCACGGGTTTTATCTTCCGTTTTTCTTTGCTTTTTCTTAGTAGCCGTGCTGGGCACCTAAAAAGATATTGCATTTTGAGTAAAAATAAAGCATTAAACACAAAATTATAACAAAAGTTAAAAAAGAGATCACTAAATACCTGTGGAATCTGTAGATGGAAAAATATATATAACTGTATTAAATAAATGATTAACATATGTTCAACTACAAATATATATAATTTTATGAATTTATAATATATAAGCTTTACGTCACTCGAAAGATTTACGAATTATAATTTAATTACTGGGCTGTGAGACTGCTGGCTGAGTGCTGACTGGGCTCGCTTGCACAACTCACGCAAGAATCGCATGCGCCTCCGCCGCCCCGGTCGCCCGACCGACCGAATAATATTAAAACAATAAATTCAGAAAAAAACATTTTGTACCTATGCTGCTTTGTTTGTCGAATTGCTGTACGCCGAAAAGTATTGTAACTATAGTTAAAATACATTTCTGCCGCAGCAATTTCGACGGAGAAAATGATACACATGTTTGCGAGCGACTATCCGTGCTATTGTTACTTTCTAAAAATGTGCCTCTTTTCTGTAGGCTTGCGTTTCAAAAATGTTTACTCGTCTCTTACAAGGCAGGTTAATAAATGATATTCCGAGCCTGCACTAAACATTTCGTGGAAGAGCCGCAGCCAAGGAGTCACAAGAGCCGCATGCGGCTCGTGAGCCGCGGTTTGCCAACCACTGTGCTAGACAACAGCGTGGACGTTAGGAGATTAAAAAGGCTCCATGTGCTTGATCTGTGCTGAAACAGCATTTCTTGGCTGTTTCAAAGTTACTGTTGTATTTGAAGTTGTTATTTATTTTGTTATTTTAATGTTAATGTTGACTGGACATTCAAAGTCACTATCAAATGTTATATTATTTATGTTATACTATTATTTGTTTTATGTTATGCTGCTGTTTTTGTATTACTTAAGGATTATCCTCTTACTTAAGGTGGTCCTCTTTCACGTGATGGTCAGTCATACGACTTGCTTACTGCTTCATTGTAGAAGCTGATTGTAAGTAAATAAAGGAATTCAACAAAAAAAAGTAGTATACAGACCTACGTAGTATATGGTACTAATATCATTTTTATTATTTCTAACAGTAATAAAATAACAATATATAAATTACTTTACAATATTATAATAACCTAACATTATTATAATCTATTCTATTTTGTATTTAATTCTGACCATCTCTCATTTTTACTTAAGAATAATATAAAAGACTAGTGCATATATTATAATTAATAATTTATTACTTGTTAATTTTACTAGGATAATAATAATAGTCGTGTTCATTGGGAGTTTCACGTTCGATTTCGATGGAAAGGTCATCTTGTTATTCACCCTTATCTAATCGCGTAAACCTTTCCTGCTGCGGCAGTTTGAAAGATTTTCGAATATATATAAATCGTTTAACATGGTCGGTTTGTTTTAAATGTAAACTTAAGTTCTCGAATGTAAAAGACATAGTGGAGTGCAGTGAATACAAAAGGTTTTTCAACCCGCGTGCACTGGCTTGTAATCTATCTAAAGTTCTGAAAAAAAATCACAATCTAGAGCAGCATGGAAATGTGACACTTGCTTACCTAAAAAAAGACGGTCAGTTTGAACCTAAATTTGTTCAAATTTTAGAAACGACTGCATCCCTACGCAAGGATCTGACTTCTATGTATAATATAAAACTTGATGAACTTAACCAAAAATTAGAAAAGTTAAATAAGAACAAATGAAAACAAATCTCACCTTGATCAACTTAACATTGATAAAATTAACCAGAAAAAAATGAAGATTTAGAAAATAAAAACACGGCATTGTTGAAAAATATATAACTCGTCTGGTAGGAGAAATTCACGCCCAACAACAATATTCTAGATTGGATAATAGAATGATTAGCGGACTTTTGGTCCATATAATAAGGTTCACTTACGCTGAAGTCCACAAAAAGTCCAATGTCCATTTTATTTTAACGTTCACTGGTATTTTTGTCCACCATTAGTACACTTTTTTTTTTAGTCCACACAGATTAAGATCTTTTTTCAGTCCACTGTGAGTTATAATATCAAGGCAGACGTTATTGTTGTGTTGAGTGCTGCTCTGCAGACGGTTGCCGAAGTGGCGCGGAGAGCTGACAGTTTAGTTCAGATGCGGAACTCACACAGTCAACACGATACATAATACAAAAATTCAGTTTAGTTAAGTTAATATTCAGTTTAGTTAAGATAAGATATCGTTAAATAAATCTTTATACAATTGAACTTAGTAGGATTCATTTGTTCCCCAACATAATTTGGCGCCGAAACCCGGGAATCGGAATCTTTAGATCGTCGATACGTCGTGTCGAATACAATGATTGCGGTTCATACAAAATCAGCAAGTATTTTGGCCTAGAAGAAGGTCGTCAGCAGGTCTGCATCGAAGATAACACCCGACTTCGCAAAATATTCAGGCGGATACACGTATGATGAGTGGTTGGAAAGTTTTTAGAAATGCCCATTTTCCTGTATGATCAATTGTTGCTTGTTATCCTTTTAATTTATTTTCCGGCAATATTCCTGTTACCTCTCCGATTTCAGACAGTTATTTTAGCCTAACGAGTTAAATCGTCAATAAGTTTTATAAATCTTATTTATTTCAAAATTACAGTATATGCTCAACATTTATTATTAGTTATTTTCCGTCATTTGTTTTATTCAATAATTAAAATAGCCTAAGGATAAGTTTAGTTTTATCACGTCTTCGTTCTGGGAATGATTTTATTTGTTTACATTTTCTATGCGAGTAAATTCGTCGCTACAGCGCACGTTAAGCTGGGTACACAACATCGTAATCTAAACATTAGCGACGACTCATATGTTTGGAATTTCCAAGCTGTTATTCGCAAAACAGTAACCTAGTTAGTTTACGTATCTATGTGATTATTATAGACCTGATTTTTATTATTAAGCATATACATCAGCGGTGTTAATTTCTAGTGTAAACAATCTCAACATTTAATTTAATTTTTAGACGATTATTTTTTTTTTTCGCTTATATCAATACAATACAATTCAAAATGGGAAGACCTGATTAATTAATTGCCCAAAGGGGCCCTATAAAAGGCAATTTAACCAGATTTGAAACATCTTTTACGAAATTTCAAATCCGATCAGTCATTGTTTGCTGAACTGCAAGTAAGGTTAGAAAGGGCAAAAACATGATTGTTGAATTTAACAGTATTAAGGATCAAATTGAGGATTATTTTATTGAAAACAATTCAACCGAACCGTTAGTTTCGGAGATTGAAAGACATGAATTTGAAGATAAATTCTGTAATATTATTAGTAAAGCTGAAGCAGTTCTTGCTGCTGCAAACACCAGTATCGACCTTTCCGCTAATGCTAGCGTTCTATCGATGAAAGAACCTCACGCGGTCCCTCAAATAAAGGTTCCGCAGCTTGACATTCCAACCTTTTCCAGTTTTACGAAGACTGGATTCCATATAAGGAACTCTTTACGGCAATCATTGACAAAAATACTGTGATAGACGATGTTTACAAATTATACTATCTTTGTCCATCTCTTCAGGGAGGTACCGCCGCAAAAATAATAGATGAAGTTGACCGAAGTTCTCAGAGTTATAACGACGCGTGGGATTTATTAGTTAGCAGATTTCAAAATGAAAGAGTTATCGTTGAACGACACGTTAAGGCAATATTTGATCAGAAAAATATTGAAAGGGAATCTAGCTTTTCCCTTAGGCTTGTTCTTGACAATACAACCGCCCGCTTAAAGGCGCTTTCTGCCTGAAACAACCAAAAGAGCATTGGGATTCCTTATTAATCCACATATTATCTAAACTAGATTACAATGGAAGTAAGGAATGGCAAACGGCGGCCATACCAAATAAAATTCCAACTTTTAAAGAATCCGCAGAGTTTCTAGATAAACGTTCCCACGTATTAGAGGCAATAGCCAATAATAGTGCAAAAAGGCAAGTTTCGGCTCAGGCTTAAACAAACGCAAGGTCATCACAATTAAAAAATGCCCATCAATTGAAGGGCTATAATCCTAGCATCACAAATAGTAAGCCTACTTTCTTAGCTACCCAAAATACCAACAACTCAAATTGCTCTTTGTGCAAAAAATATCATAAAATATTTAATTGTCCTACTTTTATAGAAATGAACTTAGGTGAGAAAAGAGACCACGTAAAGAAGTTTAACTTATGTTTCAATTGTTTGCGATCTGGACACATGAAAAAAGATTGCAAGGTAATCAGCATGTGTAAAATATGCTCTCAAAGGCACAATTCACTTTTACATCCATCGACATCTAATACTAAGGTAGAATCAATCTTTGCAGGTATGCTAAGTGACAATCCAAACCAAACACCAAGTAAAAATGTTGAAATTGTCAGTAACTCTATTGACAAGTATATATATATCTCAAAAACAGGTCTTATTATCCACTACTGTAATAGAAATATTAGACAGATTTGGTCATTTCATTACATGCCGTGCAGTGCTTGACTCGCAGTCGTTATCTTGAGTGAATCTCTGTCAGGAGCTCAAACTTCCTAAGAGAAAGGCTGAAACATCCATAGCCGGCATTGAATCCATTAACACAGCTACCCAGCATTGTGTAAGCGCAGTAATAAAATCCAGGAATTCAGATTTTAGGACTCAGCTTGACTTTCATGTCTAACCAAAAATCACGCAGTTGCTTCCAAACACAAGGATTAATATTTCGGACTGGAAACTTCCGCAAAATATCGTATTGGCAGATCCTTTATTTACTCAGCCTCAAAAAATTGACATTTTAATTGGGACAGAAATTTTCTTTGATTTATTGTGTGTGGGTCAATTTAGACTCAAAGATAGCAGAATTGTGCTACAGAAAGCTGAATTTGGTTGGATAATTTCTGGTTCTCTGCCAAATTCACCATCCATTAATGTTGAAACTAATTGTTGTCTAACAACTGTTAGTGATACAGACAAGCAGTAACAATAATTTTGGTTAACTGAAGAAGTAAACGGTTGCAGAAATAGCGAAACCCCTTTTACCGGAGAAAATGCTGCATGTGAAGATCATTTTGTGCATAACGTAACAAGAAATCAGGAAGAACGCTTTATTGTGACATTGCCTACGAGACTAAACATTACAAATTAGGAAATTCCAGAGATGCAGCAATTAAGAGATTCTATCAACTTGAGAAGCGATTAGGAAGAAATGAAGCTCTAAGGGAGCAATACAGAGTTCATGGAAGAATACAAAGGTTCAGGTCATATGGAAGTAATTGATGAGAAAATTATTCTTAGCCCTACGGTTCAGGTCATATGGAAGCAATTGACGAGAAAATTATTCTCAGCCCTACTTACTACATTCTGCATCATTGAGTTATAAAACAAGACAGTTCAACCACCAAACTTCGCGTTGTTTTCGATGCCTCCTGTAAAACAGATACAGGTGTTTCACTTAATGAATGCTTCTGTCGGTCCAGTAGTCCAGGATGACATAATTTCAATTATTGCACGCCTTAAGTTATTTTTTATTTATTTTGATAGCTGTATATAGGTCTCCTTCTACTGCTATTGACATTTTTCTGAATAGTTTAAATGATTGCAAAGCTTAAATCGTAATCATAATATTACACAGAAAAGTGATTTAAACACTAATCTGAATCAACTGGTAATTAAACAAATGAATGCCTGCCTCATTTTGTTGCAAATAAACGGCCTCAGGTCATATACAAATGAACCAACTAGTGTGATTAATAATTCAAATACATATATAGACCACATTTTTTATAAAAATGCCAATCTAGATCTTTTCTGTTTGTAAAACTAATGTCACTGATCATTATTGCACTTCTTTACACATTGGGCTTTCAGGTCCAGTGTATTAAAAAGCACAGTCTACGTCTTTCATTGAAAAAATTAATTACACAAATTATTAACAAGCTTAAAAAATGAAAATTGGGAAAACATAATTAACTTTGACGATGAGTTTTTGACTTTGGATTTAGCTACTGCGTTCCTTAATAAGTTATCAAACCGCATAAAAACTGCAACAGATAAAATACCTTTATCAAATAAACTTAAACGCTTGAAAAAATGGATAGGCTCTAGCTAATACCTTCTATAAGAAAACGCAATAAAATGCATAGAATTCTTAGAATCAACCTTTTAATATACTATTAAAAGTAGAATATTGTAGATACAGAAACTTATTAAACAAAGTAATTACGAAAGCCAAATTAGACTATTACAAAAATAACATTTTAATGTAGAAGGGAAAAAAACTTGGGATTGCATAATAGATGTTGTATGTAAAATGTACAACTGTGGTCCAGATATTGAGCCTGAAACTTTAAACAAGCATTTTTCATAGTTAGAGAAGAGGTATGCTGAAAAATTATTAAAAGAGTTCTAAAATTCAGAAAGAATTTAATCATAAGGATCCAACTACAATTCTAATAAATCTTTCTTTTTGTATCCCACCAATTCAAACAAAATAATTCAAACAATAAACGTTCTAAAAAAACAATTCAACTCTTCGGGTTGATAATATAAATAATATTTGTTTAAAAGGTAGCAGCTTTCATAGAAGGGCCCTTAGTATTAATAATAAACAAATATTTAAAAGTGGGTTATATCCACTTAATTTTAAAATGCTAACAATCCCTGTATTTAAATCCGATGATACATTTATGTCTAAAAATTACTGTCCTATAGGTTTACTAGGCAGTATATCTAAAATAATGGAAAAAATAATAAAACACTGAGTAATAAAGTACATAAATAAATATAAATTAATAAACACAAATCAATATGGACCTCAAAGGAAATAAGTACTGAGGATGCTGTAACTGAGTTCGTACTAAGAATTTGTACTGAGAATTATAACAAATAATATTAAAGGCGACAAAAAAGTTATAGCTATATTCTTAGACTTAGCTAAAGGCATTTGATATTGTTCAAGGTAAAAACAAGGAAATCTGAAATATAAAAAAATGCTTTCCTTGGCATACCATTAACTGTTACTTAAGTAATAGTTATTTAAGCTATTTAAGTAATAGGTCTCAGATTCTTACCCAAAATAAAAATCTAATAAAAACATGTCTAAGTTTGATTCACCTCAAAATTCTGTTCTTTCACCAATCCATTTTTAATTAAATAAATGACCTTATTAAACTAAATTTGATTAATTGTAAAATATATAAATATATATAAAATATATTTTTTGTTGACGACACAACGTTTATATTTTCTGGCTCCTCCTGGAAAGATGTAATGCATTCCGCCGTAATGGGACTTGTAATCGTCAAATCTTGGCTAGACCAGCATAATCTCACCCTAAATTCTAAAAAATACATAGCTCTCATGTATGTGTACATAGCTCTCTATCCTAATAATAATGGTCAACCAGCTATCATGACAGTTACTGTAATATAAAAATCCACTCGGTTAATTGCATCGAATTAATCATATCAGACTACGATTTAACTGGAGGCAGAACCTGCCAGTAGTGCGGAAATAAATGTTCGGCGTCAACAGCCAATCCCGTTGCAGGATTTTGATCACATGACACCGCCGCCATCTTATAAACTGCCGTGCGCGAGCGTCAGCAGAGCATTGAGATGTTAACGATACGATTTTTGACGCGTAACTGGAAAACATCCTAAGAAGATATCACGACTGCCAGTTTTATGCGCAACAAAACCACAGCCAATAGCATTAAACAAAAAGACCATTACATTTTACGCACAACGTAATCGGTTGAACAGTAAATGCCTCCACATCCGGTTGACCTCGAACCTATTTGACCAAGGCTATACTTGTTCAAGTCTGAAACAAGAAAGTTCGTTATTACGCACATAAATACCACACCCAAGTTAATGATATAAACTATAGAAAGTGGACAATGGCCATTTAATATGTGTAAAACACTCTCCTCACCGTTTGAAATATTATTTGATAGTTCACACATCCAGCATCATTATATTACAAGCCTGGGAACCTTTTCATCCAGCAATGCCAATAACTATCATTGTTATTTTAAAACACCACAATAATGGTCTTACATTACAGTATAGGGATTTTAGTGATTTTGTTAAGTGTTTTATGCGATTGTGTTAATGTGATCTAGTCATAAAAAAGGACTTTTTAAAAGTATTTAAAAAGTATCCACATGCACATGGTAACTTTTAAAAATAAACTCTTTCACCGTCAATAATATCAATCATTAGTAATTTGTAGGAATCATCTTTACAACGTGACATTGGAAATGATAACCATACAGTCCATAATTTTCCATGTTAGAATTTGTATCTTCGTTTGATATCATTTCTACAAGAAGAGTTATTGGATCGTTTGGTAAAGAAATATATACTCCTTATAACCTAAAGCTACATCTACTTTAATTTTAGTGAGCAAAAGAACTTCTGTTGACTTAAGAATTTGTGTAAGTGAAAAATTATATATTCTTATAAAACGATTCTTTCTTTTCCATAATTCTTTATGTAAATATCCAATAATAAAATGAAATGAAATTATTTGCAATGAGATTAATTAGAGAAACATTATCAGGGAAAGGTATGTCAATCTATACATTTTTCAAATCTTAACTTGGGCAGGGAATCGAAAATAGTGTCGCAACCAAGTGTACGAAGTGAATGAACTCATAAACTGTTACATCATCTTTATCACCTAACCGTATCCACAGGAAGCACACGTATCTGGTTTTGTATAGGAAAAGTTAATCAGATATTGTCATGTACAAAACATTTTTAAAAGAAAGACAAGCCAAGTGCTATCATTCTCTACAATGGATCTAATCATTTATGAACGATTTGTTTTATGTGATGTGGAATATAACAACAGGGAAAACATCGACTCAAATATAGGACAGGTTGCCGAATATTAAGAAACAATAATAAATAAACGAAAAAGATCTACATAGAATAAAAAAAAAAATTTAGTATAAATTATAATAAAATATATGAACACTTAAGAATATAATTGCATTAGCTTTAATTCCTCTCAGGTAAAGTGAATTCATGTAGTGAGGAGGACGTGTTTTCTAGTGCTCTGCATTGTGTGTGTGTACCTGAATAACAGTTCCAGTGTCGTCATCAGCATACCGTTAGGACGCCCGGTCCAGCCAGCGATAGCGTTGTATCTTTCGTTTGACCTTCCAGTCAAGCCGGATCAGTTTTAGTATAGTTTACTTTTATTTTATTTTAAAGTTCTTTTTTAAAAGTACTTTCGAACTTTTTTATTGATTTAGTGATTAGTACTAAGTAAATCATTTTTACTTAAATTTTACTGTTCATTAAAAATTTTAATGTTCAATTTTATTTAATTGTTAACAATTAAACGTAACAATGTAATCCTAACTTAGTATATACTTTGTATAAGTGTAAAAGTATATTCCAACAGGAAAGCGGTGACCGCGGCAGTTTTCTTGGATTTGGCTAAACCCTTTGATAAAGTTTATCACTCGGCCTACTATATAAACTCGCTCACACGATGGTCCCTGGCCGCCATGTCAACCTAATAAGGTCGTTGGGGATCCTTTTCAACTACCAGGGCCATAACCGCCGGGGTTCCCAGGAGGCAGTACTTTCGCCGATTTTGTACACTGCATATACAAACGATATGCTGTTGTCGGAAGGCGTCAAAACCGCTTTTTACGCCGATGATACGGCATATTATTACCTATCCCGAAATATGGATTACGCGGTCGAGAGATTCCAACGGCAGCTGGATTTAGTGGAGCCGTGGCTTGATATGTGGAAAATAAGGGTCAACAGGGGAAAAGTCCGTGGCCATGCTATTCACATACAAGCGACGCCCTCCGGCCAGAAATAAATTTCAGGGGATAAAATATCCTTTGAGACAAAAGTTAAGTATTTTGGAGTGGTCCTGGATAAAAGGCTTACCTTAAGGGAACATATAAAATATGTGACCCAGAGGGCAAAGGCCGCCAGGGCTTCCCTATACCCAGTGCTTAATCAAGCCACCCCCATTCCGCTGACGACTAAGATACTCATATACCGACTCTACGTTTTGCCAATTCTGACATATGCCTACCCGGCATGAGGGCTCTGTTGTGCTCCACGTTCTAGAAAAAGCTGGAGGCCGTCCAAAACATGGCGCTGCGGACGATTTTCGGAGCATCGTGGTTTGTCAGAAATGACACACTTCGCTACGATGCGGACATAAAAACCGTGTCGAAAGTGAGCATAGCACAGGCGCGTGGACTGTTCGGGAGAGCGGCCGTATCCGCGCACAGCCATCTCAGGGACATGTGCCAAGAGGACCAATGTTAGATGAACCACCGTGACGAGAGTTTGTTTATGAAAAACCAGGGCAGGAGCCTATACATACGGTGAGCCAACAGGGAACTCCCAAAAAAAGATAGCAGGCATTTAAAAACAGGGTCATTAAAAAGAGATGTGCGCGTAGTCTCATATTGCGTGTAAAGTTGTTCATAAATATACGGACATAAGGGTTTTTTGACCAAAATTAAAACAATTTTATTTACCCCATAAGGGGTAAATAATATTATAACCCCATAGAGGGTTATAACCCTAACTAGTGATTAACAAATAATTAAACATTTGGTGTGTTGTATTTTATTCAAATTAAATGTAAAATAAAACAAAAACTTGAACCAATATTAATTTAATCTACCCCATTATAATATCCTACAATGGTATAGATATATATAGATAAAATCTAATGTCCTTATAAGTGATTAATAATAATTGAACATAGTTTTGTATTATGCTCTCTACAGGTGTTCTCAACAGGAAATAGATAAGAAGCTGCTACGTGGCCGTACCCTTTTCATTATCTACAGTCAAGTTAGTAGAAGTCTTCAGTTAAATAAACAAAATGAAATAAAACATCATTTAAAACTTTTATTCAAAATCTATTGACTTGGTATTATGTTGATATTCACTATTGCTAACGGAAACATATGTTACCTGGCCAGGATTAACTACTAGTATACCACTTAATTATTCAAAATGATAAATTAAGTAAATTGTCATCTTTCAGCTTTTATTGAAAACATCTGAATCTAATCCCATACTATCCTAATTAATATTTTTCAACATAATTATGGTTTTTTGTGCGTGGGAACGTTAAGAACGATTTTGCTGTGCTTCATAAAAAATTTATTATGTAGGCTAGTTGAAACGTGAAAGATTTGCCATATTGTCCTTAACAAGGTCTGTTACATCTTTCCTGCAATACAGAACATGGCTTTTTTATGTCTGTTTCAGGTGAACTAGCACAATGACAGTGGCCACGCAATACCCCAAACCCTTTCCGGACAAACGTGTGTCTGGAAGCTTCTACCAAACACTAGGGCCCCCACGGAAGGCAAATTCCTGTTAGACTGAAAGGACAGATTGAATGGAAATACTGCTGAAAGTAGAAAGCACATAAATGCTTACTCTCCCCATATCAGCCCAAGTAAATTGTTTCTCATTGGTCTAAATGACCGGAGCGCAAAAACCAGGTCCGTCCATTAATAAAATAAAATCTATAAAAAACACAAATGAAAATCCACTAAACAAATGAAAACCCGCCAGATAAAATAGAAAGACACACCAGCAAGGGACATTTGTCCAGGTTCTGCAATTAGTAGTGAGAAACAAACTCCCACTATCCTTGCATTCCATTCAGTTTTCACACCACCCAGGAAGTAGCAACCATGGTGAGTTTAAAGCCTAGAAACACTTAAGGTGTATAATGGCTGTTAAAGATGTATGAAACACTCTCCTCACCATTTGCAATATAATTTGTCAGTTGATGCATCCAGCATCAAATTATATAACAGGCCATGGAACCTTTTCATCAAATGATACCAATAACTATTATTATCATTTTAAAATAACACAACAGTCATACATTACTGTATAGGGGTTTAAAGTGGTTTTGTTTTGTATGTATTATATGACTGCATGTTGTATGTTAGTATTAGTTCTGAAATGAGGTCCCATTTTCACACCACCCAGGAGTTAGCAACTATGGCACATTAAATTTTTTTTAAAAGTGAAATCTCTCCTAAGAGGTATGCTACAAAACACTCAACCGTTTTCTATTAATTTTTTGTTTCACTTTACAAATAATGATATTCTCAACTGAATTTTTTGTCTTTCCATCATCTTTCACACTGAAATAAATCAGTTTCATGTAATAAAACTTAGTGTTTTATAGCTTCATTGCTAATCCGATTTACATAAGTAGATTTTAAATAAACTTTAAACATTTCGTCCTGTTCCTTATCATTCAAAACCATTACCAATACACTTCTGTATTTAGTGAATACCGTTTTGACGTCCCATACAATTACTCTTGCGAACACTGTCTACTAATCTTTTTAAAAAATAAAAAATTGCAGTTGAAGTGTCATTAAAGACACTGATGAAAGTGAATGGATCCACTCATTCAATATGTGTTAACCAGAGCCTTCTCAATTAATATTATTTCTTCATAACCTCTAACACATCCTGTTGTGATAAGTGTCTATGAATAAATACCATACTCAATCCCACCTGACTATAACCTTGAACATGTTCAAACATGTTTATCGCCTACACACATACAAATGTTTTTCTAAGAATTAACTACCAAATATCTATAGAATTATCTACCAAATATAATAACTTCCAAATATCTACTAAATTATCAACCAGAAATGACATATCGGGTAGAATTTTGCACGAAATAATACGTAAAACAAATATTAGAAAAATATATTACAATCTTCACACCACCCAAAAGGTATGTAACAAGGCCGGTTGAGATTTTTGATTTTAAGGAGTGAAACCTCTCCCCAAAATTTACAGTATAAAATACTTGAATTAATTTTTTACAAACATAATTTTACATATTCAGTGATATCATCATCTTTCAAACCAAAGTAAGTTAATGAATGATGTCTTATGATTTTCAATTCGTATATATTTTTGGTAAATAGAGCAAATAGTCACACGATTCTTCTGATTCCATCAGTGTCGTACACAATAGCACAAATGAGAAATTCACTGTATTGTGTAAAAACTTCTCATATACAATATGTAGTCAATATCGAATTGGAGATCGCCTAACAATTTACATGGTAGCTTCTTTAAAAACAATCCCATTGTTGAAAGCGTTAATGAATATACCAAGCTGAACCAGCCAAGACAAAGCTTCCCAGATTATCCCAAGCCGCACCAGTGGCAAAAAGCTGGTAGTCACATTGATGCCCAGAGCACCAGGATTGACTTTCTATCTTTGGTGTCTGTCGAGATGTAATTCCGTATATTCTGGCAGTCCTTCCCAGCCTCTTACTGGCAGAGAGCCTCAAGGACCTCCTCCAGTAGTTGATGGAATGCCTGTTAAAATGTTTATTAACTCTGGTGTCACAGATTCTTTTCACAGTACTTAAATAAAACATTTATATATTATATTTCATATCACATTATTCAATAAAAATTAAATTATTAATGAAACTATGAATAGATACTTCTGCATTGTACGTGTTATCAAATGTACTGAAAAATAAAAGTAATGAATATATAAATTATAAATAAAGCTACCAGCTGTTGATAAACTAACTGAATTACATGTTTTATGAAATTATATAAAGAAAAAACTATGAAGAAAGAAACGAGACAGCTTGGTAATTTGTAAATATCAAAAAACACATAAGGCTGAGCAATGCCTAATGGCTACCATCCTGATATGGCAAGGGTGACTACTTTCCGCTTGCTGCAGTAGAACGCCTGTGCAGTCGCTGGCAAAATGGAGAAGCTATGTTGTTTTGCTAAAGACACACACCTGAAGCCAGGAAAATTGCTCACCCTAAATGACTTTTTCATAGACCGAAGGCAGTACCACAAGGACATCCCGGCAGCAGAGAAACTGCTATCCCCATCCACAGGCGAATAAAAGACAAACGGTTTGACATCTAAATGGAGTAGACCTGCGTTCATATAGAGATGTAGGCACGGTATACTAACTAATTTCAACGTACAACAGGTCGAACTTGGCGGTGATCTGAATGCTATACTGGAGAACTAGGTCAAGCCCATCATACTAATGAGCGATCAATTCCAAGCATCCGTCATGGAATAACAATATTGTAAATGCTAACAACAGAATGCTATTTCAGCAAACGCGTACACACGAGTACTAAACATCATAGGCCTCAAAACACCCACATTTATCCATACAAATGGTCGGTTGAGACAGTACGTACTCGAAATAGTGATTCTGAGGGCAGTACCAGTCCCGTACACGATAGAAACCATCGACCTCAGCTCTGATCAATAGCTGGTTTTATTGGAGTTGGGCCAAGTGGCGGGATTGGATGCTCTCCCTATACTAAAATGTCAGAAAACTGAAGATTCTAGAAGGTGCTCCAATGCATTTTTACTCCGACGGATTCAGAACTCCTGAGCATGCCAGAGGATATAGACATCTCAGTCGACTGCCAGCGAAACTCAACTTTAAAGTACTACGGAGAAAATGGCCTGCCTACTCCGTAGTAAACTCTCATCACACACCTTTGATGCAATATCGGAGAAATGTCAGCTCTGGAGGAGATATCACCTCACTCTGGCCCCCCAACAATAGAAGGGAATTTTACCACCATACGTTCAGGGTGAAACTCCTATTTACAAAGCTTTGCGAGATATCGTGGTACAAATACATTGCCTTGATATCCAATGAAGAACCTTCAGTAGTTATGCTGAATAAAAGGTTACGAGAAGGAAAGAAGCCCCGCCACCCCGTGCTTGGATGGCGAAGTCTTAAACTTTTCTGATCTGACACGACAGAAGTATTTGTGCCTGCCCAGTTCTCACACTACGCAACCCAAGTGTAAATTTCTCTCAATGATTACTTCAAACAGGTAATGCACACCTCACCGAGAAATAGGTCACATTTCGAAGGAGGTAATAGCGGCTAAAAAGGCCATAAGCCCTGATAAATCGATGGGGATAGATGGGATCGTACTTCTGATTATAGCGACCATCGCCACTCTATTTTCATCGATCCTGTACATAGCATACTTTCCAGCTTACTAGATAATGGCAAGGGTTGTATGCTTACCGAAACCAGGGAAAAGTTTACTTTTCTCCTGAAACTGACCAATTTAGCTCTTCCAGTGCTGTCAAACCTGTTCAACAGGGTTTTTCTCAAAAGACTCTAATGGTACCTGGGGCCAAAGATTTGGCCTAAACAGTGGCGGCTTGTAGCTAAAATTAGTAGGGGTGCTGCTCCAGAAAATATTTTTCTGGGCCTTTTCAAGGCCATGGTTAAAGATTTCTGTAAAATAAAACAACCTAAAAAAATTAATGAAATAGAATAGCTGGAAGCAGGATAATAAACTAATTCTACACTTTACCACATTCATGAATATGGTACACAGTTACGCATATTGTGCTTAAAAACCATAATCGGTTTAACTGAATAAGTAATAAAATGTCAATACAGATAACATTTTTTAGTATTATTAGATAATAACTTAATAAGATGTCCGCTTAAAAACACTACAGTCCAATAGCGTTTAATTTCAATTTCTATGTATAGAGAAACAAATAAATAATTAGTGTTCACTAATTATCTTCTCTTTCGCCCTTCGAGTGTGTTTTTGGACAGATTTGGCAATCAAAGAGCCCTTGATCTTCTGATTACTACTGAAAAAAAGACTAAATCACTTTCATATTCCTTCCAGAGACTAAACTAGAAAAGGTAAAGAACAAGGAATGTTCCACACACACACATGAAGTAAAAAAACACTACCTTCCACCAGCACGCCAGGGTCGGCACTGCGGGAGCGACAGTGCTCTCTCTCCATCGCAGCTATCTATGTGTGCATATGCACAACAGCCAAACACCATGTCTGGAACTGTGAGGAACACGGTTTGATATAAACATTTTCATATCTTTTTCATAAACTGGGGGATAGCTACTGACCACAATAGCCAGCCACCTACTGTGGTCAGTAGATGATCATCTACTGTAGTCCACAGAATTTTACAGGAGTATATATTTCATATAATACTTAAAGTTAATCAGGACATTAAGCTTAAGGATTATATATTGTACAAATAAAAAGAAAGAATTAAAGAAAAAAGGATTCATTATATTAAATATTGTCAATAATATCAAGTAGAAATAGGATGCTGCAGTTCCACAGTGCTTATACATGAGCTGCCACTGAGCCTCAATAATTCGGATATCAAGAGGGGCACTTGACGACTCTCCAGTTGGTAGACAGCACTGTCAAAGGCTTACGACATATAATGGTATTTATCAACATTCAAACTGCTCAAGTCATACTTACTGGGGAGACAACTGACCAATCACATGGGGAGATTGGTATCGTGGTGGGGGGGGGTATTGGTATCAGAACAGGGGGCTGTGCTTTCACCTCTGTATATGGCATATACAAACAACATGCCGCAGTCAGAAGGGTCAACATAGCACTCTACGCTGACAGAACAGCATTTTAGTACCTATCCCAAAATGTGGAACATGGTAACAACCGACAGCTGGACATGTGAAGCCATGGCTTGATAGGTGAAGAATCAGGGTCAATGGGGAAATCTGTGGTCATGTTTTTCACATACAAGCGATGTGCTCCAATCAGGCAACTGCAAATATCAGGGGGGGAAATTCCATTTGTGATGAAAGTTAAGAACCTGGGAGTGGCCTTGGACAAACGGCTTAAAAGAACATATAAATTATATGACCCAACTGAAATGACCACAAGACTCATGTCCAACAGTAAGGTTAACCAAAAGGTAAGATGTAAGGTTAGTTTAGTTGACATTTGCAATAAAACAGGAAACTAAACTTATAAGGTTTGTCATTCATCTACCAGCAATAGGGCCACAGTACAGATAGTTGCTGTGGAATAGGGTGTGCAACTATGAACACCTCTGGATAGGGAAAATCCCTTTCTTCATTTTTGCTTCAGTTCTGCTACAAATGCTTCAGGCTTGACAAAAGCGACCACACCAACAAGAACAACGTTTTCAGCCTTGCAGTCCCTCCACACCATCCCTAGGTATACCCGTATCAAGAAAAAAAATGTTGATGGTTGTTTTCTGAATATGGAAAACACTAGGCTGATCACTGCACACTCGCATACAGAAATGATTTTATTTAATATTAATTGTAAGTCCACCATGCTATGAAGAGAAGATAACAAGAAATATTGAAAGATAGACGGTGATGGGAAAGAAATCAAGCAGCTGTCTAAGGGAAAATGAAGAAGCCTGCTGCGATGCCCTCCAAAAGGCTCGCAGGTCTTCCTAAGGTTAAGGTAGTAAATATTAAATACAAAAATCAGGCAAAAAGAAGCAAGAAAATCCCACTACAGCCAACCCAGCTCAGCTGCTATAAGAAAAAGATGAAGTCAAAGAATCTACAAAACCTAGAATCACCATCCTTCCTTCACCTTACGACATGTGACTCCCTCCATGAAGGGAGTACATTGCACCTTCCAATAACCAGGGTCCCATCAAGTGTATTCCTTCTAGACTGAAAGGTCTTCAGTGTACAGACTGAAGGGGAATTGTGCCAGCCAGGAGAAAGATGCAAATATATTGCTAATTCCCTAAGAATAATCAAAGTTAAAAAAAATAACACTCAAAACCCGATCAACAAGGATCAGATTGCTATACTAGTAGTATCCTATTCTTCTGTAAGATAACAGAGTGCAATGCTTTTAGATTGATAAGAGAACATCTTTTATCTAAAGAGATGAGTTACAATGCCATTAAAGTATCCTTAAATACTCCCTAAAATAAATGGATGCCTGCACAACATATTCACACAATAATTGTCTTTTAAATATAACAAGTTGTAAATGAATTTATAATCGCTTATGACGACCCAAGTTGCTCAAATTAATCCAACTATATCAGATGTTTTGCTTTCTTTATTTAACACAGGTAAAACACCTGAGATTCTGGACAACTAGATGTCCTAGATAAGTTTTTTAAATCATATCATTCTTATAAAGTTAAAATATGCAGTATTAATGGTAATATTTAATTTATATAAAACATAATCACAATTCTTGTTTAACATCACATTTCATTTTAGAACTAGTACATCACTCATCTAGATGAATGGAAAAATTCAGGTTTACCAAACTTATACTTAAAAGAATTATTTCATACTTTAGGGGAAAAAAGGATTATAATGATCCAAACAAAAGTAAAAGAGATATTCTCAGTTTAAGAAAAGAAGACTAATAAATTAATAAAGGAGATGTTATTACACAAAGGAATAAATTATTCAATATAAGAAATAAATAGTTCAATCACAATAGATAATAATCTATTAAAACTTGGTATGTAAAAGAACAACTGAAAAATATAAATATGTACACAAATTATAAAAAGAATATAATTTTTCCTTTATTAGAACTATATAAACACTTCTTACAACTAAAAAAAAAAACAAAAAACAACCTATTTTACATAGTTTTCCCTTAAATGATGACTTGAAAAATGATGATTAACTCATGCCTTCCAGTGCAAAAGTTCCAAACAATTAATTAACACGAATTCCACAGAAAACAAACATCTCCACAAAAATTATATTAAATCAGCAACTGGAAAAAAAATTAAATTAAAGATAAATAATTTAAATACAAATCAATAAAATACAGTTCTGTAAAAATAAACAAATTAGCTAACTGTAATATTAGAAACTAAGAAATAAAAAAAAATTTTCAAAAAGATAATAATTCGACTTTAAATTTTATAAACACATTAAGATAATTTTATTTTCTGCCACATCTTTTGTAACAAATTCTTGCAGCTATTGAGCGTAAGCTTCTTTTATCAAGCATATTAAAACATGTTCAATAACATATTTTTCAAGGTTTTTGGATGATCAATACAACTTACGCTACATTTACTTCATCAAAGTACATTAACGTAAGTAAGTAAACGTAGATGTTACTACAAAGCACAATAATGACCAGTGAGTAGAGCAAAAGCTAAAACAAATTCACCTAAACAAACATTTCCGTACCTAAGAATATCAATTATTGAATAGTGTAAAGCAAAAATTCTGTAGATACAAGCTAATAATAAATAACCTAAATATTTTGCACCCTTCCTAGACTGAGTTTATATCACATCACAAAAGAAAACGCCTATCTTACTCATTTATCATGTGTCGCTCACTTGAAGGAAAAAACTGAATTTTATACTGGATTAAAATTTCTTTTTTGTATTAGTGATGTCAGAAGCAATTTATTTGGAGAATGCTTATAAGAATTAGGAAAAATCATGTTAAAAAATTTTGTCAACCCTCATTCCGATGTTATCAAAACGATAACATTTTTCCTCTCAACTGGAAGGTCCTGAATATATATATATATATGTGTGTGTGTTCTATTTGCCATTCTTAATATTCTATTTACCATTCATTGGCATTTCATCAATCTGTGTTGAATAATATTGTTCAATTTCATGAAGAATTCTGATGTCATCACTTTTGATAAAATTAATAGCAACACCCTTTCTGCCAAAACATCCTGATCTACCAATCCTAAAAAAAAAAATTAATAAAATACATTTTTAAAGATAAGAGACATCAATTTAATAGTAACAAAAAGTAACAAATATTTATTGAGAAATTTATCATTAATCTTACATAATATTAATTGTAATGGCAAGTATTGTATATTTCTCCAACCAGTTTTCCAGCTACTACCGGGTCTAGATACATGTGTATAGCAAATATAATTACTGCTAATAGCCAGACTTATTTGCAGATGTCGTGTAATATAAGTGTAAATGCACCACTAAACATGCTGGTATGAACAATGCTAAATAAATGCAATTAAATGAGTAGTTTATAGACTATTTTATCAATGTGCACTTATACATTTCACAGCTTATAAATAGTGAAAGTGGGCTAAATATCTAGCCTCTTTATCACATCAAATCATTTATACAAGACATCATCAATACTTACTATCATTTTTGCTTCTATTAGTTTTCTTTTACAATGAGTAATCCAAAAGTTTCATACTTTGAAATGTCCATCATTAACAAACTTTACTGATTATAAAAATAATATAGTTCGAAGCTCTGACGCTTCATAATTATAACAGAATATCTTTACAGTTAGTATTCAGATACTTAAGTATACATTTAGCATTTTTTACATTAAATATTCAAATGATTACAAAGTAGAAATAGACTGTTAATTTTTTTTTTAGTTCAACCTAAAATATACAATATTAATATTATTTAAATAGTTAAGAAAATAATGTACAATATTTACATTAGAAGTTAAAACTTGTTACAATTTAACATATGAACTAAGTTAAAAGTGAAATTCAGAGGCAAACTCTCAAAATCATTTGAGGTAAAAACAGGCTGCACAAAAACTTGGATGGATTCTCGCCACTACTACTCAAATGCACTTCAGAAGCGGTAATGAGGGACTGGCTCAAAAACTGCCCTCCAACTTGTTACAATATAACATATGAACTAAGTTAAAAGCGAAATTCAAAGGCAAACTCTTAAAATCATTTGAGATAAAAACAGGACTGCGCCAAGGCAATGGATGAACTCTTACCACTACTGTTCAACTGCATTTTGTAAACTGTAATGACAGACTGACTCAAAAAATGCCCTCCAAAAATAAGGAGAGACAAAAAACATAAAATAAAAACTGCCTATGTTTTCACTGTCGACTAGGCATTTCTGGCAAATTACATGGACAAAGCTAAAACACAGGCATTAGAACTCCATATTGCGAATAAAACTGGCCTCAAAATATCATTCAAAAAGACCTCTGTCTTTTTATTACCCAAATGTCCCAAAAAAAATTAAAAGAGCATTAATAAAGTCAAAATAGTAATAACCCAATTTAAATACCTTGGAGAAATAATAACAAACAACCTGAATGAAAAAACCTCCAAACTAGTTAAGGCACAAAAATTAACTGGTACATCCTAAGTAAAAAATGTTTATCCATAAATGCAAAAATAAGACACTACAGTTATAAAAACACTCTTCCACCTGAACAAACAATCAAAGACTGACTGACAGACTCCAGAAAATCAAAAAAACCTGCATCAACAAAAAGTACCAGAAAGATGGGCAGTCATGGATTGTGGCCAACAGTCATGTACAAAGAGTAGAAGCCATCACTAATACCACACATAAAAGGACACAAGGATTCTTTGGACTCATGAGGATGCAAGATTTGAGCCTTCTGAAACAGCTGGTACAGTACAATCTCGATTCAAAAAAGACAGAATGCAGGTAAACGATTAGCATTTTCTAATTTATTTTTTCATTTATTTCAGTTAATTAATAGAGGATCTGATGGAAATTCTTACACCAAAAGATACCAGAGACAAAATAAAATTAAATGAAAAAATCAAGGCCAAAAATGCTTGTTTCACACCCACAAGAAAGAAACTCACAACATGAACATTTTCAACACCAGAAAAGGCACGAGAGATTGGAACATATGAAAAAGTAATAGGAGGACCACAAGGCCTGAACAGTCCCTTGGAAGAGGCTTGGATAACTGACTAAAAAATGTAATCCTATGGGGTCAAAAAAGATGGAAGAAAAAACATTATCATGAATCAATTACATGATGTAATGCAAAGATGTTTTCTAATTTTTAAATAATTACAGTCATTATTTTAAATCAGAGTAAACACAGATTTTCAAGTGAAATCTATTATTATTATTTGTTTTTTTTTTTTTAAAGAATACTACTTTTAAAGTAATAGTTATTTCAGCAACTGAACTTTGGTATCTAGTCAGAATTTTAACTTTGTTACATCAGTTATAGTAAAGAAACAGGCTAAAAACCTGTTCTAAAAATACTCAAATGACAGAAAAAACTGTCACATTAAAATGTTAATTGTTTTTTTATAAATGTTTAACAAAGCTATACGAAGTTGAAATTGTAACATCAGAAAAACAGATCAAAAAGGATACTTTTTATATATAATTTTCTAGTCTGTTGTGAGCAGTAATAAGCAGTAATGCAAGAGAAAGCTATAATATGGTATAAAACTCAATTTTCCATCAATTGCTACTTATGAAACCAATTAAATAAATAAAGGAATAGATTACATCACAAAATCATCTGTTTAAATAGCACAGTCAAGAAAGTAAAATATTTTAAGTGCAAATGTTGCTAAACATTGTACATCCCAGAACAGAGTTTCTATCAAATATCTAATTACGAATGTATTGTAGTACAGCCATGTGTCTCATTTTCAATGTTATAACCAATCATGAAATGCTATGAACATCCTCTACTGTGATGTTCTGAGGAAGTTTTTTTAAACTTTTTAATCTTTTGGTCCTGCACAACCATCTACCCTCTTTCTTTAATCCAATGAATCAGATACCTTTGGTTGCATCCTACAGAATAAATTGTCATTAGTTAACCACTAAAAAGAACTCATCTGCAAAAATCAGAGAAGAATGAATAAAACTTGAATTTATACCTAGAAAATTTTTATTCAATATGAACACGAGTGAAAAAGCAACCAAAAAATTAAATATCAATTTACCTGTGAATGTACAATTCTCGGTTATTTGGAAGATCATGGTTTATGATCAGTGATACATGCTGGACATCAATTCCTCTTGCCCACACATCAGTTGTAATTAGTACTTGACTAAAAGGAAAAAAAAGTTAAGTAGACAAAAGCATTTTCTAGTATAAACTGCATTTTTGTTTTTTTGTTTTAAATCCAGCTTACACATTTATTCTCTTAAGCGTACCCAAACTAAAAACAACTTCTAATTAAATTTAACTGTTCAATATATTTCCCCCCACAAAATCATATATTTTGTGGGGGGGATCTTGGTGGTTTCAAAGGCTAAACAGAAAAAAGAGATATACTAATTTCTGAAACAAGGAATAGTAATTACAAATAACTGTTGATCATGTTAACAATCAACTTTTACATCCAAAATAGTTGATGGCTGTATATAAAGAAAAGAGATAAGAAAATATACTACCAGGATCATTTAAACATTTTCTCAGGCTGACACAAGACAGCATAGAAATGACCAAATTACTATGATATTTATCAAATACGATCCTTTGGTTGGAAAGCTACAAAGTTACAGCTGTGTGTATTTAGTTGCCTGTGTGTAATGAATGAGTAAAGAAAATAAATTTTGACATTTTCTGAAAAATTAATAAAGATAAAGTTCAAACTGTTATAAAGAACTATGTTTAACAGTATTTAATCCCAACAGACACACAAAAAGAGTTATATTCTACTTAATAGATACTTCTTTGTTTATGTTGGAAGAAAGTAGGCTTCTGAATTTAAACATGGAGATAAATCCACTCAAAATTATGAATGCTTGGGACACAGAAAAATCACTATGAGCGATGAAATTATCACAAAAATCAACAATGCCATATCAAATGATTGCCAACTTAAAGTACAAAAGCTTGCTGACATTCTAAATATCTCAATAAACTGGGAGCATGTTTTCTTTAATGTTATTGGCTATTAAAAAGCCTTCCGCTTGATGGGTGCCATGTTCGTTAACACTTGATCAAATATGCAGCTGATTGATCACTTCCCAAAGGTGTTTATTAGACCTAAACATGACTCCACTGATATTTTTCAACAAAGAAAGTGAAAACAGTTCTACTTGTAGGGAAGGTTATGGTATGATTTTTTGGGATTCTTATAGTGCGATGCTCATAAACTACTTGGTAAAAAGCAGGTCAATCACCAGAGAGTACTATGTTTCACTACTGTAGCAATTAAAGGGTGCTATTCAGGCAAAATGTTCACATCTAGCCAAAGAGAAGTGCTTTTTCACCATAACATAATTTAATAATTATAACTCCTAAAATAACCTCGAAAACTGCATACACAAAAAAAATCTGTGAGAACAATTTCCTACATTTTTCTAAACATCTAAATAAGTTTCTCACTGTTTAAAAAAAGTTCTTAATAGAATAATTTTTTTTAAATTAAAGATATTTAATACTAACTTTTTTATAACTGTTACAAAACATACAAGCTCAAACTCATTTGATTTCTTTCATTAGCAGATCATATCTATAATAAAGAAAAGTAAATGGTAACCTTAATAAACTGTTTTAATGGTCATTATTTTATATTAGTCTAAACTGAGCTCCAATTCATTTTTCCTAATTCCTTCAATGATCCCTATAAGCATTCCTAGAATCTTTAAATGACATTAATCTAGAGACTAAATGCTGTATTCAGTTACGTTTTTATAATACTTTCACTTTCTGAATATTTATTTTTTTAATTTAATGAATATAAGTATTGGATTTAGTATTTTACATACCAGGGAAATAAAATTAGAAAGAATAAAACAAAATACATACCAAATACTCTACCAGGTGTTCCAGAAACAACATGCTGACCATAATCCAGTTTTCGAAGATCCTCACCTAATCCTGCATGACACTGAACATTCATAAAATCTCCTAGGGCCAATATTACCTGAATTCAATTAAAAATAGAATATACTGAAAAATAGCCATGCTAATTTTATCATCAATATTAAATTTAGCATTGCAATCATTAGTTATGGTCAACAGTTAAACACTGTTATACTATTCTAATTGTACTATATAAAAATGGAAGATGAAATGTGGTGAACTGGAACAATGTACCACATCCCAGACAAAAATGTATAAAAATTGATCACATGGTTGTCTCCTACAGCCTGTTCTTTTCTGGATTTATGTATGAACAATACTGTTCATAATTTTGTTGGATTCGTTATGGTTGTTTATAAAGGAAAAGAAACACTAATTGTCAATGAATTTCTGAGAATTTTTTAAGAAAATTGAAATTATCACATGACCTCTTAGTTACGTATTTTTAAATATTCACTCATTCAGTTTTAATATTTATCAAATACAAAAAAATATTTTTGATGGTACTCCTTCTTCAAACAAAAAGAACAAAACTAGAAAAATATAATGAAGAAATTTAATTTTTCACTTATAAATAACTAATAAAATAGGATATTTTACATCATTCTTATACAGTTTTTAAATATTGAACACATGGATCATGATTAATAATGAGGGATAATTTAAATGCTTTAAAAAATTGATAAAGTATCAAAAAGCCAAATTCTCACATGAATAGCATGTACAAAAACAATTCAAAATTGCTTATTTGGATATGTTGAGTATAAAAAATTTGAATAGAAATCTGGAGACTAATAAATGTAATGTAACAACTAATCCTATTATGAAAAATTGCTTCTCTTTTGTATTATGACAATTTACTAACATATTTAATGCTTCAAAATATGGCAGATTCAAAAGTGTAAACTTTGAAAACACCTGTCAATCTTCTAATATTAAATCATTTAAGAGGATAATGGAATGATGTGTTTTGAAAATATATGTGTTTTGTCACACTAACATATTTTTGTTTTTTAGTGAAATTTTTTCCAATCAACATAACAAACATCAAATAGCAGCTACAACTTAAACTGACATAATAACATGAACTAAACACACGTTGAAATAGAATATACTGCATGTATAATGTGCACTGTATATGTCCAATCTTAATACGAGGGTGAATCAAATACAAATGGTAATTTTTTTTAATAAATTTATTTATTAATAATATACACAATTAATACCTTCATCGTTTCTCTATATAGTCTCATGCACAATCTACACACTTTTGCCAATCACTTGGAAGCTTGAATATTCCTTGTTCATAAAAATTTGAAGACGAGTTGTCAACCAATTACACATGTGCTCCTTTCCTTGACTTCTTCACTGTTTTTGAATCGCTCCAAGCGATTCTTTCAAGGGCACAAAAAGAATAGTTACAGGGTGGTCAAGGGTTTCCCAGTGCATTTTTTCTAATTTATCCTTATCAAAATCGCGGTGTGTGGCCTGGCATTGACTTGAAGAAGGATGACATTTTAGATGGGCATACCCAGTCTTTTGTTTCAGTAGGCAGCTTTTGTTGACTGTAGCAGCTGACAATAGTAAGTGGCATTCACCGTTCATTGATTGTTTAGAAAATCAATGAGTAAAACTCACCTTGAGTAAAAAAAAAAATCATTGCAAGAACTTTTCCAGCTGACAGACAGTTTTTGGCCTTTACTGGGGGCCAGCCCTCATCCTTACTTGCCATTTTTGACTCCGAGTGTAATGATGGACCCATGTCTCATTGCATGTGACAATGCGCCTCAAAAAATTGTCCCCTTCTTACCGAAATTGAATCAGAAGTCTTTCACAGATCTCCAACCTGACCTGTTTTTGGTTTTCGGTCAACAACCTCAGAACCCATAGAGCACTAATTTTTCTTAATCCAAGATGAGTGATAATGGATTGAGCACTCCCATTGCTGAACCCACTTCTGTTGGGATTTCCTCAACAGTGAACTGGCAATCACCTTTGATAAGCTCTGGAATGACATGAATGTTGTCGGCTGTGAGACTTGACCTTGGGCGTTGATCATGACTTTCGTTTGCTACACTTTCTTGCCTGGCCCATGTATACACTCAATTCTGGGACAGTGTAGCATTCCCAAACTGTACTTTTAAATGAGTTAAAATTTCCATGGATTTAACGCCTTCATTAGTTAAAACTTTATGATTAAACGTTATGCAACAGACAGAACCTCTTGCTCACTCATGGCTGTACAGATGACAGAAAAGAGTAGAGGAGCTAACCAAACTGGTTCCCTCTCTCTAACACACCAAACATAAACCCCCCAATCCGCCATCCAGCTCGAAACTGCTTGCTGTGTAGAATAGCAAAATTACCATTTAAATTTGATTCATCGTTAAAACAATCAGAATGGTAAAACGGAAAATTTAGATCAAACACATTCAAGAAAGTAATAATTTAAAAAAAATTATTTTATCAAAAGAATATACAGGTTAGAAATTAATCATATAATTAAATTTACAATACAAACAACAAAAAGGCCATAGAAATTAATGTTTCATAAGAAAACAAAAGAAAGATAAAAATTAATTAACAAGTATTAAATTAAAAATATTATTACTTATTTTTATCCGCCCTAATCGTGACTATTGGTTTTATGGTAGTAATATTTTCTTAATTTTTTAATGTTTAAAAGTAACAAATTAACAAAATACTACACTAATTACAAATAAAACAGTAAACAAAAGCCTACATTTAAGAAATTAAAAAAAATGTATCATATTCAAATTAGTAAAAATTTAAAGGGGATCAAAAAACAGAATAAGATACTGTGTAATAAAGAAAAGAGAATAGTATAACCATAAAGCAGACAATATTGTTCATTTCATGAGTAGATAAGTATGAGGGACATTCAAAAATTAAACAAACATTTTTAATGAAGGAAACACGTAATTCAGGCAATTGAAACTGTTGTAAGTGTTAGTTGGCAACCGGGGAAGAGCGTTCGTCAGCTGTAAGATTAATATTTACCAAAACAAACTTTTAAAGTCTTAGTTAAGATGGCATATCTGCTCTGACAAAGTACTTTTGAAGAACAGTGTTTTGTGATCAGATTTTTCTTTCGGAAAGTGTACAACCGTCAGAAATATTCTTGGATGAACAAAAATATGGCAATAGTTGCATGAATCATGCAAGTTTTTAAGTGTAGATGGATAAAAGTGGCTGCAAAAGCATGACCCCCGACAAGCACCGCTCCAGGTGTGTAGTAACAGTGTCGACCTCAGCATTAGATTCTCATATTGATTCACTTATCCAAGAAGATAAATGACTTACAGTTGAACAAATTGCTTAAAAATGTTGAATAAGTGTTGGCACATCCTGACCCGATAGAGGAAGACACCCACTATATGACAGTTTCAGTCGCCACGCCACCCATTCTGTACCTATCCTTTATGGGCTTTACTGGAGGTCATCTTCAAAACCTTGGCAAAAGGCATCTCTCAGCCTTGTTCTTGCCTCAGTCAGGATGCCACTAATGCAAATGCAATGACATTCCCATTCCCATCAATTACTATTATCCCACAGGAAAAAACCCATATCTGACGTTAGTCTCAAACAAGACTGAGTAAACAAAATAAAAAAAAGGAACTGAAATCCACTACCAACCCGAAGGTAATAGAAATAAGTTCATCTTGCAATACAATAAAACAAAATGAAAACAACAATCAAACTACAGAAAACAAACCAACAACAACAAAAACTTAGCAACTACAAAACAAAAAAATAAGGCAGAAAAGCCTATACGGCACCTGAAATCCCCTCGGCAATCCTTTCTTTTGCCAAATAGTATAAAAAATTCTCAACTATTATCCATTTGGCCCAGTTTCACCTATTGCCACAGAGATCCAAAGCCGATCCAATAGATAGTCTCTGTGGTCATCAACTCATACTTGGAACAAACATACAGAACATGATGTACATCTTCTGATTAACATTCTGGATACATTCTTGAGTCCACGAGGCTGAATCTCTGCAGCCTGTCCTGGACCATGTGTATAATGTCAGTCCTCAGCCTCATCCCATCTGGCCTACCACAAAGTATTAACATGTTGTTCGATTTCTTGAACTTTGTCAGAGTTAACTCACCTAATGTCTTGTCAACATAACGCTGTTGCCAGTCTGATGCAATCAAGTCTATTGGTTTCGCACCTGCAATCATCAATGTATTTTATGTGCTGGCCTGCCATCAAAACACGAACCCGCCACCTCACTGCCAAACAGCCTTTGAGCAGCATCATAGTGATCTTCCCTGTGGTGAAGGTCATCTTATCTTATGTTGATGACATCACAACTCAAGTACCCTGAAAGCCTGAGTGGCTTGGAGCTCAACCTACCTCCTCCACGAGCATCCTTCAACCAGCAGGAGCCCATCATCAGCATAAGCCATAATGCGACACCTGCTGGGTCACAGAAGAGAATCAAACTCCACCATCCAAAACAAAGGACCCAACACACTGCCCTGAGGACACCCCTTGGACAGCATGTTGCCTACATCATGGCTGCCCTTGCAGAGCAGCAAATCCCTATCACTGAAGTAACTTAGCATTGTCTGCAATTCACTCACAGTGTATTCTCTTTTTTGCAGTTGATAAATGGCCAAAGACCACCACAAATTGTTAAACACCTCTGAAATGTCTAGGAAAATTCCCAGAACATATTCCATCTCACTGGCGCTTACCACACTCCTCACATGGAGTATGGTGTCCTCAGTACCTTTTCCAGGACAAAACCCATATTGGTTCTCCATCAATAAGCCACGCAAAGTTAACCTCTCATTTATGCAAAGGTAAAGAACCTTTTCAAAGACCTTACTAATAACCAGCAGCAACGTAAAGGGCCTATTCGACGAACAGTGGGATCCTTGTCGCCACCTTTAAACAACAATTTAACAATCCCCTTCTTCCAACAAACCACGAAGCATCTGTCAAACAATTTACTGAAAAATACATGTGATAATTCTCACACTCACTCCTATCAAGTAAATAAGGAGTTCCACCGTTACTCCATCAGATGACTTGACACACCTCAGTCTCAGTAATCTCCAAAGACAATGCACCTCCACGAATATGAGCAAACTGACACCGCACCCACAAATGGTATGCAGTCTCCCCAGCTTCGTTGTCATCAAGCAGTAAATCATCAAGTAATCTGTGCAAGATTCCAGAAGTAGCTGAAATCTCACCAAACCTGGTTGAGAGAGCAGACAGAAGAATGTCTTTCCTTCATTTGTGTCCCACAATCCTATATGCGACTCCCCAGGGATCCTTGTTCCCCTATTCATGCACAAAGGAACACAAGGAATCCCTCTTTACCATACAACTCTTATGAAAGTAATGAGATCTGCAGTCCCAACATTCAGCAACAAGGACTGCCACCCTCTCAGGATTACCCTTACATTGAGACACTCTCCTTAAGCGACACACAACCTGTTTTACAGCTGACAATTCCCTGGACCACCATGGAGCAAGCGACTCTCGACCTGAACTAGAGGGAATCAAGCAGTCAGCAGCGTCGATGAAAGCAGCTGAGAACTCTCTGCCAGGTCCTCCAATTCCAAAAATTCCAGACCCAAATCCAAAACTCGAAGTTTGGCTGAAAGAAAGTCAATAAATTTCCTCCAGTCCACCCACCTGTACAGGAAATGATTCCATTGAACTGCAACATTACATCCGTAGTGCTCCCTTGAACCACTAACAATCTCATAATCAATCGATGATCGCTTGAGCAATCATCCACCATCTTCCAGTTACAGCCATAGGCAGGAATAAACCTACCAATGGTAACATCAATGTTCATTTTACCAAACAACCAATGCCCATCATACCACACCTGTATAGGTGGGCAACTCACCAGGTTCACTGAATAACTGTAGACCACATTTGGCTAAAAAGCCCTCTACTAATTCACTGCCATCATTGATGAAATCGCTATGCCACCGTAGTGATTTAGCATGCACATCCACACTAATAAGGAATGGACTGGTACCAGAGAATCTAAGGATTTTTTCCCAGATCAGCAGGGTCTCTATACTGAAAACATGACATTTTTAACATCCACACAGCAACAACATGATGATTATTAGACAGCTGTCAAATGAAGACACAATCTATTTCCCTTCACCAAACGACAGCCCTCTGATAAAAACTACATTCCTTACTATTCACAGAGTGCTTGGACTCCTTCTGAACACGCTTGCAATCAGCACAAGTCGGACCCTCCCACTTTTTCAGACAATTGTCATGCTTGTGACCATCCTCACCACAATGAGCACAGACTGCAGGATGATTACAGAATTTAGTCCTGTGACCACACCTGCAGCACCGCTGGAAATCTAAAAACTCCTTGACTCTACATGAAGAAAAATTAACAAATCTGCCCCTGTTAATGAAGCTGTGAAAAAGAGTCGGACTGACCTTGAAAATTCCGTGGTAACACTCAGCCTCGCACCTACCTGATTTGAACAATAGTCAACATTCAAACTTTGATATCTTCAGTCATCTGAGTGTTTTGCTCTCGGATAAGAATCATTAACTCCACCTGAGATGGAGTGTTGACACAATTCATCATTCAAAACAAACAACTGCAAAAAGACTTGTGCAAGGTGGGTTCTCAGAGAACTTACCATTCATCACAAAACCAAGAGATTTTGCATTTGCACCGAACTCAAAAATTGTTTCAATAACGAAGGTGAAGTATTTTTGGACAGGATTTTAACTTGTGATGAAACTTGAATAATCATTTGCACCGAAGTCCAAGAATCAAAGCATGCAGTGGAAACACCCTGAATCACCTGTCTGTAAGAAATTCAAAATGAAGCCATGGCTGGTAACGTCACGTTAACCATCTTTTGGAATGCCTATGGTCAGATTTTCTGTGATTATTTGGAGGAACAAAGCACTATCAACAACCTATACTACTCAACCAATTAAGAACAAAATCAAGCCTGCGTTAAAGAGGAAATGTTCAGTACAGCAAAAGAAAGGCGTGCTTCTTTTTCAAGAAAACCCTCGACCTCATATAGCACAAATGATGCTGGAAACTATTGGGAAAATGGGTTGGTAGATCCTACCTCATTCTTCTTACAGTCCTGACCTTGCCCCTTCAGATTTTTATTTGTTTGGTTCAATGAAAGAAACTTTGCGTGGCATCAAGTAATGACAATGAAGAGGTAAAGAAAAAAGTACAAAACTGGCTTCGTGATCAAGGTAAAGAATTCTTCACTGGGGGGATAAGAAGATTTGTAAAAAGATGGGATAAGTCTCGGGAATTATGTGGAAAAAAAGATAAGAAATTATTTTTGCTGTATAGCTATTTGTCTGTTTATTGAATGACCCTCATACTATTCTATTTTCTTTATTACACAATTCTTTTCTTTAATATTGTGTATATATGCTTGTGTAAGAATGAAAAGTATATATCTCATGTAACATAATCTTGATATATCAACATTGCCATGAGAACTAAACAGAGAATATCCAGAAATTATCACAAAACCCAGTAGTCTACATCTGCTGATTCCCATTTATACTATGATAAAAATTATACATTAAAGTTATCTAAAAATCAAAATTTAATAAATATTTCATAATTATGATAAAGGTATACTTGCCATTAGGTACAGTATATTTATATTAATTACTTTATCACTCACAAAAAAAAAAAAAAAAAAAAACTTGTGCCACCAAAGCAATTAACAATTTAGATGTTTTATTTGATTACTGCACCCACATAAAATATCAGAATTTCTTTTTGCAAGATTTCATAAGTTTTACTTTTTATAAATACTTTACAGATTAACTTTTTTTTAGCCCCAAATTCCTGTGAATTTTTTTCAATAAGACTAAACTGTAAATACAAAGACTAATTAAGCATAAAACTAATTAAATAATTTTTTTTTAAATGTTATTTTATAAAAAATAATTTCTTAATGATTACTAATTATTGAACTATATACAAATACAAACCTTCTGTATTTGTACAGCCAATTCTTGACTGGGTGAAAGGCATAACACCTGCGTATCTCGTAACTGTGTATCCAATGACTGTAAAATAGCAATAGAAAAAGTCGCTGTTTTACCAGTACCAGACTGGGCCTGAGCAATAACATCTCTTCTGTATAGCCAATGGTTTTTCAAAACCTGAAAATCAGATATCATTACATCACTTAACGTACAATGTACGTACTCTGACAAACTCAAAAATAACAGAAGGACAATTTATTTATCATATTAAATTAATGATTAATCACTGATATTATTTTTCTGATTAATCTAATGTGATTGTAATCAAAATGCATTAAATTTTAAATTAGCTGTGACACTGAACTCTGAAACTGACTTCAGTGTATAATTAAAATATTAACAAAATAGTAAACTTTATTTTAAAATCAACAGAAATCTTCTTGCTATATGTATAAATTTCATATTTCAGTCTCGTTCACAAACAAATATAGAAACTTAAAACATTCAAATATTGTATGACAATATAAGACAACCATTATAATATAATTTTATTTTTTGTATTGTAGCATACATCGACAAAAAGTAATTTTATAATACTGTCATGTTAAAAATGAAACTTTTCCAAATACAGAACCATAGACTGTATAGTCAATAGCAATCAAGAGAACAAAGGTATGATAAGAACACAATTTGCTGGACCATTTAAACCAACTGGACTGGAAGCAGTCAGAAGGCTGAATCTTATCTCTGCTGGTGTTGGATCAATTCCAGCGTAATTCACGTTAAAAAACTAAAAAAAATAATTAGTATTGTACCAATACACTTCTAATAAAATGCACAATGTAACGCAAATAACAAAAGAAATTTTCAAAACCTCTGAACCAGAAATATATCAGTGAAAGCTACTCTTTTCATTCATAGAAAAACACTTTTTACAACTTGTTGCTAATGTCTATCTGATAAAGATTATTACTGTACAGATATTAGGTTAAAGAATTACTTTTTCTCCTCCACAATGGTTTTTTAAGAATAACTATTTAAACTCATTAAGAAAATAATAATTATTTTTCAGTAACTTACCTACACATTGATATTAAAAATTAGATGTTTTACATGTAAGAGATTTATAACAACACTGTTGTTACACACTGCCATTAAAAAAAAGTATATTACACTTCAGGAGACTAAGAAGTATTTATATCTTGTAGTAATTGCTCAAACAAATCACCTCCCTGATTTTGTTGACTCCACATAAACGAATCTAAAACTTTTCTATTAGTGTCGCATTCCTTTCTGTTCTGTAATTTGGCAGATGACCACATTGACTCCACTCGGTAGGTGTGAGCCCTCGTCTGCGTAATTCTCTGCATGGTTTACTGTAAGGGGCTGAAAATTCATTTTCATCTTGATAAGATGCCCACATATCTGAAATGATCGTTGTGCCCGGTCTAATACATTCACAAATTACTTTTGGCAATGTTTCTGCTGTACAATCAGGAATCGCGTTCAAAAAACATTCAAATCCCCATTGCTGTAGATAAATCCATCCAACATTGTACTTGCATCTGGAGAAACAGTATTCATCTAGTTTAACTGTTGTGTTTGGACCACCTATTAATACCGGATTCTGTATCAAACTGTCTGCACACACTTCCCACAGGTAGTTTTTCCAGTCACTGACAGCATCAGAACTCATTCCTAATTCTTCTGTACAATAAGCAGTAGTTGTATATTGCTTAGTCCATGGATAAATAAATAAAATGATCATGTCAAATGGTAATTTACTACTCTCTAACCAAGTGTTCTTCCTGAGACCGATTTCAGTTCTGCAGCCGGTTTTGCTACACCTCCTTCTATAATTTTTATCAGAAAGATGTAATATCATCTCATGCCTGTTACTGCTATGCTGAGGGTTATTAACAATCCCTTTTAGTTGTGAAAATTCAACGCCTTTCTCCTTTGAATCATTTTCCTAACTAAATGAAAGGACATCTTCACAGTGCAATAACTAGGCACACAACTGATTACAGGCAGCAACACCAATGTCTAATAATATTTTGCAATGTTGTACTAAGTAACCAGACATGTTTAAACATGACCAACTAGTTTAAACATGAGCAATTAATAATACATAACGTAAAAAAAAAGAAAAGACCATTGTGGGGGAAAGCAGAAAAGACTCCCAATTTTATTCATACAAGGATCTAATTCAGTTTTCAAAGAGAATCTTTTATTTAAGCAATATTTGAATTACAGCTGTTTCCCTCTACTTCATAAACTTAACTGTAATTTTTTGAGCAATGGTAACGTTGCTGCTTAATTTATGAAAGAAAATATCCTAACAAAATACAAGAAAGGAGAAAAATTAACCTGAAACCAGCAACCTTGGAGTATTAAGCAATTGTGTTTATAATTGTAGACTTATTTTCCATTGCTGATTGACACAATTTAAGCCTATTAAATTCTATATTAAAAGTACAGTTGGAAATGCACTAGTAGAATTTAGTTGATTATTTATATACCATTTTTTGTTTTTTCTTTTATTTTTGTTTAAAATTTGTTTAAGTATGCTAAACTTCACTATTTGTTTTCTCAAATATGTATGTATTTGTGAATACATACGTATATATGTATGGATTAGCAACTGCAATTACCATTACCGCCTTGCCAGGCCTGATGTAGCAGCAGACACAGTGCAATGCAAGTGTAAATGTACCAGCGAACATGTACCCTTTAACAGCCATAGGTCGATCACTGTGATGTGTGTGGTTAATTGAAACCCAACCACTAAAGAATACCAGTATCCACAGTGTAGCATTCAAATTCATATAAAAGAAACTGCCTTCTAGGACTCTAACCTTAGAACTCAAAAATCAGCTGATTTTGTAATGACGTGTTTAACCACTAGATGACTTCAATACTAAGAATATAATTAATCTTTAGATATAGGAAGAGTTTTAGTATGAAACCTTCAGTTTTAGAAGAAGGTGGGGGATTGTCTTCTGCAAATCGGTAAATTTGCAGCGAGCGTAGGTCAAGTTATATTTATAAAACAAATATTTGTTTATTTATGTTAAACTATATCGGCCCATTTTCCACCGAAATCCGATTGACTACTTTGGTTTTAAATAAAGCTGTAGCTGTGGTGGTGTTAATACGTAACTACCAGCCAAACTGATGACTGTGATATCAGGTTTAAAGCTCTAAAAGACGCCCTCTGATGAAGCCTGTCAGGGCTGCAAACTGAGGAATTGCTCAGGCTCTAAAATTGAGTAGTCTCCTAAATGTTCAGAATTAAGAATCTCTGCCAAAATTCTTATAGTCATTATAACTTAAATATTATGGTTGATATAATATTTAGAGCATAATCAACGAGATAATTCTCCCATTTGTGAGTAAAGGAATGTTGGTACGTTGAAAACTGCTGTCAGAAGCTGTTTTTATGATGATCCTTCAACATGGAAGAAAATGTCTAAATGCACTAAACATGCATATTTATTTTTATATATGGAAAGGACATTTTGAAATAGCTCAAAGAATTGGGATGAAATTTTGCTACACTTCTACAAACTGTTATGTTATGGCTGTTTATATTGTAAACATCATATATATATATATATAAAACGTATTCCAAAATAACATACAAGTTACAATATTATATAATATATAAACTGCCGATTTCCGTGGCGGAGTGGATAAAATAATCATATGTAATTCAAAAAGAAAAAAATTAAAGGTGAATTAATAACAGTACGCATATAATTTATATTAATTCAATAACTAAAATTATAAACTCCACAAGTCAACCAAATAAAAATATTTTGTTTTTATGAAGTACTTTCCAAAACATCTGAAAAAAGCAAATACTAATTATGATACAAGCTACAAAACGATACCAAAACCGGTCGCAATTTAACTGTTTTCACACTAAACAAGCAATTAATGTTAAATTCAGTAACTGCCTGCATTAACGATTTCTTAAAATTTTCACGTAGTGACCAATTTTGGTTGCCGTAAGAGACGCCTACATAACCTAACATTACCATCAATTTTTCCCAGTACTACCAAAATTTGAATATGTAACTAACATCTGCGACAAATACAGTATTTCAAAAAAATATTTCTAACCATAAGCGTAGATTCCTCGCAACAGCTCTTCCCGCAAGCCCATAGTATCAATTGCACAAATGGCTTCGACATCTTCGCTCGTTTCAAACTCAACGTTGGATAAATCTTAAGTAACAACACGCCTGACACGAGTTTCTGACATTTTTAAGGAGTAAAATCAAACCGTACACTAGCAGCGAGATGTATTATCAAATTCACAATAACACACTCATCTAATTCAAACAAAATAATACAACTTCCTACACAACCTCAGATGTGCATCAGAACAGCACGAAGAATTGTGCCACAGCCACTCAACATAATATTTCGTCTTTGGATGGAAATATGCTGGATTTCGTTTTTTTTTTATTACTGAAATTCAATGTATGCAATTTAACAACGTTAAGGCGACAAACCTTGTATATTGTAAACGGCTTAAGCCTTAAAATACTATATTCAATAAATTATTTTGGTTAATTCTGTTCCATATTATAAAGTTTTATTCAGCTGCATATATAAGTTTTATACAGCTGCTTATCCAAAAATTGTAATTTGGAAAGATTATTGAATATATTTTTTTGTATTTGTTTTATCAGCATTTGACGTAAATTGAGTTTAAAAGATTGATTCAGTAAATTTGCTCTTTTTAAAAATGATATCAAGAGTGCCTACGTTAAAATTGAAACGGAACGTTTAAGAAATGGTTGCCGCAGGGGTGTGAAGGGTTAAGGAACAGTGGAAAAATGAAATGTTGACGACGAGCGGTCCGTCTTTCGTGAGAATGTCGTGTTCGGCGTAAAACGTTACTGTTGATATCTTGTACTAATTGTAGTAATTACATCTGTTCACTTTTAACGTACCTTAGTGTATGTGTGTTAGTGAGTTTAGCTTATCTAAAAAGTGATATTTCTTGTTTTATTTAAGCAGGTGGACAGCGATCATGTAAACTGGGATTTTTAGCACATAGGCTTATGCTATCAGAAGATGGAGCACAACTTCTGTATAGTTCTAAACTTTTTCTTAAGCCTGTTACTCTGGCGATATTGACCTCATAACATGGAATAAGAAATGCGTATACAGGAAATTAAAGCGAATACAACATGTGCCAAAATGACAGAAGAAAAAAGTATGAATGGAGACATATCCAGTGGCATAAAAAAAGAGTTTGTATCATCGGAAAGCACTAATGGCCCATCAAGTCCTAACCTAACTGGGGAATCGGAGAGTTCCAGTTCTGTCGGAGGTGGAAGATTGAAATTTTTTAAAGGTATTTAATTTATGAAGTTAAAAAATTAGCAAAACTCGATGTGTATTATCGGTTAAAATAAATTTTAGAATTGGTCTTTCTGCGGCGTACTATTTTTGTTTATGACATGTTAACGGTTATCAGTAAATGTGTTAACAGTACTATCGTACTGATTAGTATTTGTATATATTAAAATAATAATTTTATGCTTTGGATGAATAGTGTCATTTGTATTTTTCATTAAATTTTGAGTTACTTTGTAGTTTACATGGTTAGCGTGTGTAGTGGTTTTTACTCGTAGGTGGATGTGAATTATTCACTTAAATTATCATTAATTGTTTTGTAAAAATTGTCTAAAAATTCGTTGGTATATTGCGAAGGTTAGGTTCAGTTTGTTTATCTGCTGGTTTCTTAGAAGAATAAATTTTATATACTTTTAAAACAAATTGAACCATGCCTTTTATCATTATGAAGATTTTATACTTATATTAATCGTCTATTTATGAATAGCTTATTTCAGCCTATATAGTTAAAATTTAGGGTAACGTTTGAGTAAAGGAATTGTATTGTCATTTGAATCTGCCTAATTGTTTAAAACGACAGAGGCTTACAGAAAATTCTGATACAGTTAAAAAATCATTTCACTTATATTTAAAGCCTGGTTCATCTTTAAAAAGTTACTTTTATATATACGATTGATCTGTTGCAGTATACTAAAGGTTATAAAATAATTTATCTCAAGAAATCAGCCTTATTAATCTTAAAGTATAATTGTTGAATGCTTCTTGCTGTTAGTGGTAAATCTGGTTATTATTTTTTTTTTAAATTAATGTAATAATTTACATTTGTAAATAATGGTCAAGAGTGTGTTGTTATATTATACCAGTTATATATTTTAAACACTGCAATCTATAGTTGATAGGATTCCACCATAGTAGCCTAAGTGTAAATCAATGAATGGACTTATCCAAATGTAACAGAATCAATTTTTCATATTAATGTCTTGCCAATATTTTTTAGTACTTAAAAAAAATCAATTAGGAACATAAATCATTAAAACTAGAAACACATTTTTTTTCAATTTTTCTTGAATAAGTAATTATTTTTCTGAGTACACTAATATTCTATAGTGCCTCTTTATAAAACATGTTCTACAGGTAGCTTCATAACTATTCCTCCATAACATTTTTTAAAAAGTAGTATTTTTACCATTGGTATTATAAGTTAAAGAAAATTATGATATGTTGTTTTAAAAGCAGTAAATTTAATTTCATTGTAAAATTGCTTAAAAATAGAGAATCAAATTAATTGTGTATGTTTATGTTAATTTTTATTGCAGTCATTTGAATGGCCTATTTTTTATTGTCCATTCAGTTTTATCAATTTAATTTTTTTTTTTTTAATTTAATGTGTAGGCACTAGATATTTTTTTAATTAAAAATTCAATAATATTGCCTTAATTCTGAATGTTGCTCAGATAAATAATTACAATCATTGAGGTTAGGTAATACGCACGCTTTTTCTGTTGACTTTTATGTATGTATTTTTTTCTTTTATGCCATGCATCCCAGTATTTCTTTAAAGGGAGGAACAATTTGGTTGAGGAGACATTCCTCACACAATTGCTAAGAATGTAAGTTCTAAATGACGTAAGTTTAATGGTAACCTATTTCATATTTTCAGTTCATATTTGAATCAGTTTTAATGCAGATAAAGCAGGGGACATGTCGTTTACTCTTGTTAATTCCTTTTTGTGGTATTTATGTAAATGCTCTTCATATGTAATTAATGAGAAATGTGCTATATAATGAATTATTTGTCTTATTTAATTATTTGATATTTCTTTTACAAAATATCAAAATTAGAATACAAAAAATTATATTACTTTTTAGATAAGTTTGCATAAGGTTACTTGTAAATGAAACATGCATCTTTGTATTTGTTATACCTTTGACAAGTTTAGAATTTTGCTTAAAAGTTACTTTTTAAAAGTATTTTTCTGGTACTAAATGTCAGGAAAGCAAAAGAGTTAAAATCCATTATTTGATATGCATTTTCATTTTCAAACTATCATCTTCTATAGTTACAAAAAATAACTAATATTAAAACAAAATATTCATAAAAAAAGAAATTATTGAATTAAAAAAAAAACTTTTTCCACTGCCTTTAAATTTTTTTTTACTTAATTTCCTTCATAGCTTTACATAATTTCATGAAAATGGTTTGACCCAATTGTTTTTTATACTGGTAATAACTTTAATTGTCATGTACATAGATGTATGCATGTACAATAGATTTTTATTTTTTGTTAATTCTTCCTAAACATTTTGTATTGCTAATTTAATACAAAACAATAGTACTTATAGTACTAGTACAAAACAATAGTAGTAATATAGTACTTTTTTTACATGTACCAGGATTCATAATTTATATTGCTTTTAAACAGTAGGAGAATAGTACTTTTATTTTTCTCATTGGTTTGAAAATTCTAAATTTGGACATTGGATGAATCCAACTTTATTGAGTTTATGTGACATGAACTTTGCAGAATAATTGTCTGCAAATAGTGTAGTTTTTCAGCTTTTTTACACCAGTTATTGCTCTCACACTAGCAAATAAATGTAAAGAATTTCTCACATTAATCAAATTCAAAAATATATACTCTATTATGAATACTGACTTACAAGCAAGCTTTCATGTATCAATTGATTCCACCTAAGTGATTCTTCAGTTTTATTTGCATGAGCAAGCAAAGACAATTATTTTTGGACTATGCAAAATAAAAGGGTTGTACTATAATTCTGCACATGTTGATATTTATGACAATTGCTCATACCCCAAGTTTGAAAATACACAAGTCAGATGCCTTCTTTCATTTAAATATTTAAAATAAGGCTATAAAGAGAAACTAAATATTGTGTTAGTTTACTAAGGAACTTTGGTTAGGCCTACTTGCATGGTAATCAGTGGACAAAATTTTCATATGTAGCTGAAAAACTTAACACTGACCCTCTAGCTGTATAGGTGTGACATTTGAATAATGATTACATTTATTTATATTTCTTTAAAGATGTAAATAAAAGCATATACGGTGTGAGTTTGGAATCAAAATGTTGAATTTTTTTACTAAATAAGTTATCATATTTCTACACTTTTAATTTTTGTTTAAAATTCAAACAAAATATAGAAATTAATTATACTACAAAATGAATATATGTACAGTTAATAATGATTATTCTTATGGAGGTATGCCGTTTGTGAGAGTAATATTGTCTTGATCACAATGCACTATCAGAATAATAATTTTATGAAATTCTCTTTAACACCTTTTAATTTGGAATTATGACATGTACTGGATTGGCTTGTATACCAGCTTTTATGGTAAGTAAGGCTATTGTCCTCTCAAATATTAAATGTTCTTTTTTTTTTAAACATCAGTGTACTAATAAAATATGAAAGTTGTAAAGGTTATTTAACTTTGAAACAATTTTTTAACCCAGAGGTTAAAAAAAAAAGAATGAACTAATCAGCATAAATAAGTTTTTTGAACTAATCAGCACTAAAGTTAAAAATAACCTCAGTATTGTTTCATCTCCCTATTTGTTTTATAATGAATCAATCTGAGGAGGAAGGAACTACGTCAAAATTTACAGTTTTTCTTTGTAGTGGAATTTGGTTATACAGCCGAAGCTTCATCAAACTGTGGAGAAAGGAATCACATCTGCATTGTAGTTAGAATTTTTGTAAATTAGAGTTACCGTTTAATATTTTTCAAAATGAAGAGAAAGGTATCGAGTCGCTGACTTGCTTCCATTCTCCCCAGTACAATAATTTTATGTTGGCAAGACACTCTACCTCTGTGAGTAGTAGTTAAACTGTCCTGTCAGCTGTGGCTGTGTGTTTTATTATGAGTATTTCGGAGGTTATAGTGAATGTTTTATCCCAATATTTATCATAGTATTTATTCAGTTTATTAATTTTGTTAAATTTTTTTTACTACTCTTTAGAAGCGCAGTATTTTCATTTCTTACTTTAAAATTTATAAAAATGGGAAGAATTTTTAAAAATTCACAACAGAAAAGTTCAAAACAATTAGAGTGTATAGGAAACAATTTTACATGGTTTACAGTATAATAGTTGTTACACTGGTGAGGAGGTTAGTGCTAAAGGTACTGGAAAAGAGTGTAATTGTTGTAATAAATGGTTCTTAAAACTTAATGTTGATTCACAAAACTTTATTTTAACTGAATTTTTAAATCTAACTAGCAAAGATTCACAAAATTACATTTACAGAGACTGATAGAAGCTATGGAAGTTAAACATCCTGACCCCGTAGGAGAAGACACTCTCCGCCACCCCTCTGTTCCGAGCCCTTATGGGCTTTACCGGAGATCATCTTCGAAACCTCAGCTTTTCACATATTCCAGTCCACCTTGGCCAGGATGCCCCCAAGGCGAATGTCACAAGTGACATTCCCATCAGTGTACTACTAATTAATGAACCCAAAACAATCACACATCTCAAGTCTTAAGCTAGACTGCAATACCTAACTAACAAAGGAATTGAACCACCTACCCATAAGGTAAAAGTGAGTTCAACACGAAACATAAATCGATTACATGGAACAATAACAATACAGTACCATTGAAACAAAACAAGGATAACAACAACAAAAATATAATTTATAAAACAAAACATCAACAAAAATAGAATAAAAGAGAAATCCAAACAGAGCTCTAGATCCCCTCAGCAATTCTTTCCTTTGCTAAGTACACTACAGATTGGAAGTTAAACAAAGACAACCCAGAAAAGGAGAAGATGGTAAAAAAAAAATCTGCTTCTTTTAAATATTTTGTGGTTTAGAATAATGGAACAAAGATTGCCAAGTTTGCCAAAAAGCATTTATCAGTTTGCATGCTATATCAAAGAAACAGGTGTATAGACTTACTAAACACTACCATTACCTGGTAAAACTCCCAAAGATATGAGGAAAGAATCTGAAAATAAAATTTCTGAAGAAATTTTGAAAATTATTGATGATCACATTTGTAGTTTTCCTACAAAAAAGCCACATTACACTAGCAAAGAAATAGCATATTTAGATGAAAATTTAAATATATTATCTGTGAAAAAAGTTTCTAACCTAAACATCAAGTATGACTTTTATAGGAAATTTTCACTGAAAACTTTAATTTTCAATTTGGCCAACCACAGGTTGATGTATGTAGCAAATGTGAGGAATTAAAGTCTAAAATAAAAAGTTCAACTACGTGAAAGTGCTATAAGAACAGCTAAAGCTGAACTTATGATTCACAAGAAACGATCAAATAAGTTTTACAACTCTATAACTGAATCAAAACAGAAATTTATCACAATTGATGCTGTTGGAATATTGTTTTGACTACATGCAGAATTTTCCTCTTCCTGCATTAATTAACTGTCCAAGAAAATTTCTATATTCATCAGTTGCGGGTAAATATATTTTGTATTCATGATGTTAAGACTGACCATTGTGTGATATACCATTATCAAGAAGGTCAAGCAATTAAGTGTGCTAATGAAATAGCCTCTTTCTTATATGATTATGTTAATAATTTTTTTGCCAACATACATTACTGAGTTGTACCTGTTGGCCGACTCTTGCCCGGGTCAGAACAGGAATCATACGTTTCTTAGCTTTTGTGCTGGGCTAGCAGCATCAGAGAGATTTCACAAAATAGTTAACAAATTCTGAGCACGGTCATTTATAACTTCCCTGTGATAGGGATTTTGAATTTTTTAAAAAGAAAATTCAAAGATCTGATCGAATTTATGTTCCAGAAATTTATCTTAAGATTATATGCAATGCAAAGAAAGATATGAAGTTAAAATTGTGGAAACTTTAATATTCTAGATTAAGACAGTTGGGGGCCGCATTATTTTAAAAAACTATCCAGTCTTTGAAACCAGCTCAATTTATATGCCACTGCAACAGAAGCAAAGTTTGATGCCTAATTGTTTCAAACATTTTGAATTCTGTTCTGAAAACAAAGGACTCGCTCATTGTTGGGCACACATATATTGAAAGTTTTATGAAACATTCATTGTTGGAAAGTCTGCACTTTCAAACTTCTCTATGCCAGAAAGTCCTGCTTATCTGTACAATCTTGTTCCAGTTAATGGGAAGGAGCTTCAGGATATTAGAAAGTTAATTGTGTATGTGCAACATAAAAAAAGGCTGTTAAAATATTGAACTGGAAATCTAAATAATAGAATGTTTGTAAAACATTTTCTTAATCTTAATTATTATTGCATTTTTGTATACTAGTGTAACTTTTTTAATAATATTCATTTAATTTAAATGAGAAAAAGTTTATTTGCAAGCATAATACCAAAATGAGGAGTAAGGAACAAAGTAAAAATTAAAAAAAAATTATTGAATTCAAATCAAAAGTAAAAAAAGGTGCTGCCTTAAATAACATTAATAGAACATGTAAAGAACATTACCAATTTTTGTGGTATTTTTATCTTACAATTTTAGCAGTAGAACGTTTTTTTTTCATCCTCATGAAAAATAGCAAAACCTGACTGAGTCCCTTTCTCCTTAGATTGATTCAATTCTTGTTTTGTTAAAATTGTAGACCTTAAAGATTTAGTTTTTAAAAATGCATATTATTAATCATTAAACTTGCAAAAGGGTGGTGTAGAATATGAATTTCACTTTTTTAATGTTTTTACTTTGAAGGAGAAAAACAATAAATAAAAAAGCATATGTAATGAACCGTACTATTTTTTTGCAGTTGTTCCTATATGAAAAAAAACTTTTTTTTAAATTATAGGGGTGAACAATAAGATACTGTTTTCAAGCGACATAATTAATTAGGTTTTTTGAGTCATGTATAATTTCAGATTGAGATTGTGCTAGGCAGCATTTCTTTAGTTTGGTACAGAAAATATTAGATTATGATATTTGATCTGGTTTTTCCAGATTAAGTGTGAATTGCATTTAAATCCAAATAATTTATTTTACTTACAATTAGAAATTTATATCATATTTACGTTTATTTTAATTGTTATTAACAACAAATAAAAAAAAAAATACAATTAAACATTAATGCTTTCACAGTGCACACTGCTTCATCATATCTATTAAAACGTACAAATTTAAAAAAGAAGGATATTACTTCTTAGTCACATTATTAAAAGATTTAGGAATGATTGATTGATTGATTAAAAAATTTTAACAATCTGATTAAGAAGAAATAACATCCGTCTCTTTTAAATTCTTAAAATTGAATGCATCATTATTAACTGGTAAGTATTGTGAAAGCACTACATAACATTTTTTAGAAGAAAAATAAGCAGTAAGTGATATTTTTTATTTTATGTTGTTTAATAATTTTTGTTACATTTTTAAATTAATAATATTTTATCTATTAAACATAAACTAATGTTTTGAATAAAAAATTTAAAAGTTTTCAGAATCATTTATAATTTTGTATTAAAAAAGTTGTGTATAGGTGAGCATTTTTACATCAAAAGTTCAACTGTTGTTAATCATGTGGCTCTGTTAACCAAATTTAAACAGTCAGCTTAGTCTTTGCCTGCTGATGCATTTCAACTGTTATGTATGAATATGTATGTTTGTATATGTTTACAAAAGATTTGTGTGTATTTAATTGGTTTCAGTTTCATATATCTCATTAAATTTTACATCATTTATAAAATCATTTTTATCTTCAATTATTATTTAAGAGAGTAGTAGTGTGTGTTTTATTAGATATTTCTCTTTGTTAGAAATAGGTTTTTGTCTAATTTATTTTTTTATGCTTGTTTACTGCAGTTATCAAAGAAAGTGAAAAAAAAAACATTTTATTCAAATTCTCTATTTAGAATGAAAATTATTAATTTAATGCAATGAAGTATTTAAAAATGATTCATTTTTGAATGCCAATTATCTAAGATATTTTTAATTATTACAGTGATGGCTTGAGGAGAATTTTTAGTTATAAATTTTGTGATGAAGACAGCACTGGTGAATTTATACATTTAAATCATCCTTGCATGAAATATAAAATTTTGGCATTTAAAAAAATTAATTAATTAAAAATTAATATGAATAAAATGATTTACAAAGTGAAAATATGCTTCTTTAAGAGCTTATGAGTTAAGTTTGTGGCTTCTTGTGCAATACGTAAAATTTACTCTGTGGTACTTCAGTATGTTTTTTTTTAAACAATTTTTTAAGGTCAGTTGGATACATATATAACCACAAAAATAAAAATGCATCCAATTAAAGTTAAATGACTATCTTAACAGAAAAATTGATAAATACATTATAAATACAATTTTTCAATATTTTTGGCCTCTGTAATTGAATTAAATAATTACACAAGCCTGTGATGGTTATGTATTTTTTAGTGCTGAATCCGAAAATAACCTTCATTTTTTCCCATCACATCAGTATTTTTCACAAATTTCAAATTTGTAAAACATTGAAAAAATGCGAAAATGTGATATAATAAAATATATAAAAAAATTTTTATAATAGATTAATATAATATATTCACTTTTTTGGCTTACACTATGCATTCTTATAGCTGAACAGTTAAGTGGTCTAAAAAGGAGAGCAAGGAGAGCAATTGACTCCTTAATTTCTAATGAAAATTACCCCAAAATAACCCTAATTTTTATTAAAGTGTATTTTTAAATTAATAAATTTTTATTTATTTAATTAATTTATATGAGGTACGTCATGCATTTCGAAACCACTCCCTCTCTTCACATACCCTTAATAACGAAGTATGTAAAATACTAGTGATATTCCATGTGTCAAAATTTCTTTGGATGGCTTATACTCTTTTTCTTTTTCCTGTTTAACCTTCAGGAATTACCGTTCAGGTATTATTTCAGAGGATGATATGTATGAATGTAAATGAAGGGTAGTCTTCTATAGTCTCAGTTCGAAAATTTCCGAGATGTGTGGTTAATTGAAACCCAACCACCAAAGAACACTGGTATCCACGATCTAGTATTCAAATTCGTATAAAAGTAACTGCCTTTACTAGGATTTGAATGCTGGAACTCTCAACTTCCAGATCAGCTGATTTGGGAAGACGCATTCACTGTTAGACCAGCCCAGTGGGTTGAGCTTATTATACTCTGCTTCACACTTTTCCTTATATGTTCTCTATAGGGTTCATCTAGGTTTAACATCCAGCAGTAGTCTACCATCTTCATAGTAGTCTATTTTCCTTGATACCTCCTTTCCATTTCTTTCATGTCCTGATGAAATCTTTCACCCATTCCTTCACTAACAGCACCCAGATTTCCAGTGAAATATCACACGTGTCCACATGTGAATTTAGAAAGTGAACCTCATGGAACAGCCTAAACTTTCATACTTCTGCAGCATATTCTCAACGATTGATTTGAAGTTTGGATTCTTTGTATTGACCAGAAACTTGGTTGCTAGCATTCTTTTTTTGCAACTTTCATTTTTTTCTCAAAATTACCATCTTTGAGAAGTTTTTTAATGTCAGGACCAGTAAAGACACCTTCTTTTCGTTTGACAGTTGATAAGACCGGAAATTTGTCATAGATATATTTAAAACATTTACCTTTTTTTGGCTTTGACAAATTGCTTCATCAATTCGATCTTGATTTGCAGAGGTGGAAGGAGAACTTTATTCCAATTTATGACAGCTTTTCAGAGCACATTTTTGGTTCCAGGTTTTAATGAATGGCCAATCTTTTTTTATCCAATGATTTTCTGTGTCTCTGCTATCCCATTCACAGAAAAAACAAGGAAACTTTGTGTATTCTCCTAGCTGTCCTGGGAGCATCAATATTATTTTGAGATCGCCGCACATAATCCACTTATGATTGTCATATTTAATTTTATCAAGAGCAGATTCCAAATTATTGTAACCCTCTTTTAAGTGGACAGAATGTTAAATCGAGTCAAAAGTCCAGTTACGTCAGTGCAGAAGACTAATTCTCCTTCTGAAAAACATGAAAAAACCCTTTTCTCTGTATCTGAACCAGGAAAAAGAGGTGCCAGCTGCTAGCAGGTTCTTTTCTTTAAGCTCGAACCGAGCAATTCTGAATTTACTTTGGTCAGATGTAAGTCTTGAACCAAATCGTATAGTGGAGACTGTGAATAAAGCTCTGGTGCACAGCTTTCTTTGGGTTCGTACTCCTTGATGTTATCTTCATTTAAATCACTTGTAGAACCGTCTATTTCAGGAAGTTTTCTGGTGGAATTGGCACTGGTATGTCTGGACCATGAGTAACCAGGAATAAAATGGATGGCTTATTTGGATAGACGATTCTTTTTTTATTCTTCAAATTGTAACAGTGAACACCAGTCGAACAATAGTAATAATCATTGGTGTGATTTTGTGGCTCTTACCTTTCCATTGGAATTCCAAATCTGAATGCTTCTTCACCCTTTGGCCACTGATTATTGTGTCTTTTTGGTTGGACTCCCAAAGCTTGATACATCTTGATTCATGAGGCTGCACAAACAACTCTGTTAAAGAAATCCTAAAAAATAAAATAATAAATCCCACAAATAATATTATCAATGAAATCTTAGATCTTACAATTCTAGGTGCAATCAATCTTTGAGCATACCCTAGATAATTTACATATTAATTCTCATTGGCATGTGATTGCTCTTGCCAGTGGGTACATCTGCATGCGAAGGCTTCACAAAACGAAAGGCTTGTCAAATGAAATTTGTTATACTTCTTTTTGCTTTTCCACCATTAAATCAGCACAAATGTAACAAAAAGAATCTGCAGAATTTTTGTTGCAGTCTCTTGAAGCTATTTTGAAAATGGAAAGTTTTCTTTATGGCCCAAAAATATATTTTTCACTGACAAAAATGCATTTGATCACGGAGGGTGGAAAAAAACTTGATTTACACACACTGATGGTTGAAACAGCACTGATAGTAGTTGCAAGGTGCATGAGTAGTGCGGATAGCTGCAATAAACATGTTAAGTCTTGTCAGAACTTGTCAGCCAAGCTCTCCCACTGTCTCATCATCTTCAACCCAAACCCTCTCAACCCACCTCTTCAGACCACTCAACTATTTAGCTATAGGAATGCATAGTATAAGCCAAAAAAGTGAGTATGTTATATTAGATTATTATAAAAAAAAGTTTTCTGTCTATTTTATAGTATCACATTCTTGCAATTTTTCAACTTTTAAAAAATTTTAAAATTTGCAAAAAATCCTGACGATGGAAAAAAAAATGAAAGTTATTTTCGGATTCAGTGCTAAAAAATACATCAGAATCAATTATCAAAAAATTAAAAAAACATTCCACAACCCAAATTTTACAGGCTTGAGTTATTTCCTTTAATTAGATAAAAATTCAACCTTAATTATTGCAATAAAATGATAAAATATATGTTATACCTAACGCAGGAACACTTGACAGTACTTACATCATTAGCCGTACATTATTAAAAAATATGTATAGATATAGTTCACTATTACTATATTTCCCCTACCAAGTTGAAGCATTGATTTATAACAGGTGGAATACATTTGTTGCTTTATATTACCTGCTCCAGTCTTTCGTACAGCTTTGTCACATGTTAAGTACTTGGAAGCATAAGAGGCACCTGTCAGTTGCTTCTGGTGCTTGTTAATTAATTTGGGAATGACGTGTTACTAATATCTTTTCACCTTCTTCTTTTTTTTCTGTTTAGCCTCTGAACCACCGTAAGGTATTTATTTAGGTGAATGAGGATGATATGTATGAATGTAAATGAAGTGTAGTCGTGGACAGTCTGAGGTTGTCCATTCCTGAGATGTGTGGTTAATTGAAACCCAACTACCAAAGCACCCTGGTATCCACCATCTAGTAATCACATCCATATAAAAGCAACTGCCTTTGATAGGACTTGAACCTTAGAACTCTTGACTTCAAAATCAACAGATTTGAATATCATGTCACCTACCAATTCTTAAAGTGCACTGTTTCATCAGACATGTCATTGGCCATAATAAACAGTACAGTTATGAGGTGATTTCTGATTACTAACCGATTACTTTATTCCTTTAATGCCCGTACTTCTAAAAAAAATTAATGTATTTCTAAAAAATAAATAAAATTATTAGTAGACTTAACTTGTCAATTTAATTATCATATAATTACTGTGTATTCTTGATGTAACCTGGTGAACATCTAAAAAAAAAAATTTATTTCAGCCGTAGTAATTGTTTTAGGAAGAGAGATTTCATTGCATGCAACTACATATTAACGAAATGTTTTATTAGAATATTAGACTTATTAAATTTTCTTTTTATTAGGAATTACAAGGGTGGTTTGAAAAGTTCATGCAAAGACGAAGTTGTCTCTACTATTGCATCTCTAGTGGATTTTCAGTTAGTAGAAACTTTTGCAACAACACAAGTTTCAACCAGATCAGTTAATTTCTGTATGTTTGGCACCATTTGAATTGAGAAAGTCAAGTGGCTTCTAAAAAATGGATGAAAGAGAGTTTTGTGTGTTGATTAAACATTTTGATTATTGCCTTAGCAGTCTAAAGAAAAGATTGATAAATATTTTGGTGAATCTGTATCTTCAGTTGGAAGAGTTTATAAGTGGTTTCAACATTTTTGTAGTGGTCATATGTGTATAAGTGATGCCAAATGTTCTGGATCACCAGTTTAAGTGACTACTCCAGAAATGATGCTGAAATTCGTAATATGGTGTTGGATGATAGATGAATGAAGTGCATTTAATTGCTAGTATTGTGGACATCTTGGCTTAACGGATGCATAATATTTTGAATTAACACTTGAAGATGAAAAAAACTGTCCACAAGATGGGTGCCGTTATTGCTCACAATTGACCAAAAATGAAATCGTATGAGGTATTCCATGAATGGTTTGCAGATGTTTCAACAAAATTTACAGGATTTTAAGCATTGTTTCATCACTGTAGGTGAAAGATAGATACACCATTTCTTGCCTGAGACCAATCCAAACAAGGGATACCAGTGGGGAGTCTGTACCAAAAAAGGTGAAGGCCCTTCCTTCACCTGGGAAGATTATGGTGATTATCTTTTGGAATTCGCAAGGGATTATCCTCTTTGACTATTTAGAAAAAGGTTCAGTGATCAGCCAAATACTGTACAACATTAGTGGACTGTTTGAAAAATGAGCTGCAAGAAAAACTTCAATTGGCCCACAAAAAATTCCTTTTTCATCACAATAATACAGCTGCTCACTCCTCTGTAGTGTAACCACAAAATAGATAAGTTAGGGTTTAAACTCATTCCGCATGCTCCTTATTCTCCAGAATGGCTGGCAGGAAGGGATATTTTATTCAAATGAGGAGGTGATTTAAGGAATGAATGCTTATTTTGCAGAGTTGAAACAATTCTATTATTTGGAAGGGTTCAACAAACTGGAGCAGCATTGGATGAAATGTATAAGCACTTGAGAAATAAAAGAGGTTTATCTCGAAAAACTAAATGTTTTTTTGCATGGACTTTTCTAACTACCCCATGTAAAAAAAAATTATAGTTTTCACTATTATTTTATGTAGATTGGTAAAGAAAGTTTTTACTTGTTGATGATTGATATATTATGAATCATATTTATTAGAAAATGGTTGTATTTATTATATTTTTATAAAGAATATAAATATTGTTCACAATTATGTTATAGGTATTGATTAATATTTATAAGTATTTTTATCATAGAATCTTCATTAATAATGTATTAAAATCAACAGCGGAATTATATTTTGCTGTAATATCTTTTTCTTTATATTCTTATCATTCACATAATTCAACAGTTTTGTAAACATAATTAAAACGCGTGTATGTGTATTTCTTTTTATGAATGATCTCATATTTTATAGTTTGTATTCATATCCTTATAAAAACTTATCTTAACATAGATAAAATTAAAATTAGCATATTAGTCCTAATGCTTGCTATAAAAAATTATTTAATTCCCATACTTCAGAATAGAAATTGATGTAATTGAGGAAAGCATTGGTAAATATGTCAAATCATCATTGGTCAAGCTGTCAGATTAAATATATCATCAGATTGCAGCACATCACATAAGGCTATAATGAGCTAAAAAACTACAAAAATGATTAGAGATTTAGCATGAATCTTATCATATTTAATAGTTTTACTACTGGCTTAGCCATTGCAGCATCTCTGCTTGTATAATTTTATTGTTCTATACTCTTTATTAGAATCAAATCTGTTTTAAATGTCCACCTATGGAATTCTGTTAAAAGTGATTGTTGTTTAATTTAAGATGGCTATTTTAAAACTGATGAAACTAATAAAACATGCAAGTAGTAAATTATGCATTATTTGTGGTATTTTATAAATGTATATCATAAATCTTCGTTAACTCTATGTTGGAGGGACTGACAAAACATAACTATTCTTAATTTTTAATTATTGAAATTTGATTAATTGTACACGTTAATTGTAGAACGCCAATAATTTAAATGTCTAAATTATCACAAAATATAATTTGAATGTCAATCTAGCCAACATACTCTAAATGTAGAATACTTAGAATATTTTTGTGCTTAGTAAAATAACTAAGAAATTGGTAATAAAGGAAAACTTTATATCTTACCTCAACTATAGATACAAAATTTGTGAATGATTAATGAGATAGGCTCCAAAAAAATTGCAATGAAACCGGTACTGTTTATATTAATCATTACTTCATTACATCATAAGACTCATTAAATTAGGTTGAAGAATTTCTCAAATTGATAACCTGTTTAGGCAGGTGTGACAGTATCCAAATAAAACTTTCACATACTCGGCAAGAATAGAGAGACATTATCCAAATTGTCAATTGTTTTTGCCATATATATGCAGAAATATAGATTTTCTACATTTTAATGATTATTTTTAACACAGTTATATGCAGTAAATAAATTATGTTTGGTCTCTTCAACAAAATATTTTCTTGAATACATTGTGCAGCTTGTTACAATTTTGTGAAAATTTTAATTTGAACTATGAAGGAAAAGTTAAGATTATTAAGAATTTTTTTTAAATGCATTATACATGAAATATTATAAATGAAGGAAACTCGTTTGATTTTTATAAGTTCCACTGTTCTACATAAGCTATTACATTTTACTACTGTTAATCTTGAAAAAATATATAAACATTAAAATATATTTTAAAGGATTTCATCAAGTGAAGAATTGTAATGTGTTTGGTTTGTATATTTGTTTGTTTGTGCTTTTCTAACTTTAAGAACAGATATAATGATTATTAAGTGTATTTATGCAGGGTATATTAAGATATTAGTTTGAATAGCTGAAAATGGTGGATTGTGTATGCCATTTTTAAAACTGAAAAATCAAAATCATTTACAGTTTATCTATCTATGTATAAAATAAGTGCCTAAGAAGGGGATTTCAAAAATATGTATTTGACATTTCTGTATCAGTATTGTGCTTGAAGAGTACTTAAAAATATTTTTATAATTATTGTCATTTTGGAAAAATTTTCATGGAGGTATTAAAATTTATTAATAAAGTTTGATCATAATTTAACAAATTAAAAAATATTGATAAAAGAAATTGATTAGATGATTTAAATTGAATTGCTGTTTTAATTTCTTTGGATAAGTAGTTAAACTTTGGGACAGGAAAAGAAAATGAAAAAAAATATTATGAAGCAAATTTAAAATATGATTTAAATGTTCATTTTATAATATAAAAACGTTTGGCTTTTCATGAATCACTTATCAGCTTCATTGTTTTCAACAAGTTATGTTGGCTAATTTTACTTTGTTGAATAAATGTCAAATAAATAATTAAATTTATCTTTAAAATATGAAAAGCATCCTCTAACCTTAATAATTTAGTGTAGATTAACCACAGAATAGATTATTTTCCCATTAAGGATATATATATATACACATAAAAAATATATTCAACTTGATCCACCCAAGTACAGAATTGAATAAAATAAAATGATACTCGCCCTATTTTTTCATACAATCCCTACAAAAGCGCTTTCGCTGCAACCTGCACCTTCGGTTGGAGATTTTTTCTTTTTTGAAAAATATTTAGTGTTAAATTACATATTAAACTTAAAATTAAAAATTGAAGTATAATAAATTAAAATATATAAAAAATAAATTAATTAAAATACAAACATTAAAGAATAAATTTTAAAAATTTATTAAAGGGAGTATAAAAAAATTAAAATTTACATATAAAAATATGATTTCGAGTATTATAAAATTAAATCAATAAAATATAACATACTACATATGTTTGGCCAGCCAATACTAAATTATATTTTATTTTATTTGTTTAATTTTATAATACTTGACATCATATTTTTATATGTAATTTTTAATTTTAACGTTTTTATACTTCCTTTAATAAATTTATTTTATTTTTTTAATGTTTATATTTTAATTAATTAATTTTAATATGTAATTTAACACTAAATATTTTATAAAAAAGGAAATATCTACAACTGAATATGCAGGTTGCCGCAAAAGCACTTTTGTAGAGATTGTATGATAAAATAAAGTGAGTGTCATTTTATTTTATTCAATTCTGTACTTCGACGTATCAAGTTGAATCTATTTTATATATACAATAATTATTAGTACAGAGGTGATATGGGTCTTGAAAAGATTGGCTTTAGAAAAAAATATATATGTATAAAATAGATTCATATACTTATATATAAAAAAATAAAAATAGATATATACATATGTACAAACTGCTCTGTTATTTTGTACTTTATAACAGCATATGTGGCTGAAATGTACACCATTTTGGACTCATCAGTACTGAAAGTAACTGTATACTGAAAGGACATTTTTTTCGTGTGGAAAATAAAGTGTTCATTAATATTTTTGCTACATTTATTGTCACATGTGGCAAAGTTACTTATCCAGATGGAAATTACTCCAAGTATTGCAAATTAAGTGATCTGCTTGTTTGGTTTATTAAATCTTGCTTTAGCCATCACCATTATTCACCCTGATTTCACATATTTATAATATGCTACTTGTTGACACTTCCTACGTGTTATGGAAACATCACTTTTGTAAGAATAGTACATTACCTTTCCCATATTTGCATTATATTATCTATCATACTTGTTATGATTAATTTGTACTCATATGTACCATTATTAATTTTTTTACAACAGAAATGATTTAGGTCAAAGACATGCATACTGTATCTAATTTGATTATTTGTTCTTTTTCTTATTGCAAATCAGGACCTTATAGAACTAACCATCCTAGAGATTTATTTTATTTTGGATATGAGTATTAAATGCCTTGAATAAACATCTATATAATTTTATTTTTATATTAATGTTTATATTTTTTCAATTGACATGAGAAACTGTAAATGTTTAGGTATTTGTTTATTGCCAGGTGGTCAAGAAATTATATATTATTAATGTTCTAATGATATACTGAGATAATAGTAAAACTCTGACAACATTTCACATCTTACCTTTTGCCTTTTTTTATTTTGTTACATTACATGGCAGTTATGTAATTTAGCCTATGTAATTTTTTTTCTTAAAAAAACCTAAACTTAAAATATTGTCAATCTTTCAATCTTTGAAGAATGTTATGTAAAGAATATGAGATGAGTTTGAGTTTTAAGTCATCTACCCACATTGTTGAGAACTTGCAGTATTTTCTACATATTATCTCTGGTAAGGAACTTTTGGCCACACATTTATTAACAGAATAATCTATTATAATGCTTCTGTTTTTCAATATTTTAATATTTAGACCAGTTAAACATTCCCTGTGTTTAAACCTAATCCTCTAATAATTGTTTTACTTAATTATAATAAACAGAGCACTTTCAATTTACTGGATTTATCTCTTCACTGGTTTCATTTTATTTTCATTTACAGCTTATATTATAAATTATATTTATGTTGGTTGAATATATACTAGCTAGCAGAATCAGTGCAGAAAATCACAAATAAGCTTACAGTTAAGGTAATAAGAAAAATAACTTTTAGCATTTGAAGTTGTTACATAAATTTCTTTTGAAAGATGCCCTTTGATAACCCTTTGGATAAACTTCGTTTTATTTCTTGGATCTTATGTAGTATTATTTACTTTCAATTATTATCTACAAATGTATCTTTCAATTTTTACCTTTAATTTGAGATCTGGTTTAGAAAAAAAAAATTATGCTCCTTATTACCAGAATTTCATTGCAGCATTATAGTTTCACTGAACCTCAGTATGCTACATTTTGTCTTGAACATTCATCCTCTCTATTTTTAAAAATTGTGTAATTTCTACCCCCTTTTATAGTTTTCTTAACACTCATCATTTATTTCATGGTCTGCATTGTTATTAATGCATTATTTTTTTTAAAAAAGAAAATCTCGTAGATTTTATGGGTTTTTTTAAAAATAATTTATTTGTGTGTAAATTTATGTTTAGTGCATCCTCCTTAAAAAATTAACCAAAATTTCTCTAGTTTCAATAAACCTATGTTGTACAACACTTAATGATTGCTGTGATTAAAAGTTCTAAGTTAGTTGTAAGTCACTGTTGTAATTTGTGGTCTTCTGTATATAAATTAGTTACTTTTTTCAGATGGTAAATTTATTTTGGAATTATCACATCGAAAGGATGGTGATAGAGGTGGTTGCTGGGTGCCTGTTCCAAAGAAAACAACATTCTGGCCAGCTGTTGGAACTCCTAGACACGAAAGTTCTGCCTCACTCAGTGGTTAGTTGTCTTGCCGTATAATAAGAAATATATTTGTAAAAGAAATATAGTTCAGATAGCAATGCTGACTCATCCAATATGGTAGAGTATATGCATGCATGTGTGTTTGTTTGATGCTGATTACATATCTTTCATTAACTTATAAACATATAAGTAGATACAATTACTGCATAACAACATACACCATAAAATATGTTGCTAATTTTATTTAATTGTTCAAACTTAAAAATTATTTAATAAAACAACATAGGAATTTTTTACAGTGAATGTGAATGATTGTATTTTTTCTGAGTCACCTGTTACATACATTAACAGTTAATAAACATTGTTAAAATACAGCTAATAATAGTATTTTTGTATCAGTGACCTAATGCAATTGAAATGTTTTTAAAAAATGAATCTAGTTGATGTAGGTAAACAAAATAAAAACTAGCTTATCAACAATTCCAGATAAAATAAATATATGCATATATAAAATATCAATTACATCTCAAGAATTTAAAAAATGGTAATATTAAATAATGTAAAAGTATGCCATAATGTTCAGTGAATTTGCTTTCCTGTATTGTACTGGGTAATATTGTAAACAGCAAACTACATCCACTGCTGTTTAACTTCAGTGATCTATGGTCAGTGACCACTTCATTAAATATGGTTTTGGCTGTTTGTATTTTAGCTCTATACTGTTTAATTTTAACTGTACTGAACACTTTGGTCCAGATGCAATTTTTTTTTTTTTTTTTTTTTAATGAATCGGTATGTTTAATTAAATATTGTTAAATTTTATCAAATGAGGGTATGTTGTTTAGTATTTTTAAGAAATGGAATGGTAGAAAGAATGAGAAGTACATATGTGTGTATAAGGAGAGGTTTATGTGTGTTCATGCAAAAAAGTAACATAAATAGTAATGAGGTATAGAGATGTAAGTATTTAAATGTACATATGAGATGTATGTGATTAAATAATACATAAAAAGTTGTAACAAAGCATCATAAAAATCAGTTCCCTCAGTTAGTTAACTGAAAATATTTTATTTTTTTTAAGGTTTTATCATATGTAATATATATCCACATTTTCAAACAGATAATTTTTATTTAGAAATGCAATTTAATAAGTAAATTAGGAATACAAAAAAGATTGATTTAATATCATGAATCAAACTGAGATGTACAGTATTTTACACATCTCTATTACTTGATTTACTAGAATATGCATTTTATCACCTTCAAATTCAAACTTTTACATAAATTTGAAGAATGTGTGTGTGATATAACAATATTCAAAACGCTAAAAGTTACAAGACTCGGCTGATAAATTTTGCACATATATGCGTAACATGAGAATGAAGAGTGTTATTGGAATGAAATAAAAAATGAATAAAATTACAATACCTTAGCTGCAAAATGCAGCATTTATTTTTCAATATAATCCCCATTTATACTGATATACTTTTCCCAACATGTGACAAGTTTTTGTATTCTGTCGCTGAAAAATTCTGATGGTCTTTCTTGGATCCAAGTGGCCACAGCTTCCTTCACCTCATGGTTGGTAGTATATTGATTAACTTTGAGATCCCTCTTGAAATGAGGGAAGAAGTGGAAGTTGCTAAACTGCATCTGATCTTTTAGAGTGTAAATTAAAATCTGATCATAAATTACTTATCGTATTGCCCATACAAAGATAATCAATATTATCGGTGGGATGTGTCCCTTGGAAGGTAATGTTTTTCAGTCATTTTTTTTCTGTAGAATTTTTGAATAGCTCATACAGTTAGAGTTGTCAGTTTTTCTAGAATAATAGCAAGTCATAAAATTAATAAGACAAAAGGAAATAATAGAACCCCTTGAAAAACACTTTTTAGTCATTTTCAAGAGGATTTAATTCCAGTGAATGTAATTGAGAATCCAAAAGAAATGTTTTACCTGCCACTTATTAAGTAATATCGTTATTTATAATGATTTTTTCTGATTATTATAAAAAATACGTGTATATTACATATGCTCTGTTCTCATCCAAATATTTTAAAACAAAAACTTACTCGTGCAATTATTACTGAACAACATAATGTTTGTTGTTCATTGTACAGCAAAAGAAAACAAAATTTTTTAAATAATAAAATAATTTAAGATTTATAATAAAGGTAGTTTTGTACCTTTACTATAAAGTAAAGGTAGTTTTGTACCCTTACATTTTTATGATAAAAATGTAAATTTGAAAACAAATCTGCAAGTTTTATATTGACTTAATTTTATAGGTAAATTCCTCTAAATAGGTTTAATAAACTATAAATACATATTGTAATAAAAATGTTTGAATAATGACTATATATAAATTAAGCTGTTATGAAAATTTAAAATATTTTGATTTTGTGCTCTTAAACCTAACACTCATTTGAATAACCATAAACAGTTATTAATATTCAATTGTTAACATTAACATTATAATAGTGCAAAATAATAGAGAAATTATATTTCTAACTTAAAAAAGAAAACTATTCACTTTATCAAAATTGAATCGGAAAGTAATTCTATCATAAGTTTTGATTTTAGTTTAGCAGACATTGGGCTATAATCATATGTATTTCATTTATGAAGACAAACAAGATGAGATTGCAGATTATGAGACAGAAAACTCACAAGTAAATGAGTATGATTTAAATTTTTTTTTTCTCTTATAAAGATACTAAAGTTTGTACACAATTTAATTTTAGTTGTAAAAAAATATGTGTACAGGCAAGCAGATAACTATATAAAGCAATGGCCTATTCTAGCAGATACCATAAAAGTAAAACAAGGAAAAAGAATATGATTACTTCATAAGTTCTATGATACCTTAGAAGACAAGTCTAGACAAGAGAACTATACAATTACTGTACATCCCAACCCTGTAGGGGAAGACACTTCTGACGCTTCCATTCGCCACCCCCATTCCTAGCCCTGATGGGCTTTAATGGGAACAATTACTGCACATCAAAAATTGCAAAGATTTGTAATTATATATTATTGAAAGAGTTCTATTATTTGTTTACATGAAAGAAGAAAACTATTAACTTCAGCTGATTGAAATAATGATTGCACTCATTATACTTGCTTTCCACAAGTACTGTTTATTTTAAAACATTCTCATCTTAACGAGTCAAGTTAAAATTGATTTATATTTTAACTACACATTACTTATAAGCCTACACAATAGTATATCCATTACCATTACTTGTCTTCTATACATTATACAAGATGCAATTCAAGAGTAAGGACTGATTGGTAACAAAATGACAATAATTGAAAAAATGAAAAATTTATTAGTGGTTTTAAATACTTAAACATTTAATTTATTTTTCTACGTAATCAACATTTTGTTCCAAACACTTTTAATGTTATGAAACAAGCTTCTTCAAACCCACTGCATAAAATTCTGCCAGTTGGGCTGGCAGCTTTTTGCACCAAGATTTTCAACTCTTCACTTTCCTTGAATTGTTCACTGGTGAATCTTTAATACACCAATGACAATGTGGGAAAAAATTTGTCTCCCTTGTGGTTAATGTGTTCAAGCACAGCACATGCAGATGTCATTCTCTTATCTTTATGAGCACTTGTCAGAATTTTGGCACTCATTATGCACACAGTTTACAGTAGCCTAGAGGGTCCATCACGATTCTCAACAATATTGTCCTGGAAATTCTAGAGAAAGATTGCTAATTGTAAAGTGATGATTTTCTCTTACTTTTACATTCATACATTCAACAAGATCATCACTAGGCCTGCCACTGCTCTGTTTGTTGTAAAACATTTAAATGTTAAATGGCCTTCCTTAAACTTAATGTCTCACTTTTCCTTCACTGATTGTGGTAGGCTCATACGTTTTACACAATTGATTGTGAATTTCAATAGCATTATGTCCTCTTGCGTTGAAAAATTTAATCACTGATCAAACTTCATAACTGGTTGGATTTGTTATTACTGCACTCATTTTAACTTGTGGTATGCCTAATTGCATGCTTATAACTAGGTAAATAATTCGTAATACTGAATATTTGATTCATGATATTAGTTTTGCTTTAGTTGTTTGATTAATAAACAATAATGTGTAAATAATTATATTCATAAATAATACTATATAAAACAATAAAATTTATTTGTAGTACACCGTAGCAATATATTATTAAAAAGAAATCAAACAAAAGCCTACAACTTAAAAAACAGCATTTCTGGAATTGTAACTCATTTAATGTTATTAAGACATATAAATACTGAATCTCATTTTCTATTTTATCACAGCCGTTTATTTTCAAAAATGACAAACCTCATGCCACCTGTTGTTAAGACTGTATTTCAGTAAAGAAATGTTAGTTTTATCATGAACAAGAGTAATGTTTTAAACCGTATGTTAGGCTTTGATAGTTTATTATGTATTAAATGATTATTGTAAGGTTCAATTAAATAGGCATGCCTCTATTAACTAAACCTTTTCAATTGTAGGTTTTTCAACTGTTCATCTGTATTTGGTGTTGTCAGATGTACTGCATTGTCTATTCTTACAACAGCCTTTGTCCTATAAAAGTAGTATGTAATACTGAGTGTAACATTTCTGCCTAGTCATCAAATTATTTATCCACTCATCTCTACTAGGTAGTTTGTTATCTTTGATAAGTTCTGCTTCAGTTTTCTATATTTTTATGTCATCTTGATCATCATATTTTTTAATACTTTTCCCTTTATCAGTTTTGCTATGCATAGTTAATAATATAATATTAAATATTCTTTTCACAGTAAAATTACCTGTATGTTTTTTACTGCATAGAATTTAAGTCATTCTATTATACTTTTCTTAAGCAAGTATCTACTTAGCCTTTAGTTAAATGAAAAGATGTTTAAAATATTTCTTTTGTACCTTCACTTTTTAAAAGAGCAAATTCATTTGCATCGTCTTATAAATCTTGTGATATAATTCATTTATTGGTTTTACTGTGCAACATCTTGAAATTGATGTTATAAATTATTCAAACCTTGCTTTACATAACTTAACATGTTTAAACTTTTGTATGGAAGCTTCAACTATTTATTTTTGTCTGTTCTTAATCTTATGTTATATTTTCTTTTTCTCGATGTCTTTAAAATATATTTTCAATGTAAAATTGGGTGTAACTTAATTAGTAGCTCTCATAAGTTTCATGGTAATTAGATGTAATATGTTTTTTCCCTTAAATATGCAAGTGAATTATATTATATATTTATCTTACTATTTTTTTTATGTATTTGGTAATGTCTTTGACTGCAGAAAAGAATATTTTTGAAAAAATTTGTACAAATCACCTGTGTTAGTGCTTTCTTTCATCATCTACCTGTTTGAATCTGATGTTTAGTTCCAAAACCAAAATTACTTAATTATATTCAGTGAGTTTTGTAATTTATTTTTCTGATTTATATTCCCTCAGAATTGTTTCATACTTTTAACAAGAAAAGGGGATTTCCTTTTAGTGCACTGTCACACTAACCATTATGTCATTACTGTAAAGAATTATTTTGTTATTATATAATTTATGTATCAGTTTGGAAAACTGAAAACTGTTTTGAAAAATATACTTTCTTTAATTCTTTTTTTTTCCAGGATTGTAATTCTGTTAACCATTTTTTAAAATTAGAGTTATTGCTGTGATTACATGATTTCATCATTAAGTGAATAATTTGTGATTGTAATTTCTAAATACAATAAGAGTTGATCTTAATCTTAGTTTGCATCTTTTTATACATTGGCCTATTTTCTCTCTTGCCCAAAATATTGTGGAAAATTGATATTTTAACATAAGTACAAATATTTGGATTTAACCTAATAATCTTATTTGCACATACTTCCATGACATTGATTGGTGGCTTGTAATGTTTTGTTCTGATGTATTTTTCAGGACATAATTTTTACAGAATATATTTTATTAGAAATTTATATCTATGGTTAGAAAAGAGTACTGAATACTTAATGGTTAGATTTAATTCAAATTATCTAGAAATATAAATTTATATCAACTGGCATACATATGATAAAACATAATTATGCTACATAGGATTATTAATGACTGCACAAGTATTATTTTAAAAAAAACTACTTCATAGAAACTTTGAATAAGAACTTAAAGCTACATGTACCTTTCTTGTATATAATGATAATATTCTACAAACAAATGAAATAAAGTAATCACTTGCAAGAAATGGCAAAATTAGCAATTAAGTAGAGTTACATTAAAAAATATTATATCTAGGGATTAAGTTTTTAGCATCTTCAAAGAGAACGAAATGCACAAGAACAACAAGAATTTAACATTTCCAAATGAACAGATATAAACTTTAAATATAATGCCCATTTTGACCACACCTTAAGTATATCTTTTATTACTTTGATAAAATCATCAGCTATATTTTCTGTAATCAAAATGCAATGACAATAACGTATAAGACGCTGATGAAAGTCATTTCTTAGTTGATTTTACATTATTTGATGAATAGCAATACACTGTTAGTTGAAAAAAATTTTACCAAAGGGATATTTAATTTCATTTATTTATTATCCAAGCAAAACATGCTTATACCTAATTTTGGTCAGATAAATTTTGTTGTATAAGAAAAAAGACCATGCTTGACCAGAATTTGAACCTAGACCCTTCAAGATGAAAGGTAGAGATACTTTATTCTGCCATGGTGGTAGCAGAGTGTAAATAACATGCATTTCACAACTGGATTAGATTTTTGAGCCAGAAGATTTGTTGTAGTCAGAATGATATTCATTAGTGTATTCCATGTATTAGAAAACCAATTTTCTTGATTTACTTTTGCAGTATAGTTTTTCTTAGTTTTAGTTTTATGAAAAATTTACTAGTCAGCTTTTCATATCAACTATGATACTAAAAATACCAAAATTCCTGAATAGCCATATTTTGCTGTGTTTCATGAGTTTATTCTGAATAGAACATTTGCAAATATATCATTACCGAAGTATGATTAGTGCTCCATTTTATTATTTATTAAAAATAACACTGATAGAGAAACATTAAAAAGAAATATTATCTAAGTGTGGAATTTCTTGAATTGCTTTTTTGTGTACATTACAGATCTGTAAATACAATTTTTCAGTCACCCTTAGTTTTAAATAAATTATGCTTCAATAAAAATTAAGGGAAAAATATAGTTCAAATTGTAAAATTTATAATTTTGCATGGCCATACCTGTGTTAGAATGATTTCACTAATGCTTTTCTTTTATAAATAGCCTCAGGCACATCCCAAATTAATTTCCAACAGTAATCAGCTAGTATGTTAGTATTCCATTTCCTTTTATAACCGAAATGTCTTGATGGAAACATTCATCGTGTTTGTCACTTACGTCTCTGAGGTTGTCTGGAAAAAATCCAGATGCGAGTGGAGGAAATGCATTTTCAAAGACATATTACATCCTGTAGCTCTGTATGAAGTAAGAAGTTGATTAACAATATCATGGTAATTGTCGGATTTTTGTTTGTGAGAAAGATTTTGCAAACCTCTTTAAATGAAGCCCAAGCTGCACTTTGTACATTATTTAACATGAGTTAAATACATCATTTTTGACCAACTCTCTCATTTGACGACCAACAAATATTACTTCTTTAATTTTTCCTTCGCTTACATTCGGAAATTTCTGCCTGATGTACAAAAATCTGGGACTATCGTTCTTTATTTCTTTTTACAAAATTTTTCATTAGTCCTAGCTTAATGTGGTGAGGGGGTGAAAATATTTTGTTGGTTTCAACTACGGACTCATAAATAATACTTTTCCCATTTGGAGTTAAGTTGTTTTGTTTCTTCCACTCTTTGGTAACATAATGTTTATCCCTAGCTCGGCTGTTCCATTCACAAAGAAAACACTTGTACTTAGTATAGCCTAACTGCATGCCTAACAAAATAGCTGTAACTTTCAAATCACCACATATGTTCCAGTTATGTTTTTTATAATTTATTTTTTCAACGTCTTTCATCATATTGTATGTCTCTTTCAAATTAATACCATATATGCGATTGGTAACAAAAGTTATTTGATACTGTTGCTTAGTAGAACCATTTTAAACTATACTTGGACAAATCTATAAAAAGGCATGTCTTCTCAGGTTTATGAACTTGTCTTAAGTGCAACAAAAGCTCATCAATATTTGTGCAATAAACCAAATTATTTTCATCAATAAAGTAATGAGAAAGTCCGTTTTGTTGGCTTCGAAAGCCTGAAATTTTTGTATTATTTTGAAGTAAATTCCAACCTTGCAGTCTTGACCCTAACAGTTCAGCTTGATTTTTTGATAAATTTAAATCCCTAACCAAGTCATTTAATTCACCTTGTGATATAAAATGTGGCTTATTGGAAGATAATTCAAAATCAAAATCATTATTGTCTTCTTCAGTACTACCTGATTCTTCATCGCTGCTTTCAAAACACATTCACAGGTGGCTCAGGAACTGGATTAATTTCACTGTGAGATACAGGCCTGATTGTAGATTGCAGTGAAGTATATTTTACAGTTTGTTTAGATTTTTAAGAAATTCCAGACATACTTGTTAAACAAAAGTAACAGTCAGTTACATGATCCTTTGGTTCATTCCAAACAATAGGTACACCAAATGGCAAAGCCTTCCGTATACCTTTCAGCCATCCTCTGAAATATACAGAACAATTAGTGCATAATATATGAGGAGCCCACATCTGATCCTGATTACCAGTTTTACACTGAAAGTACAAATGATATGCTTTCTTAGTTAAAGGTGTAATGTTTTCTCTATTTGATTTTACGGTAAACTCACCATACACATAACAAATATATCCACATCACTTACACAATTTCCAGGCATTATGACACTGCACTGTTAACAAACTTAAGATACCAATAAGACTGAACAAAATTAATTCATTCCTAAATCCAGTGCTTAATACAAACAACACAGCTGTGTTTTCAGCTACATGTTTTGACCTGCACAGACATGATTAATCTTTTCCATGATGGCTCACTCTTCAGTATTTGATATTATGTCATAATATGTGACTATGATATGATTTAATTCTTTTTCTAGTATTGTTTATTCATAGCTTACAAATTATGTTAACAAGTTAAACAATAAAAATTGAGCTAACAAAATACAATATGGGAGCTTAAAATGCTAACTATATGTTAAAAAATAAAAAAAATCCTTTAATTAAAATTTAAAATTTTTTCAAAAATGGTGGTTGATAGAAAGATTCTGAGTTCATATTCGTTTTCAGCGTCAAAACACAGATTAAAATCATGTATTGCTTGTTAGGAAACAAAAATTATGTTTATCAGTGTAATTTTTCCTAAATTATGAGGTTGTTTTTTAATCATCTCTTTTATTTAATTATTATAATTTTTCTTGAAAAGAAAAAAAAATTGTTTGTACTTGTATATCTGTACTGTCATATAGCATTAATATTTCATAACATTTATGATTTATTGAAGACATTCAATTAATACATTTTACATTCATTATGCTTAAATTATGTGAGAAATATTTAATTGAGCATAATTATTGAAAGTGAAATTTGGCCATTTTTACTATTCCTTCTAGTGTTTTAAGTTGACTTCTTTACTTTTACTCTCCATTACATTTGTTAGATGTTTTTAAACCAAGTTTGGTATTAGTGTACATATTTATTTTTGAGAAAGAAATCTTTTATTCATGTATGATTTTTTTCAAGTTAACTTTTTATATATATATTTTTTTTATTTATAGTGTCTGATGATAATTCATCTGTTCAGTCATCACCATGGCAACGAGATCACTGTTGGAAACAGAGTACACCTCGTCACCATGCAGGTAGAGGTTTGGAATTTTATATGGTTCGTCCTTCTAAACTTCGTCGCTTACAGTATTCTTGTGTCTTACGCAGAAAGCGAAGAAGGCCTTTGGATTCAAGGCTGGTTAACCTTGGTGACTGCAAGGAAATCAATAATGTAACAAAACCTAAAGAGAAGACTAGTTTAGCAAAAGTAATTACAGTTTTATGGGAAAGAGTAGTTAGAACGGACCCAGGAATTGTTTCTCCTAGGAAAAGAATTTTAAGGGAAATGGAACGCGTTACATTAGAGGATCAAGCTAAAAGACGTGCCCGAACGGCGGCCTCAGAAGCTAAACCTCCCAGTCACAGCATCACATCAATTCTCGCTCGTGAAGATGAGCCCTCTTTTTTGAGGACTTTGCTTCGTTCGCCTGATCCTCCTTCTCCATCCCGACCGACAACTGTTCCATTTTTGACTCCTCCTATACATGCAATGTATTCTCCACATCCTTCATCTTCATTCCTTCCCCATCCATCTCATACTAACTATTATTCCCCTATTCCATCACATTGGTACCCTGTATCTAGTCTCCCCCGGGGGTCCATTTATCCAGGGCCACTCCTGCCCCCATACGCATTGACTGCATCGCCTTGGCCCCACATCTCACCTCATTCTCTCAGTGATTTCAAAAGAGATGATGGTTCATCAGGTAAGCTTTCTGATATTATTATTTTAATGTTTATTTTTATAATAGAATCAGTAAGGAGATCAATAAATTACTGAAAACATTTACACCAAACAAATACAAAATATTGACAAAAATTTTTTTTTTGGTTATGTAATCAGTCAGTGCCATTATTGATCAGTTGTTGTGATCCAGAAAAGGTATAGATAACTTTTATTTAGATTTAAATGTCCAGCAAATTACTGATATAGTTTGGTGGTTGGGTTACATTTTCAGCAGGTTACAGTTTTACTTTTTCAACAGTTTTAGGTCTGTTTGGCCGACCTGAAATTAATATAGCCAGTAACATTTAATACAAGTTGTGTTATCCTTAATATCTTAGATATGTCTGATCACAGAACTCTATAATTAGTATTATGATCTATACTTATATTTTTTGGTAAATTGCAAGTTGACTTTTTTGTATTATGTTATAAATCATGATTTATTTTTATTACTATCTAATAATTCAATATTGTTGTGAGGTTTAAAACTGATTGACCTTATTGTGCAGTGGCTTAAAAACAAATTATTAAGGGCTCAATTACCTACTTGCCAAAGACATTAGTGTTGTTTAACTGGACCTAACCAAATCTCTTCACTCTTACATTTGTTTTTCTGAGTATAATATTTTTCTTCAGAGAATTGGTTACTGTAAGGTTAGGCAGGTCAGCATATTTGCTTGTTTCATTTGATAGCCTGTCAAGTTTATAATTTATGCTTGAATACTACTACAAACTTTAGTCAACTTGCAGACTAATTTTCACATTACACATATTTTTTAATATATCCTCTTAAATAGATTCAAAAACTTTATAAATGCTTTGATTTAATCCCATCTTGCAGCTTTATTTTGTCTTCATGCTTCAGGGACAATTTCCTTTCAGTATTGCAAATTAGTCCATTATTGCAAATTGGGGGGATAAAATTCATAAATTGATAAACATGGTACACTATCTTTGGTGGACCCATTATTCCATAATTTATTTCCTTGTTGCTGGTTAAATGTTTGTATTGGTTCTTTTTTATTTTTGTATTGAATATAATTGCAGATAATGAAAGAAAATATAAATAGATAAATATGAGTAATTAAATATTATGGAACCTCTATATTGGTTTATTTTATTTATAATAATTAAATATAAGTAAATTGCAAATATACTAGCTGTTAGCCTTTAACACCAGTTTGTGTTAAAATAACTGTTTTTTTCTCAATTTTAAATACATTATATATTTCAAATTCTTCAATAGCATTTATGTATTGACCTTTTCTATGATTGTTTAGGAATATTTTTATAAAAGCTGATATGATTATCAATTATAAATGTTGTACGTAATTGATTTGGAGTAGTCTTGCTAACAATACCGTTAGGATTATTGCCGAGGTCTACTGCAAGGCCTTCTTTTAGTTAAAAAATGTTGTCAGGTAAATTTTGTTCCAATGCTATTTGTAATAAAGATAAAAGTTTCTTACTTTTCTCTTTACTTGCTACATTATTTTCCAATTCCATTTGCCCCTTGTCTTATCTAATAATGGCAACTTATTCATGAAACATTTTATATAGACTTAAATAAAGAAGTAGGGAGGCAAATATTAATAAAGGAATTTATTTTTAAAAATTTTGAATTTTATGTGAGGTTTGATAAAAATGTACACTGAATTTTAGTTTTCTCAAAAAATCTTTATTTATTCATCAATATTGATTTTGTGACCTTCAATGTACTCCTTTTCAGATGTAATACATTTGTACTAACGCTTTTTCCAAAATTTTAAGCCCCTTTGGAACATAAATTCTGGAATGGCATGTAGGTCTTTGAGCAACTCTGTCTCTATCTCTTCAATGTTGGCAAAATTCATCTTTCGTGGTACTTTTCAGCTTGGGAAATAGGAAGACATCACAGGCAGCCATGTCTGGCAAATACAGAGGCTGAGGTATTTTAACAGTGTTGTTTTTGAACAAAAATTCATGAACAAGCAGTAAAGTGTGAGCAGGTGCATTATTGTGATGCAAATGGAAGAATGTTTTGCCACAAATCCAGGTGTTTTCTTCAGATTCCTTCAAGCAAATATGTAGAACATCCAAATGGTATTCCTCATTAACCCTCTGATAGTGATTTTGCAATTGCCCCTAATCATTTTCTTCACTTTTTCGATATTGCCATTGGTTGTTGATGAACTGGGACGTCCAGGGCGCTTATCATCTTCAACAGCTTATCGGCCCTCTTGTAAACATTTGTACCATTTGCAAAATTGAATGCAAATTCTTTGTTCCATTATTTTCACGAGTTAAAAATTACTGACCATACGAAAACAGGTGTAGCTTTTTCGAAAGCCAACAGTAAACTAAGCATCCAATATGGCTACCACTATAAACAAATGTGTTAATTTGTTAGGGACAAGTGTACAAATACAACAAAAAAAAGAAATTGTGACAATTTGACTTATACACCTGGGAAATTTAAGAATTCCGTTTATTTTTTGATCGTGTATTTTAATCATGTTCTGAGAGTATTTTAATAATTTTTACTGATACTAATAGCTGATCAAGAATTATTCTTTTTCATTCTTTACAAAGGTTTCCTTTGCTTTCTTCTCTGTCAAACAAGTAAAGTTAATCCAGTGTTTGATGGTTTTTCGCTCAGAATTCTTTCAGACAAAACTGATTGACGTGAAATTTGGACTGTAATTAGGGAATAGCTCAAGGAACAAGTTATATAGTGTCGATTTGTGCTTTTACCCTGGGGTTGGATGCCACGCCTTCTCAGGGGTGGAAATTATTATATTCAAAATAACTGCAGAAATCGATAGAGAAATAAATTCTAAGCAAAAAGTACTCTATAAAAAGTTTTTGTAGAGTCAATACTTTTTGAGTTATTCGTGATTAATGTCGATTTTTCATCCAACCATTAAACAATTTTTCACAAATAACTCAAAAACCTTGTTTTATCAAAAAAATTATTATTGACAAAAATGAAGCTTATAAAATAACAAAGAGATTGTTTCTTTTTTTTATTTCTGTAGATGCAATACGAACCGAGTTTTGCCTCATTGAAGGTAACTTTTTATTCACCAAAAACTCAGCAAACCTTTCAACATTAAATAATGGAAAAACAGAAAACTTTTCGAGGAAACCTTATGAGGAGATATTTTTCAAAGTACTTGAAAATACCTTTAAAATTATCTTTGGTAAAAGTCAATAGCATGAAAACTAACGGAGTTATGATGAAAATCATAACTCGGTTGTCTCACTTTTTCGGATAAAAAATCAGCAATGAAACAAATGACTTTTCCACAAGAATGGGAATTGAACATAATCCTTTTACAACTTATTTTATTTAAGTACTTACAGTGTGTTCTAGAAATTTGACCAGTTTGGAATGCCTATATTTGAAAAGAGGTTGATTCAGATTTGAAAAATGTTGAAATTTCTTAAAAGAGTTTCTTTTTTCACAATAATTCAAAAACTAAAGAAAATATGGTACTTACGTATTAACACCACCGCAGCTACAGCTTTATTTAAAAACAAAGTAGATATTTCTGTGGAATAAAAATTGATTGAGGTATCACTGTTAGAAGTTTGCATTTGAGTGCGAGGCCTACCTTCCCCAAGCCCTTTAAACCTAAATATGAAGGGCTCAAGGAATCTGAACTTTACATGACTTTCCCTGCAAAATGGGTTTTTGAGTGATTAGATAGCTTAAAAATTAAGGAAGTTATTGAAAAACCAATCACATTTTTTTGGTGAAATTTTCAGAGCATGTAAATTTTTATATTCTCAACAGTTTCCGAGCTTTTATGAATACATATCCTCATACACTCATATCTGTGTATGTGTGTGTGTAATATATATATATAAATATATAGATGAAAGTATAGGTAGGAGAAGAAAAGTAACGGAGCAAACCATAGGCAAACACCTGCTGATGGATGATAGAACTTTGTGTGTATATAGGTATATTGTACATGTATATATGTGAATATGTATCTCTATTATATGGTGTAGTCTGTACATTTCCAAAACCAAAAGAATAAACATATGGTGGTAATTTTTAATTTTAAGTAAACATGATTGTTAATTTTAATCATGAGGCCAGTTTGTAAGGTTTAGGATGTTGCAATAAATTATAAATTACATTAACAGTTGTAAAAAGTTTATAATTCATTATAAATGCACCATTAAAACATTTTAAGCTGTTGAAAACTAGGTTTTTTCATCATTAGGGTGGATTCTAAGGGTTACAACATTGTAACACATCATAAACTATATTTCAGAATATGGAACAACATTTATTCTACACATTTACATGATTTTTAGCTACAAAATACTTACATCTATAATTTAAACAATAAGGGGTGGTTATTAAGGGTTGAAATAAAGTAAAATATCCTGAATTATATTCCACAACATAAGTGTATGTTTATTCTACACATTTTAACATGATTTCAATCTATGAAACGTTTAAATCTATGGTTTTTGAATTTTTTTTAACAAGGAGTAATTTTCACCCACAAAAACAAAACACATCAGGAACATATAACTTTTGAAGAAGAAGGTTAGATAAGCGTAATTACAAATTTTCATGAAAATCGATGTCTGAAAAAATTCTGAGGTAATACTCTGTTTCTATAGTCAAATACTGGACTAAATATCTTCACGCATCTGTCATAAACTGATGACGCCCTTGATGTTATTTGAATAAAGAACTGGATAGCATTTAAACTAACACATAACCAGTAATTCAGAATTAATATTTCTCTTCACAATTTGTGTTTTAACACCAATAATATCAGACTGTACAGACTGGAGGAAAATATTTCATCGTCACATATGTCTACGTATTTGTTCAGTGAACATGACTATTGCTTACTTATAAGCAGTGTTTAATTTCAATTTTTTGTTTTGTATTTTTAATACCATAAACATTTAGTCTTTACTACATCCATCATTTAATCATTATTGGTACTATTCAGATGTTACTGTTCTATGAGTTTGCCAGACCCTCAGTCGGTTGCTTTATTTCATTTATTATTATTCTATATGATTCTCAAATAGGTGTTCCAATTAGTGTAACTAACTTTTCCTTTCCCTTTTTTTATTTTATATAATTTTAGTGTTGTTAATATTTTCTTATATATTTGTTTTAAAATTACTAGTGAACCTTATAAATTATTTGTCTTTGAAAGAACAAAATTTATAAGTTATCCCATCGATAATGATTTAGATGTCAGTGATGAAGAAATTTTCTCCAATGAATCATACGTTCCCCAAGAAAATGCAGTTCATCAAAATCTGCAATGTCTTCTGAAAGTTACTATTTCTCAGATTTTTAAATGGGAGGTGACAATCAGTCAAAAGAAAATGGTATTGTTCATATAAATATTGAAAATAACGATGAAGTTTTTTAATGGTTCTAGATAGTAATGAAGTAACTAAAGAAATATCAGATCAGTAAATAGGAAATATTGAAATAATAATGAGTTAAAATATTTTAGAAAAATAAGTGTTTTTTGTGGGACTTCTTTGAACCTGAGCGAAAACCCTTGAAAGTAACATTATAAAAAGAAGGATTTTAAGGGAAGGAGGCCAAGCCTTGTGTTTAGAAAATAATCCCAGTCCTGAAGAGACAAATATGGTGCTTGTTTTTTTGTAGATGAAATTTCAGAAATAGTGATATTAATAAAAAATTGGAACATATGTGAGAAATTGATTACAATATTCAGAAACTCCAAATTATAAAATCACAAAAGAAATAAAAGCACTTTTAGATCTTCTGTATATTGTCCTATATTCAAATCAGGAAGAGAGTTGTTAACTCTTTTTTCTACTGATAACATTGGCTGTATCTTGATGTATAATTGTATAATGACAATTAAAATATGTGAATTTTGTTACTATCATTGAGATTTGATAATTTTTCAGCTTGCTAAGAAAGGGAAAAGAAAGATCCTCCAGAGGCAATATCGTAAATTTTTTATAAATTTATGTCAAAATATTGTCATGATGGTTATTCCATAGGGTCTTATGCTTGCGTAGATGAAACTTGAAAACCATTTTGAGGCCAGTATTGTTTCTGCACATATATGTCGCAAAACTAGTATAAAATTAGTGTGTCTAACAGATGGCAATAATTCTTATCTCAACACTTTTATATTTAAATTGCTAAAACGTTGATTGTAAAAATTTGTCCTGAGAAGAACAAAAACTTTTGATACCAACACAGAGTGTAATCCTTCTTGCTAGACCAATTGTCAGTAAAAATAGAAACATAACAGGCAATAACTGATTCACGTCTATTGAACTTGATGAAAAGAAATATAACATACTTCAGTACAATATAAAAAAGGAATGCCTTCAGAATTTCTTTGACATAAAAAGTTATCGGTTCAAGCATTTACAGAGTTTCAGTCTTATGATGCTTTCACTTCCTATAAAAAATGAAAAGCATTAATTTTATAGATATCAATGCACCACTCTGAATACTTTGATGAAAAGACTGGTAAGCCAGAAATGATTTCATACTACAATTCAACAAATTCAAGCATTGATACACTCAATCTAATATGTTTCAATCTTTTGCTGGACCAGAAGATGCCCATTACTGTATTTTATCATGTTTGCCATAAACAGCAGTATTTTGTACTCTACTTATTCAAAAGCCAAAAATTAGAAAGATTAAATTTTATGAAAACTTTAGCCACAAGTTTGATAAAAAGAAAAACATTGGAAAAATGATCACTCATTCCAAATTTGCCACTTGATCTGAAAAGTATGATTTTTAATTTACTGGAATATAAAGAAAATGAAAAGGAAACAAGAAAAACCATTATAGGTTCCACACAAAAAATTTACTTGCCCATACATAAAAGAGTGAATGATGGTGTGTATTGTGTATCAAGTACCTAATTGCCTGGAAAGATAAAACAAAACTGTGTAAATAAACCTTAATTTTGTTTTTTGAAGGCTTGAAAATTTATAATTTTTTTGTGATATGTTGAATTGAATTATTTTTTCTGAAATTTTGACTTTTTTTGTACAAATGATTTAATTTGTAGATTTTAGTAACTGCTAACAGTTTTTCTCTGGATTTTTATGTTCTGATAATTTTTAAAATATATTTTTTCACATACTGTGTAACAATGCACAATTTAACAAAAACTTGTTTACAAATATTTTTTTTTATTTTTACACTTTTCAGTATCTGCTTAGAAAAACCTTCTTTCAAGTAGGAATTCTTTTATCCATATGTTGTATTATTTTGTTTCTCATAGAAAGAAAAAATATTTATAACAGAATATTCATTGTTTTCCATTAATTTTAGTTACAGTCTACTTATGTTGTAAAATGAAATATTATTAGTTTATTATCTTAATTTTATTTATTAATGATTTATTGTTTTTTAATTCCTGTCAATAAAATAATTTTAATTTTTCTTTAAAATTATTTCAAAATAAACTTGGCCAAAATGGTTAAAAAAAAAACTAAATTTTATTAAAACTTGAGAAAATAAGGTACCCATCTCCTAGGCAGATATTTCAGTTAACTGGATTCAGACCCATGTTTCAGGTTGAAGGATAATTTTTTGAACCATAAAATTTTGTCTGAATTAAGACACAGAATCTGAATTATTTATATAGATGTTTTATAATATAATATACTGTATGAAGAGTACAAAATGTACTGTTGAATAAAGTTTGTTTTCGTCAGTATCAAATATTTATTTCATACATTAAATTTAGTTGGTCATACTCAATATTTTTTTTAATTTTTATACTGACAATTTTTCCTTAAAATTTAAAAAAACCTTAATTTTTAAAATAAATCTTCTCACTTAATCAGCTAAAGAAAATTTATACTATTATTAAAAAAAAAAAAATTTACCGGGAATAGTTTTGAGAAATACTGAAACAATTTGGAAATTTCTTTAAATTAAAATTAAATCAGTTCCTGCCAACTTCTATGTTTAGAATTAAATTTACAAATTGATTGATCAGATATGAATAAATAATACCCCAAACAAATTTATTCCAAACCTTCATGATAGCAACGAACAATGTATTTAACAAAAAACTTTCATGGAATAAGAAAAGCAAATAAACACTGAGTCACTTTTTTTACAGTGTATACAAAAGTAAAATTTAGGATGACTGACATCTGCCTGCTATACTATAATTAGTTTAGAAAATGTAATTGTAATAAAAACAAGAGAAAAATTATTTTAATTGTAATATTTGTCATGAAAAGAAATATGTGCCTTTTTTGTAATATATATTATATTATTAATGAAGGCAAATTATATTAGGTTACCAATAATAATAATAGCATCATTAAATATACACAAATGCACATATATATATATACTAGCTGCATGGCATGCCCACAGCACGCCTCTGCAGCTAGGCCCTCTGGGAAAGCGGTATCTTGGAATGCTATTGTTAGGTGTACAAAATTAATTACCCCTTGTGTAAATTTTTTTTTGTGAATAATGAAAATTGGTCAAGGAAAAGCGAAACAAGGGTTCCCCGTTATTCAATTAAGCACTTTTATACTTCAGATCCAAAATATCCATAAGCAAATTCACTCACTACAAGAGTTGGAAGCTTGAATATAAATTAAATTTATTATGTTTTATACTCAATTTACAAAATAAATTATAATAATATGAAACTAACCTTCTGACAAAATATCAATGGATTCTAAATGGATAACGATAGTATTTTCAGTAAAAATTTATTTTTATCAAAAATAGTTGTGTTTTAAGGTCTCCTGCAACATTGAATGAATGAATTACGGTAGTAAACTTTATTAATTTATTTTATAATTATTATTACTGTTGTTATTTATTGTTTATAAACATTTTTTTTTTTTAAATCTTATGATTTCTTGATGGGCAGTATGTTCAATCATGTAAGCATGTTCTTTCTTTTTGCTCTTATTTGTTGGTGTTGCTTCTTACATTGTTTATAAACATTTAAGAAAAAAAATCATGATTTTTTGACAGGCAGTATGTTTGATCATGTAATCATGTTCTCAGCTAAGGGGTATGCACACATACAAATGGCCTTTGTAGGATAGGAATGTATATAATACAATATTTTACAAGAAAATGAAATAAAAATTGCATCTTCAAGAACATGATATATCTGGAATCAGGAAGGATTAAGTTACGGTTATAATTTAAATATTTTAATGATTAATAATTTAAATTTACATTTAGTTAATTTTATTTTTTATTATTGTGTTTGTTTAGATGTTCCTCTGAATTTATCCAAGCATGCTGGGTGACATGATTTGTTTAACAAGGTCAATCTTTCCAAAAACAAACTGCCGATTGTAAAAACAAGAATAATAATTATTGGATCATCATTTTCATTATTAACCATCCTCATAATAATCACTGATAGTCACTTTTTTTACAGTGTATACAAAAATAAAATTTAGAATGAGACTGACATGTGTCTGCTCCACTATAATTAGTTTAGAAAATGTAATTGTAATAAAAACAAAAAAAAAATTATTTTAATTGTAATATTTCTCATGAAAATAAATATGTGCCTTTTTTGTAATATATATTATATTATTAATGAAGGCAAATTACAAAAAAAAAAGTATATAAAAAATAAATAAAAAATCTATTTATGTATTATCTTACTGTAAATTGTGAAAATATTTTTAGCGTATTTAAATTAATTGTTATTATGTATTTTGTATTGTTAATGTTTTATTGTATAGTTGTGACTTTTTTTTTGGGAGAATATTTATGTTAATCTTTATTTCATATAGAAGTACAAGATTGGGTGTTAACTTCTTAAAATATTATCTTGTACGTTTGTACATGTAATTAATTTCTAGTACATTAATAAAAATAAAAAACAAAATCCGTCACCTTTTTTTTAATGTTAGATGATAATATTTTGTAATGTACAGTTATTTATTTCTTTATTATAATTTTATTAAATTTTTATATATGTGGAATTAAAAACGAACAATAAGTTTTTTATACATATTATTAATGCTTATTTTTTATGATCATTTAAAATTTTAACTTGTGTATTATTATTATAATACTTTGGCTTTAACAATAAATTGTATTTATGGATTTACAGATAGTTAAATTCACTGTATGTATGTATGTAAATATATATATGTATATTTATGTAACGGTTGCATATTAATATTATTGTTATTTATTTGTTTGTATTTAATTTTATATTGTGTTTTATTCATTGAACAGTTAATTAATCTGACAAATAAAAACTACCATAGGATATAATACTAACTTAATTTAATCTTATATTTATTCTGTGACTGACGATTCATTATATATAATGATATTTCACCATAAGAATTGTTAATAGTTATAAAATATTAAATAACCTGTATTTAATTGCTCTTTATTTTTATGTTTTAATTTATCTATTTGAAATTTTTTTTATTATTTTATGTGTAAATCTTTATCCAGTTAGAGCTGTTGGAAATAACAGTTATTGTGTAAAGTATTTTATAATGTTATTTTCTTTTATCATTATGATTTTTTTTGTAATTATATTCTGTAAAAATTTTATTTATTTGTTTTTATAGTAATATGATTCTGAATGTGATGTTTAAATTATTATTATTATGATTATTATATTACCTATTGTGTTTCAAAATTTTAATTTTTCTATATTATTTATTGTGTATGGTATGCTATAGTAAACTACATTTTTATTATATTACGGTGATGATGATGATGATAATAAATTCTATTACCAGCTACAGTTCAACTTGTTAGTCTGAAATTTTAATTTTTTTTTAATGGGTTGCAAAAATAATTGAAATATTTATAATACAGAACATTTATTATTAAAGAATTGTATTATTTTGAATTATATGTAAAAACTGGTATTACTAAATAATATTTTTTGAACAACTGCTCTATAACAGTAATTTAATTAGTATAGGTATTTGTATCTTATTAAATTTTAGTATGTAAATATTTACAATACATATAAAAACAGAGGATATAAATGCATAAAAAAGTATACACATCATTTGAAAGTACCATAACTATTTTTTTTGTCTTCAGTCATTTGACTGGTTTGATCCAGCTCTCAGAGATTCCCTATAGTGCCAGTCATTTAATTTCGGTATATCCCCTCCTACATCCTACATCCCTAATAATTTGTTTTACATATTCCAAACGTTGACTGCCTCCACAGTTTTTCTAAAATATCTGCCCCTCCAATATTAAAGCAACTATTCCAGGATACTTTAAGATGTGGCCTATAAGTCTGTCCAGTCTTTTAAATGATTCTTCCAAATGCTTCTTCCTTCATAAATTTGCCACAACACCTCTTCATTTGTCACTTTATCCACCCATCTGATTTTTAACATTCTTCTATAGCATCACATTTCAAAAGCTTCTAATCTTTTGTTCTCAGGCATTCTGATCATCAAGTTTTGCTTCCATACAAAGCTACGCTCCAAATATTTACTTTCAAAAATGTTTTCCTGATGTTTAAATTAATTTTTTATGTAAGAAAATATATATATATATATATATTTCAGAAAATATATTTCTGATGAAAGCTCGTTTCACCTGTGCTAATTGGCATTTTATATTGCTCCTGCTTTGTTCATCTTAAGTAATTCTATTTCTCAAATAACAAAATTCTTCTACCTCCATAAGCTTTTGTTGACCTATTTTTATATTCAGTGGTATCTTCTCTATTTCTACTATATTTTATTACTTTCATTTTGTTCTTGTTTATTTTCATGTGGTAGTTCTTGCATAGGACTTCATCATTCATTATTCATTCACAATATTTCCTTCCTTGCCTTTTCTGATGCTTACATTCCAATGTCCAACTATTATTAAATTTTCATCCTCTTTTATGTGTTTAATTATTTTGTCATTACTTTTTTATACATTACTTTTTATGATGATTTCATCATCATCATGGTCACTTGTAGGCATATAGACATTATTAACAATCATTGTCAGTTGAAGTTTTGATTTTATCCTGATACAAGATTCTGTTGCTGAGCTTTTTGAAATATTCTACTCTCTTTCCTACCTTTTTGTTCATTATGAAACCTACTCCTGCTGGCCCTTTACTTGACCCTGAGTTAATTATTCTAAAATCACCTGACCAAAAGTTGTTTTCCTCTTCCCACTGAACCTTGCTAATTCCTAGTATATCATTTAACCTACCCATTTCCCTCTTTTAATTTTCTAACCTACCAACCCTTTTTAAATTTCTAACTTCCTCGCTCTGACTCGCAGAATGTTTTTTAACTTTCTGGTAACCCCTTCCATAACTGTATTGTCTCTTATTAGTCATTACAGTATGAATAGTTCAATAACTATAGGAAAATTATACTGCATGGTCAGTAAAGCTTTTCCATGTACAGTATTATAATCCAGGATTTTATTCTAAACAATTCTTGTCCGAAATGTTTTTCAGACTAATAGTGTCCTGCTGTAATTGGTTATAACTTTGTAGTCTTAATTATTTAAAAAAAACAATAATTACCTTCCTAAATCACTTTATTTTACTTTCTTTTTCTTGATTATAATACTGTATTGCTTTGTTGTTTTGTCAGATTTTATTGAAAATTATTTAGCTCTTGATCAGTAAAATTTAACTAATAATTTTGTTTGCAGATCAACAAAATAACTCATTCTTATTTTAAATGTACAGTATATTCTCAGTAATCTGAACTAATTAAAACTACATCTCTTCAAATTAGTGGAAGATGAAATTACTACATCGAGATGTTATTTTAAAACCCAAAAATCAAGTAATACAGGAGAAATAAAGTGTTGTTTTACTAACAGTAACACTTATTACTTTTTTGTTATAAGAAAAGTCTAATCATATAAAATTTAATTATGAAATTAAAATTTTTAAAGATTTGACTGCTTTGATTATTTTTTTCATTACTATTAAAGCCATTAAAATGGCATAGTAAGTAATATGTATTATACAAATAAGAGATTTTTTTTTACAGATTTTTCAACAACTTTTATTTATTTTTTTTAATCTAAAAAATCTTATACTATGATAATTAAAATTTTGAATTTTATAGATTAAAATTTCTTCACTGCAAGATGTTCAAATTAAAGAGTTTCAGATTACCAGGAGTCTGCTGTATTGCATTTAAAAATAACTTTCACACAGAGTGAAAATTGAAAGTAATCATTTGTAATTATTATCAACACATGTGTTATGTAAACTGCGTGGCAGAATTTTTTTTCTCTTTGAACTATTAAAAAACTTAATTTTTGTTACATATACTTTTTAAATGTCAAATGGCAGTGTTTGTTATTTGTTATCACTGTATTTGTTACAACCTCAACCTTAAAGCAAATTCAATTTTCTCCAAGCATAATTCATAAAAATTACATTTATATAAGTTTATAACTGTTTATTATTAAATAGGAAAGAATAATTAAATATTTTCTACTGTTAATGTAACATCTACATTTAAAGTAATTTAATTTTCATTTATTTTTGAATTCATGTTTTTCAGAAGATCTTTTTGAAACTTATTTAGCTCTTGTGTTGTTGTGATCAATGAAGAAACTGAGTATTTGGTTTTCAATGATCATTTGTATTTTTATGGATATCCAAAATTAGATTCATACTTTTCTTCTGTAAATGAATATTTTAATTAATTTTTAAAAATGTGTAGATATTTATGCTTTTCTCAATTAAAGTTAATAAAAATTATAATATTTAAAGTAAACAGAAATGTAATCACATGACATATTAACAAAATTACACACCAAAAACAGGAAACCAAATACAAAAATTCAACTAAAATTACTAAAACATACTAATAGAAACAATAAAGATAAATTGACTTTTTTCAATCACATCATAGAAACTGGATATTCATTCAGAGACATTAATTGACACACGCAAACTTCACATGTAAGGTGTAAGTCTTAAATCATCAAATCAGCATGTTTAAACAATATAAAATTTACAAAAATATATCTCAAATGGCAACCAACGTAGAATATTACTTAATTCCTTGCTAAACAAGTTTCCTAATCACAATAAGACATTCATCATTAACAACGTCATTTATGAAAAAATTGCACAATACTTTGAAAAAGATCTTCTGAAAGTATACCATGTATTTAAAAATTGAATAGATTTTTTATTTGCTTTTTAAAAAGTTTAAACCATATTTTATCTTTATGATCGATGAGAAAAAATGTAAGATTAAAAATTAGTTAAAAGAAACAACTGATAAAAAAATGTATAAAGGTTTTTCTATAATTGGGACTCATTTTTTAATGAATTTCATACAAATATGTTCATCTAGTATCAAACATGCCAAGTTAGGCAGTGGGAAAAGTGCCTATGGCACACACAGAAAAGCTATAGGAAACTATGATACATATATGGAACCATGTTTTGCTGATATCCTATTCCACTACAACTAATTGCATTAAAATTGATGAATTTTTATATTTATGTTTTTCTTTAAATGCAAATAATTTGTCAACATATTCAACACACTGTGCTAATTAAATTCAAAAAATAACTTTTCCACCAAAACACAGCAACAAAAAAAGCTAATATCAGTAGTTGACTTTTGCAGGATCTCGCATAATCAGTCAGTGTAATTGTACAATTGTGTACAGACTGATGATAAGATATCTCATGAAAGTCAACGTATTAGTTTTTGTAGGTTTTCTGTTACTGTCTTTTGGTATTCATTTATTATTTTTTGAATATATATATAATCCATTCTACTTTTTTTTATCTGTTCTTTCTGTTTTATGTTTTGATTAATGTAGAATACTAATAGTTTATTTTACAATCGTTGTAAATTGATCGTATTTATAGCTCTCCTATGAGGAGATAGTTAATGTTAGCTGCACTTTCCCATTACATCATCTCCAGTAGTTTTTGTTATATATTTTAGTTATAATATAAAATCTAATTTATTTTAATTAGGTTTTATTGAATTTAAATTAATATACTGGTAACTTTTAATTTTGTTTGAAAAATTCTTATTGTGCATTACATTGTTCGTAGTTCAACCTTTATTTCATGATAATAAATAACTTTGCTAACATCCAAGACAAAGTTTTAACATTTTACCCTTTCATCTGGAAATTTCTGGATTCAAATCCCAGCTAGACTTGGTGGCACTATTTAATACACTAGAAAAATGTATTTTTTATTCTGATAAAGATGCTTAAGACTTACATGGTAAATTACTCATTAAAAAGTTGCTTTATTTATTTATATGAAATAAATGAGCTTTTTGAATCTTAAAAAAAATTATAACAATCATACAATTCCAGTCAAATATTACTTTTAGAAAATAGAAAAAAGCATTTGTATTTTGTGAAAACTTGCAGTTTTGTCTTATTGATTATTATAAACAAAAATTAGAATTTAGATGGGAAAATTTCTTAATTCATTAATTATTATTATTAAAAGAAAATCTAGTAGAGTAGAGGTATGTAGAAAACTACCTAATTAATCTAATAAAATAGTATTAAAATTACTATTAGTACTTCTATTAAAAATTTTCTTTGATTGCATCATAGTTTGTTAGCCATGAGAATTATGAAAAAAAATTTTTAAGCGACAGATTTTCTACATATACATTCTTTAGATGTATAGATATAAAATTAAAAGATCTATCAGAGGAAAGACATTTTCACATAAACCGTCATTATATTGATTAATTTCTTATGCTCTTCAAGAAACACACACACTCTCGTTGAGTCAATATGATCAATAGTATAATTTAAGGAAAAGACTGTTATAATTCAAATTAAGGTAAATTGAACAATAACACTTATTTTTATTGAATATTAAAAAATAAAATTTCTTTTTTATGGAAATGTTTTTATAAGTTGCTAAAAAATAACACATCTAGAAGCTCTGCAAATTTGTAATAAATGCATTTTAAAGATATAATTTCTACATTTACAACAATATTGCATTTATTATGCTTATTCACCTTAGTTTGTATACTTCAATTATGGCTTTTTATCCTTCAATTCCTTCTTCTAAATAAATTTATTAATTGATTTTATCCTCCAACTTCTTTCAGTAGACACTATTTTTTTAAATACTATTAAGAACTTACACTCGAACTTACAAAAAATAAAATAGAGGCCATCATTTGTTCTTCCAGTACAGTTGAATGCCCATACTTAGGACAGTTTTTTACGTTCAGACACTGAAAAAAAAAAAATAATAATAGTATTTAAACACAGATCAAAACTCTGAAGGACCCTTGCTTTTTCAAAGTATGGTATGTTTACTCACCATCTCTTTTATTTATTTTTTTGTGTTTTGTCCCAAGGGATATGTCTGCCTTACTTGGGACATCATAATTTTTTTTTTAACTTAATAGTACTAGGCTGGGGAAAAACGTTAAAAATTTTACTATTAACATTTATTTTACAAAAAACGGTTTAATTTCATATACAAATTGAGGATATTACGTAATCTTCACTTTATAAAATTAAGCTAACAAGAAAAACTCCTTGAAAAGTTAATGCAACAAACACACTAAAGTCTTTTTTAATTCTGTACTTTAGTCCATTAATTCTTACCACTTCAGATGTTGAAAAAATAGCTTCCCCTAACTTCACTTTTGGGCTTAACAACTTTTACCACCCTGAAAGGGTCCACAGCTTCCTCGATGTCATCATTGTCAGGAAACTCGAAAACTTCATTCAAACCTTGGCAGTTTTGCATATTTTTATTTTCGTTTTCCCATTACTTTTCTTATGAATGATTTTGTGGTCTCTTTTTTTGTTCCGCTGTCATATGTAAATGCAATAACAACAAAATCATTTTCATTGACAGAGGTAAGGGTGTGTCTTCAAAATCCATCTGTTCATAATTTTCTTCTATCTATTAGTTTCAAGTATAATTTGTTGTTCTTGCGCTTTTCTTTGCTTATTTCTTCTGCTATTTCATCATCAAATAGTAGCGAAAAATCCTCTTCTCCAATTGAAGAAAGACTATCATGTAAGGACAGGACATCACTGTCTTCTGAAGTTTCATCTGTTTTTGTTTTTTCACTTTCTTTGTCTTCTTTCTGTTATCTTTTCTAGCCTCTTTACTCATTTACTGTTAGTTCTCTCCTTTTTTCTGACTTTCTTTTGCTGTCAGATCTTTAGTTTTCTTGGTAACCTTCTTCAACTCTCCAAGAAAGTCATCCTCTGCTATACTTTTACCTAGTATAATAGTTACGATTTTCTTTTTTCGAGGTTGGACAATAGTTTCTTTAGTTCAGGTCTCTTTGAAAAACTCCTCAAAAGCTGCTGTTCATACAACACCCAAAGAGGTACTGCTTCCGTCATCTGATCAAGACACTTTAGGCAGGCATTCCAGAACTTTCTTTATGTTCAACGGAAAAATTGCACTCTTGGAAAATCCTGCTTTTAGATTGGCAGGTATGTTTCTGCCAATCTCATTCAAGGTCTTTTTCAACAGCCTTGAGAATTTATCTTTTTGTATAGTCCATTTGAACTCTGTTTTCCACTCTGACAACTGTTTTTGCCAAGTTGTCTTGAGAGGACTAAAGAAGGCATAATCCAGAGGTTGACACAAGTGTGTGCTATTAGGAGGCAAGAGGATGAGACATGTTGTTTTTGCAATCCTCTAAAATGGAAATTAAAATATGACTTGAAAGATTGTCCCCTATAATAGCTTTTGGGGCGTCACCAAGCATTTTTAAAGTACTGTAACGCAATGGACAGAAACCGTTCCTCAAAGATGTTGCCTTCAAACCATCCAGATTTAGATTGATTGAAGCTTGTCCCTGTGGGACCCCCCTCACTCCTTGTATTATATAGGTTATCAGCCTTGTATGCAAATTACGATGGTAAAGGAATGCCACTGGATGTACCAGCAAAGCATTACTGAAAGATTGGACTGAGTTTTGCATGTCCTTTTGACGTTTTTCCTAGGATCATCTTAGATGCTACTTTCATCATAATTAATAATTTTGCCTCTGGCAAAATGTCCTTCAGAGATATTGCTAGTTGTTCAAAATAGGATTCTATAATCTCTGGGGTAATAGTCGCCCTTGCCCTTTTAATGTTTTTACATAAATGGGCCTTCAGTTCATCACTTTGTCTTTTCAGAGAGCTTTGTACCCACTTGTAGCCAGGCATATTTTTCTTGAAATGGGGATTCAGTTTGGCCTTTTTTATCTAGCACTTTCTTCACAATACATCTAATATCAAAATTTGTCAATGAAAACCCCCACTCTGCTGTTAAAGCAAGACACTGTGATTTTCTTCTCTCCAGTGAAAACAGGAGGGCGTCCATAGTGTTGCTGCTGTTTATCTTTCACTCTTCTTTGTATCGATGACTTAGGAACACTAAATGTTTTTTGGTTTTTCAGTATTACATCCCATTATGGACAGCATCAGTGGTCTTAGAAATAGTTTGTTCATTGAAAACATGATATGCCTTCTTACTGGTACTCATTTTGTTTTCAGGTATTACTCAGTCTGAAAAAAAAAACAAACTTAATAATTCTAACCCAATAAAAGTTAGTGAAATTGTTGGATCCTAACTTGGGATATTGTCCCAAGCTTAGGGACAGTGTACATGTATGCCATTTGGTGAAAAATTTAGCATATCCTAATTATGCATGCTTTAATCATGAAAACAGCAATGTGGCTTGTTTTAGAACCTAACAGGCGTATCATATCACCAAGTTACATATCCCCAAAGATAATAGTACACTGGGCAAATAAAAATATTTTGACTTGCAGAATATCAGTTCAACAAGTAAAAAACACCTTCAAATAATCCTGGAATTTGTGAACATAAACAACAATATACCACTCCTACCTTAAGACCATATAAATACTGTACAAGAAATGATACTCTCAGCTGTCAAAATTTATTTGTCAGGTTATCTAACCTCAAAAAGTAAACAATTTCCTTTTTTCCAAAGTTAGATTATTGTCCCAAATATGGGTTTTCAACTGTATTTTAATTTTCACCACATTTTCTGTGGTGAAGCTAAATAGTGGCGTTTTAACTTCACAAGATATATGAAGTAGAAATCCAAATATCTACTTTGTTCTGATTAGAGTTGATTTATGATCTGAAAGTAAAATACCTAATAGTATGCATATGTAACTAACTATTAACTGTAATGTTTTTTGGAACTTCCTTTTTTTATTGGTTGAACAAAACATCGTATTGTGTATGATAACCCAATAAAAATTTATCTGGTTGAAATTTGTATGTATTTTAAAGGTAATTAGTATTTGAAGTAAACATGTTGTCAATTAAGATTTGTGGAACCTTAGGTTAGAATCACATCAGCACAAATATAATCTTACCAAACATAAAAGCAGCACTGATCAAAATAAATAATATTTTTAAAAACTAGCATTATTAAAATATGTAAGTAAATGTATGGATCTGAGGGCATGATGAAATATAAAAATGTAATTTTTGTTTAAGAAAATTTTAATGTTCAGTTTTTGATTACAATTTTATAATAAATGATTAAATAAGGAAAAATTTAATTTCTTCTTGAATAAGTTTTTTTAATTCTAGAAGCAGCAATTAAAAATTACTAGAATACTGATCTACTTTTTATAAAATTTAGATTATACCATATCTTCTATCTACAGTTAGTTATTTTTTTTATTAATAATCACAATTAAAAAAAAGTAGGAAGAATTAGTTTATATGAAATTTTACTTATTTTCAGAAAATAATAACGTGCTTGGACTGTTTTCATTACATTAATTAGAAGGTGATCTGAATTACCATTAAAATGCAAGATCAATGAGATCATAATTGCTGAAAGTATTTTTAGGTTCATTATCAATTTTATTACCATGTTTTTTTTATGAAAATTTAACTCTGTAGACATAAATAAATAGATTAATAAAAATGTATACAAATAGAACACATTAATCATGTCATAACAGCTTTACTATATTTCAGTCAACTAAATTTACAACTGATTGCAGGTTAATAAAATTAGATTTATATAAGGCAATAATACAGAAGATGCATGTGGACTCTTGTGAATGATTTTTAATTAATAAGCAAATTATGAGGTGGTAAAGTTTACTTGAAAAATCATTAGCACTGCTTTAGTAAATGTAAATATGATAATTTTTAGCTGCTTCTAGGATTAAAAATTAAATGGCAATTAAATAAAATATCAAAGAAAATTAGCTATTTAAAAAAATGATTACAGTTGTTTCTGTTTGTTAACCAAACTTTAAAAATTGTTCTACTTGTGTATAATTAGTGATCAGTGAAATTCTTTTTTATTTTCAATATGAAGTAATATTTATGTTTATAAAAGAACTTAGTGAATAAATGGTATGTATTATAAAATGTTAATGTAATGTAATGAAAACAAAATAGAAATTTAAACAGAATTTTGTATAAAGCTTTTTTTAGTTGTCAAACAGAAGGATGGGCCAATATGGAATGACTTCATTTTTATTAATTGCTTTTGTTTACTGTAAATATGAGAAAGTCATGAACGGATAGCCTTCATGTGCAGGAAGTGGATAGTTTGAAATCTAATTGAACCAGTTATATTTTAACATTAATAGCTGCTTGATACTGTCGCCCGGCATCATAGTATTATTGGGGTATTAACTACCCTTCCTGACCTGGCAATCAATGGTTAAATAAGTTTTAGGTACATTTGGTACATGAATAAGGGTGTACAGCTTTCTTTGGGCCTCAAATCAAAAAAAAAAAAAAAAAAAAAACTGCATTAGATTGATATTTGGAGTTTTCCAGAGTATATCGTGAATAAATGAATCAAATTTAGTATGTATATATATATATATATATATATATATATATGATTTGTAAATTTACTTGTTTACATGTTGAGAGATAAACTCCAATTAAGGCAGTCAAGCAGGTATAAGCAATAGAATGCATTTTTTCATATATTACCACAATACATTTGAGATTGCAATGGTAATATGTTTTCTTAGATTTTTTATATTTTGCCCTTTTGTTAATGGACTTGATTTGTTAAATCAAGGATTCAGTACTATTAGAATTTCTCTTGAAACTAATTTTTTTGTATTGCTTTGAAATAACCTGAATGATCAGCATAAATTAAAAAAAAAACTATACTTTTAGAATCTTTTTTATATATATATATATATATATATATATATATATATATATATATATAACTTGTTGCCATTTTCTGAATTCTATTTTCATGAATTATTACAAAATTATAATTTTTATGAACGGAACCCGTATCTGTTAATAATCAAATGTTGACTATATTAATAATGGAGTTATGTATTTGGGAAAACTAGATATTTTTAGATACAAGATTACAAGTGATTAAAACTAACCATGAAATTACATTGATGGGTAATTCTAGTTTATATTAAGGATAATTTAACAAATATAATAAAGTACATGTTCACTTAAAATTATTCTTGTTCAATTAAAATAAAATTTAAATATATTTAAACCACAAGTCACACTTAAAATATTATAGATAAATTAACATGCATTACTAAAAAGATATATATCATTAGCCTAAAGTAAGTCTTTTTTATAAAGTGAAATTACTCAAATATATTTTCTTGCTCAAAATTTTTCTTAATGTTTGAGATGTCTGGTCAAATGGATTTCATTTTAATTCATTATTATTAGTAGATTGATTACAATCTGTATGCAAGTGTTACTTTTAAAAAATAAGTTATGTTAAGATTCTTATTTTTAAAAAGAACTTATGTATTTCTGTTTATTAATTGAACAAAAATGAATTGTTTGAATTATTAGAATGTTTATACTTAAATTCCAGCTTACAATAACTTTACTGTACAAGTATATAACATTCTAGTTTTGAATAGAAACTGGTATTTCTCATAATTGAGTTTGTCTTAGAGACATTGATAACCGATAAACTGATGGTTCCAGGTTCAATACTCTGAGTTTACAAAAAAAGATATCCAATAATATTTTTTCCATTGAATTCCATGATCATTTATAAATAATATATATTTACTTTTTTATGATTGATTAACCACTGTAAGTATTTATATATTTTATTTATATGTGTTAAGTGACAACTGAATTGTTTCTGGATATCGTATAACAAAGTATGATTCTGTAAGGTGTTATTTATGAGCCTTCAGTAAATACATTTAAAAAAATAAAAGATTTCTGTTTAGTTTAAAATTATAATTCCAATCGAAAAAAGATAATCGTACCACCAAACTGTGTATTAATATTGGGTTTTTTTTAATAAAAATCAAATAAAATGTTGTTGATCTCAATGCCTCCTTTATTATTTTTATTTTATTTATTTATTTGTAATTTAATTTAAAATAATATAAATCACCCAGTTCTCTGTACTTCCTTACACTGCCAATTCTTAAATCAATTTTATTTATTATTTTAATTGATGGTTCTGTTATTTTAATTATTACTAATTAATATTATAAGTGATACATTTTCTTTTTTCTCAAGTTTTTAAAGCATTTTGTTTTTTTATTTACCATTGATGTTATTTTATTTTTTTCTAAAAATTTATTTTAATATAGTGTGTCTTTCATATACATATTATTACTACATTTAAATATTTATATAATTAACAGTGCCCTTAACATTTTTAAAGAGTATATATATATATATATATAACAATTTTAGCATTATAGTATATAAGACATTGGTTTTATTTCTTTGTTTTTGTAATCATTCAGTGGAATGTAGCAATGTATAAAAAAAACATATAAATGTATATATATTGTTATGTTCATCATTAAAGACTATTATGGACAAGTATGTTTACTTGTCTGAATTATAGTATTTTACGTAAGAAAGACATATTTCTGAGAAATAATTTTGAAGTTATTCCTTGTGTTGTACATATTGTATATAAGTATTTGAATTAAATAAATAATTAATTAATTAAATGATGTATTTTAGTGAAAAAACTCACTAAATAATGTACCATGTTATTATTATATTATTATTTTATTATAATTATTACATCAGCATTACAGACAATACTCTTTAAAATTTAATGCTGTTCCTATATATTATTATTATTCTATATATTATTATATATAAATATATTTACTAAATCTTTTTTTATGCTATTTTATTTACATAAAATTGCCATTTTTATGGACCGATAATGTGTTTCTTATTTCTCTCTAAAATAAAAATAAGTGGATCATTGTGTTATTTTTATTTTTTTTATTTATGTTGCCTTTTTTTATTTTATTGTTTGTTAAAAGTACAATTATATTATTATTCCATGTAATAGGGTGTATTGTATTACTATTTAACTCTATAGAAAGTAATCCAGATAACCTATATGTTGCTATCACCTGAATGGTATACCGCTTTATTCTTGTTTCCTTCTGACATTTAGGGTCTAAGGATCTATGATTTTTTTGAAAAATGTATATTAAAAGAAAATTCAATGATTGGTTTTATTGTTCTTGATAATATTTTAAAAACCTAGCTGCCTTATAAGCTTATTCTTTTCTGTTACAATTTGGAAAGATTGGTAATTTCTCACTTCAAATATATTAATTTTTCAGTACAGTAATAGTAGTTATATCTATTAGTTTATATTTCAGTCAGGTATTATTGTCAATAAAATTGAAATATTATTTACAGTTGCCATAAAATAACTATAAACAATGCTGCCACACTTTTTTTTTTTTGGAGTCATCAGTCATTCGACTGATTTGAGGTTTGATTCTTTATTGACACTGCTAGTTATCAGAAAGATATTTGACCATATTCAGTTGTTTCTAACTTGTACATTTCTTTTTAAAAGCTTTTATTTAACTCTCTTTAGGAATAATCAAATCTTGCAACTGCTATACCTTTTGATCTATCGTATGAAAATCAATGAAATTTGGTACACGTATGTAATTTCAATGACAATACAGCACTACGGTGTCAGAATTTGATATGATCCACCCCAACGTGCTAAATTCATGCATTTAGTTGAAAATTTTCATTTCTCATGAACTATCGTATGAAAATATTGAAATTTGGTACACGTATGTAACTTCGATGTGTAAAAATAAATATTTTTACTTTTTTTTAGTCTAAAATAAAATACAAAAAAAATTACAAAAATATATTTGATTACATATAAGAAATTATTTTTTAAAAAATTTTATTTAACTAACAATATCAATAACTAGCAATAAATTTAAATATATTATGTTTTCGAATAAGTATTTATAGACATTTGCTGTATTTTAAAATATATTTTTTGTTTAATGAGGTTGTTTAGTATATGTATATACTTTATTTATCTGTAATAAAATAATTCAAGTTTTAATTCTTTGATGGTTCAAATTTGCACCAAGATGACCTTTAAGGGTTAATAAGATTAAAAATAAAAATTTAATTTAGAAATCTTGCACAAAGTTATTACATTTTGACGGTAATCTAAAAATTATTAATTATTATAATTGTAATCATAATTATGAATTCATTAAATAAAAATTCATAATTAATTAAAATGAAACTTTTAGTGGAAAGAGTGCGTTCAATTTGGCTTAGATTACAAGCAGAATTTGAAGATGAACTTAAGCTATGCGAGAACACGTACAAAGAAAGCGAGTGGGTGCATTTTTCGAGATTGTTACTTGTAGCTAGTCAGTCTCAACTGGAGAGGTTCCAGCAGACCTTTCCGCCTCGCGTCGTTATTGAAAATGAAAAAAGATTAATTGTTGTAAAAATAAATGTTGTGTTGTTTTAAATAAATTATAAAAACTGCGCCACACTTTTATTTAACTAAATATTTTCATTATTAAAATATTTTTAATTTTAAAATTTAATAATTACTAAATTTATTTATTAGATATTTATATAATTTATTTTTTACTTTTCAGTGCATTTTTATATTTGTTAATATATTATTATATTTTTCTTTTTTAAATTCTCAATTTGATTTAATTTTTATTTTTTTACTTTTTAGAGGGTTTTTCTAATTTGTTTCCTTTTTTATTAATGTTAATATTAATATTAGTTAAAAACTTTTTTAAAAAATAATTTGTTATATGTAATCAAGTATATTTTTGTAATTTTTTTTGTTTTGAAATTTAAATTTCTTAATAGTATAATTTATAAGAAAACAATACTCCAAATTGGTCAATTATCTTCACTCATTAAATTATCAGTTTTATTACAATAACAAGGCTTAATAATAACAAAAAAATAAAGCCTTAATAATAACAAGCCTAAGGCTTAATAATAAAGCCTTAATAATAACAAGGCCAAATGTGCTATAAATTCTAATAGTCATAATCATCCCCCACCAAGCCAAAGTAATGAATGTGAAAAACTCAACTTTTCAGAAAAGCTTAACAGTTTCGGGTTAAATTTTAAATATGCAGATTTGTAAAAGTGAAAGGTTTTGACTAAAAAATAGCCTACAACGTGTTGCAAGAATTAATACTTATTATTGTTTTTAACTCAAAATACATAGAAATTGAAATAAAATTTTAAAAACCAAAATATAATTTTTTATAATGTAAACTAGAAAAATAGTCGCACAGAGTTAATCGTTTCACAAAAAAAAACTTATCTTTAGTTGTTTTGATAAATTTTTTTTTGTTGTGTAGTGCCACAGCAGTTTTCATTTGCCCTATGAAATGTTTGATAGTCATTTTGAAGCCTTTATCCAATAACTTTAAAAACAGTTTTTTATATAAAATTAGCATCACCTCTTTCATTTGTTGTACCATTTTCAATGTCGCTTTATCCTTTTGTCAATTTTAAAATTTAATCATCAATAAATATCATCTAGCATAGTAGCTGTTTTGTCACTTTGTAAATCACTGCCAAACACGAATAACTACTTTAATATTTCAATTATGTCTTATATTGCAGTTCATTGTGGAGAAAATTTCTTTTTTTATTCATTTATGGTCAAAATCTTTTCTAACAGTCCTTTAATGTTTGGATTGCAACATAGTGTTTGTATCAGCAGTTGAAAAATGTTGCAACAGTCATTCATTGTTTCTTTTATCATTTTCCATATTGCCAAACAGTGTATCAACTCAAAAGTTAAATACAGTATATGGATCATGGGTACAGTGTAAGTAAAAATTTTTCAGTTACAATACTAATAAAAAACATTTATAGTTATAATTTCTACCACATATGTGTATAAGAAAAATTTTACTTGTATATTGAATAAATGTACATTACTTGACTGAACAAACTTAGCTGTACTCAATTTCACCCAAAAATAAAAAATACCCAGTAATTTTTATTGAAATTATCAATACTTACATAAATTATTGATAATCAATACTATATATAATATATATATATATATATATATATATATATATATATATATACATATGCATAGTCTAATTTAAACCAGACTATACATATAAATCTGGTTTAAACTATTATTATGTTAAACTAATAAAAATATTCTTATTACTTAAGTAGCAGCAAGCTTGAGTCCTAATAAATAACATTATACATTCCTGAGAGTGTAGTCATTGTTAGGAGCTGTTTTCTAAACTGAGAGTATTAATCTAATTTTTCATATAATATGATTTTTAGTGTTAGTATAAATAAAATGTTTAAGGTTGAATATGTTTTGAAATATCGTCAAATGTAAAAGCTACAAATAGTAGTGATGTGGAAATTAAGTATGGTGCTAAAAAGTTTTCATGACTGGTGAAAACTGAAGATATTTTTTAAAATGCCTCATTGAAGACGCACTAGGCAATCAGGAAAAACTTGTCTGAATTAGGGAACCATGTAGCCAAAATTCAAATTGACAGCTACTTACGGAAAGATGTTTTTGTTCTGGGTATTTATTCCTACTGTTTATAACCAGTGTTTTAAGTATCAAAGATTTTTACATCAATGACCACATTTACTCAGCTTTGGAATTAATGTTCAGTGTAGTGAAACCTTTGTACTTTTTCAATTGTGTATCCCTAAAATGAATAAACTAGCAATACATACATATTCTGCTGTTTGTGTGTGCAAAAGATAAAATTTTCTACTCAGAAATCATAAATGAATAACTCTTTCTTATGTATATGTATTAATGCTAGTAACAATTATAATTATTGTTGGTATTTTAATGAAAATATATTGATAAATTATATAATCTTTCTCTGTTTTTAACAATTCTTTTTTTTTTAATGTAAGGAACAATCATTAAGTATTGCTTCAATGGGTGAGATGAATGACAATCTGTAGCATGTGAAAATATACCTGACTGGGATTCAAACCCGGGACCTCCAGATGAAAGGCTGAGATGCTACCACTCATGCCACAGAGGCCGGCTTTTAAACAGTCTATTGGCATTTAAGTCAACCTTTGATTAAATTCCAAAACTACAACTTACATGCAGAAATTTCGTGGTCATAAATTCTTTTCTTCATTTAGCTCAGTTGTCATAATTGCAATACAGTAGGAGAGAAACTGGTGCCTTTAGATCATTATTATCAGCAGTCCCATGTATAATGAATAGATTTGCTCTGCCTCCATTACCATTTGACGATGCTTTATCACCATTTTCATTAAAAAAAAAGAAAAAAGTTTGATGTGCATATTTTCTTATTGCTATCACAGCAAATGCACTGCATGCTCCACCTAACATTGCTGCATTTGAGATCACAGAAATGTGGTTAATTAGTCACAAAAGAAAAATATACCTATATTTTTCTTTTTTTTAAGTTGATTTTGTTTTAAATTTTGTGAGTAGAATCTGTTTAAGATGAGTAGAAAACTTTAATTTGTTCATTGGTATTATTTGACGTCTCAAGATAAAAGAAACATTACTGCAGTTTCATTGAAATTCATTCAGCTGCTGGAAAGTCATGATGAAACTTGAAGTTGTTTATTAATCTATTTGTCTTAAGACTTAACTTTACTTGGTTAATTATCATCATTTCTTAATATTTAAAAAATATTTATTCAGTTTGACCAACAGGATGTACATTTTAATAAATGTTAACTTTCATACTCATCAGATGTAATGCTACGAGGGTGGATCAATAAGTACTTGTGTTATGAATGAAAATTTAACATAATCTTCTTTTAGTAGGATACACTTTTCCCAACGTCCCTGCCATTTTATTAAATCCTCTAAAAAATATTATTTGTCAAAATCTTCAAAATAGGCTTCTGTCTCAACAGTAACCTCTTTGTTTGAGCCAAATTTTTTCCTGCAAGCCACATTTTCATATTGGGGAACAGAAAAAAGTCACAGGGAGCCAGGTCGGGAGAGTACAGGTAGATGCGGCAGCAGTTCATGCAATTTGGCTACAACAATTTCAGATGAGTGAGCTGGTGCATTGTCATGATGAAACAACCCTTTTTTCTTTGCCAAGTGGGACTGTGTCTGTTTAAATTTCTGATTGAATCGGTCCAATAATTCACTGTAGTACCGCCCTGTGATTGTGCTTCCTTTTTCTAAAAAGTCTATGAGAATTATTCATTTCGCTTGCCAAAAAATTATAGCCATGACCTTTCCAGCCTATAGGACCGTCTTGGCCTTCTTTGAAGCAGATTTGCCTGTAAAAACCCATTATTTTGATTATCATTTGATCTCTGGCGTATAGTAATGGATCCAGGTTTCATCAACAGTGATGACGACATAAAAACTCCTGCAGATTTCACTTGAAGAGATCCAATCATTGTTTCACAGTTAACAGCCATATCCGCTTGTCTGAAGTGAACAATCATGGCACCCATCAGGCCGACAGCTTTCTCATTCTTAACTTATCGTGTAAAATATTTATTGCCACTCCATACAACACACTCTGCTACTTTTCACACTTTTGTTCAGCGATCAGCAAGTATCATGTCGTGCACCTTTTCAACAATTTCCTCAGCAACCACATCTGCTGGCCACTCCTCATCAAAAACAGATGTACAGCTATGGCCATGTTTAAATTCTTTAATCCAAAATGCCATTGATGGTGAAGAGTCCCGATTGACAGAATCCAATTTCGCTTTTATTTCTTTGCACGTTTTTCCCTCCAAAAATAAAAAACAAATTACGGATTGATATTGTTCTTTTTCCATTGTATCAAAAAACACCAAATGCGTTTAATATAACTGGCTCTCAGAAACTAACCTATCAATCAGTCTGAAATTTTGTATGACGTCATTTGATAGATGGTAGTATACTGTGTTAATGCCTACTCTCCTCAGCAACAACAACTGTCTTCAAACACAGGTACTTATTGATCCAGCCTCATACTTATGCAACTAATAAGCAGATGTTTAGTGATCAGCAGGTAATGGGAACCATAGAATTTTCTTAATTTATTTATGCAGTCTAATTTTTATTTTATTTAAATTCCAAACAACTAACCTAACATTTCACATATTATTGGTAATTAAAATTTTTCTAAAGAACTTCAAACCACAGTAAGTTTTTATTTTTGTTAGTTTAGAAATTCTTGAGCTACATATGATCAAACATAAGACATTTTTCTTAAGTCTGTAAAAATGGGAGTAGTTACTGAAAACTGAATCCAAAAACCTGTTGTAGGCTGTCACTAATGACTTCCATAATAGTAATCTGTCTTTTGAAGTTCAAGATGAATAAAATTTCAACAATTAAATGTAAATAACTTTTATTTTACTTACAAAATAATGATACCTTAAAGTTGCAGGTAAGGCCTTTTTTTATACATTTAATTGTTTTTAAACTATTTAACATTAAAATATTCTAAACTTGTAATAATTTCTTAAAGATAGGCTACATATATTAAATACATTTATATACAGAGAAAATTTCACTTTGCTATTCAGTTACACTAAAAATATATTTTAATTAATCTTGGTTGTTATTGTTTTTGATTTAATTCATGAGCCAAACATGAATTTATAATATTCTGTCCCCCAAAAATAATGAAAGCTGCATTTAGCATTATCTTGGATGGTTGTGAATATTAAAGAATTGCTTCAACTGTGTTATTTTTTCCTTATTTCATATACATTAATTTTCAAAATATTAATGCTTGTGAATTTGCAAGGCTATCAGATTATAGGGGATGCATTAACTAATATGACTGTTGTTATTAGTGTCGGTAAACAGTTAAGTATCCAATATTTTATTGAATGAAAGAAAGATATGTAATTTAATATTGTTATTAGGCACTCATGAAATAAGAGAAAGATGTGAATACTGAAAATAGATGGAACTCCAATAAAGACTTTTTTGCAATAATATAACCACTTCAAGTTTTTAATTTACTGCATTATAAATGAAGTTCTTTTTTGAAACCTTTAAAACATAGTTTAAAAAGAAATTTAAACTGTAATAAATTTATACTTTGTGAATAATATTCCTGAGATAAATCAAATTTAAAATAAAAAGTGTTTGTTATTTAGTCAAAACATTTTCGACTATGTTTTGTATTCTTCATCACCAACTAAAGTTATTATTGATGTTTATTTTTCAATAAAGGAAAACATATTTAGAAAATGGTATATAAGAATATTAGATTTAACTTTTGTTTATCCATATAGGATGTTTTCTGACAGTCTTATTTTAAAATCTGCGTGTATATTAAATTTTGTGTATTTAGAGATGTAATAACAAATTTTTTTTGTATTTATATATATTACTATAGTAGTATTTATATATAGGTTTCATAATGAACAAGAAGATAGGGAAAAGAGTATTTCAAAACGCATAGCGATAGAATCATTGTAATAAGGATAAAACCAAAACCTAAACCGACAACGATTGTTAACGTCTATATGCCTACAAGCGCCCATGATGATGATGAGGTAGAGTGTGTATACGAAGAGATTGATGAAGCAATTAAACATGTAAAAGGAGATGAAAATTTAATAATAGTTGGAGATTGGAAAAGGCAAGGAAGGAAATATAGTGGGTGAATACGGGCTGGGCAAAAGGAATGAAAGAGGGGACCGACTTATAGAGTTTTGCACGAAGTATAATTTAGTAATTGCCAACACCCAATTTAAAAATCATAATAGAAGAATATACACTTGGAAAAAGCCAGGCGATACTGCAAGGTATCAGATAGATTATATCATGGTTAAGCAAAGATTTAGAAATCAACTCGTTGACTGCAAAACTTACCCTGGAGCAGACATTGATAGCGACCATAATTTGGTGATAATGAAATGTAGATTGGGGTTTAAAAACCTGAAGAAAAGGTGTCAGATGAATCGGTGGAATTTAGAGAAGCTTGAGGAAGAGGAGGTAAAGAAGATTTTTGAGGAGGACATCGCACGAGGTCTGAGTAAAAAAGATAAGGTAGAAAATGTAGAAGAAGAATAGGAGAATGTTAAAAAGGAAATTCTTAAACCTGCAGAAACAAACTTAGGCGGAATAAAGAGAACTGGTAGAAAACCTTTGGTTTCAGACGATATATTGCAGCTGATGGATGAACGTAGAATATATAAGAATGCTAGTGATGAAGAAAGTAAAAGGAACTATCGGAAATTAAGAAATGCTATAAACAGGAAGTGCAAACTGGCGAAACAAGAGTGGATTAAAGAAAAGTGTTCAGAAGTGGAAAGAGAAATGAACATTGGTAAAATAGACGGAGCATACAGGAAAGTTAAGGAAAATTTTGGGGTACATAAATTAAAATGTAATAATGTGTTAAACAAAGATGGTACACCAATATGTAGTACGAAAGGTAAAGTCGATAGATGGGTGGAATATATTGAAGAGTTATACGGAGGAAATGAATTAGAAAATGGTGTTGTAGAGGAATTTGAGGAGGATGAAATGGGAGAAACAATACTGAGATCTGAATTTAAGAGAGCATTAAAAGACTTAAATGGCAGAAAGGCTCCTGGAATACCTGTAGAATTACTGCGCAGTGCAGGTGAGGAAGCGATTGATAGATTATACAAGCTGGTGTGTAATATTTATGAAAAAGGTGAATTTCTGTCAGACTTCAAAAAAAGTGTTATAGTTATGATACCAAAGAAAGCAGGGGCAGATAAATGTGAAGAATACAGAACAATTAGTTTAACTAGTCGTGCATCAAAAATCTTAACTAGAATTCTATACAGAAGAATTGAGAGGAGAGTGGAAGAAGTGTTAGGAGAAGACCAATTTGGTTTCAGGAAAAGTATAGGAACAAGGGAAGCAATTTTAGGCCTCGGATTAATAGTAGAAGGAAGATTAAAGAAAAACAAACCAACATACTTGGCGTTTATAGACCTAGAAAAGGCATTCAATAACGTAGACTGGAATAAAATGTTCAGCATTTTAAAAAAATTAGGATTCAAATACAGAGATAGAAGAACAATTGCTAACATGTACAGGAACCAAACAGCAACAGTAATAATTGAAGAACATAAGAAAGAAGCCGTAATAAGGAAGGGAGTCCGACACGGATGTTCCCTATCTCCGTTACTTTTTAATCTTTACATGGAACTAGCAGTTAATGATGTTAAAGAACAATTTAGATTCGGAGTAACAGTACAAGGTGAAAAGATAAAGATGCTACGATTTGCTGATGATATAGTAATTCTAGCCGAGAGTAGAAAGGATTTAGAAGAAACAATGAACGGCATAGATGAAGTCCTACGCAAGAACTATCGCATGAAAATAAACAAAACAAAAGTAATGAAATGTAGTAGAAATAACAAAGATGGACCACTGAATGTGAAAATAGGAGGAGAAAAGATTATGGAGGTAGAAGAATTTTGTTATTTGGGAAGTAGAATTACTAAAGATGGACGAAGCAGGAGCGATATAAAATGCCGAATAGCACAAGCGAAACGAGCCTTCAGTAAGAAATATAATTTGTTTACATCAAAAATTAATTTAAATGTCAGGAAAAGATTTTTGAAAGTATATGTTTGGAGTGTTGCTTTATATGGAAGTGAAACTTGGACGATCGGAGTATCTGAGAAGAAAAGATTAGAAGCTTTTGAAATGTGGTGCTATAGGAGAATGTTAAAAATCAGATGGGTGGATAAAGTGACAAATGAAGAGGTATTGCGGCAAATAGATGAAGAAAGAAGCATTTGGAAAAATATAGTTAAAAGAAGAGACAGACTTATAGGCCACATACTAAGGCATCCTGGAATAGTTGCTTTAATATTGGAAGGACAGGTAGAAGGAAAAATTGTGTAGGCAGGCCACGTTTGGAATATGTAAAACAAATTGTTAGGGATGTAGGATGTAGAGGGTATACTGAAATGAAATGACTAGCACTAGATAGGGAATCTTGGAGAGCTGCATCAAACCAGTCAAATGACTGAAGACAAAAAAATATATATATATATATTACATATAAAATAAACTACATGTTATTCAACATAAATAAACCGTATGAAATTCACGGAAACATACCAGTGAGAAAGTAAATGAAAGGAATACTGGTTTCATGGTAACAAAGAAATGTAGTATAAAATCCCTGTTTTCTGCTACAACTTCCATTTGACTTATTCAGTCATACTCGGTAACGCTGATGGACAATTATAGTTCCCAGATATAACAGTTATTATCATAGTTCATATATGAAAAAAAGCAGTGACTACCTGGCTGGATTCATATTACAACAGAAATAGGTTATTGATAGCAATCTGTATGCAGTTGAATGTAAAAAATTTTTTTTGCTACTACAATCATTAAGCACTAAGGATCTATTTTATTTTATTCTGTTTTGTTTTTTGTAATTTTCAACATGCACAAAACAATATTCAAATTAATTTTTTTCTCTAACCATTTTCTCATGTAGCAATGGGAATATAATAACATAATACCTTCAGAAAGATCTTGTAGAAACATTGTTCTAAATAGTTGTTTTTTTTTTTAATTAAAATTTAGTAGCCTATTGAGATGTACATGTGACATCATTAAACAGATATAGTTTGTTCTGAACTACTATGAATAATACTTAAAAAGTGATACTTCAACCATTATTTACTTCAATTTGAAGCAAATAAGTCATACATTTTCATTATAGGGTCTTCTGTATAGAGGATATAATTTAACTGTACTTTTGATGCTTTACTTCCTTAACAGACTCAAAATGAGGGTTTCTTGAAATTATTCTGTTACTTTAAAGCCATGTCAACCATATTTTTTATGAGTTTTAAATGTACGATTATTCTATTAACAATTTTTTGGAAAGGATAACCTTCAGGAAGATTTAAGTTTTGCTCATCTAAAAATTTGATCATTAGTTGTCTAATTTTACCCTCTTTTTTTTTAAAATCTTTAGTTATTTATTTTTCAGCAGATTATAAATTTTTTCTAGAGCCTGTTACAGGAAAATTGAAAAAAAAATGGCCCAATAATTGTAGAACTAATATAAAGACTAAAACTTAACAAAAAAAATGGGTTTTGTTTCACTTAAGATTCTTTAAATAATGTAAGCATTAAAGTGTTAGCAGAAAAAGACAGTAGCTAAATATAAATTTAATGTAGTATTATAAATTAATAACATAATTAGTAGTATGAACTATTTTTTTTTTAAATTGATTAATTACAATTATTAACGAAAAATATCGCTTGCATACATTGGTATAAATATTTTTCTCTTGGGAGATTCCCGTTTGAAATTTGCTTTCTATTTCATCTATCTACAGGAAAAACTACAGACTACTGTACATCCTTTAATTTGAATAGAATCCAATAGATGGTGTTGTATGCATAACGTGGATTTTTACTTTCATGTACGAAGTAAAGGAAGTATTACAAACGCGAAAAATCTCCGTTTTCAGATTTTAGCGGAAATATCCATTTTGACCATCCCTGAATCTATTTTGTCTAGTTTCAGCGTGGCGTCTGTACGTACGTATGTACGTATCTCGCATAACTCAAAAACGATTAGCCGTAGGATGTTGAAATTTTGGATCGTTGTAACGTCCAGTTGTGCACTTCCCCTTTTTATTGTAATTGACTGAAACAAAAGTGTCCAAAATCCAAAAAAAATTGAATTTTGGACTTTTTCTTAACTACAGTAATAAGGCCTCATTGAGAGCTTTTCAACGATATACCATAATTGGTAGTTATTTTCATCGGTTCCGGAGTTATAGGAAATAAAATTTAAATTAATGAAATATTTGGATCTTACAAGGGGAAGGCACATCGGTTCAAATCAGACCTATTTTCCTTTTTTTAACTCTTTCTTTAATATATTGATTTATTAATAATTAATTATTAACCTCTGTAAAAAAAATTGTTACGACAAATAATATTTAAAAAAAAAAGTTATTAATAAAATAAAATTTCATGTACTTTTCATTTAAAAAAAAAGAAGTGTATATGTATTTTAATAGGCGTACAAGGATTTTTTCATTATATTAATGGAAGGAAAAATTTACACTACAAAGGCCAGTAATTCTATTAACAGTGACATAGATTATTTTATAATCATTTAAATGTTTATTTTATTTGAATTAAGTATTAAGCAGTATCTTTCAGCATATTAAATGACATACAGAAGCTCACCAACCTGAATTTGAAATTTAAAAAATTGTACTTTATAGATGTAATTTTTGTACTACAGAATTAATTAATTGTAAATTTTTATTTTTTAAACCTAATTTAACCCTCCCTAACAAACTAAAAAAAAAATCCTTTTTCTACATATACATATTTATGCAAAATTGTGTATATTTATACATTATGTGTATGCATGCATGCATAAGTTAAGTGTTACCTTTCCTTATTCTTACCCATTCAGAAAAAAAAGAAATTATACATGCTACTACGAATGAAGCAAAGAATTATCTGCCAATCAATATAAATTGTTATAATTTATTAAACCAAAACTAAATTGTTTAATTTATAAAGTACGCCCTATTAATCTGAAGATTTTTGTATCTATAAAATGTACATTAGGATTATAATTTTCAAAATGTGAAGTTTTCAAGTGAAATTTATAATTAAGCAATTAACCAATCCATATTATCTACTAGAGTGATGTAGACTGCTTAAGTAATTAATAAGAATTTTTTTAAAATATCTTAATACTTTAAATTTAACTAGTTAACTTATAACTGGTTTTATTTAAGCTTTCAAAATCTAAACATGAAGTTGTAAGTTAGCATGTGTATCATTTATTATTATTAATGTTTTTTAATTTAGTTAATTATTGACAGGACTACTTATATAAAAATGGGTGTAACCCATATGTGTATATATATACACTGTATTTGCTTGTTTCACAAAAACATGCAACAAAAATGTCTTTAATTAAATATCAATTACATTGATAAAATATTAATTATTGTAGCAAATTTTTGTCATTTATTTATGTAACTAAAATAAAAAGATAAGGTGTTTTCTTGGAAGATTATAAGAACAAAATTATTAAAAAATGAATCCTTGTTATGAATCGCACATAGAACCATTTGAATAAAAGAGGTCAGTTAACTAACCCCTTGTGTCAATCATCGGTAAAAAGAGAAAATGAATTTGGATTTTTTTTTTCATTTAAATTAAATAATTTAAATAGAATTTCTTTCATGATATTGTGATTAGTAAAATTTAACAACAGTAATGTTGAAATTTCCCCTTTTTACAAAGTTATTACAATAATAACCTTATTTTTCAGTAATACTTTGTGTAAAATTAATATTTTAATGAAATAAAATAATTAAATTGTAGACTATCTTTCATAAAAATTTCCAATTACATTTTCCTCCTAGAATTTTAAATTATGCATTCTTAAAATATTATTTATTTACTCATTTAAGGTTAATATTAGTTGTATGAAAATGTTAATAGTATTTTTTAATATCAAATATTACCTACATAAACATTAAATATCCGGAGTTTTTTTATTTATTTATGTACCACGAAATATTAAAAAAAATTTTTTTTTGAATGCATCATTTCTTATCCCATGAGATATTGTAAACTAAAGGTAAACTTTTGATTATTTACTGTACCTGTTTAGTTTTATTTAATTTTTTGTAATTAAAATATGGAGTAGAGAAAAATTCTAACGAGTATCATTGTTTTTGCAGGTGGATACTTGTTCTTTAACGACTACCCTTCAATGAATGCTTAAAGGGTTGAAGTTACTTATAATAATCATAACTGAAAGTTACTTTTCACAAGCGGTAAAATTTTAAAAACCAATTTTTTACGAGTTGATCGTAATTTTTGATGGGCTTTTATTTGACTCCATGGAAGACAGGGTTCCGTTACTGTCACTGCCCAATAATCACAGGGTCAATATGTAATGAAGCTAATGTCGGCTGGCTTTGTAGCAGCTTATATCCCGCAGTCGTCGAAGGACTGTGGTGCGTGACGTCATCGGATTGAGCAGGAAGGGAAGACAGGCAGGGAGAAAATGGCGAGTTGTTTCTGTCGTGAAGCTCTGTGATCGGATCGGATTTTAGTGCTCAAAGACTTCAATGTTTTTAAGTTTTAAATGTAGTGACTGTGTTTGGTGCACCAAGATACCATAGGGAGCACCATGACAGCAAATATGTATAGAGTTGGAGGTAAGAAAGAGATTTGTTATCTGTTCTAAAGTTTTAAATAGCAGGGCCGGCTGTAGCGTAAGCCTAATCTTGATGAGTGCGGAGTGATACAAAAGTGTTGATAATTAACACCTTGTTTTTATAATTTTATTTTGCCGAAAAAAAAGTATTTTTTATTTATGAAATTTTTTTGTTTTAAATTATTCATGTTGTTAAAAAATAGCATTTTTATAAGTTTAATTTTTTTAGTTGTTTTAATTGGAACTATTTTCTCATTTAGATATAGGTTGCCTCCAAAGCATGGTCAATTTTGTTGTTTGAGGGGGACATAGTGATGATCACTGATTCGTAGATACAACGTCATTAACATTAAATAAATTGATTCCATTTTCATGTAAATAGTACATTTGGATAGCCTTTTCGTTTATGTTTTAAGTTTTGTTTACATTCTACTATTAGGTTAAAAGTAAGGTTATGTTGTGAATTCGTTCAAATTCAAACTGAACATTTTCGTTAAAATGTCACGCTGTAATTTTCAGTTCGTCCAGAAAATGGTATACTAAAATCTTAGAATTTTAAGTTTAGCCCCTGAAATAAAAATCGTTTGCCTTTATTGCCCTTTTCTTTGTAATTACGGCAATTACTAATCGTTGATTTTAATAGCCTCTTAAATTTTAATTTATTATATTATTATGTAATTAAAAAATAATTTAGTTATGTATGCTTGTTGTACTTTTATTTATGTGGTTTTTTGAGAATATAATTTTAATAAATACTTTTAATAAAAAGTTGGGACTTGCCGAAAGAAGTTTTGAAACGTTAACAACTTAATAAATAACTAGCTTCTCTTTTATTTTTTTTAAACTGGTAATAATTAAAAATAACAATAATTTAATAAGTAATAAGTAATTGAAAATATATCTTTGTATTTGTTATTTAAAATAAAAGCCAACTGAAACATCACTTTTTTACTGTATTACGGTACCATATTTATAATTTATATTTTACTGATAGTACCTATCAATATTCTTATGATATTTTCTATGTTAAATAATGTTAACTTATTTTATTTTATTGTGATTGCATGGTAAAATTACTTTCAAGTATTAGAGTTAGGCTACTTTGCAGCATCTTCGAGGAGGTCATGAGTTTCAGTTTGTTGTTTCATTTTTGGAATGCAAGCATCTTACTATGTAAAGCAATTGGTTATAAATTTACTTCTTTTTCCTTCTTCATGCTAATAGCCGATACTAGTTAATAATTGCGCTATCTTGTCAATTTGGAATTGCATACCCTTTGTAGTTTTATTGGTTTTTAATAATAGTTGTTTTAATTTGGTACTTCTGTATTTAGGTATCATTTCATAATCATTTTCCACTTTAAAATAATTATCAGTTAATGGATACTTTTGTGTTTATATAACCTTGAATTGTTCTAGGTTCTGATGAGACATTAGTTTGATGAAGCATGTAAACTGAGAAATAGCATAAGCAAAATAAATATTCATAAAAATAGCTTTAAGTTATTCTTTGAAAGTCCATAATTCCCTTACACCATTGAAAATATTTTAAGTAGTTGATAATAAAAAAAAAATTGTAGTTGATGTTATCTCTTAAATAAATGTGTCTACTAAAAAATATACAACTTTACTTCTCTGAGCTGGCAGTTGTGTGCCATTGCAATTATTTGTGGTGTTTAATTTGGAAGGCTTCATTAAAAGTAGGTTATAGGATTAAAATTTGTCATTATAAGAATTTTGCTGACCTTGTGGTGAATTACGTTTGATATCACGCTCTATATTTTTTAAATATACTAGGTATAATTGATTTCCAGTACCTTATTTAAAAAATAAACTTTTTAATAATTTCCTAGGAACTGTGTTGTTCAACATTGTGTACCTATAATACTACATTTTAGGTTAACTTAAGTTTAGGCTTAAGGTTAAGGAAAATCTTTTCTCATTCCTAGAATTTTGTTTGGAAATAATATACTTAATGATAAATCATTCTGCCAGACTCCAACAACAAGGTTAGGGTCAAATCTTGTGTACAAAAAAAAGTAATAAGGTTAATAATAAAAGATGATAATAATAATAATAATAATAATTCAGTTACAAATGTTGATAATACTATGGGAATAAGTTATTTTTTTCTCTGATAGCTGAAAATTATTTGATACTTTGTATTAATTTTTATATTTGTTAATGAGATTCCTTATCATTTGTTAATTTTAAGTGTTTTATACTGTTATAAAGATTGATCAGAATCTTGGCTTGTGGAGTAGGTTTTTTTTAATATTTGTACAAATTAGTGAAATATATTAAAATTCATTTAGTGGCAGAATCCTAGTAGTGTTTGGCAATTTTATAAATCTTTATTCTTACTACTGTTGTAAGTCCAAATTTGATGAGAGCTTGCATTTGGCCTAACATCACAATCATTATTTTATCCTGTTCAGAAAATTGAGGAAATTGATAAGTTTTTGAAGATTAGAATATAGTATAAACAGCATCACTGCCATTTAAAGTTTAAATTTGTTAAAAATCCTGTTATGATAGTTTCAATAATAAAATATTACACCAACCTTAAAAAAAAGAATTTTCATGCTTGAGATATCCATTTGTTTTGATTCATGCAGTTTTTATCATTGATGAAATGGGTTTTATCTTTTTTTGTCTTCATTCATTTGACTGGTTTGATGGAGCTCTCCAAAATTCCCTAGCTAGTGCTATTCGATTCATTTCAATTTACCCCCTACATCCTACATCCCTAACAATTTGTTTTACATACTCCAAACCTTACTTGTCTGCACAATTTTTTTCTACTACCTGCCCCTCCTATTAAAGCCACTATTCCAGGATGCCTTAATATGTGGCCTATAAGTCTGTCTTTTCTTTTAACAAGGGTTTTGTCTATTCAACCTATAAAAGAGGTATGCATTAAGTTATGCAGGGTAGTTTGAATAGGTGTTGTAAATGGTTTAATTATTTTTATACAAAATGTACTCTTCCTGTTGCGATTGCTGATAATGACAATATTTGTTTAATTCTTTGTTTTCTTAAATCCTGGCCAAAAATTTTTATTTTACAGTGTTTTGTGAGTATTATTTTTTTTCAGTTATTATTTTTTGTTTTTATTTTGCTTCAAGTACCTAACATTTAAAAAAACACAGTATCTGCTGATAATGATTGTTTAAAAATCAAAATGGCCATCCAGAAAAAGATTTTAAGTAAATGTTTTTGTAAGTGGTTTTTGGAGGGAAATCCTGTTTTCAAATTTGTAATACATTTTGCTTATATGTAGGTGTGATTTCAAGTTTATATTGTATTTGTAACATATATTTTAGTGATAAGGAAATATAAGCAAGTATACATTTATTGATTATTTGCATAATCATCAATTCCTAAAATTAATTCTTTTTTATTATGACATTATGTAAAACCACCCTGTAGCTTGTGAAAAATTTGCCTTTTTTTGTGTAGCTCAGAGATCTGCAGTATATGGAAGTTTAATTTATATTGAAGTTTTACATACTGAATTTTTAATAGTTTACTGAGCTGATAACATGAAGGCAATTATGTTATTGAGAAATTAGAAGGCTCAGCTTTATCCAATGGGCAATTCTGCCATTATGCATATACTCATAGTTCTATGATTACTGAATAGAACGCAGAGCCCCACCAGATCATAACAAGGATATATATTTTCTGGTATTTTCAACATAGACCTAGCAGGGTCTGAACTTCATTAGAATCCTGAATGTCAAAGAAGGGATTGAGGATTAAAAAAGGGTATAAGATAATGATCTATCTGTGTAGGAACTTTAGCCAGAGATCAATCACCCCACCCAAAGGTTAGTTCAACGCAGACCCACTGACATTATCTCTCTGTAGATAAGGGTTTTTATTATTTGCTTACAATCAGTAAATACTGCTAATTATTTTGGGTTGATTTAAACAGTTTGTGCTGACAAAAATTACTTTCCTTTAAAATTAAAAGAACTACCCAAGAATAAGTTGGCACTTCCTTAGTGTGGTGATAGTGTCTGCCCTTTTCATCTGGAATGGAAGGCTATATCTTAATCTTGTATTCTATTTAGGCTTTTCACTTTTTTACATGCTTTGAATTTAAATCTCCCATTAACAATGGTAATTATAATTAAAATATCTGTAGTTATTTAAATAAGTAAATAAAGAAACAACCTTACTCTCTCTTAAATTTTAAGTTTTGTGGAAACTGATTTATAAAGCATTCACTCTCTTTTGAGTGACAGTAGGGTTAGAATGTTGAAAATAAAACTTACTGTATTGAAGTATTATGTACTTAATGTTACCTTACATTTAATTCATTGACAACTAAATAAAGGTCATTAATAAAAAAATATGTAGTTTTACAATAAAAGTTTATTATGGATCAATTTTTATTTAGCAATTACTATGCTGTAAAATTGGGTTGTTACTGTTGTCACTTTATTACTATTTCTTGTCCTTCCATTTTCAAGATGCTGCTCACTGAGATGTTTCATTTCATTAATCAAGTTGTTATACAGGATGCAGGCTACACTCTTATCCAGTTTTATTTTTCATTTTTGGTGAAATATATTTTGTTATATTTCATCCATATTTTATTTGAAACATCTTTGTTAGACACTGATTATTATGGAAATGTTCACAGTTCTCTTTAATAATTATATTGTCAATAATGTTATTATCCAGAATCATTTATTGTGTGTCTCTGGTGACACACACAAAGTACAAATATTTTTGTGTGTGTAAGTGAAAAGATTTTAACATGGTAATGTTTTGTTAAAGTGTGTTTGGTATCTTTCATTTAACTTCCTTTTTTTAAATTGTGTAGTTTTCTTTTCTACATGTCTGTGTGAATGATTTTCTTATTAGTTGAGAAATTTTAATATAAATATTCAAATTTTCTGTTTCAAATTACAATAATATGTTTTTTAAAACATTTAATGAAAAATTAAATTGTTAATTGTCTATTAAAAAAAATTTCAAATGGGATATTATCTCCAAATGAAGATTTAACTTTAAATTTTAGTTTTATTATTATAAATATAATTAATTGTTATTAGTACAATTAATGGGATTAAACAAACATTAATATATTAAGAGACAGGTAAAATGACAAAATTTGAGATGAAGAAAAGAGACCAGGAAGTTATTTATTAAACTTCTGTGAAACTTTAATTTTTTTTAATAAAATTTACTTTGTGTATTTTGTATGCATTTATGAATAAGAAATATGTATGAGAAACAAAAATTTATTCTGTGTTAACAGAATGTGTTTACTATTTGCAGTAATGTAATTGTTTAATTAGTGTATTAATTATACATTTTTTTGTATGAAGATAAGAATTTATCTACAAAATAATTTTCAACTGGTTATTGACAAAGAATAATTTGTCAATTCAGTCTCATTTGTTATCAGCAAAGTCTATCTTTATCCAATTATCAATATATTTTAATGTTTGTTTATAAAGATATGCTCTTAATATATAAATTTCAATTTATAAAAATAAGGTTCTATTTATTTATGAGAGAGTTAAACAGAAAATATATGATTGTTTAAAAAAAATGTTTTAATACTTTACTTTCTTTTTTTTGTTTTGCTTATCTTTGAAGATAGTTACTTTTTACTTGAGTAATTTTGACATATTTTTTAATATTGTGTTCCTTTTGCACTTGTATCATAAAAAGCTGAAGTTTATTAATGTACAAAAATGAAAACCTGCAAAAATAAATATTTCATCTTGTGATTGATGTATAAAAAGGAGCCTTCCCAAATACAGAAGTTTCTCTTAAAATTTCGAGTGATTGACTTGCTTTGTGTGGCTGTTTTCCTACAAGTTCTACATTTTTAAAATCTCTTTTTTCTGGTTTAATGCACTTATTGCAGTTCTTGAAATGGAAATAGTGACAAAGGTGTTTTTTTTTCATAGTTACATAAAGGTGAGTCATTTGTATCTAGAACTATTTGTGACTGAGGATAACAAACATTTCCAAAATTTGTAATTTATATTAAATATGTTTGTTTGATATTAAAATTGAATCTGTTTTTTTACAAGTGTTTTTTACAAGTTAAGATACAAGTGTTGAATATAACCCAATGAATTTGTTGGTATGAGCTAGGCAAGTACTACTTAAAATTATGTTTGTTCTTTTGAATGTCAATTGTTATCCAAGTTATGCAACCCACAATTTTAATTGTGCCTCTTGTAACAAAAAGTATGACATTGTTATGTCGTTGATTACACATTGTTTTCTTTCGATAAACCATCCAAATTATTCTGTTTAGTGAAGTGTTTGTTGTTTAAAGGTCTAAAATGAGATTTGGTAGAATAAGTTTTTGTTTTAGAACAGTAATCTGAAAATGAATCTTACTTGCCAATGTAAAAATGTTTTTAGAATTCTGAAATATTTTTAAATGTTTTTACTGACATTTATATGCTAAATCAAGTGTTGAATTTTTGTTCAATTGCTTTCATAAAATGGTGGGATAGAGGAGGATAATGCAGACTCTGGTCATTCTTGAATGAAATGGTTTTAAGTGTAGAGATTTAAAATAAACTGCTTCTACCTAATAAACCCATTGGTTTGGTCTATTTGTGAACTCATCGTTGCATATCTGCTGATTTTGAAGTCAAGAGTTCTGAGGTCAATTAACCACAAATATCAGGAATGGAGGAGGATAATGCAGACTCTGGTAATTCTTGACTGAAATGGTTAAAGTGTAGACATTTAAAATAAACTGCTTCTACCTAATAAACCCATTAGTTTGGTCTATTGGTGAACTCTTTTTTATTTTGTCTTCAGTCATTTGACTGGTTTGATGCAGCTCTCCAAGATTCCCTATCTAGTGCTAGTCGTTTCATTTCAGTATACCCTCTACATCCTACATCCCTAACAATTTGTTTTACATATTCCAAACGTGGCCTGCCTACACAATTTTTTCCTTCACCTGTCCTTCCAATATTAAAGCGACTATTCCAGGATGCCTTAGTATGTGGCCTATAAGTCTGTTTCTTCTTTTAACTATATTTTTCCAAATGCTTCTTTCTTCATCTATTTGCCGCAATACCTCTTCATTTGTCACTTTAACCACCCATCTGATTTTTAACATTCTCCTATAGCACCACATTTCAAAAGCTTCTAATCTTTTCTTCTCAGATACTCCGATTGTCCAAGTTTCACTTCCATATAAAGCGACACTCCAAACATACACTTTCAAAAATCTTTTCCTGACATTTAAATTAATTTTTGATATAAACAAATTATATTTCTTACTGAAGGCTCGTTTCGCTTGTGCTATTTGGCATTTTATGTCGCTCCTGCTTCGTCCATCTTTAGTAATTCTACTTCCCAAATAACAAAATTCTTCTACCTCCATAATCTTTTCTCCTCCTATTTTCACATTCAGTGGTCCATCTTTGTTATTTCTACTACATTTCATTACTTTTGTTTTGTTTATTTTCATGCGATAGTTCTTGCGTAGGACTTCATCTATGCCGTTCATTGTTTCTTCTAAATCCTTTCTACTCTCGGCTAGAATTACTATATCATCAGCAAATCGTAGCATCTTTATCTTTTCACCTTGTACTGTTACTCCGAATCTAAATTGTTCTTTAACATCATTAACTGCTAGTTCCATGTAAAGATTAAAAAGTAACGGAGATAGGGAACATCCGTGTCGGACTCCCTTCCTTATTACGGCTTCTTTCTTATGTTCTTCAATTATTACTGTTGCTGTTTGGTTCCTGTACATGTTAGCAATTGTTCTTCTATCTCTGTATTTGAACCCTAATTTTTTTTAAATGCTGAACATTTTATTCCAGTCTACGTTATTGAATGCCTTTTCTAGGTCTATAAATGCCAAGCATGTTGGTTTGTTTTTCTTTAATCTTCCTTCTACTATTAATCCGAGGCCTAAAATTGCTTCCCTTGTCCCTATACTTTTCCTGAAACCAAATTGGTCTTCTCCTAACACTTCTTCCACTCTCCTCTCAATTCTTCTGTATAGAATTCTAGTTAAGATTTTTGATGCATGACTAGTTAAACTAATTGTTCTGTATTCTTCACATTTATCTGCCCCTGCTTTCTTTGGTATCATGACTATAACACTTTTTTTGAAGTCTGACGGAAATTCCCCTTTTTCATAAATATTACACACCAGTTTGTATAATCTATCAATCGCTTCCTCACCTGCACTGCGCAGTAATTCAACAGGTATTCCGTCTATTCCAGGAGCATTTCTGCCATTGCAGAACTCATCATTGCAAATCTGCTGATTTTGAAGTCAAGAGTTCTGAGGTCAATTAACCACAAATATCAGGAATGGTCAACTTGAGACTATACAAGACATTCATACATATCATCCTCTGAAGTTATGGTGGTTCCAGAGGTTAAACAGAAAAAGAAAACTTCTATCTAATAGAAAATCATAATGTAAGCTGACTTTTCTGGTGTTATGTATAACACTGTTAAGACCCTCCAAAATTTTGTTCAAGAACAGTGATAAATACTATTATTCAAGCACCCGATCTATATTTGCATGTAGCATCACCTTTATGCAAAATTAATTGAATTTTAGAGTTCCATTTTGGAGAAAAATTTATTAAACTAAATTTTATTTTACTGAAAGTATACATGTTCACCAAAACATTGCTCTCTTATATTATCTTCAGACCCTTTTAGAACCTAAAAACAGATTTATTATTTATAATGATAGAATCTGAAGAAAGGAGCCTAAAGAATTTTAATACTAGGGCCCATTGATATGTTTTGTTATCTACAATTAGACTTTTATCCCAAAAAATTATTGACATTCGTAATAGAACTTAGTGAAGAGAGATTGGTAGTGTTGATATTGATAGGTACTTGTCTTCTCGTCAGTGATGGTACAAGGTTCAGTGGAAAGAATTCCACTGAACTGTGTGAGAATGCATAAACAGAGAACTCTTTCATTGTCTGTGAATTATACATCTATCTATGGCAGTATAAAAATGTATACATCAAAATAAAAGACAGATCAGTGGTTTCTTCAACTCATTCCCTCTTTCATGTCCTTTCTTTTAATCCCTTTTGTGCTTTTAGTATGAGTGAGCTGGCAACTCTGTATTCATGCGTTTTCAAACATGATCTCCTTTTTTAAACTGTATGAACAGTCTTACATCATATACCTAATGCCATAATTAAAACTATTTGCTTTGATTTCAAAAGGATTATGGTCGTCCAGGTCTCTCAATCTCAGATTACCAAATTGTTTTTCCCTATGGATTGTTTCAAGATTACTGTGTGTAATAATATAATCCCCATTTTGTTGAACTGAAGCCCAGTGTAAAAAATGAAATAGAAAAATTTCAGGAGCTGTATTATAAAATCTATCCAATATGTGATTAAAAGAATCAAAACCCATCTAAAGGTAGCTAATTAATAGTTTCAGCTGTTATTTTTAAATTCAGTTTTAAATATTTAAAAAAACCAATGTTTTAAATTAAGTCATTAAATATATGTCTTATTATTAATTTATTTAGTATTTTTATGGTTATGTATCGGACTAACCATATATTTTTTACTTATTCTCCAATGAACTATACATTTGTAAAAAAAGATAGTTTTTCTTAAATTGTGCTCAACATGATAATATAATATTTCATTTGAATGAAAGCGAGTCTGGCTGAGCAGGGTAGTTCACCTGAATATTTTCACATTGCTTAGATATAGATACTCCATACCTCCTGAAATAGATAATGTTTGTTTCACATTCTCTCTATTGGTTGATTGTCCCTTTGTCACTGTTCATGCATTTACCTTATCATTGATCTCTTCCTTCAAGTACTGTTTAGTAGATGTTAAGTAGACACCCATGGTTAGAGTTTGGGGATTTGTCTAGGGTTCTAAATTTTTGATGTACGTATGGTTACATGCAGTAGTTATATGTACGGGCATATCTGGAGACTGTTTCTTGTATGAAATGAAACCAAAACCTGGGGAGGGTGATGAATTGTTTACCGATTATGAATTGATATTAAATAAATAAAATACTAAGCCTGAGATGGGAATTGAACCGTAACCCTTTGGGTTGGATGGTTGGTTTCTCTATCAACACAAGATAGCTAAGTTTTATGTTTGTGATTTTTTTTTATTGGCACATCCTTTTTTTCAGTTTGGTGTGTGTGTTGTTATTAGATTCTTTTGCTGATGCTGATATTTTATTTACTGCTTTTTCATTTTTTTTTGCAGATTATGTGTACTTTGAAACATCTTCAACGTCACCATATCAGATAAGGAGAATTGAAGAGTTAAATAAGGTAGGGAGTGAAAAAAGTTTATCATAAATTCGCTTTTTTTATTTTTTTAAATAAAGAATCTAATCATATATTTGAAACACAAAAAGTGAGTGAAATGTTTTTAATGGAAACTATGCTCGTTGTTAATTAGAGATGTACAAATGTCTATGGATTTAAAAGATTTTTATTTAGACACTACTCTAAAATGTGTTCTTGGAAAAATTCAAAATAGCGTGTCAGTCTTTATACAGTGCAATTATTTGACCATAGAAATGTAAAAATATTTGCTGAGGGCATAATATTGATCAGAAATTAAATAAATACTTCCAAAAATGATTTGTGTTTGCCATTTGCTCACTTCAACAGCATAAATCCCTTGAACTTCATGTCATTTAACCTCATGGCAATTTTTTCTTTTTTTTCAGTCAACAAATTTAAATTTATTTTTATCATTGCTTATTTGATTTAGATCTGTTAAGTTAGTTTAGCATTAACTATTCTTTTAAGAGCAAAGTTATTTTGGAATAAAATTGTTCTCAGAACCCTAAACCTTAACTAACAGCTATAATATATAACTGTGCAGTTAGTTTTTGACAAAAATAATTGTTTAATTGGATATATGTCTAACATTGAAACAAAATATTGCAAACTAAGGCTCAAAGTTGTAGGAGAAATAAATAACTTATTAATATTTGACAAATAAGTAATGTGCTTTTAATTTAATACTATGTACTGTTAATAATAATAATTATAATAAAAATATACATTGAGAATGTTATTATCCAGTGGAGAATAATTACTATTAATGCCAATGATTTTAAAAACTATCAAAAAGTAAAATTTATGTTGGCTGGGTTGATGTCATTTGTTATTATATAATTTTTTTATAAATTTTATTACATATATATTTATTTATTTGAGGAGTTTTTTTTCTTAATTTTATATTTTTGGGGTATTTGTAAGTAGTTCAATTTTCAGGGCGATTGATTATATATCCATTTTGGTTTAATTCTTTCTTCAAATTCTATTAATCCATATTGAGTTATCATCTATGCTGCTACTTCTTAGCCTATAAATTATATAGAAATATATTTACTATGCATACTTTTTCTTTTGTAATATTATGGCTAGTATTTATTTAGCTTCTTCAAAATTATGATTATTTTTTTACTTATCTTAAGTTCAGGATTGTCCTGTTGAGTTTTTTAAGTTATTATGTCTGGTTTTTCATATAACAATCATTAATTACAGGTCTAATTATAAAAACAATAAATTATATTTACACATACCATTCTGATGAATATGTAAGCTGCTGTTTACCGTGATCAGAATGTGACCTGCCTTTATGTTAACAATAACTAAAGGCGATACTTTGTTTAATTTTGCTTCATCACTTTTGTTTTTAAATCATATCTACAAAATTACAAAAAAAATGTATATGTAGCTATACTGCACTAGATTGTATATACAAAACCTGCCATCATAAGTAATGATAAAATACGTAACCAAAAATGTATATATTCATAGTTCTTACGTAATTCTAATACTTTATAATAAAATTAATAATTCACCGAATAAATTAAATAAAAATACTCAAGTGATATATGTATATGTAATTGTTTGAAAGTTCAAATAATTCATCAATACCTTTGTGCTAATTAAATTCAATAAATAACAACTTGACCATCAAAACATAGTAACAGAAAATCAAAAAAAACTGATACCAATAGTAGACTTCTGCAGAATCCCACATCAGTCAGTCAATACACTATTCTATAATTACATCAGATAAATGAAAAAATAAAAAATTTAGAAAACAAGCACACTAACCACAAAATTTGTCATAATACAAATACAAATTTTGTTGTTGTTAGTGAGCTTATGTTTTATGAATTTTTAAGTTTTTATTATTTATTTACTTTTCACTATTTGTCTGATGTAATTATAGAATTGTGTACTAATTGATGATGCAGGATCCCGTCAAAGTTGACTTTTGGTATCAGTTTTTTCTGTTACTGTGTGTTAAGTTGTTATTTTTTGGTATATATATATATATATATATATATATATATACATACATTAAACACACTTGTAGGATATCGATTTCAATTTTTGTTTTTTGTGGAACTGTAATACTTAATAATTTTTATACACATTAATAAACTCAAGATAGAAAATTTAACTTTTACACATTCTTATTGAACATGTAGACAAGGTAATGTATTACTAGTTTTTAGAAAAATTTATGTAGTTGATTGTTTGCTCTCTTATCAGAAAATTATTAATAAACCTTTTGTATTTGTAATGTTTATGAAAATCCTAAACTTTTGTTGGAGCTGTGTGTTGGCTGCTGAAGAGGTTATAAAATTTACAATACTTCTTCATTTGTTCTTTATAATAGAAGTAATTCATAAATATCTCCATAGCCTATACCTAATTCTTGTGTTGCTTTAGATGTAGAAGTGGATGTTTTACAAACATCTACCTTAGTTTTGTTGTTCTGGTGTAGGTAGTTGCATTTTTAATTTCAGTTCCTTCATGTCGCTCAGTCCTGTTAAAGAATAAGCATAGATGTGTTTCATTTTAACGACTTCATTTTCTAGTAGTACAGTGATGGAAATATCACATTTGGTATTTGCATCGGTGGCATCCTGAATAAGACAAGAACAAGGCTGAGAGATGCCTTTTGCCGGGGTTCTGAAGATTATCTTTGGTAAAGCCCATAAGGGCTAAGTACAGAGTGGGTGGCGTGGCAACCAAAACTGCCACATGGCAGGCTTCTTCTTTGAGGTCAGGATGTGAAAAATAGATTTGAATTTAAAATAAATTAAAAAAATTTTTTTTTAAAGTGGACTATTGGAGTGGGATGGACAAAAACTTTTTATAGAGGTTTAAAGAGCAAATTTGTCATTTATATAACAATTTATATGTAAAATATATGGGTGTGAATATTAAATAAGATTTCTTTGGTAATTTGTGATCTTGATAAAGCTTCAGCTTTTATAAGAAAAGTTTTTTGCTAAAGTGCCCTAGTAAAGATTTGAAATTTTGTTCAGACAAAACACCCCGACCCTTTTTCCAATATTTGCAAAAAATTAATTCATTCTTTCCCCCATCCTGAAGCTACCACCTGTCTACAAAATTTGAAGAAATCTGTAACAGGATCCAGTGTTAGGAGACTGAATACAGGCCAACATAAACATCCATATAAAAAACATATAATTTTTAAACTTGAGAGCAACAAAATAAATAAAAAAAATTTTGCAGATTATTATTTACCATTTATTTCAATCAGTTTCTTTTTTTTTTTGTTAAAATTTTTTTAAATGTCTCCTTGAGGTAAAAACTTAAAAAGACAAATTTTAAAAAAATTTCTTTTTGGTCTATACACTTTCCCATTTTAGCTATAGCAACATATATCACTAACTGTAACCGGGAAAGTAAAAATTTATACAGAAATATATACAAATGATCAAAATATCCACTCTTTTGTTTGTATTCCCAATTACAAAAAAAAACTAAAAGTATAAAAAGTATTTTATCAAAAAATATTTGTAAAAATAAAAATCTTCAAATGATATTTTCTAAAAATGTGATAAAAGCGTAGGGATTTCAATTTAAAGAAAAATTGTGTACTGCTTTAATGGAAAAATGGATCTATGCAGAGAAATGTATATTTCGTATTTTTAATACTCCAAAGTAATTAGGAAGGTTCATCGCTTAAAATTTCTCATGGCTCGTATAGTTTCTATGATGCCAATAATGTTGTTTTAAGTGAATACTGTAGATGGGTGGTGTGTGTATGTATAAAATTCCAAAATTGCAATAATAATTCTAAAAAAAGTTTGAAAACCATGCTAGTATAACTAATGTGCATAAATAGTTAAAGACTATGTAAAGCTTTACTACTACTAGTAATAACATCAATGTTCCTAGTTCCTTGGGATAATTAATCCTCAAAGCTTAAGTTTGGTAGTGAGATGGAATCTTTTTTTTTATATTTTTTCTGGTTTCATTGTTTGTTACTAAATTCATCAGTACTATTCCTGTTTATTTTCTTACATTTTTTAACTGTTAATTATCCTCAAGTAGGGTCGGAGAATGTATTCTTACTGTGAATATCCTCTATGTTAACTCTTAAAATGATTATGATTTTACAATTTGTTTTATCAGTTTTGCTTTAGAAAATGTCACACTGTGGGTTGCTAAATTTACATTATTTTGCATAAGACAACTTAAAGACAACCGTTTTAGTAGTGGTTTAGATTTTGAACATTATTAAATAAGTTATTTTGATGTAGGTAAATAAAATTGATATTCTTAAGCAATTGTTTCACATAAAAATCTTTCTTTTTTTTTGTTGAATTTTTGAAGCAATTCACTAGAAATGTGACAAATGTTAAGAGAGCAAAGGGAATGTGTTGTGGTTGGTTCATATTTTTTGTAACTTAGAGAATTTTATGTAAGTTGTGAGTGGAAAAGTAAAATTGAAAAAAGGAAGACGATCAGGTAGGACATGGGTGATTGTAATTCTGTCATTTTAAGGAAAAAATATGTTAAAATTAAAAAAAAAATTAATCAATTAAATAAATAAAGGGGCTCAAGAATGAGAAAAATGAAAAACATTCTATCAGTACCTATCTGAACAGATTTATGGAAGGATAAAAATTACCTATTGCTTTTTGTACGGTATATATTTTTAAATTATCGTCATCTTCATTAACCTGGTGGCACCAACAGCACTCTTATCTAGTGCAAGAGACAGAATGAGTTTTCTTACATGGTTGAAAAATAATCTTTTAGCAATTATATAGTTTTGTTTGCATGGTTATAAACAACAAATAAAATTTAATGAATATTCTTGGTGATTGCATATGATTACATAAAATATATATTTTTTTTTATACTAAATACATTGAATGTGTTTCTCTGACAATTTTCACATGCGACTTGGTTCTAGAAACTATGAAATAAAATATTTTTTACTGTTGTTAAATATTAAAATTAAGCTATAATATTCTTTAAAATTTAGGAAAAAAGTCACAAAAATTAGTATAAAATCTAAAGGAATGTAGATCAAACAGCAAACAGGTCAAATAGTGATGACAGGAAATAATAATCACTGTAGAATATTATTGTATTGTTTGGTTGTGCAGGTGTTTTATATATATATATATATAAATAAATATTTTTTTAAAACAATATCTATTTATATTATTGCCTAATGGGTTTTTAATTATTTATTTTTTAAATATGCTAATGAATGAAATTTTTATCTTGAAATATTGTTACAGATTAACTAGTGACATTTATAAAGTATGGAAGTTGCATTTTGGTAAAATATAGATCATTTTCTTCACACAATAAATAGTTTCTCAACTAAAGAAATGTGTTTATACTTTCATAAGATTTTTAAGATGTTATGATTCTGTGCCTCAGTGTGTTTGCTATTGTTACACCAATTTCATTATTCACTTCTGCAGTCTTTATAATAAATTTTTATTTTAATTTGATTTGTGGTGTTAAGGTTTCCAGCATCGACAGTTGTTCTGTTGATTGTTGTTGTTTGATCTATGGAAGTAAATCATACTACTAATTTAATAGAACTGCTATTCTGCCTCTTGCACTAGGCAGGAGTGCTGTTAGTACCATTAGGTTAATAATGAAGATGACTGTATATTATAAAAATTTATACCGTAAAAAAAAGCAATAGATAATTTTGAACCTTCCACAAATCTGTTATTACTGCATGATGACAATAAAACCAGATTCCTTGCCATACTCCCAGTAATTTTATTACTCAAGGTTCTCTATTTTACATCTCAAAGTTGTGTATAAAAATTTAATTAAACAATTTCAATAACTGAAATAAATCATTAGCTTACAGTCTAAATTTTTTAAATTATGCAGAAGCATTATAAAGTATTTTTATTATGAAATTGGTAGAAGAAAATTGGTTGTAATTCTATGTTGATTTTTTAACCTGGAAATGCTCATAAGTCCATGCATCAAAATTTTTAATTTGTTAAGTGTAAAATCAGTAATTAGATGATATTAATTAATCTATTCTCTTTCAGTCGATCTTTTCCTTTTGGGTTTTTTTACCGATTTCAAACTACCTCTCAAGAATTTCTACTGATACAGAATCCTGTTTTTGATGGCGAAACAAATCAGTTTATCCTGACTAGGTAAAACCCTGTTTAACGATCAGGCTTGGTCCAGTTAATCTGGAAATGCCATGTATGCTTGTTAAGATCATATCAAGTTAAAAGTGCTTACTTATAACAAGATCAATTTTGAAGATGAAGATATGCATGCAATATAGTTACTACATCATTCACATTTCTTTGAAGGAAGGATGATTGGTGCTATAATAGTGTGCATTTAAAAATATAACAAATACATACAATCAACCAATGAATCTATGCTGTTAATTTACATGAAAAGGATTTTAATGTTAAAACAAAGTGGCATAATACAGATGGGACTTTTTTTTTATTGAAAAAGGAACCTTAGAAAACAAAGATTACAAATAGAATTTAACTTATAAACAAATTAAATATATATGTACGTGGTTTAATGATATTATGCCAATTTAGTGTTAGATGTTTTAATGCTATTTCAAGGTTGATCCAAAAATAAAAGATTTTTGAAATCATATGGAAAACAAATATTTAAAGGACTGGTAATTAATAAGAGTATTTGTAATATATCCCTCTATGAATCAATCCCTCCCTCTATGAATCATGAGATATTGCCGTTGGTGAGGGGGCTTGAGTGCTCAGTGATACAGAATAGCTGGACTGAAGGTGCAACCATATCAGAGAGGTATCTGTTGAGAACCATACTAAGGAATGATTCCTGAAAGAGGGCAGCAGCTCTTTCAGTAGTTGTTAAGCGTAGGTCAACACGACTTAAACGGCCATATCATCACTCAATCCTCTGAGTACTGCACAGCTGAAAGCAATGGAAAACTACAGCTGTTTTTTTTCTCAAGTAAATGTAGCTCTCTGCATTTTCATATAAAAATGATGGAGGTGCCTTCCTTGGTATAATATTCCGGAGGTAAACTAGTCCTCCGTTCGGATCTCTGGGTGGGGACTACTAAGGAAGGGGTCACCAGAAAATAAAAAAATACTATTCTACGAGTCGGAGCGTGGAATGTTAGAAGTCTAAAAAAGGTAAGTAGGTTAGAAAATTTAAAGAGGGAAATGGATAGGATAAATGTAGATTTAGTAGGAATTAGCAAGGTTCTGTGGGAAGATGAAAATGATTTTTGGACAGGTGATTTTAGAATAATTAACTCAGCTTCAAATAATGGGCAGGCAGGAGTAGATTTCGTAATAAACAAGAAGATAGGGAAGAGTAGAGTATTTCAAAATGAATAGCGATAGAATCATTGTAATAAGGATGAAATCAAACCTAAACTGACAACGATTGTTAACATCTATATGCCTACAAGCGCCCATGATGATGATGAGATAGAGTGTGTGTGTACGAAGAAATTTACGAAGCAATTAAACACATAAAAGTGGATGAAAATTTAATAATAGTTGGAGATTGGAATGCAAGGAAGGAAATACAGTGGGTGAATATGGGCTGGGCATAAGGAATGAAAGAGGGGACTTATAAAGTTTTGCATGAAGTATAATTTAGTAATTGCCAACACCCAGTTTAAAAATTTTAATAGAAGAATATACACATGGAAAAAGCCAGGCAATACTGCAAGGTATCAGATAGATTATAATATGGTTAAGCAAAGATTTAGAAATCAACTCATCAACTGCAAAACTTACCCTGGAGCAGATATTGATAGGGACCATAATTTAATAATAAAAAATGTAGATTGGGGTTTACAAACCTGAAGAAAAGGTGGAATTTAGAGAAGCTTGATGATGAGGAGATAAAGAAGATTTTTGAGGAGGACATCGCAAGAGGTCTGAGTAAAAAAGATAAATTAGAAAATGTAGAAGAAGAATGGGAGAATGTTAAAAAGGAAATTCTTAAATCAGCAGAAACGAACTTAGGCAGAACAAAGCGAACTGGTAAAAAAACCTTGGATTTCAGATGATATATTGCAGCTGATGGGTGAACGTAGAAAATATAAGAATGTTAGTGATGAAGAAACTAAAAGGAACTATCAGCAATTAAGAAATACTTAACAGGAAGTGCAAACTAGCTAAAGAAGACTGGATTAAAGAAAAGTGTTCAGAAGTGGAAAGAGAAATGAACATGGCTAAAATAGACTGAACATACAGGAAAGTTAAGGAAAATTTTGGGGTACATAAATTAAAATCTAATAATGTGTTAAACAAAGATGGTACACTGATATATAATACGAACAGTAAAGTCGATAGATGGGTGGAATATATTGAAGAGTTATACGGAGGAAATGAATTAGAAAATGGTGTTATAGAGGAAGTTGAGGAGGATGAAATGGGAGAAACAATACTGAGATCTGAATTTAAGAGAGTATTAAAAGATTTAAATGGCAGTAAGGCTCCTGGAATAGACGGAATACCTGTAGAATTACTGCGCAGTGCAGGTGAGGAAGCGGTTTATAGATTATATAATGTTTATAAAAAAGGGGAAGTTATGTCAGACTTAAAGAGTGTTGTAGTTATGATAACAAAGAAAGCAGGAGCAGATAAATTTGAAGAATACAGAACAATTAGCTTAACTAGCCTTGCATCAAAAATCTTAACTAGAATTCTGTACAGTAAAATTGAAAGGAGAGTAGAAGAAGTGAAAAAAAAAGACCAATTTGGTTTCAGGAAAAGTATAGGGACAAGGGAAGCAATTTTAGCATTCAGATTAATAGTAGAAGGAAGAGAAAAGAAAAACAAACCAACATACTTGGCATTTATAAACCTAGAAAAGGCATTCGATAACGTAGACTGGAATATAATGTTCAGTATTTTAAAAAATTAGGGTTCAAATACAGAGATAGAATAACAATTGCTTACATTTACAGGAACCAAACAGCAACAGTAATAATTGAAGTACATAAGAAAGAAGCCGTAATATGAAAGGAGTCTGAAAAGGATGTTTCCTATCCCCGTTACTTTTTAATCTTTACATAGAACTAGCAGTTAATGATGTTAAAGAGCAATTTAGATCCAGAGTAACAGTACAAGGTGAAAAGATAAAGATGCTACGATTTGCTGAGGATATAGTAATTGTAGCTGAGAGTAAAAAGGATTTAGAAGGAACAATGAACAGCATGGATGAAATCCTACGCAATAACTACCGCATGAAATTAAACAAGAACAAAATGAAAGTAATGAAATGTTGTAGAGATAACAAAGATGGACCACTGGATGTAAAAATAGGAAGAGAAAAGATTATGGAGGTAGAAGAATTTTATTATTTGGGAAGTAGAATTACCAAAGATGGACGAAGCAGGAGCGCTATAAAATGCCAAATAGCAAAGGCGAAACGAGCCTTCAGTCAGAAATATTATTTGTTTACATAAAAAAATTAATTTAAACGTCAGGAAAAGATTTTTGAAAGTATATGTTTGGAGCGTAGCTTTATATGGAAGTGAAACTTGGATGATATTATACTTTCATTATTAAGTTTGACTATGATTCACTGTCAGTAGTAGTGAACTTGTCATGGAAAATCAGCTGATTTCAAAAACGAGAGTTCTAATATTCAAATCGTAGTAATGTTCAAATCGTATGTTCAATCGTACTTTTATATGGATTTGAATACTAGATCGTGGGTACCGGTGTTCTTTGGTGGTTAGGTTTCAATTAACCACGCATTTCAAGAATGGTCGACCTTTGACTGTACAAGAGTACACCTCATTTACATTTGTACATATCAACCTTATTGGAGTCTAAACGGAAAAAGAGAGAATCAGTCTAAACAGGCTATGTCTTAATTGTCTACCTCCCACTCAGGAAGGCAGTTGCTTACCATCGGTACTAATCTGACATCTGGCATAATTAGATAATAAAGTACAACAATGTTTGATCCGATACTTGCTTAGTTTGTCACAGATAATTAGCAATAATTTTATTTATTACCAGTTGATTTTGCGTTTCTTTGCTGATTTTGTTTTTTAATATTAAAGATAAATTTAAAAAATATCTGTCTATGAATATGATCATACCTGTTTTATATATTTGGAGAATTCATTATGTAAGTGATGAATTATAATTTAATTATTTTATTTGCAATACTATGTGATTATAATTTTATAATATTATATTATAATATTTGTATTATTGTGATACTGTATTTGTTTAATAATTTGAATTTTTTTCCTCAGACGCCAAATGGAAACGTAGAAGCTAAAGTAATGTGCTTCTTCAGGAGGCGAGACCTGCCTAGCACGTTGATAATGCTGGCAGATAAGCATCAGAGTGAGTCTTCAGTCTTAATTAACTAAAAATTTTGCTATGCTTATTCCTTTTTACTTCTTTCCACTTTTATTGTTGTATTTTAGTTGTATAATATATGTACATTGTATGATTTTTAATTTTATAAAACCTATAAATTTCTAATTGATATCTTTAGGTAACATTTTATGATTTTGTACAGATTGTTTTTTTTTCTAAATTGTTTTTCTACCTCTTTTATAATTAATTATATGATCACATTATCAGTTATGAATTGCTTTTCTGAAATATTTAATTGCTTTTGATATATGGTTAATTTATAACAGTCATTAATGTCTTTTTAATCATTTGAAGCTCAATAAATTTTTTTACATCTGTGTGTTTATGCAGCTAATAATAGTACGTGTGTGTGTGTGTGTGTGTGTGTGTGTGTTAATAAATTTTTTTCTTAGACTAGTAAAAAATGTAATCTGTTGTGTGTATAAAATTTTCTTTGTGTTTATGTTTGCACAATAGTTATAGTTTACAATTTTATTTAGTTGTTATAATTGATATTAATGAATTAATTTTAATTACTTTTTTGTTTGTTTGGTTAAAGTGATAAACATGCATTTTTTTCAGTAGGCATCTAGTTTTTAGAAGTAGTTTGTTATTAAATAATTTTTTATTTTTTCATGAACATTGATTTTCTCAATAATAATTTGTTGTTTGATTATATAAGGTTGTTCTTGTTTTCTGTAAATTTCAATTATATATTTTAATTTATAATATATAATCGGTATTTTTTATTAGTAATTTATTATTTTTTTATAATTTTTGGATTCTTATCCAAATTTGGATAAGATTTGGCTTGAGAAGCACGGCTTCCTTTACAATTCTACTCATCTCTCCTTTCAACATCATTTCTCATTTCCTTCCCCAAAAAACTGCTGTATAAATCTTCTTTCAGATCCTAAAAATCATTTCTCATTCATTGATTTTCCTTTCTTCATTACAGATAATGTTTTCGTTGAAATAGTTCATTTAGCGTGGGTTTTTTTTGTATCATTATTGTAAAACGGTCATGCAAATCTAATTCTTGATTTAATTAATCATTATTTCCTAACTGTTGGGCTTGCAATTTATTTCCTGGGTTTTTCCTGTACATGACAATAGATCCTATGGAATAATTTTCTTCTCAAAAATCCGTAATCTTTAAGGCCTGTGTTTTCAGCCTATCTTAATTGCCTGCCTAATCAATATTTCTATATACCTTAATTTTTTTTGTAAGAGACAACAATTTTTTCAGTAACTAGCCTAAGAACTATAAATTTATAAAATTGTGTTATATATATTCTTTAAAATTTCAGTAAATGCATTTTTTTTTGTTTACTTAGTAGTACTGTATATGTACATATTGTTGGCAAAAATGTATCCCATTAGATGTTCTAAGCAATTTTAACTTCTTATCAACACCACCATCAGGTATTGTACAAGATCTAGGTAGCACTAAAGCTACCAACTTATAGTAAGCCAAGCATTCTACTGTAATGGCCAGTTACTTTCTCTACTCCTGTGTTCAATATTACATAAGTGTGATGGATTAACTGAAAGCTAAATTTTAATTTTCTGTTCTATAATTATTTTTTTGTTTTTGTTTTTCATTATATATATATATATATATGTATATTTTGAGGATCGGACCAGTTATAATTTTTATTTTATGATAAGTGCATGTTTAAAAAATATTTTTTAAATTTGAAAATAAAAATTGTATTTTAATTAATGTGATACTCTTTCTAATGTATTGTCCATAGTTTACTTAGATAATAATAATAAGTAAATAGTCTGGAATTTTGGAAGATGAAAGATTTTTAATCAATGTGAGCAGCAAGATTCTCTTGGGAGATATATTAGGAAAAATTACTCTCACTTTTTTTTTTATTCTTGTTTTCATTTTATGTTCTTTTATATAAGAGAAGAAAAAAGGATCAGTAAATAAGGAGGATAAAATTGTGTAGTATAGGGAAGGATCAGAAACTGTTTTATCATTTGTTATAAGATAGATACACATCTCTTTCAAAAAAAAAAACTGTGTATATATATATATATATATATATATATATATATATACACATCAGGTTCCATACATTCTTAAGTAATGTGTGTATACCACCAGTAATGTGTATAATTTGTTAATATTTTTTATGATTTATTTTGTTTTCTCTAAGTATGTTAAAAATTATTTTTAAAGTGATTTTTTTTAATGTTTAAAATTATTGAAAAACGTTGATTTTTCTTAATAAAAAATTAAATTCGTATTTTAATAATAGAAACAAAATTTCATTTGCTTTGTTGCTTTATTCATTCGCTTTTGATGTGTATAAACTCTTAAGAATTGCCAATAAACAGATAAAAATCAGTGTAAAGATATAGTAAGAGAATTTAATTCTGATAAAATGGATGTAAATAAGATTAAAGAATATGCTTTTTGACTCCAATCTTTTGGGCTTTTCAACTAACAGTTTTTAGGAAACTACATTTCTGGGACCTGTTTCATTACATTTTTAGGATCAATAAATATTCAAAGTAATTAAGTTGTAAGTTTTGAGAAGCTCTCTATATCCTCATTTTACGCTTGGAGCAGCAGAAATCGTGGTGAAATATTTTGCTAGCCGTAACTCGAGAATAAAGCGTATTCTCGACTTAACGTGAGAATATTATAAAAGACTTTTTGTCTTTTTTATATAAACTGAAGCTTATTTAAGTATCATACAGTTCAATATATGGAACTGCCCCGGGCATTCGGGCGTCAAAGAAAACCATGCGTGGAGAAAACTTCATTCGACATTCGGTAACTGAAATCAAAATTATATTTTGGTCACATGATAAGTATAAGCTGTTTCTGAATTTTATAACTATTACTGATTTGAACTTCAATTCAGTTGCAGCTGTAGTTCTCCCTTTCGGTTCTGAAATCTTCTACCGTTGCCGGTCGCGTGTAGTTCATACCTACTGAAAAAAAAAAAAAAAATTGTATTATTACGAATGCAGAAAGTCAAATCGATTGTACGTTTTCGTTCATATATTCAGAACTTGCATGTTAAGGACGTAAGACATCTAAAATGCGGTAGAATGACTATTTTTGAAGTAAGATGGTCTCTTTTTTAATATCGGACTTAATTCAGCGGCAGAGATGATTTGTTACACAACACTTGGAATCGATGGTAATTGTGTACCGCTAAACTAAAGAATTTTTGAATAAATGAGAAGTGCGATGAGTGTATCTTATTCATTTACTTTCAAAGAGCAAGACTAGAATGAGATGTTTAAAATTTTTTTTGTTGTAAATATTTGTACATTTTAAACTGAAAAGTAATATTTTTTCTTTTTGTTTAGCATCTGTTAAACGTTCAATTGCATTATTTATGCATGTAAGATTTAATTGGTTTTTATTTATTATTTATATACGGTAATGGTCCTACGACATTTGCTTATGTATTATATAATTTGAAGAAGATACAATGTCATATACGTAATTTAATATAAATGAAAAATTTTAATCCGATGTAAAACTTATTCTTTCGATTTTTGATAATAATTGTTTTTTACGTGTACAGAAATATACGCCATTTTATACTCTTGCGTGCTACTAATTGCATTAATTTTCTGTCGCTTTTTAATCGTGCAGCTTTATTAAACTATTACAGATAAATTATTTTGGTATATTATATTTATTAATCGTTGCAAATTTATTTCTAAATTGGCTTGTAAACTCCGTTTTAAAAAAAAGGTCTTTAAATGAACGTTTTATGCAGCCTTATTTGTGTGCGCGTATCGGCGTGTAATGCTAGTAGGCATTTGTGTATTGTTACGGCAGTAGTGGTCGTCTACGACGATGTTTAGATGCGGATGAGAGGTATAGTGTGTTGTGGAAGGAACGAGGAAGGGGGAAACCCATTGAGTGAGAACGGGCCGGCTTGCTTGCCACGTGGGGCAACAACGGCTTGGTTGCTTCTGTCTGCATGTGATGTGATATATAACGCTTTACATTGTCGACGGTTTTGTATTTGTTTCTTCTATTTTCGATCGCTTCTTATCTGCTCTTTAACATTTTTTCCAGTTTATTTCCCCGTATTTTAGTTACTTTTAGTAAAATATTTTCGTAAGTAACTTAATCGCTCGTTTTGAATATATTTTAAAACGCTTTTATTATGTCTTTCGGTCCGTGAAGAAGGATGTAATATTGGAAGCGGCATGTGCATGCCGACTACGGGAATTGTTAATGAGAACAGCACCTGCGTGATGCCTGTTTGTTTTATTTTTTTCTATACTTTTAATGATCTTTAAGTTTGTTCTTGTTAATGTAATTGTTATTTCATTATAAGATCGTGAATCTTTCGCTTACCTTTTACTTGTACCGTTAATATTAGTAATAATTATAATAACAGTTCTAATATAGGTGCTACGGTAATTATATTAACGCGGTAATATATGTTAACCGTTACGAATTATTGGCAAAAACACGAAAAAAATATTTCTTAAAATATTTCTTATTCATGATGAAAGTTGCCTGATAATTTATTAAATTTATATCGCCGATCCTCGATATCTTTTACACTGTTATAAAATTGATTATACACATATATTCATACATACAACCGGTAATAATTAAAACAGTAGTATATAATTTAAATCCGTAATGGTTTAAATCGGTTCTGTTTTACTTTAAAAGTTTTAGTTTATATAGATCAGGACTGTTCACATTTAATGTATTACTTTATAATAGAAGTATATTCAACCGTTTTATTTCGAACTATTATAAATCTTTACATTACTATTCACAATACTGGGGGAGAGAATGCGTGTCATACTTTACAAAGTTTATTTTTATTATTTTAATGGTAATGTATCAGAATCTTGTGTTACGGTCATTCCATAAAAGTCACCCGATCTAAAATTAAATGGTCGCACGACCATTTTTGATTTTTGTAATTTTTTGTATATTCATTATCTTTTTTTGGTTCTCATTCTCTCTCTCTTTTTCCTTTGTTTTCATTCTTTTTTTAAAAAAATGTTTTGTATGCGTTAGGTTAAATTTTACGATTGCCCCGCAAGCCAAATTTTTGGCATTTGCATTTATATCGGAAACATTTTCTTATCGATTAACTTAGGGCTAACTTTATTTTTTAACATCACGAGAACTTTTATCGAATCGACTTTACGCTAAACAAAAATATAATTCTTGGAATTTTAATTGTTTGTAAGTACAAACAATTTGGTTCTGAAAAGAAGAAATAATACTTTGAGGTTTTACAATTTTTGAAGCATTTTGTAACTGAAGTATCTTGGGTATCAAATTAATATCGATGTTGTTATTTTTACTGTTTATTCCATCCGTAAGGGCCTTTAAACCAAACAATTTCTGCATTTTTATTAACTTTTCCCATCCTAGATATAAGGCGACAAAAATAATACATTTTGAAAAATCCCGCACTTTCGATCTTTTGTAAAAATTATAGGAAGGAGACATCAGACTTCAAAATTCATAAATAGACTCTCTAGAACTACGTAAAGAAGGGAATATAAATATTAGAACTGATGTCCCTTCTCTTTACAGTGAGATACTTGTGCAAAAATTAAAATTTTTGCATTCTAAATGCTCCGATTCAGAGCTGATTTTAAGACATAAATATACAAGATAGGAAAATGATATGCGTAACATAATATGTAATAATTTTTGTGTAGAGTACAGCGAGTTTGCTTTCAACTCGATTAGTTTCTGAGATATTGGAAAAATCGCGACTTCAAAAAAATCTAAAAATTGGCATGCGGGGTAAAATTTAATCTAGCGCGTACAAACACTTAAAAAAAAAAATAGTTTGAACTCTTGAAATAAGAGAGAATCAACATACAAAAAATTTAAAAAAATCGAAAAATTGTCATGCAACCACCACACATGGGTGACTTCACATGAATTGACCCCTTACAAAAAAGGTAATCTATGTGTTAACGTATGTTCTACTAAATCGTTAAAAAAATTGACTTATTTTGTTTGCTCTGTAATGAAAGAGATATCCTTTGGAACCATTTAAACTGCGAAGTAAGATGAATTTGATCGGAAAATTTCACCGTTCTGTCCCATGAAAGATGGCCGTATTCAATCGGTTCTGACGCAGGCTTGAATTAGCGAAAATAATCTGAATCTTAGCTATATTTTTTTTTTAAATTTTCTACTATCTGAAAGGTGATTCTGCTTTGTTTACATCTCGGCAAGGTAAAATTTATTACAATCTATCAGGAAGAAGTCCTTGAGATTCTAAATTAATTTATTTAGTCGAGTAACTATTTGTCGGGTGATATTCATTTTAGTGTCTGATGTTGAATAATAAATTTTGTAGCGTAAGAAAAAACGCCAAACCTGATGGCGTTTCCTAGCCAGAAATTTCCTGATAAAAACACAGACGCTAACATAAGTTTATCGATGAATAACCCCTACAATCAAGTCATCCGAATAGTTTGTAAAATTCATTGTCAGTTCTGATTAATTTATATTAAATTGGTTGTTCATTTATTTTTGTGTTTTATTATTTTTAATAGTGACCTAAAGTGCGTTGTCAGTTTAGGTCAAATGTTTACCTCATTCGAAACAAGTGATACTAACGTTCATCTCGTTTTTTAATATTTTATTAAATCACTAACAGTGAAAATTTGTTTTCTGTTAAATGTATCATTCATTTTTTATTAAACTATTATTTGTTAGAAATTTATCATTTTCAACTAATAATTTACGTAATTAAGAATTCCGAATTATCCGTTATTTTTTTTTATATCTATTTTCGATAAATGTAACTGATTGTTTGCTTTTTGACAATACCTTTCAATTGTTAAGGAACATTTATTTCCTTTTAAATGTAGGAAGTTTTAACAAACCTTGCACGTTAGAAATTAGATTTCTAATACCGTTTAGGCCTATGTCTTGTAGATTTCCATACGTGTTTGTACATAGAGATCATTATTAATGTGGTATTGCCAAAGAATATATTGATTTTCTTATAAAAAGTAAATTACGTATTATTATTACACGACGTATAAATTATTAATACTATAAATTCCTACTTAAATTAATATAATTATATTATATAATATACTTAATTAATATATACAAATCGGTACGCAATAATTGCGTAGTAATAAATTATATATAATAAATATAATTACGTTTGATAATGTTAACTAAAAACAATACTTTGCACAGCAGTTTTTTAAAATCTTCCTTTTTATGATGTGTTACGCCCCCTCACCTTTTGATATATGTGTTTTAATTTGTTCAAATAATGGTTTTAAAACCACTAATATGGTCTATTTTAGAGTATAAATCAATTGTTAGGAGTGTTATTTTATATAAAAAATTCCATTTTTATTAAGGCTTTCTTAAAGTTTCATAAAAAATTAAAACAAATTGTATTTTTGCTATTTATCTTTTCTGTGTATATTGCCATTCAGGTTATTTCTTACGAAATAATGGTTTTAATTTATATTTTCATTGTGAATATTCCTTGAAATTTTAACTAATTCTTCTTAGTAAAGTCAAAATACATACTATATTTTTCTTCAAGTAAAGTGACATTCCTGATATTTAGATTGCACCTCGGTCATATGACTTGTCAGATATGTTTTGTTATCTGCTAAACACTCGTAGCTTCTATTTGTAGTTCGATTACATAGGTTATAATAATACCTAGTTGTTGCTTTTTATACTGTTTTTAAATTTATCGGTATGTTTTTAAATAGAATGAATCTTGGATTAACTTGAATCGATACGGATCATCACGAGATCGTGGTAGGTTTGGCTTTCTTTCAATAACTCGACCTTTTTTTCTCGCTATCCTTTCAAACAGATAAATTCAAAACATGTATTATTTTTTAGTTTAAAGTAAAAACGTCGTTTTAGGCTTCAATACAGAGAATAAATATTGATGGATGATCAGTGAGCGGATGATTAGGTAGATATATCCAATAACCCACCGGGTTGGTCTAGTGGTGAACGCGTCTTCCCAGATCAGCTGATTTGGAAGTCGAGAGTTCCAGCGTTCAAATCCTAGTAAAGCCAGTTATTTTTACACGGATTTGAATACTAGATCGTGGATACCGGTGTTCTTTGGTGGTTGGGTTTCAATTAACCACACATCTCAGTAATGGTCGAACTGAGAATGTACAAGACTACACTTCAGTTACACTCATACATATCATCCTCATTCATCCTCTGAAGTATTATCTAAACGGTAGTTACCGGAGGCTAAACAGGAAAAAAAAGAAAAAAACGTAATTAAATCCAATAACGTAATTAAAAGAAATCTCACTTGTATATTGCAGTTATGATTTGATTTTGTAAATAAATTTATTTTAAGAATACATATAAGGTTAATTTCATTAACATGTTCATTTTCTTCTTGGAAAAAAGTAAACGCTTAGATATCGACCGAACTGTCAAACGGATTAAAACTTTATATCAATAACTTAAGAAAACTTGTTTTAACTCGATTTAACACCAAGGACGTTCCGTGATAATCTGGTTTGTTGATAACTGATTTAAAATAATATTTTATTTATATCTTTTGTTTCGAATAGTCTTCCAAAATGCTATTTCTAACTTTAAGAGATAAATGCAAACGTTTCATTTGTTTCTATTTTAATTTTAAATATGATATTTTTTAAAAATTAGATTTAATCCGCATCTTCCCGAGGTACGTCAGGGGGAATAGTTTAGATTAAAGATTTGCAATATAATTAATTATGTTAATATCGATTAAATCGGGCTGTTTTATTTAGCTTTATCTATTGTTCAACACATACATATTAAAAGAATCTATATTCGATTTATTAACTTGATTCCTATCTGATGATCGTCAGGTACCTTTTTGTTAGGCGCACGTTTTATTGATAACTCGTATCTGTTGTTTTAATACTCCTACGTTACGTAATGGTAGTTGTCTTATCGGCTATTGATACTCGGATAAAAATTCTGTTCTGAAGAATTACTATTTAAAATGTCATTACACATACATGTATTCTAAGGAATACGTATATATTGTTAGTATTATTACATTCACTGTCCTTATCAGTATACGGTTACACTATTATTGTTAAAAAAAGTAATAATAAATAAATAAGTAAAAATGTGAGTTGCTGTCAGTGGGGGTAATATGAAGAAAATACAGTTCTGTGACTTCTTAAAATTTACGTATCGATCAGCTGATTATAAGGTACATAATAATGCTGCTCAAAACGGTTTATCCTCCCTCCACCGGCCCTTAAAAATCGTTTCCTGTAATTTTTAGATCTTGAAACAGTATAATATTCGCTTTTAGTTATTATTCAACAAATTTAGAAAACGCTGAATAATATAAAAATGTCAGTATCGTTTTTGAAAGAAAAGCTATTCCCTCTAATGCAGGATGTCCCGCGAATAAACGGAGAAACTTTCAGGACATGTTCTACTGATGAAAATAGTAAAAATAATTGAAAAAAAGTTCATATTAACATAGGTCTGGAAACGCTTTGTTTTCGAGTTACGGCTAGCGAAAGATTTCGCCCGGATTTCAGCTCTTCTAATAAAAAGAAGCCTATTTGTAATTTTTGGGACATAAATTAAGAAGTAAAGTTGGTTTCTTATGTAATTTGAGCTGGGAAATAGGATAAAACAGATCATAAAACTGAAAACTCAATAGATTTTAAGATATCCGACGTAAAACACAAAATTCGGTATCGAAAAACAACTTTTAGGTTTGTAGTACAATAGCTCTGTTAAATGCGGAGATTTAGTAACAAAACTTGTAGAGAATTTAATTCTGAGGAAATTAATGTAAATTCGGGCAATAAAAAGAAAAAAACTTTCAAAAATCAGTTTTTTATTGAAACAAAGACGAAAAATAGATTGAAAATCGTATTATTCTTTCTGTACCTAATAAACATGCTTTTTTAAAGCATTCTTTTTAAGATATATCAGCATTTTCGAACGGATTTCCAAAGTGTTAGTTTTCTGTTGAACGCCAAGTATATCATCGTGTTATTGAGATGAACATCGTGTGATTCAGCGTAACCCAGACACTAGTACAAGGCGAATTTATGTCGCTTTGGTTTGTCAAAAAACAAAGTGTGGCGCATCCTACTGAAAGAAATCTTAGGTTTATCTTTTCCGCCTGCAGAAGGTACAAAATTTGCGGCCAACAGATTGTCCGCAGCGGTTAAACTTGTGTCATTGGCTAGTAGACAACGCTGTAAAGGTAAATTCAATTATATTTACTGATGAAGCGACTTGGAAACGGAATCTTCAATTCTAAAAATAATCATTTATGGAACGAAGACAATCCGCATGGTACTGTGGAAATTAGTTTCAAACATAGATTTCACATTAATATTTGGTGTGGCATTATTTATGACAAAATTCACGGACCATTTGTTTTCACTGTAAACCTTACGCGAAAAAAATAATTTGCCGGCTTTTTTTGGAGGATATGCCTTTGTAAACTAGATTGCAAATGATTTTCCAGCACGACGGTGCAACGCAACATCTTTCTTTAGTAGCTAGAAATTACTGGAATGCTAATTTCTTAAACTGGATTGGACGTGTTGGACTAATCAATTGGCCACCACGATAGCCTGACATAACGCCACAAGTTACTTCATTTGGGGGCCATATGAAAACGATAGTACACCAAAAAAAAGTTAATACTAAAGAAGAGTTACTCATTAAAATACGAAATGTTGAATTTATACGAAACGATCCTGAAATAATACGGAAAGCCACCGAAAATATTTGTCGGGTAAAGTGCTCTGTACATTTTGAAGGAGGGAATTTCGAACAATTAATGAAACTGAGGTTTGTTATTCTGTTACCGTTTATCATTCGTGAATTTTTTTTTTGTTTTGCTATATTAAATAGAATAATGTTTATTATGTACAGAAATAATCATCTGATTTTCTGTCTATTTTTTCGTTGGTTCTGCTTATATAAAAGTTTTTTATTTACTTTTTATTGGCTGTATTTATATTAATTTTCTCAGAATTAAATTCTCTGCAGGTGTTGTCACTACATCCTTCGCATTTATTAGTCATTGAACAAAGTTATTGGTCTACAGACCTTAAAAAAAACTTGTTTTTTTGACACGAACTTGTGTTTTACTCGGATATCTTAAAAAGTACTGGAGTTTCGGTTTTGGGACCTGTTTTATCCTATTTTCCAGCTCAAATTACATTAGAAAACACTAACTTTACTCCTTAATTTGGGTCACAAAAGTTACAGTAGAGCTTCAGTTTTATAGAAGAGTTGAAATCAGGGGGAAATCTTTCGCTAGGCGTAACTCGAAAACAAAGCTTTAACAGAGCTATGTTTATATGAATGTTTTTCATTATTTTCACCAGTAGAACACGTCCTGAATGTTTCTCCCTTTCTTTGTGGGACACTCTGTACGTAGATTTTATAATTCTTTTTGTCTTTTCTGTAACATCTTACAGGTATTCTCATAGGTAGGTTATCTATCTGATAATTAAACCTAAGTTAATGTCGAGTTTATTTTAATCCAAATAAAGATAAAAATGGAGAAAATCCATTCGTAATTATTAAAATTTGTTATTTGAAATATTTCATATGAATTCTGTATTTTTCTAAGTTATAAAATAAACAAGTAAAAGAACATAAATGTAAAATTTTGTTATTTGATCGATTTTGAAACGGTTTTAGTAGAATATTGTTGGCACACTTTATCCCTGTCAATTAACAGTAAAATTCCTTTATAAAAATTACGTAATATTGTTGACGATTGATTAATTAAAAAACAAAAAATGACGAGTAATTATTTTCACTTCTAAGACCTGTTAAGTATTTAATTCTTTTAGTTGTAAAGTTAATCTGATTTTTAAAATATTTTATTCGATCGTGAATAATACTTTTAACGCTTGTGTAGTGTATAATTGAACTGGTGGCAGTGATTTTTAAACGCAGAGTTGTTTTAACAGTCCGAGCTAATGTATTGTGTCGGTACATGTAATGTGTGTGTTCGGGCGGAGAAAGCACCAAGAAGTTATGTTGTTGCTTCCATCGACCCGTTACCTTTCTTCATCATGGTTTGCCCGTTAAATAATTTTAACTATATAGTCCATTTTGTGTGTGTGTTTGTGTTATAGTATTTTTGTTATTGCTTAAGCTATTAAATGTACAGACGGGTTCAGTTTATATATTTTATAGTCTTTGAACTCGGGTCCGTGTATTCTGTGCCGTGCCGGTCTCACAGTCGGTATCGATGGCCTAGTCCGGTCCAATTCAATTCCTGTTTTAATTTTTCTTTTCGTTAATGTTAATTATTTGATCGTATATTTATTTAATTATTCGGTATAAAATATCATTTATTTTAATTTAATATTTTTAATTTCGTCGCAGTAAGGTTTATAATGTTTTACTTGCTGTTGTTCTCGCATAACGTGTCGCTATAAATTTTTTAAAAGTTTCCTTAATGGTTTTTTTTTTTTTTTTTTAGTATTTCATTAATTATAAAATATAATGGTCGTATTAATTGAAATCTTTTTTCTTTTTTGTAATCAAAAGATTTTCTTTTCTTTGTTTTTATTTAAGAGTAATTTTAATTGCGCAACGTATACCTCGCATAGCTTATCGTTTTCTTCCTTGATGTAAATTAAACCATATTCTCTTTTTCTTCCTCTAAACTATCTAAAAATAATTTGTTACAATTAAGAAGGTAAAGTATTAAAATAATACCCCAAAAAAGACATAAATTTTTAACGAAACTGTTCAATAAAGGATTGTTTGAAAAACTTGAATTATATGAATATAGTATTATGGGGTTTGTATCAAAGAAACTAAAAAACTTCTTTCCTACTTAGTGTTTTCAAAGTGAAAATTCTTTGTAATTATTTTATGGAAAATTCGTATACATGATTAATCATGTATAAGTTTACTCCTATTAATAATAAAATAATTACCTATTCAGAAATAATAATCGATGTTGTTATTCCGTTCGAAATGTTGTCGTCGTATGACAACTTGTGTTTCATAAATTATAAAAAATTATATGTTTTAAAATATAACGTAATTGTTACGTAAATTAAACCTGAAGGTTTCTTTTTTGTTAAAACAAGAAAACATTTTCTTGTATATGATTGGATAAATTATATACTTCTTGATCCACTTTATACGTGCGGTTCGTTAATAAATTATCTTCTGTAAACACTTTCATTTTAATTATATGTAATTTTGGAAAATATTATTGATAAAATATAATAAGATTGATATAATATAAATAAGATTTGTTTTTATTCCAGGAAATATAACCAGATTTACCATTTAGTGGTAAATCGTCCCTTAGTGCACCTAATATCAGCCACGCGCATTTTCGTTATAAGAGTTTTACAAATTTCGTGATGCCATTTTTTTATTTCGCATAGTTTTGTGAATTAGCTAGGAATTTTAATAAGTTGCGAGTTGTTGCATAAAATGAATCTCAGTTTTATTGATGTTGACAGATTTTTTGTAATTTTTCTCGGGTGATTACAATCAATTAAATATTACTAGTAATTATGTTTTTAATACTGTCGTGTAATGCAACATTATATTTTCATTATCGATGATAGCTTAAATTTAAATCGATGAAATATTTTTTTTTTTCAAGGTCTCATCGTGTTATATTTTAATGTTTAGCCTGTTTAGAAAAAAATTCAATTGTAGTAGCATTGTTGATGCAACGCATTAGAATGGTAGAAAACATCGCCTCTTCTTCGTTTCATTCATTTACCTAAGGGGAACGACCTTGTCCGATTTCCCATCAGTCGAGCTGCTAACATATACTATTGTTTAATACAGTCTGTTGATGATGATTACTTAATACTATATACCTAGTAATTTTTTATCGGCCGCATTTTTTTAATTACGACTGCAGTCGATTACAGATGAACAAGTTCATTACCTAAAATTTTTTTAACGCGTATATATTTTTAGACGATTTTAATACTGCATTGATTTTCAAAATTATCTCCTCTCTCCATTTGCTAGGTTTTACGGTTGGAAATTAACGGGAAGTGCTTAATTTAAAATAATTCGCAAAAGGATTGAAATCAATATTGTAATTTAGTCCACACGTAAAAAAGCCAAGTAATATTTAAAGAAAACTTAGGTTAATTTAACAAAAAAAATGTAGAAAATTTGTTTTTCAAGGTATATCTCTGTAGAATACGATGTGAAAGATATGGCATTTTTAACTGCTTAAAAATTAAAAATTGAGGTTATCAGTAGTTTAATACTCGAGTATTTGTCCTTAAACCTGACCATCTTTTAGCTGAACGATAAATCTTTTGGTTTTTGAGGTAGTTCTAGAATTACGTAATGTGAATTTTTTGAAGAGGCATAAAAATAAAAAATAATACCTTTTTCGATACTCTTTCAATATTTCTTTAAATTTTCAGAACACTTTGAAATAGAAATTTGAAGAATTGAAGTATATTATTTTTTTATTAGTTTTTTAAAATTATTTTTTTTAAATTTTACTTCGTTTTATAGTTTAAAGTTTAACTTTATTTTAAATGCTGGTAAGCCTTTAAAAAACCCTTTCGTATGAAACATTAGGTGAGATGTCTAAATGAAAGAATATTTATTTTTGTAGTTTTCCTACTGTTTCATAAATTTTCTCGCGAAAATGCTTTGAATATCAGATTGACATGACCAGGTGATACTGAAAAATTCATTACTAAGCGAAAAAATGTTTTTCTTTTCTATGTAGATCATTTAATTTTTTTTATTAAAAAAGAAAAGTTATAGTTTCCACTGGTTATCTGAAGAAAACTACGGATTCAATTGAGGAACTTGATCAAAAATAAGGCTTGATCAATTGAACATCCATTTTAAAAAAAATAGCATAAAAATGATTTGATATGTGTTTAGATTAATAAACAAGCTGATCACGCTTGTAATTACCACTATTGTAAATAAATTCGATCTAAATTCTTTGGATAATTTGCAATATATTTTATTTACCTACAGAATAAAGGAATGAATATATGTAAAATAAATAATTGTTATCAAGAAGACAGACTATGTTTAGGTATTATAAAAAAAAAAACTACTAATTTTTTGTGCAGTTACATTTTAATTGTGATCAGTTAAGCTGAATAAAAAACCAACCACCCTCATTTGGTTTAACGTAACAAATAGAAATGGATTCATATTTTATAAAGTAATTAGATAATATTTTATTTCAGAGAATAAATATGGATCTTGAACAATATTCTCTCTCCTTTTTACAACCAATAAATCATTAAAAATATTAAGTTTCCTTGTTTTTAATCATTCTTACAGAAATTTCTACTAATAATAAATATGTTCTGTACATATTGAAACTATTTTTACTTCCTTGTACGAAATAAACGAAGTATTGTAATCGCGAAAAATTTCGGTTTTCAGATTTCAACGAAAATATCCATTTTGACCATCCCTGAAGCCATTTTGACTAGTTTCGGCGTTACGTCTGTACGTACATATGTACGTATTTTGCATAACTCAAAAACGAATAGCCGTAGGACAAATTTTGGATTTAGGATTGTTGTAACACCTAGTTTTGCACTTCCCTTTTTGATTGCAATAGACTGAACCAAAAAAAGTCCAAAATTCCCCAAAATTTGTATTTTGGACTTCTTCTTAACTTCAGTTATAAGCTCTTTAATTAATGAAATATTTGGAACTTACAAGGGAGGAGGCACATCGGTTCGAATCAGACTTGGAACTCTTTTTTTTAACTTTTTTAAATTTATTATTTTTTTACTTTTTTATTTAAATATATTGATTTATTAATAATTATTAATCCGTGATTGTAAAAAAGTTTTACAATAAATATTTGTGCAATAACAATAAAAAAAAACAACAAAAAAGTTATAAGTGAAATAAAATTTTATGTACTTTTAAAGATGTGTATATATAATTTAATAGGCGATACACATATGTGTATTTATAATAGATTTGGTGAAACATCTGATTATTTAATATTAATTGAAAATTATAATTTAGAATCGTATTATTTTTTAATTTTCTAGTTTAATTTCTGTTTAATTTTATTTAATTATTCTGTAATTTCTGTTTAATTTGATCTACAGAGTGACTGAAAAATAGACCCTCACAAGAACAACATATATATTGAGGCATACATGCTCGATATGTAATAAATAGCAAAAAAATCTTTTTTTAATTTATTACTCCTCTGATATTGTCGGACAATATTCTCCTTATGTCGGAGTTTGTCACCATTTCGTTTGAGTTTTGTTGCCAATCATTTAATCGCTCTTTGGTTTGATATAATTCTTCTGATCTTAATTTGTGTACACGTTCTCCAGTTTTCAAATTTTCTCTCTTTATATTCATCATCCTCTCTTAATCCTTTTATTCTTTCGTAGCTCTTAATTTTTTCTTCCTCTTTATATTTATCATCTTCTCATAATCTTTTTATTCTTTCTTTGATTTTAACATTTTTTTCCTCTTTAAATTTATCATCTTCTCTTAATCTTTTTATTCTTCTCTTGTTCTTACCATTTTCTTCATCTTCTCGTCGTTTCTTTCAGATGTATTTCTTCATGTTATCTTTTCTTGTATGATTGCTTTTTTGATTATTCATCAAATAATTCAAAAATAAAAACTGAATATTTTACACCGTAAGGTCAAAATTAACATTTGTAATCAGTAAACAGGAGTTCATTAAACAGAATTTTTTATTTATTTATACGTCACACGAGAAATCTGAAACTTTTGTTAATCAGCAACTCATGAAGATGCGAATAATACTGATCTAGTAATACGAGTAATAAATGGACCTTTACTCTATCCTAATATTTCATGTAAAATTATTGAATTAATAATTGTTTAAATATTTGATAATAAAAACTAATATTCAGCAATTGTGTAACTGTCCACTTTATTAAAGAATTTGGAGGATCGTATCTCACTTTCAAATGAAATAAGTTTTAATGACGTGCAGCAAAAAATGTGTATAAGTAATTTAATAGGCGTACAAAGAAGTCATGTGGTGTCCACATCAGTTTTTGTAATCCTTTTGGTACAAGACTGATTTTTCTGTAACAAATAGTACATAAAGCTGTATAGTAAGCTATAGTATATAAGTACAAATAGTACATTTTATTTTGCACACCACAATAATAATAATCCCCGTTTACATAATTAACATTTTAACTTTGTTACACTTTCGGGTATTTCTTTGTTGAAACATTTGTCGTTTTACTGGTTTGATTTGTTTACAACTCCGTTCTTTTCTATTCGGTGCTGATCATTTAACCTTAACGTGATTACTCATTTTACGTCCATCGTTATCAGTTTTATAAAATATATTCCAATCATTGTTCTGTTCCTGTCTACCTGTCTTAGGAAAAGTAACAAAACCTAAATATCTTGATATATATATTGTACCAACCGGTTCGTCTTTTTATAAGTTCTTGTCCCAAAATTTCTCTTCTCGCCTATTCGTTTTAAGATCTTTTCCTTTTTTATTTTAGTGATCCATTTAATTTTCAATATTCCTTCTGTGACTTTTTTCTAAGAGCTTTATTCTTTTTCTTCCGATTTTTCCTGTTCGCTATATTTCACAGGTTTTTTTAAGAATATCTGTAATTATTATTTATTCTTGTTTTATACTTGCCGACTTGGTTTTTGTAAAATTTTTGAAACCCCGATTTCCTTTTGATGTATATCTTTCGTTATCCATTAAATTTACTACTTGGGCAACAGAATTCAACAATTTATGTTACGTTTGGAACATAATATATTTTCTTCGATAGTTACAGTTTATCTACTTTTGCGTCGCCGCTATATACTGATCCGAAAAAATAATTAATGATTGTTGATTTGTTATTTAATCGGCGGTGACGATACGAATTGGTTGTGAAACAAGGTCGCTTATGATTTTTTAATGATTTGCTTTTCTGGAAGGGGAATAACGAGAACGAATATACTAAAATAGATTTTAGTTGTAACGTAAACTTTCCGCAACACAAAGTGAGCTCTATTTAAATAAAAATTAGAATTTTGGAAAATATCCATTTTTATGTTTCCCATTGAATTTTATTTTTCAGCCGTTTGGGTCCGAGCCAGTGCGTTAGTTAAATTTCATTTTTGTATGAAATCGGATAGAATGCTCCGTCGTACGCAGTTGTAAGACAAAGGAAGTGGCAGTTATACGTAATTAATATAATATGTTTTTCTTTGTTTGTAGTTAATTTAGCTGACGTTAAACAAGCGTATATTTAAACCGACGCTCTATTACATCGTATGATTTTCCCGTTGAACTACGAGGAGTATATAAATGGCTTCCCTAAGAATCATTCTTGTCTAACGCTAGGTGCGAATGCTTTTCTAACCGATGTAACTACAAAGAATGAAAAAGAAGCGAGAGGTATCGGTCGACTGGCAACAAGTGCACCCGTATCCCCCGACCGATAATATGTACTGTAGTTCTATTTTCGGATGCACCATTTATTCTTATTCCCCTCTCGCCCCTCTATTCCATTTTTGTTGCCTGGTGTTCAATTAAGAATTCTCTCGTTCCATCTTCGTTTTTTTTAAAATATGGAATCACACCCACACCGATTGGCTTACCGCTCCAGTATAAAGAACGGCCTTCCGACTTATTGTTCGAATAAATTATTTTAGGATTCTCATTTAGTTAGCCGCTTGTGATTTTGCTCGTTAAAAAAATTAAGAATATTATTTATTCAGTTTTCATGAGATGATGATTTCTTACCGAACGACTTTTATGCTAAAGTATATTTTGAACAACGTCAGGTTAGTCGTTTACATACTTATCGCACAAACGACGTTCAACTTTTTCTTGATATGATACAAAAATACCAGATAGAATTTTTTTTTACTACAGGCGCAGTTCTAAAGAGATCATTTCAGGGAAAAATGCGTGTTTGAAAATAATTTAACTTTGTTTCATAATTATACATGAATGAAAGATTAGGTAGATGTATACTCTACAGATGGAAAAAGGAGCTGCCAGCACATTTGCCCGATTGGTTTAAAAATCTTTAAAAAAATAATAGAAATCGTTAATTCTCGTATTAATACATAGAAATTTGAGCGCGTATTGTTTGTACACATTAAATGAGGCTTAATGTGTACAACGAAGTTTTTTTTATGGACGAAAGCATAATGAGGCACTCTTTCTCGCTGGTCGAAATATTTGTTGTGCTACGCGAAAATTAGTCTGATTGACAGAAATAGGTGTTTTATATTTTTAAAAATAAAAAATAAGTAAAAATATATCGCTAAATAATATTTTAGTTGGCATATATTTTAAATGCAAACTGATTATTTTTAAATGTTCGCATTAAATGTAAACAGGGAATTTTAATTTCCTCTACTGGTTTACATGATTCGTGTTTTGGGACGCCAAACCGCGACTTAATAGCCAATTTTTGTTCTAACCTTTTCAAAAGGAGCTCCAAAAATTAGTATTAATTTTTTAAACGTGAATATACATAGGAATAACAAATGTTTATTATTAATGATGACGAGTTTAGCGTTTTATTAAGACGCTTAAGTAATAATTGTTGGAAAAACGATGAACAGTGAGTGTTAAAATTATAACTGGAATTCATGATGTCTATACGTCTTTGGTGTAGCAAATTTTTTCACAGGATGAATTTTGATATAATGTCTTGGGAGAAAAATGTTCAGAGTAAGAAATACTAGTCGAGGTAGAGATTATTTGTTTTTATCATAGTTTTAGATGTATTTAATTTTTGTTATATCCACAGTGAGAGAGAGCCTGTATTTGAAAGGAATCGGATGTCTGATAACAGTTGAATTTCATTTTGTACGTAGTACCACCAGCTCGGCCTTGTTTCACTTACTTCCTCCAAAATAAGTAGCTCGTTCATGGAAGTTATTACGTATTCGATTCGGATTCATAGTATGTATTCATTGGTTTTTTTGAATAGAAGTTACAGATCAGTAATAAACGTTTTATGCGGGTAAGAATTTTTTACAAAAAAAAAAAAATGAATTAAACTCCAGAATATAATGATCGGTACCTTCACTGAATAATAATAATATTCTAATGACGGGAGTGTTTGTTAATGTATACACAAATATTAACTTATTTTATATAACATCAACCATTTCAAATTAAATTTATTGCATTTTAATGAATTAGAGTAGGATTCAGGATCGAAGAAAAGGGCAGTCTGCTATTACTGTGATCGATGTAATATAATTTATTTAAGATATTTGTAACCCGCCGAGTTATTCTAATGGTTAAACTCGTCGCAAAATCAGCTGAATTCCGAAGTCGAGAGTTCTAAGGTTCAAGTCCTTTTAAAAACAGTTATTTTTATACGGATTTGAATGCTAGACTGTGGATATCGTAGTGGTTGGGTGGGTTTCAATTAACCACACATCTTAAGAGTGGTCGACCTGAGACTGAACAAGACTACATTTCATTTACATTCATACATATCCTCATTCATCCTTTCAAGTAATACCTTACCGTGGTTCCGGAGGCTAAACAGAAAAAAATATATCGTATTGCAATAATTAGTAAAACTTATCGATTGATTTGTATTTATCATCTTTATATTTCAAACAGATTTCATTAAAAAAAATCTGATGTGTACACCACATGACATAAGGAAGTCATGTGTCTACCACTTAAGTAGAATATTGTCCGACAATATCAGAGGAGTAATGAATTAAAAGATAAGTAGTTCTTGCAATTTATTAAAGATCGGGCATGTATACCTCAGTGTATATGTTGTTTTTGTGAGGGTCTATTTTTCAGTCACTGTAGTAAACATTAATATAAATAAAATTAAACAGAAATTTCTGAATAATAAAATAAAATTAGAAAGAAATTAAACTAGAAAATTGAAAAATAATACGATTCTAAATTATAATTTTCAATTAATATTAAATAATCAGATATTTCACCAACTCTCTTACTATACACATTTTATATAATAATGCCTATTAAATTATGTTACACATTTTTAAAAGTACATAAAATTTTATTTCATTAATAATTTCTGATTTTTTCATTTTTTTTTATTGTTATTTTTGAATAATTATTTATTGTAATTTTTTTTTTATTTTACAATCACGGGTTAATAATTATTAATAAATCAATATATTTAATTTAAAAAAATAAATAAAAAAAATAATAAAAAAGGTGATGAAGTCTAATTCGAAACATGCGTCTTCTCTTGTAAGATCCAAATATTTCATTAATTATAATTTCATTTCGCTATAACTCTGGAACCAGTGGAAATGTACCACTTTGATAAATCGTTGAAAAGCTCATTGAGGACTTATTACTGCAGTGATTCATGCGAGATACGTACATTCATGCATACGTACAGACGTCAAGCCGAAACTACTCAAAATGGATTCACGGATGGTCAAAATGGATATTTCTGTTGAAATCTGAAAACCAAAATTTTTCCCGATCACAATACTTCCTTTACTTCGTACTACAAGGAACTAAAAAAGCTGAAAAAATTATTATATTTTCCTGGCATTGGTTACCTATATATATTAGAAAAACAATGATACATGAGGAAAGTTATCTTAAGATTTCTTTTTTGACGTAGGGGTAATTTATGATGAAATTTTATTGTAAAATGATCACATATCTTTAAAAAAATTAAAAAAATCGGTATTTTTTCTGCTCTCCCATTTTCAAAATCAACTTCCAAAAATATTTTATGAATTTTTACGTTTACTAATTTAAATGGAAGAAACTAAAAATAAACCAAAAAATGTACAGCTAATAAAAAGACACCTAAAAATTATTTTTTTGGGAGTTGGTTGTGAATTATGATGAAATGTTATTGCAATATTATTATTAAGAGTTTATTATTAAAAAAATCCCTTTCGGCCCGCTGGAAGGCGGAGGTAGATTTCACCGGTGCTAAGTAGGGGATAAAAATCATTTCCATCTTAAAGTTAAGAAAAGCTTCAAATTTACTCGATACAATGTTTGCATGTGAAAAAAGTTTCACATGTTTAGCATACGACATGCTCCATCTTCTTATAATTCCAGCAACATTTAGGTCATCCCTTGCAGTAAGGGTTGGTCATATATAAAATTGTTTCAGACAAAAGCTTTAGGTAATGTTTAGAGGATAACGGCCACTTTCAACCGATTCGATACTCTGCTTATTAAGGGAGGTATGTTTTTTTTTTTGTCTTCGAAACCCCATTTTTCCACCCCCTGGGCCAATGGTTGGTGATATAAAAAAATCTTACTTAGGTAAGTTTTAGGTCCTTATCCAAAGAATAGTATAGGACTTTAAACGAATCGATATTTTACTTAATAAGAAATAGCGATACTTTGTTTTTTCGAAAAATCCCCCTCTGTTTCCACCCGCATGGTTCGATTTTGCCCATTAACGAACTCGATCGAGATTTTGGGGCATTATGTATAAATTTGAGAGTGACTGGCGCAAAATTACGGCAGTTATCGGGTCCACAAGAAAGTGAAATAAGTATATAAACTTTTAAGTATAAATGTTTTATGTTAAATACTTTTATGTTTAAATGTTTATATAAACTGACGGTGGTTTAGGGGTCTGGGGGATATGAAACGCGAAGATATGTCGAAATTTTCCGGAAGTCGAATCATGGTACCCATTAAAATAGGTAGCGTTCTTATGAAATTTACCTAAAATCCACCACTACTATTATGGCAGGAGAGACATTAAAAAAAATGATTAAAAAATACTCGATAAATAAAATGGCAGCTTTTTTCGATTTTTGTGGAAGAGAGTAAATTTGGGGCAGATTTTTTTTTAAATGGTAAGATAAGCATGCAACTATGTACTGAGCTTAATACAGGGTGTCCCATATAAAACGCCACCCAACCTTGTATTGGTAGATATTGAAATAATAAAAAGGCTTGTGTAAATGTAAATGTAATTTTTATTATTACCATCCATTACCTTACATTTAGAGTAAATGTTGGAAGTGGCCGCCATCTTCTTGAATACAAGCTTCAATTCTTTTTACAGCGTTTCTTGCAACTTTTTTCAAAGTTTGTGGCTGGATATTTAATACAGCTTGTTCAATATTGACTTTCAATTGTTCAAGTGTTCGTGGTTTGTTGCTGTAGGCTTTTTCTTTGAGGTAACCCCATAGAAAAAAATCCGCCGCAGTCAAATCTGGAGATCTTGGTGGCAACAAGGCTCGACCGATAACACGATTACCAAAGAATTCCTCAACGAAATCAGAAGTTGAACCTGCGTAGTGCGATGTCGCACCGTCATGTTGTAGCCAGCAGTGTCTGTCTTCATCTTCCAAGAGTGCAATGAACTGAAATAAAATATCCTGATATCGTTTTGCATTAATGGTGTACTCGAAAAAAATAGGACCGATTATTTTCTTCCGCGATATTGCGCACCACACGCCCAACTTCTGCGGGTATAATTGTTTTTCGTGATAAACGTGAGGATTTTCAGCACTCCAAATTCTACTGTTTTGGCTGTTTACGTAGCCATCCAAATGAAACCGTGCTTCATCTGTGAAAAATAACGAATCCATAACATTAATTTCCTCACGCAGAAATCGACGGAACCGTTGACAATATTGTAGCCGTTTTTCTTTGTCGGGCTCAAGAAGTCGATGAGCCGTTTGAATGCGATAAGGTCGAAATTGTAATCGTTTGGTCGCCCGATGAACAGGTGATTTAGACAAATTAATTTCAGCAGACCAGACAAATGTCTGATCGATTTATTTGGCGAGGCGAGTAATCGGTCTTTGATTTCAGTGACTGTATCTGTATTCAACACTGACGCAGATCTTTTGTGTTCCTTGTTATTAACAGAATCAGTCTATCTAAATTTTGCAACTAACCTTAATACTGATGTTTTGTTAGGAGCTGGTTTATCCGGGTACTTATGGCGAAACAAATCTTGCACTGCAATCGCTGATTTCGTACTGAAGTACGACTCAACAATGAAAATACGTTCATCTAGCGAAAACACCATCTTGTCTGTAGCAATACACTGAACGTTATGATTGCATTGTTATTACTATCGGTAGTGTTCTACTGCGTCGCCGCGATGTTCAGATGTTTGGACGAGTCCATTTCAGTAACGAGTAGGGGAGTAAGCTTGACTTTTGAAATTTCAAGGATGAGTGATTGATGGGTTGCGTTTTATATGGGACACCCTGTATAAATGGGGTTATGTTTGCCAAATTTTATGAAAATTGACCCCCAAAAAAACCCGTCATCCCCTGGAGATATTGGCAGCAAATTGTTACCAACATATAGCCCGTTATTCATGAAATTTTATACAAACTTTCATCAGGATCGGTTTATACAGTTCTAGTTATTAAGCTTCAAACTTGCCAACATATGTACGTACTAACAATACCCCCCACATTTTTTTTTATTTGGTGTGTTATGAAATGTCGAGAAATGGAAAAAACCATCCCCTATCATTTTCCTGATTATCATCATACTTTCTATTGCCTTCTTGAAGGGTAGCTCTAGCCCTAGAACTGTGATACCAGGAAAGTAAACAACCATGGTTAAAATTAAAAGAAGATTCGCTGAGCAAGGAAAGAGTGGGTTTTATTAGATTTCCTTCCTTCAAGGAAATATTTCCTGTTTATTGAGTTTTGTTTTTTCTTTTATTTCATTAGTTCCATAATTTTACGCAGAAAAATTATTTCAGTTTATTTTTATGTAATTTTAATGAGTAAACGGTATATATTATGTATGTTTAATCTGATGTCATTTTACCTAAGTTGTTGAAAATTTATTCAAAAAACATTTTTTGACTGGGTTTGATATCTTACTCGGCTCTTTTTTGTTTAGTTTTATAACAGTTTTTTTTTCAATTGTGCGGATACATGCTAAGTAAATAGATCCTACCTCAATCTGTATCCGATTACCAGTTTCTATGTAAGAATAACGATTGGATTTTTTTTATATCATTAAGGAATAAGATTAAAAAAAAAAATTTTAGATAAAAAATCTAAAAAGAAAATCTGGGGTGGACACCAAACGACTTCCTTGTACGCCTATTAAATTACATATATACATTTTTTTGCTACACTTCATTTAAACTTATTTCATTTAAAAATGAGATACGATCCTCAAATTCTTTAATAAAGTGGACAGTTTCGCAATTGCGAAAATATTAGTTTTTATTAACATCAAATATTTATACAATTATTAATTCAACAATCTTACCTGAAATATTAGGTTAGAGTAAAAGTCCCTTTATTACTCTTTATATAAATGTAAGTTTTATATCTTTCTAATATTATGTTTATTAAATTATTATGTTGTAATCATTAAAAAAATAAAAACAACGAACGAAACAGGTTAAGGTTACTAAATTTTATAGCGATATTTATCATGTAGACTGAAACAAATGCATAAATTAAAAATAATACGATTCTAAATTATAATTTTCAATTAATATTAAATAATCAGATGTTTCACTAAATCTGATGTGGACACCGCATGACACTTGTACGCCTATTAAATTACATATACACATTTTAAAAAGTACATAAAATTTCATTAATAACTTCTGATTTTTTTCATATTTCTTTTTTGTTGCTATTATTGAATTATTATTTATTGTAAAACATTTTTTACAGAAGTTAATAATTATTAATAAATCAATATATTTCAATTAAAAAAAAAAAAAAGTCGGATTCGAACCGATGTGCAATCTTTGTAAGTAAGATACAAATATTCCATTAAACTTTTATTTGGTTATAACTCTGGAATCAATGAAAATAAGTACCACTTATGATATATCGTTGAAAAGCTCTCAACGATGAGGGCTTATTACTGCATTTAAGAAAAAATCCAGTATCCAAACCTTTTGGATTTTGGCCTTTTTTGGCCGAGTCGATTGCAATCAAAAGGAGAGGTGCTAGATGTTACAACAGTCGTAAATCCAAAATTTCAACGTACTGCAGCTAATCGTTTTTAGGTATGCGAGATAGGGATCTCGCATACCTTTAGGGTATGCGAGATCCTTTATACCTTTAGGGATCTGGCTTTAGGGAATATACCTTTAGGGATCTGGCTTGACAAGAGGAGGAGTTTTACGGCACACGTGAATGAAATACGTAAACGAGCTGAATGCACGGTCAAAAATCTTTTGATTTTGAGCAGATTACTCTGTAATATGACAGGGTCCAGAACTGCGAAGCGTAAGATTTACGCTCACGTAGTTAATTCCATCTTACTTTACGGTATACAAGTCTGGGAAAGAGCTCTGCGTGCCGACAAGAACAGAAGACCCCTTGAAGGAATTCAACGGCGCATGGGCTTAAGAGTGATATGCGCATATTCTTCAGTCTCCACCGAGGCAGTACTCGTAATTGCAGGAGTTCCTCCGCTTAAACAACTGGCGGAGATGCGAGTGAATATAGCATGTGGACAACCTTCTAAAGAAGCATATGAAGAGATGCTGCGTAATTGGCAACATCGTTGGGATGTAGCCAACACGGGACGATGGACACATCGTTTGATACCTTTGATCCGACCATGGATAGAAAGGAAGTTCGGGGACATAAATTACTGGATAACGCAATTTTTTACAGGGCATGGGTCGTTCAGGTCCTATTTATGTGCGAGACTAAGGGTAGATAACAACAACTGTCCTTACTGTGGGGCTTATGATTCCCCTGAACATGTAGTATTTGAATGTAACCGTTGGACTGAAAGCAGGCAATCCTGTGTAAGACGTATAGGGCCATTATCTACGGAGAATGTGGTGGATAAAATGCTACTTAACGAGGATAACTCTAATGTGATCTCGTCGTTTATAACCGCAGTTATAAAGAAGAAAGATGAGGAAGCTCGTCAAGAAGAAACCGCTCGCTGATGACGGCTTGTCGTAGGTGGAATTTCCACCTACTCGAAATAAAAGAGCTAACCGGTGAACTGACCTGCCGTACCGGACATACAGCCGGCGGATGGGGAGGCGAGCTAGAGTAAAGGACACTCCTCTGGCGCGAGTCAAACTTGATTGTAGATCCGTTCCAGAGGAGTAGGTGGGAATATAAAAAAAAAAAAAAAAGGTATGCGAGATACATACGTACGTACAGATGTAACGCCGAAACTAGTCAAAATGGATTCAGAGATGGTCAAGATGGATATTTCCGTCGTAATCTGAAAACCGAAATTTTTCGCGATCACAATACTTCCTCTGCTTCGTACAAGAAAGTAAAAAGGTATCTCCTGAACTGCAATCTCCATAAAACTGTTATAACGTTATAGACTGAAAAAATTCCTCAGTCCTTTTATTGATCCGTTTAATTGCAAAAATGTTATAAGATACTCCTGAAGTTCGTGTTACTGGATTTGCAAGAGTTTGCTTTACATTATTTTAATGTCCTTAGTATTCGCAAAAGAAAGTTTAATTTTTTCATTGACTTTTACCGGAGAAAGTTGAAAAATGTTTTTTTCTCGTGAAGAAATGTGAATTCTTGGTTTTTACATTATTCTTAGTCAGAAATTCCCCATTAAATTTAAACATGTTTTCACACAATTTATGGCCTCTTTTTCGAACACAATTTATTATTATGTATTTTAAACGCAAATCGTAGTATACATTACAGTTTTTGTATCGATAGCACTCATTTGCACAACATTTTAAAAGTAATTATTTTTTACGTGTGTGTTTTGCGAATACTGAATTTACTAGTATCGTGTCAGTATTTGTTTTAAAAGTAACCGTTACAAATTAGTTACTCTGTTATCACCATAGCTATGACGGAAATTGAACAGTTTATCGTTTCCTGACTAGTTATTAATAGTTTTCAAAACTTTTTTTTGACGATTATTTTTTTAATGTTCTGTGTTGTAACATTATTATTATTTTTAATTGAAATTGCGTCTACGTTTTATGTTTGGTTAAAGTGTAACATTGAAGAATTTTTTTTATAGTTTTTTCCTAGATGAAACCGTCATTTCACCTAATTTTGAAATTTTGTAATTATTTAGTTCGTAAGTGTTGTTATTATAAAGATATCTGTAATGCTATTGCAAGTCGGGATTGGATTGATATCGAACAGGTAATTAGAACAAGTGCTAGACGCTAACCGTAATGGTTAGCATTAATGTTAAAGTTAAGTTATCTATGGTTAATGGTAAGTATATTTTTATCTTTTCCCCTTTGATTTCGTTTTTGTATCGTGTGTTTATTCTTCTAATAAAACTGTGACTTTAGTTAGGTGGTAGATTCTGTGAATATTATTTTGCCCGATGTTTGATTTATGTCTATATAACTCCATAAACTTTTCTTTCTTTTTTAATTTTAAGTAATTTTTTTCTTTGGACTGTAAGAATCATATTTGTATTTTTTTCCATAGTTTTTTGTGTTGCGTTTCATTTGTTTTTAATATTTTAATACATATTTAATGTTTTGCGTGACGTTTTGTCTTTGCCTTTTATTTTTGTTTATAAACAATATTTTATCGTATTGTACTACTATTATAGCGTAATGAATTATTTATTTGTTTTTCGTGCGCTGAATTATTTTGTTTAGTTTTCAAGGTTTTTTTTTAATTATCGTTATTTTTTGTGGTGTTATAAATTGTGTTGTTATGCGCATTTTTGACATTTTTTTGCTTTACACGTATGTTTATTCATGATGATTTTTCAGTAGTTCATTTCGTTTCTTTTCCTTAGCGTATCTTAAAAAAAATAAAATGATTCTAAAAATATGCGACGAGATATCGCCTAATTAATCTTTTTCCATTTTTTTTTGTCGTTTAAAAGCTAATCGAAAATTTTGGAATTAAAGGTTTTTTTAAGTAGTTGTTTATATTATATATGTAAAAGCACACAGGAAGTGTAACTTTTTCTTAATATATAAGCCTAGTGTTTCCGGTTCCAAGTCGGTTTAGAATAAAATGTACGTTAAAACTGTGTAATCAGTGTTAAGTTCTCACGACTGTCATTTTACTTATGTTGATTGTTGATTGGATGTATTAGACAGCCCAAACCTCTATCTGATAACCTTATTATACTACTCTTGCTGTTTACATTGTCTTTGTAATAAAACATTAAAATAAAAATCTGATTTTATTTGTTGGATAGATATTATTTTTTAAGAGTTGAAAAATAAACGTATTTAAATTCAACAATTGAGATATTAAAACGGATATAATAAAGTTGTGACGTAATTTTTTATCTTCCAGAAAAAAAATTGTTATTTACCAACACCTTAAGTTAGGAATTCGTAGTAGCTTTAAATTTTGCAGTAATGTTTCAATTACAATTCGGTTAGCCCATATTTTGTTAGATAAGTTAGATTTTTCGTAAGTACAGAATTACGGTACGGAATGTGTTTTTGAAGATTTAAAAATGAAAGACTTATCAAATATATATTTTCTTTCTTAAAGAAGATTACGAGTATGTTGTATTTCAAGTGTTGTTAATGTTTAATACGTACTTGTGAGCTCTATAAATTTCGAAAAAAATACTGTTCCGCCGACCTCTGTGGCAAAGTGGTAGCGTCTCTATCATAGATTCTAGATTCGAATCCTGGACAGGCTTGGAATTTTTCACTCGCTGTAAAATTCATTTTTTATCATAAAAAAAAAAAAAAAGAGTAGGTTAACTGCAGTTGGACGTAGGCCTTTTGTTATCTCAGAAAATAAATTTATCGTTTACTGATGCAACTTTAGTCATTTAAGAATAAAAAAGTAGGTCTTTTTTTTGGTTCAGGTAAGTGGTCATTTTCGGAATAGGTGAAAGGATGAAATAAATATTAATTGTATAATAAGGCAAATATTTCGCTCAATAGGTTCGTATAATTCGTTAATGTTGGAATGTATTGCAATAGAAATAGTACTAATATTGTGTTAGAGGATAATCATTAATTACGTTATAGCCGTAAGGGTTGATGTGATGGGGCGTGCGAAAATCTTACGTTTTCTTAGAGTGATTGGGGGAATGGGAATGTTTAAATCTAATGTAAGATTTATAGAGGTTTCAGTCTATCGATATTCCAGAAATTTACCCTAGTTTAACAGCTTACTCGGGCTTTCTCTTGGCATTTCCTCAATAAATGGCATACATAACATATTGTTGTCGGGTATTGTCTGATCGTGTTTCCAAAGATTTAAACATTTGACCTCGCTTCTTAATAGAAGAAGTGTGAAAATTTGTACTTTCAAACTAAAAACAATTTTTAAACTACCTAGGCTTTTAAATAAATATTGATGAACTAATTTTTTTGTTTAACTTTATTTCTTTCCCATGTAAAAAACGTATTTCTTCTATAATTTAATATCTCTTAAAATGTACACATTCCTATACTATTTATGTTTTTGTTTTCTCGAGTGGTGTGTGTACTTTTCACTGCGCTTAACTCTTCTTCTCACTGTTTTAGTTCTTAGGCATTTTAAGAGCAGGCGATCATTATCTATAAAAAAATTCAAACTCTTAGTTATAATTAATCTACCTTTAATAAAAAGATAATCCACAAATTTAAAAAAAAAAACAAAAAACATGTAAACTTTTTTAACAGAAATATTAAAATTCCTTCTTTATTTTGAATATATTTGTGCTCTGGATAATTATGAGAGAAGATGGTGTGGTTGTATAAGGGTATTTTAGTTCAAAATTATTGCTATCGTCAGTAATGTAGAGATCTAGAAAATTGATTCAAGAAATTCAATTTAGTAGAAAAAATTGCACTATTTGCTAAAACGGGGTGTTAGTCAATCATAAATAAATAAATACACATTTATGATTTATAAGAAGGGAGAGGGTTATATATAGTGGGGTTAAAAATAACGTATTTTAATATAATTTATGACGTCCCCCTTTCGTTACTAGCATCTATTACAATTCACCGTGTCACTGACTTCACCTCCCGTTGATCTGGTTAGTGCTCCCATGAAAATATACAGCATAACTTCATATCGATTCTAAATATAATGTTTGATAATTTTCAGTGTGAATTTCCTACAACCTGTTGAAATGTGAGCTATAAAGGTTTTATCTATCAATATTAAGTGGTGTCTCGGTAATATTATCGGTTCCGGGTTCGACTTCTGTCAAAAATATTTATTTTTACGAGAAACATACATACACTTAAATGCTTGGTTTCGTTGTGTTTTTCTTTAGACGGCTCGTATCATTCCTATTAATTATTTAGCCTTAATGATAGGGTTTTATAATCGCTGGCGATAGGAAGATGTACATATACTATACAAGTTAACTACATTTCGCATCCTAAATTGTGTTTGTTTCCACTTATAAAAAAAGAAATGTTTTTTAATGCTATTCGGTTTTAAACTCGCATTCCAAAAATAGAGGTATCGTTTTCCATAAGGCACAGGTAGAATTGATAATCCGTTAGGACTGTGATTATGTTAGATCGTATTTTATTGCCTTTCATAATTCCACAAATCTAGCTATCCGTGTTCCGAAGGAAATGGAAAAAAAGTTGTAATGTTGATATGTTTTCATTAAGTGATCATAAAAACGGTGTCAGATCCTTACATTAATTTACTTTCTTTTTTTTTATGCAACATAGCAATTAAAACGTAATTTGACCTGTTAATTCTGTTAATCTTGCGATGTTATGGTTGACCGGTGTAAAAATACGTAGTTGTAGATTTTTATATAAATAAATATTGATGTCGCGGTGTACAAGATTAACGGTTGTAAATGTGCTGAGTAACCGACCGTACGACAAAGGAAGAAAGAATTAGATAGTAAGTAGCATGGAGTAGGCGGTGACAAGAGAGTGACACTTGCTTAACCGGTTTCGGCTTGTCTCCGTTTTGTGCAATTGAGCTACATTCCAAATAGAAACTGGTCCTCCCTCCCGCCATATTATCTGATACGAGTACTATCACTGTCGTATCGTTTGATAGTTTTATTTTTCATTATCTTTTCATCAGCTTGCAATTTTTTAGTCCTTTTTGTTTAATGCCAAAATACTTCGGTAGTTCTTTACTTAAAATGAATATTGTTTATTTTGGTTTTTACTTGCTGAGATTTTGTGTGATGTGTCTGTGTGAAGCTTTATGTTAGTTTAATTTACTAATAAGACACGAAAGAAGTGGAAATTTCTTGATAACGTGAATAATGAAGAGCGATATATAATAACCTAAACAATGTTTTTGCTACTTTCTATTCTTTAACTGAACATGTTTTTTTTTCATGTTTGTTCTCAAATCTTGCATCCTTAATTTAACATACTTCCTGACATTGTCTATTGATGAAATTTTGCACAGTTACTAAGGTCGGGTGACAATACAATATTCAGCTATTACTTTTACAAACATCCCCCGTACGGGGATAAATTAAGGGTGAGGTTGTAAAAAAAATTGCAAAATCTGCAAAACGGCTATGCGGGGTTTTTGGGGTCGCAGATGACAAATCCGATAGTAGTTTAATTTAAAAAAGTGACAAAAACTTGGTACGGTAGATTTTTGGTTTCGAATTTGACAACATTTCGTCATCACTCATATATATTATATATTATATATATATATATATACAGATGATTTTTGGTGGGCAGTATGTTAAGATACAGCTCCTTAATTAATAATTTAATTAAGTAAATGAAATAAAAACTTTACTATCTCGTTACTTTGTATAGTAAATGTTTGATTGAAATTTTTTTTGATATTTTATAAATATATTAAAAATATCAATATATGATGTTATCTTTTGAAATTCAAATTAACCTACTAATTAAACACATGCAATGTATAATAATTTGATTTAAGTATGACTAAAAAGTATAAAGCAAGTTTTTAAAATGTTTGAAAAATTTTTGTAATATTATTTTTCTGTGTAATTCTTGCTTTGGTATTAAGCTTAATTACGGTTAAAATATGATGGTTTTTTTAAATGGTATCACTTGTTTCATTGATGATTGTGAAAAGGGTTTGATTTTTAAATACAAAACGGAAAAAAGCCGTAGTAATAATAATTGTAGGTGGGATTTCCTAAGTCTCGTTACGAAGATAATGTTTTGTTTATAATAAAAATTATTAGACCAGAAATGAACGATAGATAGGTCAGAATTCAGGAATCACCTGTTTAAAATTTATATTTTATGTAGATTCTAATTTGTTTATGTTTGTTTCCTGTTCCAATCTTAGAATTATGTTAATAAAAATATAAAATTGAGTTTGGTTTTGTAATATTTTGAAATTTATGTACGATTTCTATAATTGATTGTGAGCTAAACAATCTGAGTGTATTCGAAATTAATAAGAATCGTTCGAATTTTATGTGACATCACTTGCTTGTTAATATTGAAATAAAGTCAGTTTTTTCTCTCTTTGGGTTTCGTAGATTGAATCAGGATTCAAGTAATGAATGAATTCAAGTAATGAGAACGCAAAACTTCCACCATTAATAAGTGGGATTTTGTAGAAATATCGTTATTTTCAAACACTTTTACGCATATTATATATTTATATATATATATATATATATATATATATATATATATATATATATATCCTTAAATAAATGTTATCATTTTTTTTTAATTTAGTAAATTTAGATTTTCGCCTTATTCGATCTCGACAGGTAGTCAAGATGACACATTTTCTCATCTATACTTTTTATCTTTACTTTTCATCTTCTAAAAAAATAAATTGTTGGGATTCGCTGTGGCTGCAACATAACGTAAAGTTTACGTTTAGCCTATGTCTAAAACTTAGCTAAAATTTTTTTTTATTTTTTTTATTTTTTTATTGATGATAGCGATCTGGTAGTTTGCAAATATCTAGTGCAGCTTTGTTGATTCGGCTCCAGAATATAGCTTGTTACATCTTTTGTTGGATCAGCAAGTATGGATGTATTGCTAATTATAACCCAACAAACAGAACGGTCGGAAGACAGTATCTAGGAATTGTCAGCGTTAAAATATAACGTCCGGCCGAGCTCGAATTGTCTACCTCTGATTCGGGAAGCCAGACTCAACTAACCGGTGGAACACAGTCTTGTTAAAAACTAATAAATTCAGTTTTACTTCAGTATTGTCTTATCGTGTTATGACAGTTTTTGAGATCATCCGTTTTCATTGAAGGTCATGTCAATGTGAACTATTGACGTGTAATTTAGAATTTCGTACGTAAAAAACTTTTATTTATCGAACACCTAAGCGACGGAACTGGTGTCTCACTTAACGAGTTAAATAGAATTCTTCAAATTGACAGATGGATGTTTTTTATTTTTATAAATATCTTGTATATTCCATATCAGTATTATTAGTTTGTAATGTCTGATAAACAAAATCGAGACCAGATATTTCCTGAATTAGTGCTAAACATTGTTTTCCGGAGGTAATTTTATTAGCGAGGACGTTATTACTGGAAAAACCTTTTCCCCGTGAATGTTGATTTTACGTTGTCAAAAATCAGTTAATATTTTTTCTTTTTTTTAATCGAAATTTTTTAGTCTGACATATATAAATAGAAAAACACATTTTTTTTTTAATATTAATTTTGTAAGAGGAGATCCCTTCGATCTGTGTACAGTTAAAAAAAAAAAAACAAATTAAACAAGAGTTACTTAAAATTTACTACTTTTATTTTTATTAAAATCAGTTTTCTTTTCATTTGTGCTATATCTTAAACGTTTTTGGTAGGTATTAAACGCGAGTTAAATAGATTCAGTAAATATCATAAAGATTTTGGAAACAAAATATTTTTATTGTTTAATTTCAGCTTTATCGTTTACAAAATTAAATTCTCCTAATTATAATATTTATTTGGGTCATAATGAAGTTGAAGTAATATTTTTATAGTATTACTTGTAGAAACATATTAGTTACGAAGCATCGTTCGCATTCGCATTCGCAATACCTTGAGTGAAAGTAAGTTCTGATAATATATATATTTCTTTATACAACCGCCAATAAATTCAATTAAAACAACAAATAAATAATAAAACTACAAAATAAAGGCGTTAAAATCTAAACGGTTTGCGCAATAAAAAATTGAAAGCATAATTTCTTTGTATATTTTTCCGTTTATGTAATAGTGCCAAACACAAACTGTTGAAATAAAACTCTTTATTGCCGATTGTTTGATTTAGTACAAATAAACGAATAAAAAAAGAGTGTTAGTGATTTTGTTATACTGTCGTTAAAAAGCTTAAAAATTCATAAAATAACATTAATTAGTATACCAGTTAATCGGGCTTCAGCCAGCCGTGGTCTCTATTTACCGATTGCACTTATGCGCGATTATTTTTATTTTACTGATGGTTTTGTTGAAATTGCATATATATATATCTTAATTTTATAGAACTTTTTTCATCCCATGTCAGGTTAAGTATTACAACGGTAGGCAAGCATAAATTAACATATTTTTGCATAGTAAGAAAACTACTTTCTTTACATCACGATTCGACTTTAAACATACTGTAAGTAAATAGTTAAAAATAGTAATCTTTTTCATAATGAATAATTAAACGTAATAAAAACAGTTATAATTGGTGTATCACTATATCGAATCGACTTCCCAGTTGTGATGTTTCCGGTCAACCATGTCCCCACGGACAATTACCTCGGGAAATCCATATTTGCAGTAGTCCCACTGGAAATGTTTCTCTCGAACGTTTTACTTTAAATCTGTGCACCGGTATTTGAGGTAAAGTATTAGTGAAAAGCCACTTGTTTTATGTATTTAACGATTAATGGTCATGTGATATTACTGAAGTCTCTAGGATTATGTGGCACAACTTAATTCAGTTTGAATTCGTGCGGGATTGGGTTTATTGTTTATTACGTTATAACATATTATACTCTACATTCTGGATTCGTCAGGCCAGAGCTATGTCATTCATTATATTGGTTAGAGATACGGCTTGGGAACAGAACCCAAGTATCAGTAAACCTTATCTACAGAATAGCAAACGTCTTCACTGTTGCAGCCTACGTTATAATTAGATGATAAATGTGTTGGATGATTGTTAATAATGTAATTTTAAAAAAATATATAAATTTTGTTTAAAAAAAAAATCGGAATTGAAAGAGAATTGAAAAAATTACGTTTTCCTTTTTAACGTAGTATTTTATAAGTCTGAGGCTATTTATTAAATATGATGTAAAATTATGTATCGAAATTCGATAACAGTAGAGATACTAAGTTAAAAGTAACTAATGAACGCGTAATCAAACATTAGGTTAATTAATCTAGGGATCCCATCGGGTTGGTTTGGTGGTGAAAGCGTCTTCGCAAATCAGCTGATTTGGAAGTCCAGAGTTCCATCGTTCAAATCCTAGTAAAGGCAGTTACTTTTATGTGAATTTGAATATTAGATTTTGGGTACCAGTGTTCTTTGATGGTTGGGTTTCAAATAACCACACATCTCAGAAAACCTGAGAGTACAAGACTACACTTCAATTACATTCATACATATCATCCTTTGAAGTAATACCTGACTGTGATTTCCGGAGGCTAAACAGGTGAAAAGTAATTCTAGGGAAAAATACCCTCACCTACGCCTGGTTTGTGTGTGTGTGTGTGTGTGTGTGCGCGCGCGCGCGAGTGTGTTAAAAAGTACGTTTTTAATTTTTTTTTAATGGTAAAGGTCAATCTTTTTACAGATTAATTTTTCTTATATTTTAAATATTAAATAAAAATGTTTGAAATTTGTACGTGACCACAGTACTTGGGGTACTTGATTTACCGCATCAGTTCGCCAACGACCAAACATTTTTCGTTTCTCTTTCATTCGTATTGATTTTAAAGTACATAGTCTATTTTATTTATTTATTATTTTTATCGGATATCTCAAGTTTTAAAAAACGTTCTTTTTTTTTACAAAAATTACATTCGGTTTTATATCTAAGATGATATAGCAGTAAGATTCAGTGGATTTTAAATTCGGTTTTACTATTTTTTGATAAAACTAGTATGTATTGATAAAAGCGGTTTTACGTTTTATGGATTTGGATTTTACTGTATAATATTTTATTAAGGTTAACGGATGAACCTTATTTGTATTAACATAAAGGGAGTACGTTACAGTTGAAACGATTTTAAAAGTTTCGCATCGACTACTCTGGTTCTATAGTCGGTGCCTGAATCATGCGTCGTGATTCAAATGATGCAAGCATGAATCTTTGTATCTTGCCCTTCTGAACGTATGCTAATCAATATCAGCTAGCATACGTTCAAAAATTGTTTGATGTACAATTTTGAATTATTCATGGAAAACTTCGTTTAAAAAAATAACTCAATCGTAACAGTAGGTCAGTTACTTTTTTAAATTTATTTTACTCTATGCACTTGTGGAATCGATTTGATATTTTCTTTGTATATCTGATGAACAAATAAAAAAATAAGAATTTACTCCGTTATAAAATATTTTAAATAAAAATTAAAAAAATAATAACTCTTGAAAGTGGAAAAAAATATCGCGTGCAGTTTCAGCTTGTATCCAAGATGATTTCTGTAAAGACACTGTTGAAAATAATGAAAAATTATATACGGTATCAGTTTATGAGGCCGTAAAAGGTCATTTATTATTCGTAATGCACATTGAATGTAAAACCAGATTTTCGTACTGTTTTATTAACAAAGTGATATTATTACTATTATTTTAATTAGCCGAAATTCAAAACTGTATATATTTATTTATGAATATAAAAATGTGAAAAAAATATATGTCATGTATTTATGTTAGTTGGCTAACATACATGCCAAAAAACGGGACAGTTATTTCCTGGATCAAGGACCCCATGCCTGTCTTCGTAAGTAGACGAATGAATTCTCTTCTTCCTCTGTTAAGGAATATGATTTTTTTAGGGTGGAAATAATCAAACATTTTAAGTGAAAAAATTCATCCAAATTTACATCTATGTTTTTTGCGTTTTGTATTTTTAGATTTTGAAAATTTTTGTTTTTTCCTAATATTTCTTATAAATCTCCCAATCACTATTTTATTTTAAAAAAATGTCCTATGGATAAAAAATTAAATTTCTTTTAGAAAGTAGTGTTTTATTCTTTCTATTTGTTTATTTTTTATACGTAAGCTGTCATATTAAAATTGAGTATTAATTAAATGAATCTCAACTTCATATTAATATTTTGTTTATTTTTTAAAATTAATTTAAATAAATTGTTTTTTTTTAAATCAAAATATGCATTATTCTTAAATTCTAGAAAACCAATCTTTAGTTAGTAAGTTTTAAAAATGTATTACTTTTTACGAAACGTTCTTTTGTCTGGGAGTCTTAATATTATCTAAAGCTCGAGGGGGTTGTAAGGAGGATTTGTTTTTTTTCTTTATAATATTATATACAGTTTAGTAAAAAAGAAGGTATTGGCCATTAAGTACAATTCCAAAATTGAATTCTCACTTAGGTGTTTTTAACTTTATTTCTTAGTAACACCTAATAACTAGAATGGAACCGTTGTTAACTGTTCATTGTTGTGTGTTTCTAAATCAGTAAATTTAATTGTTAATTATGAATACTGAAACTTCCTTCAGAACGCTATGTTACGACAGATGAAAGTACTATTGTTTGACTAAAAGATCCCTTCCATAGGAAGTATATATATAGCGTTCATAATTCGGGTGTCAAAGAGTCGGTTATACAAAATATAATTATATACTATTATTAATATCAGTATTTACTTACTAGTATCTCTTTTCTAATCAAAGAATCGCTGCTTCGAAAGGTGGTGGTAATAGGTATTTCACCCTGTGGTATGATGCGGTGAGTACAGACGGCAATGAATTGAATTATTGACTCTTCCTGCCTCACCTCTTTACTCCTTCATGAGCTGAGTATCCTTTGTTTCAGGAAATAACTATATAAACAAGAAGATATCTTTTCGTGAGTGTCTGTCTCCTACTACCTTAAAAAATAAAAGAAGCTTTGTGACACAACTTGTATGTTATATGACTAATAATTACCCGATTAATCATACCCAATCGAGTAATTATGTAGAACAGGTTTGGTCGATAATCCCTCAAGAACAAAGACAAATATTTAGGCTCTCATCGCTTCTCATAACTGATCAAATTTGTTATATAATGCAACAATATTCGTCCCATTTAAATCTTCTTTGAAATTAATTTTTTTTCTTAAAAAAAATTATTGTGACGCATTTCTAATTTCGGCTGTTAACTGATAGGTATGTAAATCTCTCACGTAAATCTTTCACGATAAAATCTTTCTGAAACTTTCTGATGGATATGTAAATCTTTCACGTCTCTTCTGAAATCTTAGGAAATTTTTGTGACTGCTCATTAGAAATAATGGAATAATCTCTTCATTCTCTCAAATTTGTGTGTGTTTGTCTGTGTGTGGGTATATATATATATATATATATATATATATATATATATATATATATATATATATATATATATAAAATTTATGGAGAGTAATATTTATGGATATATAATGGATTGAAAAATAAACATGGCCGCCATTTTGTAATTTGCGGAGGTATTTAAGTCCTGATATTTTGCTAATTTTAACATTTTTATTACCAAGACGTTTACCAAATATTTATGTGATTATTCTTCTAAACTTCAGATATAAATTTTTATATAAAAATAAATTGGCAGACAGCGGGAGAACGAAGGAGAAATTGCTATTTTTCTAATGATATTTTTTGTTTAGTTTTCAAGTAGAATCCGAAAAAGTATAGCCAGCCCACCATTTAAGGAACACTGTGTATATTAGGAGTAATTATTTTCTTATTTATTTGCTTTAAGAAATTATTTGTGGTATTGTTAATAAAATTTTTGTTTTTGCTAATAGAATCATATTTTGAATGAAACCATATAATTCTTTTTTTTTCTTTTATTTTTTACGAATGACTGAAAGCATTCACAAATTTTGACCGTATCAGTTTTAAGCTAGCTGTTGAAAATAAAACGTTATGAGAAAATTGGATCGTGCACCGAGGTTATCGTGTGACAAATAGACAGGCGAGATGGCGGCAAATCGAGTAATATTATATAAACAGATAGCTATTCGATAAAAAAAATTCAATTTCCTTTTCATCGCTTTATTGCTTGCATTCTTATTCACAATTTTGTTTCTGTTAAACAATATGCATAATTCGGTAATTTTTTATATGTTAAAAAACTGAAAAACATCATATTAATTCAAAAAGAAAATGTTAAAAAAATTGATAAGAAATAATTGTATTAAACGATAATGTAAGCGACATCAGAAAAGATCACGACCCTTGTAAAAATAATTAATAAACTAAAACACGTGATCTCAAGAATGTATTTTAGTGGATATGTTAAATATGATGATTATATTATAATGATAATAATTTATTTTGGTTCTTATAACCGTCGGGTTGGCCTAACTGTAATTAAATTGATTTAATCCAGTTTTCCTTATTTATGTAAAACGATATCGTGGACGTAAACAGCAGTTCTCTAATAATGGAGAGCTGTCTTTTGGTAGTTCCATAGTTTAATTATTTTATTCTTAATTACGTTATTAGATTTCAATTAAGTTAATTAGTCTCGTATTTAAAAAAAAAACATTATTAATATGTGTCTGTACGCGCGCGCCCGCACACACACACTTGAGATTGCACTTTTTGTGCCTTTCTTACAGGTTCGAATGAATATTTAAAACAGTTTTCTCGCAACCGTTAAATATAAGTAAACTGCTTGCGTAAGAGTTGTGCTAAATCCGTAATGAAAAACTTCGGCCATAAAAGGAATAAATTTTTACTAATTTTTATTGTAATTTAAAATAAATCAGTGTCTTAGCTTAACGTGATGACGTCGTATTAATAAATTTGTCTGCTGGTACATTTCATATGATACATGTTCGGCCATAGTTTTACCGAAGTTAAACTTTAAAAAAAGTAATGAACTAGTTGGATCATTTTTTTCTGTAAAAGTTCTTGATTGATTTTTTTAAACCAACAAAAGTAAAAAAAAAGCCTATAAATTTAATCTTGTGCAAAGGTATTCTGTCAAAACGTGGTTAAATACATTAAAAATGATATATCAGACTATCAAGAAATATTCTACCTTTTCTCTTATCCAGTATCCCTGAGTTGGACAATGGAATTTACACTTCCACTTCGTTTATCCATTCACTGCTTCGTTGAATTCATACCATTTGCACTATCCTACTCATATCTTCTTTAATTTTATCGAAAACATTTTTCTTTGTTTCTTTTATGGTTTTTTCTCCATTTCTCGTAGATTCTGTATTTTAAATAAAGAAATAAAGTTATTTAATCTTCTATTCAAAATAATAAAAATTTAAATCTTTGCATGAATTGAAATCTGTTAGTATTCATTTTCTCTTAACACCTCACATTTAGAAAAAAATGTTAAATGTAATAGATGAAATTAAATATATAAAACCTCAGATTTAAAGACGGTAATGGGTTATGTTTCGTTTTGTTCTGATGGTATTTTTTTATGCGATCTCAGGAAGATAGGTGTTCAGTCTGGCCTGTATTTGTATAATGCGTACATTCTAATCCTACGGTCAAATCCATGTTTCGAATACTCCTTTGTTACGTTGTGAGAAAGTTCTCGCCCCGCTCTGATTTTGGATTATGCCAATGGAAAATAAAGTGAAAACTTTTTGAAAAGATTTGAAGATTTAATTTATTTGGTTTTCGTCAAGATTACTTCCTGTTTGATTTCAGCGGTAATGAATAAAATATCTTGCTGTAATAATTATTTTTCAAATAAATTTTTCTGCAAAGGATAGACAAATAGAAGGGCGTCATTACATTGACGCTATGTTATTATACTATTTTAAATATTTTCAAATTAACTTTTTTCGAAAATTATGTGGAAAACTGGAGATCAAAAATAAAATATACGTATTTTACATCTCAAACGGGCTTAGCTTACGCTTGTTAAGTCGTTGGTTTAATATACCTTTTCTTATTTTATCAGTTTTATTTTGGATTGCTTGTATTCTAATAAGAAATAAATCTAAAAAATATGAAATATTTTACAAATATAGTAAAACTGAATAAAAAATATTATTCAGATATAAAATATCTATTCGTAGATAAATACCGACATTTTACTGGAGCTCCAAATTAAGGTAGATTCGGTGATGATATAAAAAAATCAAAATTTGAACAAGAATTGATTTATTTTATTATCTTTTACTTTTTAAGAGGTTTTTTTTTAGTTTTATTATTTCTTTAAATTTTATTTTATTAAAGATAAAAATTCATAAGCGTGTTCATTTCAGCACCGTTGGAGGTAAATACCTTTTTAACAATAGCTTCTAAATCTTTACGAATTACTAAAAAAATAAACTTGTAGTAATCCTGTCTTTTCACAATTTTTTTACGTCACCGGAATTTTTTTTAGAAAAACAGACGCCGATATGTTTTATATAGATTTTATTCGTACATACAGAACTCTGAAATTTGGTATTTTTAAATTTTAGCAAATTTAAATTTCTGGTTGTTTTAACTTTTTGATGTACATCTATTTTCAATTTTTTTGGTCCTATATCATCCAGGGAAAGTATGCTATGTTTTCCGTATTAACTAGTTTCGCTTGTTATTAAAAAAATATTTTTGTAAAATTATTATTTTTTGTTTTGTTTTAAGGTCCTCTAAATTTTAAAGTAATTAATTAAGTTTTTATAAATATTATTATTAAAAAAAAATTAGTATCAGTATTTCATTTTTAGTATAAAAAATTAAAAAAAAAAATGTTTGGATTCCGATATTCTGAAAGTTAGGCAGCCGTTTAGATATGTCGAATGCTTATTGAAATCTGATGTCGGAAACATTTCACTTCAATATTCTTGTCTTAAAAAAAAAATAATCAAAGATAAGAGAATTTTAGTGTTAGGGTATTCCAAACACTAAATATGATTAATATTTCATGACCAATAAATCTATTTCGGAATCGTTAGATTTTTTAATATTTATATTTATATATTACTTTTTATGTTAGTACCTTTGATGTGTTAAGGCGTTTAGCTTGTTTGATGTAGGTATTTCTTTTTACTAATTGTAATTTTATTGCGTATTATTGTATAAATAAGCGAGCTTTTAATATATATATATATATATATATATATATATATAATTATTTTTTGTGTTTTTTTTTATAACTTTCACCTTGTTATCATGAAGGTGCAACAACCAACATTCATTAGATTATTGCAGTCAGTTTAGTCACATGCAGTCAGTATATCGTATCCATGGTATGTAACGCCTCGTTTGCCTTGGGCTCCTTCGTTCAAATACATAATATAATTGTTTTGTTGTACGTTCCTTTCATTCTTTTATCTTAGTCCAACAAATTGTAAAATAATTCGTTGTAATCAATTTTAGGGCATCTAATTTGATCGGTCTTTTTTTTTGCGTAAACTCATTGTAGTCACAGTCTTGTATTTTGAAGCCTTTTCGTTTCGGATTTTCTTTTTTACATAAATTAGTCGACTTATTAACACGATTATAGTAATCGTGTTTTATTGTTCCTTCAACATTTTTTCAAAATTTATTTCGTTCTAATTGTAAACGATGTCGGTAGTCTTGTTTAGGCGATGTGTAACTTTCGATGTCGATTGTCAGAGATTTGCGTAAAGTTCATTGTCATCTCTGTTTATCAGTTACCGCAAATTCGAAGGTGCCAATATCCTTTCCATTATCGAGTCTTCCACTTTAGGCCCAGATAAATCGTTTTCTATTTAGGTGATTAATCATTTAATCCTTTTTATTCGTTTAACCCTTTTCAACGTACTTTAACCGAACTACTTATTAAATTACAATACCTATCTAATTCTTATTTGATTTTATTATTTCTAGTAATGTAGACTTTTTTTTCTTAACGTATTGCGTTTATGTAATTTTTCGTTTACATTAAATTTTTTTGAAATTCTCTCGTTCTCTGTTAATTTTTTTTTTTTTTTTTTTTTTTTTAAATCCAGTAATCATTTAAGACGGTCAAACTTATTATTTAAGACTGTTAAACGACAACGTCTGTTTAAGACGTCGTTTATTTCCGTATACGTTTTTTTATTGATTTGCACATCATGTTGCATTTCTATTTCGAATGTTACAAATCTATTCTATTATTGTTGATTATTATTATTATTGATAAAACCGGATCATTTATCGATGTAAATTAATTCGTCGTTTATTTAAATTTATCTCGGACGTGGTTTTTTTTATTATGAATTTGTGTTAATCGATTAATTGATCGAATCGTAGAATGGTTTTTCCAGCATTACTTGAAACGCTTTATTTGATTATGTATTGTATTTGTTATCACAATTTGTTTTTATGTAGATTGTAAATATGATTTTAGATGCACGCCTAATATTAATTTATTAATATACTTTTTCACCATTTTTTCTTAACTACAAACGTTATAAATAGGTGCTTAAACTTAAGCGATTGATATCGTATGATTTTTAATAAATTACTTTTGTATTAACGGTATCTGTTAAATGTATCTATTTATTATTACTATTATGGGATAAATATTTTATTAAGGTTTCACATTTGTCACGCGCTACAAAATTCATTTCTCATGTAACATAAAAATTGAGCGTTAGGCGGTAAGTTCTTATTATACGAATGGAAAAATAAATAAATAAGGATTATTATGCATTCGTATGATCTGGATTAAAAAAAATCCGCCCGTTTAACTACTTCCAGTGTCTCGCAATGGCGCTGAGATTTAGCGCTTTTGCCTTTTCTTGCGATCTAGACGGTTCAAGGCAAGCCGGGTCGGTTAATATTTTACTCTACTGCTCCTCGATAATGTCTCCCGTTACAATTACGTTGTTGTTGAATATTAATTACCGGTGCATTCCAGGCTAGCGATCCAGAGATTTAATAAGTTTTATGTATACTCGCTACATGAACAAGGAACGTAGCCCGCTGTGGGTTCTAAATCAAGAAAGTTGTACTAGATATTTGGAGATTTCTGATGTATGAAACGAATCTTTCAATTTATTATTGTATTTACTCTCAATTTTCCCTTTTTACTTCGTTGTACGAAGTAAAGGAAAAAGTACGAACTACTTTTACCGTGTACGAAGTAAATCCAAAAAATTTGGATTTTGGACTTTTTCTTAACTGCAGTAATAAACCCTCACTTAGAGCTTTTCAACGATTTATCAAGTGCTACTTATTTTCATTGGTTCCAGAGTTATAGCCAAATAAGATTTTAATTAATGAAATATTTGGTCTTATAAGGGGAAGGCACATCGGTTCGAATCCGATTTCATTTCGTTTTTTTTAAATTTTTTTTTTATAATTTAAATATATTGATTTATTAATAACTTTAACCTCCAATTGAAAAAATCAAATCTTAATGCGTATTAAAATTAATGTTGTTATTGCATAGTGGTGTTATTATTTGCTAAAGTTTGACATGAATAATTGAATTAAAATAAAGCCATCACAAGAAATCAATTTTCGGCAAGAAGTTGGTGTGTTCCCGTGCAAAAGTTTAGAAATAATTTCTTTGTTAAGTTTTGTCAAATTATGTGGCATTTTTTTTAAGAATCGCTATTGAATATATTTGAAAATTTGGTTTCGAACCTTTTTTTAAAAATATTTTAGGCCATGGTAAATGTCTGCTTTTTAATGGGAATGACATGTTTCCATCCAATATTAAATTCGACCCGTTGAAGAAGCCAACGGGAAATCAAGCAACATCTCATATTTGTTAATAAAAATGGCACGGGGTGCTTGTTATTCATGAGTATTGGTTAATTCATTTTTGTGTATGCGTGTATATATATGTATATTTGAAGTAATTTTATTTTTTATTTGTATGTTTAACGTTAAAAAAAAATAATACTTCTCTTATAAATGTAATATTGCCTAATTTTATTAAAATAATGAAGTTTAGTTAGGTGATACTGGCACATTTAATGAACAGATTTGAGTGCATAAGTATGTATGCGTGCATATATATTATTGGTCATTCGTTTGTTTGTGAGTGAATGTACGTTAGTTGAATTTAATAGAGTAATAAATATCGGTCAGATTGCATTTTGAAATGCTTAAAAACATTGTGATGTTGAAATGCAACAAGTACAATACTCGTCCGCATGTAGACCCTTATGTCTGTGTGTTGCACTGTAAACTGTACCTCTGGTATGCGTTTGTGGTATGCATTTTTATTTTTCCATACGGATTGTCCAGATTCTTTATTTTGAATTTATTAATTTTATTGTTTAAAATGGATTTTTTCCTCCAAATGTTGGCAGTTTCGTTTCTTCTTTAGTTTAATAAAATAAACATTGATTTTGTTCCTTTTCGTAGCCTAGTGTATTAGACCATTTTTACGTAAAAATTGAAGTCAGATAACAGACGATATTAATCAGCATTCCATATTTTTTTTCTTTAAAGAAAAACTCGTATTAATCCTTTTCATTATAGAAAGTGGGGAATGAAGAACATCCCTTCGCTTTTTTTAATGACCCGAATCTGTTAACTAAACGGATTAACTGTATCTTTGTGAATATCATTACTTTCTTAGAAAAGAACTCAATTTGTACCTTTTAATACCTCATGTGTTTCATACGTATTATAGCTATAAGAAATATCAGACCGGTAGTGTAAAGCTTAATTAGTTCCTTTTTTATAGAAACAATTAATTTTACGTACCAGATGTGTTACTAGAGAATGTGGTGTCGCTTTTGTATGGATACAGTTTATGAGACAATATTTATTATTTTACAATAAACATATAGATAAATAAATTGCTTTATAATTAAATTTTTTATTTTATTCGCCTGAAAATTCATAAAAAATTATTATTTTTTCAAGAAACGTTGGAAATTATATCAAAATGTTTGAAAGCATGTGTAAGTGAATTAAATTTTAAAGAAATTAGTTTGGAAAAAAGCAGGCTTGAATAGAATAATAAAACGAGATTGGAAATTTTGCATATGACGAAATATTACAGGAATTTCGTTAAACAATTTGTATCCTCCAACTATTTCTCTCTACCTTTAGGTTATTCTGTATAAGTTCTCACGTTTGATTTCTAACAATTTGTAAAACATACAGTTTAAATCTAGAAAAGTAATAAATCTGTAATAGATTATTGTGATTCGGTGTAACTCCGCATATAATACGTATCTTACACGGGGACGCGAGCTGTTCCGCAGCATCAGTAAATAAACTAACTTAAGTTATAATATATAATTTACTTTGTAGTTCATAACACTTCCTTCTAGATTTTGACGTCGAAACCTAAGTTTCATCTCCACTTTAATAGATTTTGCGCGTGATAGGGCAACGTACAATTGTCCATGGCCAAAAGCCGTTTCAGCTAGATAGATTCCTACTCGTTCCAGAGTTTACCTTTGTGCCGTGATGGTCATGCAAATTGTTATCCGTACAGGAAATTGTCTACGTTTGAAGAAAAGGACGCAGTGAGTTTTTTAAGATCCAAACGAATTCTTCTATCTTAATTAGTTGCTGAGATATGGGGGTTTGAGTGTATTTTTAAGAGTGAGGAAATGTGTATGTTCCTTCAAAACATTTACTAAAATTGGTATAAGTCGGTGTGGGATCATTTGACAGCGCTTAGCGTGGTGAGTGTATTAAGACTAACACGAATTTTGTCTGTTAATTAATTGCCGAGATATTTCGATTTGAATGCCATTCACGTAAGGCCTTGAGTATGAGAAAAGCTGTGTTACCTTAAAACTCCTCTTATAATTTAGTGAGCGTAGTCGGTGCATGCTGGTTATCTGTGACGTGTTTTAAGACCCCAACGAATTCTGTAACTAAATTAGTTACGGAGTAATTGCAAGAAAGCAAATTTTTTTTAGTTTACAAAATTTTTTTAATATATAGATTAATTTATAAAGGCGTTATTTTTTCTTATTATTGTTATTATCATTGCATCATATTTTAAAAAAAAAAGGTTAATATTTTTTTCTTATGAAATAATTTTTCTTTAATTTTTTACCGTATAATGAATTTAAAAAGTATTTTATTTGCGAGTGCACCATGGTTTTAAATTTTGAATTGTTAGTAAACTGTTATTAGGCAGATTTAGCCTAATACTTTTTTATACTTCTTTGTCAGGCCTAGCAGTTCAATTTGATCTATTGTAGCAAATTACAAGTAGAATGTACGTATATTTTTGTATTTATATAAATGATATATTATTATATAGATTTCCGTGTAATACGAAAAAATGTTTGTTTTTTTACCTTATTTTGTTTCATTAACTACCTTTAAATTAGATGTTAAAAAGGTATTATCCATTAATTTTTATTTTATGATTGTTAAATTGAAAACAAAGGGAAACTATTGTCACGGGGTAAATAGACTATATGCTATTCCTGGGTTTATATTCGGCTAATTTCGAGCAGAGTTGATTACAATACGGTGTAATGGGTAGTAGTTGTGGACCGTTCGTTACGTTTATCTGTTGGAAAAAGCGGCCCGGTGAGTGGATGCGTGCGTGCGTAGATCGATACAGGGGAATGAGCCTATTTGCATATCACATAATTCAGGAACGCTAGCGAATATTCTCCTTTTTAAAGACGAAATTTAAAACTTTCCCCGGGGATCTTTAAGCTGTTAGTACTGAAATAGTCTTCTGCAACATTTTCACCTTTTATTGTCATATATATGATATTATTTTTAACGATTTTTTGTTTTATTTCTTTTATGACTTCTAAATTGCTTTTTAACCGGCTCTACTGTACTGATATCTTTTACTTTCCTGGAATCATAACTCTAGAGTCTAAAGCTACGCTGCAAGAAGGAAAGTATGGTAATCAGTCAAAAATTGGGTTACGGGTTTTTTAATAATTTCTTGATGTTTCATGATCCAGGTCAATTTTCTCGAAAGTGTGTGTATATAACCACTGTATATTAAGTTCACTAGATACGTGCATGCTTATCTTACCATTTAAAAAAAAATTTGCAGCAAAAAATGTATATATATATATATATATATACATATGTAGTTTTTAACCCGAATGTGTTTGTACTTTTAATCTAAATTATGCCCCAATACATTAAAATAGAAAAGCTAACTTTTTATTTATTGTATATTTTTTAACGGATTTTTTTTTTTAATGTCTTCCTAGGCATAGTAGTACAAACGACCTCAAAAAATACTTAGGGTGCAATGTTGTGGTTGGGGAACTGATGAAAGTTTAAAATTGCGATTTTTCGAAGCTTTTTTTGGTTTATTTAAACTTAATATTATTAAAAATTAAACATTATTTGTAATAATATAACAATAAAACTTCACCATAAATTACCCCTACCTCAAAAATGAAATCTTAGGTATGTTTTTCATGTATAATTATTTTTCCATTATTTAAGATTAAATAACCAATGCCAGGAATTACAAATTTGTTATCAAATTTTTTCTTATATGATGTACCTATCTCATCAAATATTTAATTCACTTTATTTGTTGGCCTGTACTTTAGTAGTAATCGTTTATTTCATTGACAGCTTTTCGTTTTGCAGGAATATAATTTAATATTTACCTTCTATTTCTTCCGACTCTTTTAGTTACGTTTATTGCTTAGAATCGTATTTAAAATAATTTTTAATTAATAAAATTCGTAGTGATGTATTTACTGAAAAACCGTTTAACTTCACATTTATATTATATGCTTCGCATGGAATGATTATTTTTCAAAACAATCCTTAAATTGCTCTGAATTTTCATCTTAATCAACTTTATTCAATAGTTGAATGAAACTAATGCGTGATCGATCTGTTTTATTATTTGATGTGTAGATGTTCGTGTTTGTCTCTCTTTCTAAACTGTTCCTTGTATCGGGTCTCAGTTGATGATGACGTATGAATCGATTATCATTGATTCAAGGTGGTTCAAGGTGGTTTCTACATCTTGCGTATTTTTTTTATTTTATAAAATCCGATATAGATTTAGTGCCCGGTAGAAAATTGTTTTGATTATCTTTAACGATTAATAATTTATAAATATTAATTATCTAGTACAAGAGTAATTTATAGATTTTCGGTAGACCCATAAGAATTAAATCTTGTTAAGGTCAAAGTGGTTGGTTTTACTCTTAATTTCCGGTATCGGTACTGTTTTGCAATTCTAAGTGTTCTATCAGATAGTATCTTTCGAATAGTAAATCGTAATACAGAAACGTGATATTTATTTTTTAGGTTCCAATAATTTGCTGTATTTATTAGCCTATTTATTACATTTTGTTGTTTCGTTATTGCGTACCCTATGTAGTAATATATCAACAGTACATATGTACCATAAACATTTGTCTACTTCATTTTTACAAATAAAACAATCGGTTAAAAATATTTCAATTCAAAAATTCATTAGTATATTTTGTTTTGTTTGAAATAAAGACGAAAAACAAATTGTTATTTTTATAAAAATTTAGAATTTTAGCAATTTTTAGGGAAGGAAAAGAGTAAATTATGCACAAAAAATGGAATTATACATAACAATTATTAACATTTTTTTTTTCAAAATTAAATAACTAAATTATAAATCATGAAAAAAATACTTGTTTTAATTAGATAATTATTGGGGTTTTTTAAATACAAACTTTTCGGAATAATCTTAACTCCTTCTTTTCCTTACTTCTTTCCTTACTGGGGTTGTTTTTGTGGTCGCAGGTTTTCTGGTGTTTAGAGTATCAGTATATTATAACATTGTATGTGATCGCTTTACCTTTTTATCATTATCGGCTTATCCTTAGATTTAATTTGACTTCAGTGTGTTCTTTTTTTTTTTGTTCTGACGTACTGTTTTAACAAATTATTACTTTTATATGCTGCCTTTCTTCATATTTTATTACTAATATTTTTTTAAGGTGCTCTTGTTTATATCAAGGCGATTACTTTCGTGTTAGTGTCGTTTAATATGAGCGATTCCAACTTTCAATTATGTGACCTGTGTACGTTTGGTGGTTAAACTGATTTTATATATGATTTTTGTAACTGTTTCTTTGTAGTAGTTAATTAATTTTTTATCTGTAATGGATATTTTTTTAATGTACCTCCTATCTCCTCATATTTATTAGTCATTTAAATTTACGTAATTTAATAATTAAATTACTTGTTTTTTGGTGTTTGTCGTATCTTTCAAATGGATTTTTTTCTGACGAACTTTTAAGTATTATCAGATTATTTTAATACTTCATTTAAAATCTAGTAATATTGTTATAAAGAAACTGAATTTAAAACCGGTTAATATCTATTCTGCTTGAATAACTATTTTAGCTAGACGTGGAATTGCGAGAGGAATGAATTTTCTGTTGGTAATGATCTTTTTATACTTACGTTACATAATAATGCATAGACAGACGGAGAAGAAAATCTTGGAGGGGGTTTGTTTCCTTCCTTCCACCCCCTCTACAGTTTTTATAACTGCTTAAAACTGATTTTTCCGCTTTAATAATTACAAGTATTATTTAAATAAAAGTGTAATAGTTGTGTAATGTATGAAAACATTGTTTAAAAATATTTGATAAAATTTCTAATTTTTTCTGTAATTGAATTTTGTGGTGAAAATTTTGTCGTTTAAATGTACTTTTATTTACGTAACTTCTCATGGTATCTTTTACGTGAAGATTTTACGTGTAAGAAATCATTTAAAATCATTATATTTTAACTAATGATAACAATAGGAATTATTAGCCAACACTTATCGATTTGCGAGAGAATTTTTTTTCATTATACTGTAAAATATATGTGATTACTTTTATTTTGAACTTTGTGATCACCTGAAGTTATGAAAAAAAAAGAATAAATAAATTAATTCTATAGAAAGCTGCAGTGAACTGGTTTGTTTGTAGAAAACACGTTCTAACATTAATTTCTTGTATATAAATATATATTTCTTTATGTTACTGTAATTGATTTTTAATGCTGTAGGTTAATTTATTTTATAATCTATGTTTATTCTTTAAGGAAACATTTTTCATTTATATTAATTTTATGCGTTACTTAGCTAGTTTTTTTAAAAAATTCCATTACAATTTGCATTTACCTAAAGAATTATATCAACGGTAGATTTTGTCGTTTTTAAATTTCAACGATTTGTAAATAAATAAATATATGTATAAATAAATAAGGTATATAGATTATTTGTATATAAACTTATTTTTTTACATGTGGATTGGTATTATTTATTTTAGAGTAGTTTGTGTTTTTATAATGCATAATATATTTGCGCAAAAATGTTGTCTATTTTATATTTTTACGTTAAAAATTAATCTTTGATTTTGTGTATATGCACGCATTGTGATTTTGAAAATGAGATTGCTAGGGGAAGAGAAGTATTATAATGGAAGGTGAAACGAGCCGCGGCGCGTTCGCTGTGGCGAGCTGTAGTCGAGAAGCGTTCATCGTTTGGTTGTTACCCACCAATCTCCAACCGGTAGTCTGTACTTATACGACTTAAATTTTTTTTTGCAAAAACAAAAAAAATTATATTTTCCGTTTCCATAAAAAAAAATGTAATTAAAAAAAAATTGTATTTTTTCCCCCTAACATTTTATTCTTTTTGGTGTTTCCGGAGCGGACCTGGGAATTTCATTAAACGCTTTGAATATGGAGGGTGTTTATTTGGAGCAGGGGATGTTGATGCCGTGAAGGGATGAGAGGGGTGGCACTGTGTCGCTATGTTGTGTTATTGATTAGACTAAGCCCCAGCTCTTGCCGCTCCGCTTCCAGCCCTGGAGATCCGCCACACATCTATTGTCCTACCCCTTGAGTATGTATCGTCCAATTACCAATAAAAATACATACTTGTATCCTAACGTCAGTACGTACACTATCAGTCATCGATTAACAAATTGATATTGTTTTTCATGTTAAAAACACGTTCAAGAAAAATTATAATATTTTTCTCGGTATTTTTTTTCAAATGTTTATTATTTAAAAAAATAATATTAGTAACGTTTTACTGTGATGCTACAGTACCGTCCGTGGTACAGGAAATCGTATCATAGTTTCGACTGAGAAGCTGCGGACAAATATTTTCCGTTAAAAAAATACAATTCTGCTGTTCTTATTTCTTATTCTTATCAGAATAGAATTACTTGATTACTCAACTTACAATATATGGTCATTTATGAAGGTGTATGCAAAATATTGTACTGGCAACTTATATTTAATATGTCTAATCGTGCAGTTAAAATGCTTCGGGCAATTTATATTAATTTAATTAAATGATGTACTTACGGTAATGATATCAGGGTGAAAAATTGAAGAATTACATTTCCGTTTCCGCATGGAAGATTTCCTAGAATTGTGTACGATTAAAAATCAATCAATCAATCAATGTATATATTACCCTGTTCTTTATTTATTAATTAATATTTAAGTGTTAATTAATACCTTTGCTGATAGGTAAACAGATATAATAATCCAGATGACTTGGATGTCTGTCGAGACCCATAAATTGTTACTTCATTTGTTCCTTCAGTGGTACCGCGCACAAAACATGCTGGTATTAATCACATAGGGCTAATTAGGGGTGGGTACGTGAAAATCAGTTTCTAAGAGACAGTACGGTTGAACCGATAGCGTTGTAATTTAAATAGTACGCCCACCTAGTTAGTTCTCTCTCTAGTAGTTAGTTCTCTTCCCTTTCTCACGGAAATATAACAGTTTAATTGCTTTTGTACACCACGGCATACCATTCTGGAATATGAGGCTATAAAAAGTTTTTTTTTGTTTTTAGTACAGTGGGTGTTTTTCTTTTTACAATTTTTTATGTTAACAACATAATTAAGTTACCGTTGTTAAAATTAATTTTACATGTTTTTCATAAACATTATGGGTTTTTTTTATTATAGGTTACTGAATTATTTCCCGCGTAATGTCTGTCGAAGATGGAGGTTATACATTTTTTTTAGGGTCTTATGTTTTTATTTATTTAAGAATTTTTCTTTGTGTTTATTAGTTTATTAATGATGAGAAGGTTTCAAAAGTCGGTTAGATCTCTTATAACAATTCTTCGTTTTAAGACAGTTACCAGGATTCGTACTTTGATTTACTATTGTTAATTTAACAGTCTTGTTATATTTTTTATAGAATTATACAATATATTTACAAAACAAATCTTACTAGATTTAAAAAATGCAATAGAAATAAACCCTTCTTTTAGACCTGTTTTTCTTTTTCCTGTTTAGCCTCCGGTAATTACCTTTCAGATAATACTTCAGAGGATGATATGTATGAGTGTAAATGAAGTGTAGTCTTATACAATCTCAGTTTGACCGTTCCTGAGATATGTGGTTAATATCTTAAAAAAATATTCTTTTAAATTTTAAGATATGCCACCAACTTACTTATTTACATTTACTTATATGCAAACTTAAAAACATTTTAAACCCACTTAAGATGTGTGTAAAATATTATACTGAAAAATTCTACTTAATTTGTCTAATGGTGCAAATAAAATGCTTCTGTCAATTTGTATTAATTTAATTATATATGTATCTACGGTAATGATCTTTATACGAGAGTGAAAAATTGAAGGATGACATTTCCGTTTCCGCATGGAAGATTTTCTAAAATTGTTTATTATAAATCAGTCAATCAGTATATATATATCTGCTGTTCTTTGTTTGTTAATTAATAGTTTAGTGTTAATAATTTTAAAGTCACTCACGGGCTTTGAATTAAACTGTCCAATTTTCTTTTACATCGACAAACAGATACGCTGAGCGTCATACTTGATTTGAACAATTTTTAAGTAACTGACGAATAGCTTAAATTGTATAAATAGGAGTATTCAGACATTCATATTGGCAGTAATACGTTACCACGCAATACTTAAAATTTATACATACTTATAGATAAAAAAAATACCAAGCCTGATTGGAATTCTAGCCCAAAACCTTCTGGACGAAAGACAAAGATAACACGTGTTCACCACGAAGATGACATCCTTTATTATTTTTATAAATAACGTCTGAATTTAAAATTACAATATTTCATTCCTTCTAACCGTCCTGGTTCACTTATTTAAACTTTAAAGAATTTCTGTCGGGTAAAATTTAACGTATTTTGTGCAAATCAACGTTAGTGGTTTTAGGTATAATGGAATGATCCACCGGATTGGTCTGTTGGTGAACGCGTCTTCGCAAATCAGCTGACTCCGAAGTCGACAGTGCCAACGTTCAAATCCAAGTAAAGGCAATTATTTCTGTACGGATTTGAGTACTAGATCGTGGATACTGGTGTTCTTTGGGGGGGTTGGGTTTCAGTTAACTACACATCTCAGAAATGGTCGACCTGAGGCTGTACAAGACTACAACACTTCACTTACACTCATACATATCATCTTTATTCATCCTTTGAAGTAATACATGACAGTGATTCCTGGAGGCTAAACAGGAAAAAAATTGTATAATGGCATTAGGGTTGATTTCAGATATTTCAGTTTTCTTGGAAGGGTTGCAATTCCTCTAGGTAACGACTTTCAAAATGAAGGTTCCTTATAAAAGTTTCAGGACGGCTAGTTCAGGAAAAAATTTAGTAATATTTTTTATCTAACTGATGAAATCTTATGTGTATTAATTTTATTATTTATTAATTTTTTTTGTAGCGCAATTGTCTCTGGGACATTTTTACACACAAAAAAAGAATCTTAAAAACTAATTATTTTATGTTATCAAAGTCTTCCCTGAAGTAAAAAAACGAGAAAATTTGGCTTTGTGTACGTCGAAAAAAAAATTTTCTTTTTTTGTATAACCATCGTTTACTGTAAATTTCATCCGAAAAACATCTTCGATAGTTTAGTTTATTTGTTAATATACAATAAAAGATAGAATGAAATTATTAAAATTAAAACGGAAAAACTTTTACTATTAATTTCTTTTAGTTATAGCTTTTCTGTTTATTTTTTTTGTTGGTTATGTATATTCTCTTGTAGAATTTGGAACATGACATTAATAAGGCTGTGTTATAAACGTACAAGTTTGGAATAATCTCCTATTTTTGATCACATTGGAAAATCTCCAAATAGATTTTATTGTTACATCTTAATTGTCTACCATATCGGGAAATTTCCTTCCTTTTCCGTTTTTTGTTTCCTTAATATTGATAAATGTCGGATGACTACTGATTATTTATTTAATTATACGAGTAATTTGCCGCTTTGAAATTATATACTTAATTTAATTTTAATTGGTTACTTAAGACTGTTCTTAGTCCGGCAAAATATTTTCGTTTGATATAATTTTTCTTTTGTGATCTACCTCACTTTTTCATTTTTTTGTGCAGTAGTATCTCGTAGAAATTTTCAATGTTTTATTGTACAGTTGCTTGTTATGCTACTCGCATTGTAATTTTTTCGATGAGTGTAAATCTTAATAACTCGCTTCATAATAACAATGAAAAATTGAACTTTTCTTATTTTAATTTGTACTCATTTGGTGTGTTAATGTAATATATGTTTTCATTGTTTCTTGTTCAATTCAGTCGTTTTTCGACTACGTTTTTCTAGTTTTCGGCCATTTCTCGGGTATCAACTCCTTTAAACGAACGGTTAAAAATACGTTTTGTTAAACTGAATGAAGATTATCGGAATAGTAATTAAAACTTATCCATATTACGTCGGGGGTTAAGTGATATTCAGAGAAAAAATGTTTCAAAACCACTGTTAGATAAACTGCTGCGGAGAGGAAAAGTACTACAATGATCACGTAATAACGTACGTATCTGCTGTGGACGGTTGCTTACAAGACACAATTCGCTTGCTATTCGATAATTTTACATTCATTTCCTTGCGAGAGTTGCTTGCATACGGAATATTTGCCTATATTTTTATTTACAAATATTAATTCATTTGCGATATAAAGGCGGTTGTTTTTTTCCGCAATTTTGTTCTCTTTTTTTTATAAAACAAAGATATCACGGTTTTTTTTTCAACTAACCATTTTTGAAGAAGATGTCTATTCCATGGAAAATGTTAGTTTCGGAAAATTAGACAGATATGAAGGGAAAAAGTGTACCTTTTCTTGGTATCAAATATGACTACTTCTTCAGCTAGAAGAAAATATTCGATTTTTTTTTATATTCCTACTGTGTTTTCATGCTGTATGGATGTATATATGACGTATGTTATTCGGGTAGATTTGTCTTCTGTTGTTATATCCCGAAAATTTGAAGTAAGTACCCTCTGCGTTCATATGATACTATCTCGGTATATTCTGTATTCAGTGTTTTGTCGTACTACTGGTGATATGTATCTGTAGTTTGATTCTGTATGCATATCGACTGTTATGATTGTTATTGTTATTATTAGGTTATTAAGTAAGTACAGAAGGTTTTGTTGATTGCTTGTTGTTGAAATTAGTTGTTCAATTACTAAGTTGTTCATATATATACGTACTTGTATGTTTTTAATTCTAGTGATGTATTTGTTGCGTCCTAGTTCAGAAGTATGAAATCGGTGTATATATTTTACTTATCTGGTCAGGAGGAAATTTTAAATATTTTTGTTTAAATTTATTCATGAGAAATTTATTCATGTACGTGTTTCGTCGAGTGAAACAGTTTGAATCTGATTATTCAATTTATACTTTTTTCTCTTTTTTGTATGATGTGGCGATACGTTTTCAAATGGTTCTCTCTCATTTGTATTATAATATAATTCACTATCTGTTATTACTTTGAATCTTTTCTTAATTTTATATCGGTTAACCTTTCACGTTTCGATATGTGAGATGCAGTTTAAAAAATTTTAATGTTAGTATTCTGATTTGTGTCAGAAATTCCTGAACTGACTTTATAAAAATTACCGAATATTTTTGTCTTTCTTAAAATTTACCTTAAAATTGTTGAAGGTTATTTTTATTTAAGTGTGGAAAGGAGTTGGAAGGCCTTGCATCACTCGCTAAGTTCTTCAATTTTATGATTTTTTTTTACAGCCGCTGATAGGAAACTCATTCCAAGGGTTGGTCCATGTATAGAGCCGTTCCTACCGTACTCAAATACCAAGGATGTAATAACTAGATCATATCAGGGATTCATGTACGATTACAGATACCCACAGAACCATCAAATAATCAACAATCAATTGGGAGGGGAAGCGGATGTTAATAGAGTTACTGGCTATCTATAGAGAAACCGCTATATGAGACAAACCCGCCCAAAAGGGGTTTCTAAATGGATTTCTGAACAATGGATGTCCGTCTCGCTCGAAATTCTTGTGGCTGTCAGGATATTTTTATCAAGGTTGGAAACAACATACCGATCGACAAGATTTCTCTTTAATCGGCCCAATGTGTGGTATAATACGAATCCATTTTTTTTTCAGGTTTATAAATGCTGAAGCTATATTAAATAAAACCTTTTCCTCATCTATACAATTACGTTAGATGTGGGAAAGCATCTTAAATTCCTCTTTGTTTTTAATGTAAATTTTTTTTAAATGAAATTTATGTGAAGCCTCCGAACCTTACTTGAAAAAGTTTAGTTTTTTGGGTTCACGCTGCGGTTACTATTTGAGGAGAGTTTTTATTATCAACATTGCCTATATATGTTAGGCTTTTGACTTAATAAGATGTTGAGAAAGTTTTTTTATTTTTTATTTGACAGCTGGTCTATATTTCTGAGGAGATTAGTGTTAAAAATTAACTTTGATATCTATTCGATCCAATTCATTACTTTTTGAAATAGTATTAAACAGGACCATCGAGAAGGTGCGAGTGTTGTAGTGGTGAATTACACTGCACACAGCCCCTGGACGAAGCTGATTACAACGACTACGTTTAAAAGTATTCCTAGTATAAATCTGTTTGTAAATGACCGGAGTTTAATCTATGAAGGATGTTGGAGTAGTATTGCGACATCTTGCTTGGGTTAACCGAATTATCTGGAAATGTTCACGAGTTCATGTTTTAAAGTTAAATGTTAAGTAATAGCGCTTTTTATGGGTACAAATTTTCATATTCGTTATTTGAAAGTCCGTGGATTTATTTTTATCCCCTTTCCCTGCGTTATTCCTAAAAATTAGTGATGTTTATCTGGTTTTTTTATTTTTCCTTTTTTTTTTTTGAGAGTGTACGTGGGATCCCAGGATTTCTGTAAATCCCCGCTTATATATTTATGTATCGGTATTTCTCTACGGTTTTAATTTCGCTGCATCTGTATTGCTAAATTATCTGGATGTATTATTTAAAATATGTGACCATTTCGAAGTTTATAACCAAACTTTATTTACTTTATAATGGTTTTTTTTTTTTTAATTTGAATTAATTTGTTTCTAAATTGGTATTTTATTTTACATTCTTTCGACTTTCTATTTAATAGATGATAGGTCTACAAAAAAATGTTGCCTGTATGAAAAACATCATTACAAAAACCACAAAGGCGAGAAATTTCGGGTGTAAATAAAAATAAGATAAGGGAAAAATAATGTAGGGAAACAACGTAAAGATAACCGAACGTAAGCTAAGACTGTATTGAATGCAGGAATATGTATCTTTTTCTAGCTTGTTTTTCAGATAATTTTTTGGAATTCAATCGAGAATCCGTAGAATATTAAAATAATCCTGCTATTTCAAATTTCTTGTTAAAAGAAATCCAATATTAAAATATGATGAAAAAAAAAGTTTTCACCTGCGTTATTTTGTAATATTCGTTTAAAGAAATTATTATTCGAGTGATGTGGAAGTAACTTAACTACTGGAACACCAGAACATCTTTAACTACAAAATAAAAGTAAATAATTACTCAAATCCTAAGATAAAGGTTTGAACGTACGTAATTTTTTTTTAATGTATATAAATTTAATTGATAACTTCCTCTTATTTGTAGTAGATTATAAATAGTTTTTTACGATTTTTTTTTAAATTAAAAAAATTATATAAATCTATAGTCGATAAATGACAATAAAAATTCCTGTAGTAACTAAATTTAAAAAATAAAAATGGGGTTTTTAATCTTTTTTCTTCAAAATAATTATTCTTGTTTGCTTGTTAATGCCGTTGAATTAGATTTTATGATTGTATGTATTAAAGCTGGTTTTTATTTAAATTAATCATTTAAAGCATTTAGCTTCTTTTTTTTTTATTTCGGTGTTATAAAAGTATAAATCGGCAATAAATTTCCTTGAATGTAGTTTTTTTTTTTGTTTGGGTTTATAATTTATTGTTGAAAATGTTGGCTGGACGCAAAAGAGAAATAAAAAAAATAAGCTGTTTATAGTACGGTTTAAACGATGTTTAGTATTAAATAGAATGAAGCGAGCGCGTGGCAGTAGAAGCTAGCAAGCACCACCGGTGGTGGCTTCAACCCAGACTATATTGCGGTAGGTCAGTGTTGGGGTCAGCAGCTTACTATTGCACCTTAACTGCAGTAGTATAGCATTTACGTACTGAACACCATAGTACTAATATTATAATTGTCCTACTGTTATTAATATTATTTTTATTATAAGTAGCCCATTATTTTGTTAACGGTACTTTTAAATTATTCTATATATCCTCGCCATATTTATATAATATAATAAGTCTTCTGATAAAAATTAAGTTTAATAAAAAAAATAGCCATGGACCGAAAAAAAGATTTTACGCGATATAATTTTGTTTTATCACCTGTTATACATGTGTTTTGGTTAATAATCCATAAAAAATTTTCTCCTACAAGATTAAAAAAATTACGTCTTTTATTTATCGTAATATAAAGTTTCTTTTCTATTGTCTACTCTGTACCAAACAAAAGGAATATTTTCATCTTAAATAGTTTAAATATGAGACAGGATATACAACCTTTGATTGTAAATAAGTATAGATAGCTTGGGAAAATTCTTAAACATTCATAACAAAAGAAATTCGTAATTGATGTTTCAGTTTGTTTAAAATCGCATTTAACTCATTTGTAAGTGGTTACGTAGACGACTGCTATGAAATACAAGTTTCACTAAAATGATGCGGCATTCGGGTTACAACAAGCACTTCATGCCATATTTACTGGTGAACGTGAGGAAAAAATTGGTTTCTTCATTACTTTTTTCGGTGAGCCGAATAGACTGTTGTATAATATGCTCAACCCTCTAGATTACCGGTGATGTTCAGCCTGCATGGCTGAACAGCCACGCTTTGTTTACTACAGGAACTAGCTCTACAATGAACATCATGATTCTCAGTAAAACCATTCTTACTAGTAACATTTTACCTCAGGTGCTTTATGTTCGTAAAATCTTGGATTAGATTATTAGATTGTGTAAAAAAAATAAATTAATTTACCCATTTTTGTAGGGAAGTATAAATTGGATGTTTTTATTACCTCCGCCTGGAATGAAAATAAGGAAGAGTTTCGTTTAATAAGTCATATCTGATAATACAATATAAATGAATTTTGGGAAAATAGGATATATATATGTAAAAAACCCCAATATTCTTCTAAAATTAAGATTCTTTCATGATTTAAATTATTAATTTGAGCTTTTCTTTACCTAAGTTGTTGAAATATGGCACTTACAGTGGAATGCCGATTATCTGAATTGACGTTTGTTAGACCGAATCCGGATTATCAAAAATATGGATAATTGAAGAATTAAAAAAGGTTTATCATACGTTCTGGTTATATCATTCTAATGTTTAATGAATTCACACTTAATAAAAAGACAAATACAGAAAAATAAAATTTTTCAGTAAAATTAAAAAGATACTTAGAACATAAGTGCAATGTGATAACAGATGCAGTAATGCGATACAAAAAATTCAGTGAGTCGAAATTTGATAATAGAAGAATCAGAATTTGCAAAAACTATGTGCAAGAAATTGAAATTAAAGTTTACAACCCTATACTTTTATTAAAAAATCTGATGTGGACACCACATGACTTCCCTGTACGCCTACTAAATTATATATATACCAATTTTTAAAAATACATAAAATTAACTACCATTTATGATCATATCGTTGAAAAGCTCTCAATTAGGGCTTACTACTGCAGTTAAGAAAAAGTCCAGAATCCAAATTTTTTGGATTTTGGGAATTTTTGGTCTAGTCAATTGCAATCGAAAGAGGAGGTGCACAACTAGATGTTACAACAATCGTAAGTCAAACATTTCAACATCCTATCGCTAATCGTTTTTGAGTTATGCGAGATGCGTACGTAGTAGGCCTACGTACGTACGTAGAGACATCACGCCGAAACTAGTCAAAATGGATATTTCCGTTGAAATCTGAAAACCGAAATTTTTCGCGATCACAATAGTTGTTTTACTTCGTACAAGGGAGTAAAAATGTCATTTAAAAACTTATTAAAACGAATTGAAGAGTACTTGAGTTAAGTATCTGATAAAATTATAATTTGTTGAAAATGTCAAAAAAATCGAAAAAAATCAGACTATTAGAATAAAACTCAGTGACACTAGTAATCAAAAATGCTTTTAAAAACATTATTTCTTCTTTAAAAAAATCTGTAATCCGTACTTTCTTTAATGTTGAACTTCTTTTATGAACCGAGAGATCACTCAATCCTTTTAAACCAAGAAAATGTGAAAATCGCCATCTTATTATGGCTCCAGTCGGTCAGTACAAATATTTATGAGCTTTTTCATGGGTGCAAGTCATTCATCATAGTTCATGCTTGACCAATATTTCCATTAGTCTTTTCATAAGTTATTTTATAATTAGTTTATCACAGGCCAAAATTTACGTGTTTTTTGCTGTACGCTTTGCAAAAATGTAAATTAAAAAACTCATTAAAAGCGAAGATCGATAAAAATACATTTCCTGCTGAAGCAAAGCTTTATTTGAATAGTATATTAAATTATTAGTTAATTTATTTTATAAAAATTGGCTAATGCGGATGTAAGCAGTCCGGATAGTTGAACATCCGTAAAATCGGCGTCTCACGGTATTTGAAGATGAAGATATTCGGAGATCTTGGTAAACTGTGTATTTCCAAGATTTATGCAGTTGCCGTTAATTAGTTGATTATATGATTGAATTGTTTGATCTGTTACGTTTTATTTAGGCTTATGTAGTGTATTTTTCGTTTCTGTTTTAATTTAATACCAGATTTTTTTCGCTTCTGTTTTCTGGAATTATTTTGCGATTCATATACTCATTTTATCCGAGTGTTTATTTTGTTTTTCTTCATTTTCTTTTATTTCAGGTCTTAGAATTTTGCTTTATCTTTTATTCCTTTGATCTGTCAAACGCTTCAAACATTGGCTGCTAATATACTTGCTTTCTGTAGAAGCACGATATCAAATAATTATCAAATCCGCCTGATAAGTTAGAACCTACTTTCAATTGCATCTTAAGCGGTGTGTATGTAAATTTAACATTTATTGACCATGGAAGCTTAAGGATACCTACTGTCATTGCAGATAATCCCTTAATATTCAAAATAAACACCAACATTGTCAATACACTTCTGTTTTTTGGTACACTAATCATGGCTTTTCTTAAGAAATAGTGGAGGTACTGCGTTCAAAACATCAGGTATTTTTTCCTCAAGTTCATCAAGAGTTCTTGAACGTGCCTTGTAAACTTCTTCTTTAGTCTAACCCCACAAAAAAGACATGATATGTCAGGCCAAAAAAGACATCTAGCCGGCCACTCTAGTTGGTCCACGACGCCCTGTCTTTCAGAAACAGAATATTTACAGCCAGTGGTTAACAACAGAAGCCAAGTGTGGAGGTGTACCGTCCTGCATAAGTATGAGCTCTGCAGTTATCCCATTGACTAATGAAAGCAACATAAAGTTCATAAGCATATCCAAATAACATTCTCGGATCACTCTTCACTATGCTCCGTAAAATACAAGGATCCACCACATTGTTCGATGTCATTCCACACCACACTGTTACCTTTGGACATAACTGCATTTTTTCAACAGTAGTATCTGGATCAGCAACACTTGAATAGTGATAGTTATGTTTATTAACAAAACCACTGATATAGAAAATTGCCTCATCAGTTCATAAGATGTTATTAAACGGATTAGAATTATCTTTCTTCCATTCTTCCATCCTAACTTGATTTTTGGAAATTCCGTATCTTGGTCGCAGACTTCGGAAAAGAGTTGCTGGACGTAATGAGGCTTCCAGAGTTGAAATTCCTGAATTTCCATTTAAACAGCGTGAATGGTATAACGTGTTACCCCGCTTTTTCTGGATTACTGGCGGATGGACAAAGTATAGCCCGTACTTGGGTAATATTTTCTTCAGATCGTAAAGTTGACGGTCGACCAGAACATGGCAAATCCAATACGGAACCTTTTGTCATTAATTTACGGTGACAGGCTCTTATGGTTTTTTGATTAAGTTTTGCATTTCTACCGTTCTCAGCTCCCCACCAACGCTTGTCTTGAACCATTTCAAGCACAAGTACGTCAAGTACGATTTCCGTACTTGACACCTTGCTGAGACTTTTGCTCCGTTTTTGCTCAGAATTGGAGGCATTTTCAGTTCCCTGAAACATAAATGGTAAGGAATAAGGTTACTTTTTGTGTCTTTTACCCTTACAATGTAGTTCCAGTATTATGTATTGTTTAAAAATAGATGTTGATTTATCAGAAGTCTGTAGCGTCTTAATACTTTGAACGTGCTGAAACTACTCTTTTGATTTTGTGGCGTTTCAGATTTAAATTCCACATTATTTTTTAATTGGCTTCTTAAAATTTTTACTTCTTAACATGCTTCTCCTAAAAACTCTTTATAGGAATACAATAACAATATTAATCTAATTTTGTTAAATTGGTTTTTCTTCGGTGTTGGTCATTTGTGTGTTCTTACATTTATTTATTATTTTCTATTATTGAAATCAGTGATTTAATTATGGAATGAAATTCTGGGGTTCCAATCTGGAACCACTCAGAATGAAGAATTACTCATTAAAAAAAATTGTAAGTTCTGCGAACAAAACATGTCCTCTTCCAGAATTATTTCTGATGATCAGAATCACTAAAGAAAGGTTACCTTGAAACGTTATTTTTTGGCAAAATTAATATTTTTTTTGTTAGAACGTTACTTTCTAATGTGCTAATTCATAATTATAGTATGCATGGACAAAAATGTAATATTATGTATATTACTTTTTTTTGGGTTGGGGAAATATTTTATTATAATTTGCTTGCCAAATATTTTTTCACTTTGGTAAGCTTATGCTTCAATAATCGAGATAAATTCCATTAAAAGATTATACATTTTTACAACGGATAACTATCCCAGAACCCTTTGATCTTTAACTATTAAACTTAACCACTGCTTTTATCAATCGTCTGGCAAGTGTAACTTACTGAATTTGAAAAAATTCGTTACTTCGTTGTAACTTCCCCCCATAATCAGTTGTGTTTATGTGTCCCTGGGCGTGTGTAAGCTTATGAGAAATATTGTACTCTGTTCTACAACTTCGGCTTAAATTTGCATCGCTAAAAATTGTGTTGGTAGTTCCCCGATTTATTGTGGTAAAACTTCCTCATAAGAATATATTCCATTCAATTATATACTTTTAAATGGAAAAAGGTTTTGTAATGTTAAACATGTTTTTAATATCTAATTATAATGATTTGTTAACTTTTAATATTGTGCGTTTTTTTCTTTATGTTAATATAATTTTTTGAACTGATAATAGCCGCTTTGTGAACCCGACCTAAGTATTTATTTTGGAAATTGAGCGTTTTATTTTGTTCGACAGTTATCTTATAATTAGTTTATATTAACGTTTTCATTTTCATTTCATCATTCAATGAATGCAAGACGTTTGTCACATTGTAGGACGTAGACTTGTGTTGTGTTGTATTCAACCGGCAGTGTTATACAATGAGAATGAAACGTCGGTTTGAATGCGTTAGGGTAGGTCAGGCTTTGCCCGATTGGATCCACAATTGGTCACTGTATAAACTGTTCCGTATAACGTGCAGCTGCTTTTTTTTTGTTACGGTTTTACCTTGCATTACTCTGTTTATGGTACTGTTAACTAAAAAAATTGTACGTGCATATAACTGTTTCGTATCTGTATTATAAACAGTCCGTTTATTTAATTTTATAGAATGTAACCTTCTATCTTATTTATTTATTTTTGTATCTTATTTAATTATTACGTTATTTCATTATTTTGGATTAGATTTTTTCAACTCTTATCTCGGTCAGTTTTCCTTAAAATATATTTTCTTGGAAAAATAGTTTAGAAGAGATTTAATCGGATTTAATATACATTCAGAAAAACTCTCTGTTGAAAAATAAGCTGACCTATTGGCCTTCTTTTGGATTGAAATTTTATGCTAATTCTAATTAACAGTTTTTTTTTTTTTAGAATCAGTTTTAAGTTGTTTGTATATCAATGTTGTGAAACGATTACTGCTTGTAATTAATTGCTTGTCAATTTTAAATCCTTTTAAAGAGCGTAGACCTTTATTATCTCTTACTATTTTTAAGTTAGTTTTATTGATTACCTTTTATGTGTTTATATCCACTTTCTGTTTTTGTTGTTTTTAATTTTAAATATGACAGGCGGCTTATTTAGGCAAATTTAAAAAAATTATTTTATTTTCTCCAGTGCCCTTAAAATAGTTACTATACTATTCCTTTTTTTTAAATTATACCATACGTGTCATTTAAATTGATGAACAAATGTGTGTTGATAAATAAAATAAAAACTTTCGTATTGTATCATATTTTATCAGAATATTTATGTGTGTGTGTTTGTGCAACCGGCTTATTTAAGGTAATTTTAAATGTCACCACTTATCCATTGTACGTCCATGAAACCGAATACAGTGATTTTGCGGTGTATTTGTATTTGTGACACAGGATCACTTGGAAGACGGGAGCCAATTCTTTTCATTCATTTAGTAACAAACGTTCTTGTAAATATTATTTCAGTACATTGCCTGTACTATTCTGTTGTGTTTAATATCGTCCTTGTGGTTTAATTTTAAAGATTTATTATTCGTTACAGTTATCTCAAATTCTTATTTGTGGGAATGTGGTATGTTACATTTTTAGTTCGTGAAAAATGGCACGCCTGATTGATGAAATACGAACAAAAATCTTACGCTACACGTCTTGCCAATTACTGAATAATTTTATTCAAAGATTTTTTCCCTCAATTGTTTTTATGAATTTGGAGTTGTAAGGTATTCTTTTACGGCTTTCTTATGTTTTATTAGTTATTTTTATTATTATTTGTAACCGTTGTAGTAGTTTGTTTTATTAATAAACTGTTATAAGAATTTTTATGTTGTGTTAACGGATAAATTCAACATGTATTTTGTATTTTGAAAAAACTAAATTTTTTGTTAACATTTTTTTTGTAGTGATAACCAAAAATGGACGCGTTATCACCAGCCTAGGCAGTAAAAGGAAAGTAGTTGTATTAATATTAGAGCTATTTGATATAAAATTATTTTTAACTTTAATATGTTGACCATTCTATAAATATTAACAAACAATTAAAAAATCGATTTTCGAGCAGATTTACAATAAAATCAGCATTTGAAACAAAATGTATTAATGTCAGTCCAGACGTTCGACAAAGAGTAATTTCTGGGAAAAACCATTTCAAAGTTCAAAAATTAACTGAAGATTAAAAAAAAAAAATTTAATACTAACATATGTTTGTAGATAGGGATTTGCGATTCCTTTGCACTGCATTTCAATTATAGGTTCTTTTTTTTGCTTTGAAAAGGGCATCTGTTAAAAAATGTGTGGGACAGTGAACATCCATTTATATTATGTAACTAAAGTGTGTTTATATATCTAGATTGCACGGTTAAATAATAATAATTATTAAATTTTTTTTGTGTTCGCTACATTGATCAGTTAATTAACCATTGCTTATTCATTTTTCGAATTTTTTTCCACTTGATTATATTGAGACATATTCTATTTCATAAAATGTATTTAACAATTAAAATCAAAAATTAATTGTAGTATGTACGACATCAATGACGGTTATATAATTATATAATATATATATCACACACACTACCTTCAACCCAGTTAACTCTTCATCTACAACATTTTTAATCACTTCATGTGTTTTGTGATGATAGTTATAAACGATTTAACTCTATAATTTGATTAATGTAAATGCGAGCGTAACAACAGTTAACCATTTTTATATTTAGAAATATTTTCTGTTTTATTTTAATATCAAAATTTATTTACTGATAGAAGGTTTGTCAGGTTGTATGGTAGTTTTTTAAAAATATTAATTAGTAAAAATTTAAATATGCTGATTAGAACAATTTGCACTTATCAGTATTTATTAATTATTATTTATAATTCGTAGTACTAATTATAAATCAGGGTCTAGGTGATTGGTTAATAGCTTGATAAAATTTTATTTGCCTACGTTTTCCTGTTTCGAAAAACAAATTATTTTAAATAACCTTAATTCGTTACGGCTTTAATCGAACAGTAGCCATTATTCGAGCAGTATTTATGATTCATTTTCTTTTATTCTTTGTAAAATTTGTTATGTATTTTCTCGTCGAGACGTTTAACTTATCTAAGCCGACAGATTACAATCTGTCTTTTTACGTATTAAGATATTGTATTGTATATACGTTTAGGCTGTGTATTTTTCAGTCGGATCATCGGTTGTTGATAAATGAAAAGGTTTGATGGATGTTATATATACACGGACTGGTAGATAGATAGGCTATAAGTTTTATCAACATATATATCCTCACATACATTAAACTGATTGATGTACTGCTCGTGTCTGTTGACTTGTTGGGACCCAGATATCAGCATGCAAGTTCCCGGGACCGACTGCGCTACCGGCGGGGTTGCAGTGAGGAGGTGATAAGGGGGGTTAGTATAGGGACGGGGGGTGAGTGACCACAGTTTATATAAAAGTACAATGAAGCGGGGTGTCTTAATGAGAAAGGGGAAAGAGTCGGGGTTAAAGGGGGAGAGCAGGTTTTGGATCGATAGAGTCCATTCGGAATGCAACGGGTTCACCCGTCTCGCTGCCGCGCTCCCGATCCCTCACTCAAAATAAAAGCAACCTCTCTTTCTCATTCTCCTTCTCCTCCATTTCCTTTCTCTACCATCCCTCCTTCTTTTTACCACCCTTCACTTTTCAGCCCTCCTACAACCTCCCGCTGCCACATACGAGTTTGAAGCAAAGTGTTCTTATTACGTTTTGTACCGATTTCGAATACTACAATCTCTAGATATAATTTCTGTGTGATTATCAATAAACCGGGTTTTATCGATAAATCATTTAATAAGTTTTAATCGAGCTTTGTTTAATTATTACTAAACGTTTAATCGTTTATTAAATCCTTATATTTAAGAACAAAATCTCATATTCCGTAAAGTAAATTTTGGTATGTAATGCGACTGCGTTATTTGTATTCCTATTTACCAACAGATAGCCTGATTTGATCCTTCCCAATTTCGCTAACAGTTATTGAAAACTTGACAGCGTTTGAGAAATGTACTTAGATAAGAATTACAGATTGGATGGTTGCTATTCGTGTACTACTGTTTTAAATTACATAATATATAATTGTTGTTTACGTAATGTGTGTGTGTGTGAGAGAGAGAGTGAGTGAGAGAGAGAGTGTGAGAGAGAGTGAGAGAGTGAGACTTATAGACCCTAATACTTGTCATGTTTTATTATGTACAGTCTGTCTCAGAACAAAGTTCACTAACCTGAATAGCCCGTCAACCTTGTCCTTCTTTTTTTTCACAAGATTTTATCACAAATTCAAATCGCCCGAAACCTCTTCGTACCACTGTTATCGCTTTACCAAATTTTCAATACCTCGTGTAATGCCACGCTTTGATTTGCCTACGTTTTCTGTTTTTCCGACTTTAACGTCAATTTTTCCGTCCCATAATATGTCACTATCTATTTACATATTTACTGAATTTTTGTATAATTCCGCAATCTGTTTGATACCAAGATTCTTCAGTCTGGGTAAAAGCTGTCTTGTCCCAGTAGGCTTTTGATATGTTCTTTACCTGGGCTCGGCTAACCTTTGATAATTTACTATTAAAATAACTAAATTCTGTGACTTTCTGTATATTGTGTTCGTTCGACCGTAATTTACTGTGCATAATCCCTCTTTTTTGTCGGTTTTTATTATGTTTATTTATATTTAATGAATTCTTATATCGATATAAGCTTTAATTTTTGTAATAGTTGGTTGTACACAAAACTTTGGGGCGTAAATTTTGTCAATATTATTTTTTGTCGGTCAAAAGTATTAATTACTACAAGCATTGCGGTATAGAATCTAATTATAATATTGTTCAACAGAAATCGTAATTTGCGTTAAACTTATGATTTTTGTTTGTTTTTTATATTAACTTAATAATTAATGTAAGTGTATTACACACAATATAGATATTTAGTTACAACCATTATAATGTTATTATTCTTAATGACTTCTGTGTTACGTAACCAGTTTAGTGGGTTGCCAATTTTTTTTTACGTTTCAGATGTTATTTTACATTTAAACAATGTAAATTGCCTGTCATTTAAACAGTCTCCTCGCACTTCGTTCACCAGTTAGCCCGAAATGACAGTTTCCCCCTTGTTTAAGCGGCCTCTTCCCACGTCGACAAGCTGAGTTTTCCTATTCGACAAATTGCTGCTCTTTAGCTTATCTTCGTAATTTAGTTTTACATTTTTTTACGTGATATCATTTTTTTCCCCTTAAAGTATATATATACACGGAATGTACGTTTATTGTATTTTGGTCGATGAGAATATTGATTTAAAAATATGAACTTTTAAAACAGAAATCTAATAAAACTTTTTTTTAATACACTTTTTTAATTACTATGACAGAAAAATATATACCGAAATTTGATATCTATGTTTATGATGTTTGTCCGTACAAACAAATTTGCTTACCTTTTTACACTCGCATCATAATGAATTCATATGATTTTACGGCGGTCTTCATTAACCGGTTCTGCTGCTTTGTACTTAGATTTAACTTGGGTCTTTTTGATTTAGTAGATCTTGATTTATATTTTTTGTTTTATTTTTTAACGTATAAAAATGAGGATTTCTTTGTATGTATAGAATATTAGGGTTGTTAATGTCGGTGAATTTGCTTCTTCGAAGTGAAGAGACGATTGATGACTTCGTTTTCACGGAGTGATTTACGTTTTCATTTTATTTTTATTTAAACAGCACCTCGTTTGTCCAATATACAACATTACACAATCAGAGCAGTTTAGTGTACACGTTTCAGCGACATTTCGTTTTTTCTTTTGCGATTGTGTTTGCCTGTGAGATCTGTTTTATTTATTAATTTCGTTTTAAAACCTAATCGTATCAGCGATTTTAAATTTGGTAGCCAATTTATCACTCTTTATTGCATTTTTCATCGAGACGTATTTTTGTTTCTATTATCTTTATTTTTATCAGTGTGTCATCCCATGATGTATATTGACGTCATATTGTCCGTTTAACCTTTGGATTACTGTCTACTTTAAAGGCTATTGAATACTTATATAGAACGCTGCCTGCTTTACTTGAATTTAGGTATTTCGTCCGTTATAACGAATTTAATTACAAAATGTACGCATTTTGTCCATTCACGTTAACGTGTGCATGTGTGCGCCCACATATGCACCCTTATCAAAGCCTACGCTTCTGTTCCCCTCTTCTATTTTCTGTGGATGACAACCCTCTAACAGGTCGGAGTTGTGGTTGCAGGGAGACTGATCGTTCGGGTGATTGCGTGCTCACTACCGTTTGTCACTTCACCAGGTGGCAAAATCAAAGCGAATGGAGAGCATTTTAACGATATTGCTTTATAAAAAAAAATATTTACCGTTTAAAAAAAACGAAAGGTTCGAGTAAAAAAGTACGAAAGGAAAAGTCTACTTTTCTGCGGTCGAGCAAGTAGGGTTTGTCAAAATAGAACTTTTTATTAAAAGTTGATAGTTATTTGGGCTGAATAGTTTCTGATTTTCATTAAAAACATTATTTCTCCGCACTTACTCATGTTTAATTTTTAATGATATAAAAATTAATTAAAGATGGCTAAAATAAAATTGTATGTGCAAATCTTATAACTTCTGTTATCATAGTGTGGAACGTCTTTTTTATGAGGAACAAGTGTGGAAAGAAATGCAACGTGTTCCTTTTTGAAGTGAAATGAATTCATAATTTAGAAGAATGATTATCAGTAATTTATGAATAAAGATTAAAAATAATCTATTTGTATTAGTTACGGTTTTGCTGTTAGTGTAAGTGGAAAAAAAAAATATATATATACATTTTCTGGACTTTGCCCAATATACTTTTTTTTTAATCCATTCAAAATGTAAGTTATTACCCCAAGTATCTCGATTATGTTGACTACACATGTCATATGAGAAATTTTTTCCAGATTTTTATGAAACTTGTAGTATGAATTTATCCCAACGCTGATTGAAATCGTAGAAATATCTTGTTATATTTATAAAGCCTTTCTTGAAAAAAACATTTCGCTATTTCTTCGCGAATAACGTACCTTCTAAAAGAATTAGTGGTAAAATAAAGTTATATCCAAATGGTAAACAAAAACTAGTGTTTGAAAAATTCGACATTTTATGTAACGGAGTTTTTCATAATTTCTTCCGGCTAAAACACTATTTTTCCAGTATTTCATCGTTGTCTAAAAAATAGTCTAAAAACTATTTCATTGTATGTTTAAATCAAACACAATGAAATTACTTAAAATTTTTTAATAAAATTTTTTTTTGAAATTTCAAATAAATAAATGTAAATTAATTTTTTTTCAGGCTTTTGTCGTCGAGTTATTACAGCAAAATAATTTACTTAAAAAACCGAAATTAAATAAGAAAAAAAAATTTCGGAAATTTTTTTTTTAACTACGCACTGCTGCCGCGTAAAACGGTTTTTCAATTTTTTAGGAATTAAACCTTACAGTATTGCATAAAAACTTAAGTGAACTCTTTTATTTTTAAAAACAAAAGAAAGAAATAACTTGGTGATTTGTTCGTAGAGTATGCATTTTAGCTAATAATTTACGAAATTTAAAATTAAAAAATAAGTATATTTAAAATTCAACTTTTTTTTAGGGTTCTCTGCCGAACAATGGATAAGAACTATTTCCGGTAAGAATACCCCGGCAATTCAATTGTAATTTTCCACCTCTAAAACGGCAGGACACTTCTTTTTTTTAACTTGTTTACAATGTACAATATTTTAGCTTTATAACCTACGAGACAGATACATAAAATCTGTAGTTAACGTATATTAAAATAGGCATTTTAACTTTACCTTCGTTAAATTTCAGATCGTATCAGTAATTATTTTGATGATAATTGGGTTTAAAAAACGGTTATTTATCTTCAGTTTATTACTCTAAAGTCGAATAAATTAATTCGGTTTATGTATGTAGTGTTTTGTATGATCACTTTATATAATGATTTCATTACATGTAATTTAAAAAAAACAGCCTACAAGCTTCCATTTTAATTTCCTTGAGCGCTTTCGGCTATTCTGCCATCTTCAAGAGGAATATAATTATGATTAAAATTATAAAACTACCATAATTGAATTATGTATATAAAACAGTTTACCGTCATTTTATTATTTGTCAAAAGTTAACAGTTTCATATGTATAATTAAATTATGGTAGTTTTATCATTTTAATCGTAATTATATTCACCTTGAAGGTGACAGAATAGCCGAAAGTGCTCGAGGAAATTAAACTGGAATTTGGTAAGTTGTTTTTTAAAATTATATGTAATGATTATTATACCAAACGTTGCCGTGTTAGATAAACTGAAAATGATTACAACTCAAATTCATGTAACTTCTTTCGTTACGTAAGTTATAGCCCAATATTTGCTACTCCAATTATGGGTGCCTTATAATATAAATATAAAATATTATATTTTAATAATATAAAGGTATATTTTTATAATATAATAAAAATATAATGTATTATTATTGCATACAATTTTGCTGTTAACGGAGGGTTTTCTGGTTTAAGTTGTGATTAATCAGTTCCTGCTTATCTGGTTTATAAAAACTAAGTTTTTGCCAGTTTATTTATTTTGTAAAAATAGGTTTTATAACATATAAATAAGTTTTTTGTATGTCCGCAGAAAATTAATTTTTTTCATTATTTATTTTATTTGTTTTTTTGGGGAGGTTTAATGTTTTTCTGACTTCAGTGACGTTAATAATTATTAAGGTTATGTTAAATTTGTGTAATTTCCATGTAATTTTACGTATTAATTAAATTTGTTTAATTTGTTTTCAGTATTGTTTTCTTTTATTCATTCTTCACTTATTTGTAATACGTTTTGTATAATTTTTTTTGATAAATTAAATTTAATATTATATCTTATTTTCTTAAGGTTTGGCTATTTATTAACGTGGTTTCCGTTAAATCGATGAAGATCCTTATAGCCGTAAGCTCTTACCGCAGAATTCAGGAAACCGCATTAGATTCGATTAGTTGATAATAATTACATTACACTTTCAAGTACGGATAATTACATAATAATCATACTGCTATTCTGATAAAATGTATCCATTGAAATTCAGAGATCAGTAGAAATTGTTTTTATTTAGTGGTAATTAGCTTAGATATTTTATTATACAAACACGCGCGCGCATATTTATTCATTTATAACTCACAGCTTTTTAATCGATTTGTATAATAATGATGTTACTTAGTTAGCATTTTGCTTGTGACCAAGTAGTATGTTGCATACGCTTACGTACTACGTAAACGTTTGGTGTATTAGGAATTAACTGTGTCGGTTGATGGTTCACGTATCACTTAAAAGTTTAACTCTGTAATTTTAGAATTAGTATTTTAGCGAGTTGGTTTTGTATGTCTCATACTGAAAATATCGTCTCACGAGTGATACTACTAAAAATAATATCGATTGACGAATTATGGTACAATGCGTCTTTTATTCGATAATTGTGGCAACAGAGTGTTTGTGAGAATCTATCGAGAGTTTACAATGTTCGTGAAAAGGTATCACGTACTATTTTAGTTATATCTCCAGTTTATGTTCCGGCTTTCACTTGTTAATTAGTGGTTCTTAATTAAAATGGTATCTTGGCCCGAGCTTGAATATAACAGTTAAATGCATGTATGGTCAACACGTGGGCCGAATGCGGTCCGCCTAATGAATTTATGCGGCCCTCGAAAAATTTTTCAGTATTAGCTTTTTTTTATAAGCAATTGAATAATCGAAAATACGGAAATTTAAAAAACTTGCCAAGAAATATTTAGTTATCGTCAGCTCAACTTATATTTATTTGTGAAAAAACTTTTTCGTTAATGAATCTACATAAAAGTACAATCAATTCCATAATAAAATTTTGTTTACTTAAATGGATCGTTTTTGTATTGTAACATTTTTTAAATTTAATACTTCGTTCGGCCCGTGAAAAAAGTTTTTTTTTTCAATTCGGCCCGAAAGCAAAAACTGTTGCTCACGCCCGGTTAAATGAGAACCGTCATTTTAGTTACAAGATATAAATCTACACGTAAGTATATATGAATTTGGCTGGATAAGTCTGTGAGTATCGAGAGTATTATATAACACGCTCTTCGTGATTTTCTACCTTTTCATTGATTTCTTAGTCCCGATATCATTCGTAAATTAAGAAGGATCATTTTCAGTTTCAAGTCTTCCTTTGTTACTCGTTCCTTTTACTGTTCTGTAGCAGTTTTAATCATTTATTGCCTTCGTATCGTGTCCAAGTAATATGTGTACTTTGTGTAAAAGTATTATATTGTAGTTCATGTTTCTACTAACACGGCGTTTTAATCGGTTTTGATTTATTTTTATAGATTAAAATTTTTTAGCTAGGCTTATTAAATAAGTTGTACAAAATCTAAGCGGAAAATCAGTCAAGTGGTGTTTATCCTAACTTCATCCTACTGCAGTTTTTCTTACATTCTCGTTCTATAAAATAAAATAAATACACGAGTCTCTTTGGCTTGTAGATATAGTGTAACCTGACCCTCTATGTAATTTTTATTGTTTTACATGAAGTTGTTATTGCCTACAGAATACGAAATGTTTTTTTTATAAATTCATAAACTTCAAACCAAGACTTGCTACATTTGTTTTTCCCATGATGTTTTTATGTCTGAAATTGTAAATCTAATGTAATAATGTTAAAGGGTCCGTTATAGTACATAATGTTTGATTAATTAAACGTTTCGATTAAATTTAACTATTTAGTTCTGTGTGTTTAACTATATGTTTGCGTGCATATTCTGTAATGAAATCCTGTGCATTATACTGATCATTATTTTGTGCAGGTACTTAGTGACTTTGACAAATAAAACTCAATTAAACCACCCTCTCTTGGTATCCAACTCGAAATTGTGGACTTCTCTAAGTTATATCATAACTTAATTGATAGTCAGGTTTTCCATAGAATAACGTTACTATTCTGTGAAAACGGGTTTATGTTTTTTAATATTGATAAAGTACTATTTGCTTTCTTTGTTATTTTACGGTTTTTAATAATATTGGTTTTGCTCTTTTACTCTCGTAAATTGGTGGTAATATGCGGAAGTCTCAACCCTGACTCTGTACCTGACACTGTAATAATGGTAAATTATTTCAGCAAATGATGGAAATATCATTTTCCGTTATTAATCTAAATATATCGCTAATCGCACTGAAAATTAGCTGATATTTATAATATATGTAAAATTGTTATTCGCTTGCCGATTATAGTACACCTGCTGGTTGGTAGCTTGTTGCTGTTGTTGCGTAGCCGGCTGGCTTTTAATGCCACTCAAGACAACAGAACTAAGCACTGAAGCAACAACTGTGGTGTGCTTACTGCTGTGTTTGAACGTGTAACATGGTCGGCTGACGGGTTCAACAGTTATGTTTACTTTCGCTCAACCTTGCCCTCGGCTGGCAGATGTTAAAACGCTGTGCCAACTGTACTCAGCATTTCTTATTTTTGTTGTGATTTTTTTTTTTTTTATTTGTTTATTACTGTTATAATTCGGTTATTGTAATTGTATTATAATTATTTGTTTTTTAATAAAATTTGTTTCTTATTATCGTTATTTTTTTTTGCAAAGTTAATTATTTCTAATGGCTTTTGAAATAAATTCTCATTCTACTTTCTTGTCCGAAAGAAATGAAATTAATTTGATACTAATTCAGAAAATTTGGGCCCATGGTATCAAATTTATAATTTACCATCTTTAAACGCAAAAATCAATGATTTAATTATACGGCGTTATGTCACTCAGAATTTGTTTTTACGGGTATCTGTAAAACTGAGTAATGCTTTTGAAATGATTTCTGGTATTTTTTTTTTATTCTTTCAAAGCTAGATCCTGAATTAATTTTTCTAAAATAATTGTTAAAATTTGGGAGGTATTTACTGTTTGTTTATTTGAAATATCTCATTGCTAAAATTGATAATTTATTGGAGAAAAGTTGTTGATGTGGTAGTGTTATGGAAAAACCCTTTTATTTATTTTTTTTAATATCAACTGGGTCGTCCAGTCGACGTGCAATCCAAAAATAGGATGAACTCAGTAGAATGATTAGTACATAAGAGGATGATTTAAGCAGAACTATGCTCGTCTACCTTTAATTTCCCACATCATTGAAAATTAGAGCCCACTGCAAAGATAAAATGTGCGATTTTGAGGGTAGTTTTTTAACAAAGCTGATGAAGTTTGAGTGAGATGGTGCTGAATCGTTATTATTTTTATTAGTTAATTGTTAAAGAATTTGTTGATTTACATTATCCTTCCAAGTTTTTCTTACGACCGTGATGAATTTGAAGCATCTAATGTCTAATCGGGTTTTCTCTTGATTCCAGTCAAGTTCTTTTTTTCTCAGAAAGTAATTGTGTGTGCTATACAGCTGTTGTGAACTGATTCAATATATCTTATTTTTTGGGGCAATAACAGCATTTTTATGGTCTAGGTAACTGTATATTTGGCTCTGTGAAGAAGGTAATGGAAAAATCAGTTCACTAATCGCTTTCCGTATTAAGCTTGGCGGGGAATTCAGGTTAATTTTGAAAATGGCTATCATTTTTGAAAGTGACTTGTGATTAGTGTGATGCAAGCGATGTGACTAAATCACACCAATTTATCGTAATTGATGGTCTTGTTTCCTACGAATTCTGTTGTGTCGTCTTCCATGTACAGGAAAGATGTATGCTTCTTTTTATTAATTTATTCTACATTAAGTATACAGTATATTTAGTACATATCGGTTTATTTTAAATATGTTTTTTTTTTCTAAGTTACTGAATTGTTAGGCTTTTAATTTGCAAGGCTTTTCCAAATTGCTGTTTTGTTACAATACCGATTACTACCGTCTAGGATTTACTCGTTTTTGTATTGGATTTGTAAAAATCATATCGTACGTGACTGTTGATATTTTGTGAAGTAATTACTTTTTTAATATTTTTTTACTAACGTATAAAAAGTTGCCGGTATAATTAATCGTTGGCATTCACAGACAACATTTTTCTTCGTAAAGTTAAGTTAATGATGTAATTAATTAATTATTATTGTACTTTTTGATTATAAATTCATAATTATAATTAATCAGATAGATGGATATAATTTTTTTTCTTTATATTTATAATGTACTTCAACTGAATTTTATTCAAAATACATTACATTTCAACTTCTTTTGAAAAGATGTTGAAATATTGAAACACATCGCTCATTAATGATTATAATAATTATAGCCATCGGTATGCACAGACGTAAACAATAGTAAAAGAAGATGAGATAGCAATTAAGCCACCTGCGGCTATGCATCTGTCATAGTATATGTGTGTCGTATTATAAGTAACAAATTAAGGCTGTTATAAATTGGAAAGCAAGGTAACCCCCCAAAAACAATTTATAAAAAGCGTGCTTTAAATTTGATTCTAGCCGTTTCGATTGTTAAGCAGTCATTAGTAGACACTACAGAAAAAGTACAACATTAAAACCCTTCAAACGTAAATAAAATAAAAAAATTACCAATATTAATCAATTAATAAATAGTTCTCATTAAGCCCTATAAAATAATTACAGTATTTCTAATTGGGATTTAAGAGTAAAAATAAAAAAGCTGACAACACAGTTGTAGGACTTTCTCGTAACGCGGATTTTTCTGATGCACGGCTTACACACACATAATTTAATTTAAAGTAATTATCATTTTATTTAAATATAATATTTTTTGTACAGCTGTACGTCAGTGCTACGTTGTCGCTTCTTGTGTCTCCTGTAAAAGCCAACAAGGTAAGGAATGGGTGGGGGGGGGGTGACCGGAACGTCACTAGGCGGGTGTCTTCCCCTACGGGGTTGGGATGTCGCTCCTTGTGGTGACAGGAGAGTACTATTGACACAGTATACCCACTTAGCCACTAGTTTAGAGCATCTTTTGGGGTGGGATTGTATCTCGAGATACTGAGGGTGACTTTGCTCTACAGCCTCACCCCGCTGACCTTTTAAGTCGAAAATTTAATGGCATCAATGTCCCATATACAGAAGTAATCTGAATCAAGTTTGGTCAAAATCGGTCCCGTAGTTCTGGAGATATAAGGTGTGAGACACGGAACGCATACATTCCGGAAAATTTCCATCCGGTTTTTTGCGTTTCTTAGGTGTCAAAACGTCAATTACAATACTTTCCCTTCTATAGCTATAGCGCTAGACGGGTAAAAACTAACAAATAACGTTAATGTCCGTTCTAGGAAATCTTAATAGAAAGGGTAATTTTGGTTTAAAAATATCTAAACCAAAAATTTGGACAGTCATGACTGTTTACACATTTTAACTTATGATTTTTAATTTTTGACTTCGATTTGATATTTTAACTCCTGATGATGGCTTTCAAGTAAGCCGAAAGATCTAGTATTATATTTCAATGTGCTGGTGAGGTGGATTTTAATAATTGTTAATATTGATTAAAACCTATCAGCGGTACGATGTTCAAAAAATTAGTATGTAAACCATTTAAACCCCCATCCAGATCGCCCATTACGATTCTTTTATAGGTTGGCTAGAAAAGACTTATCTCAAGAAACAAAAGATAGCGTGAACTTAAAACCAATCTAAGAGAGATTTCCTCGTCCGCAATTGGCGTTACAAGATGGGATAATAATCTGTATCAGTGTTCAACCTTATGATTGAAAACTTATACAAAAGGATTTTTAACAAATTAAAACTTCTAACATGTTTTTGAATATCCTTCCATTATCGTAGTTCAAGAATGAAGTTTTTGTCTTAGTACGGAAAATGCCGCTACTCTGTAATTGCTATTATTACGTAAATTTTTAAAACCACCATAACAAATTTTGCGACAATTTTACAGTCGGTACTGGTTAAAACCGATTTCTCTGGTCTTCAGTAATTAAATGCTCCTTTTTTTTAGTTAAATCTTTTTATTTATTTTTTGCTGTACGTATCATAAATTATAAGTAATGATTTTGATGGTCGGCCTCCATGGCGTGAGCGGTAGCGTCTCGGCCTTTCATCCGGAGGTCCCGAGTTCGAATCCCGGTCAGGCATGGCATTTTCACTCTCTACAAAAATTGTAATTCATTTCATTCTCCAAAGTAAAATACCTAACGGTCCCGGAGATTAAAAAAAAAAAAAAAAAAAAAAAAATGTTTTTGCAAATTAATTTATATGTTTAAGTTCTCCAGGTTTTTTTTATCTCCAGATCAGATAATAATTGTATATTATTTTGTACCTACATTTCTTGCCGGTGTACTCATTCGTTATTTTATATTATATATCCTGAACAGTATTAAATATTTAAAAAAAAAAAAAACAAAACAGCTTACTATTCTTGAATTAAAACTTAAATAATTAGGAAATTCAGAACTGTTTATTTGATAGGTTTACGTGGAGTTATTTCAATTCTGTTAACTAAATAAACAACGAATTGTATAAAATAAACAGCACTTGAAAAATATTGTATCGGTGTTTTGTTCATTTCTTGAAGTACGTATCGGTCGGATACGTTTTCAGCGAGTTAAAATTAGCATTTGTTGACCATGTGTGTTTAAATAATTGATTAAGTAAAGGAGTACGTAGACCGATTTCAATTATTGCTGAAAGATTCTGTACATAATTAAAACATAAAACAATAATCGAGTGTGTAGCGGTATTAGTTAGTAATTTTTATTTTAAATTGTGACAGTTTTTTTTTTCTATTTGACAGCCGGTTGATTTTTGGTGCATCCATGATGGCTGCATTCAAGGTTTTATTTTCCACTGTTATATTTTATAGTAGTAGTGGTGGTGTTAATAGATAGTGCAACTGCTTCACTTTCTTGGCACCGTATCTTATTTCTTACGCTAATTATAAAGCTTCTCTTGTTATACAATACGTAGTTTATACGTATATAATGTGCTTTTGCTCTAAAGAATAATTTTGGTTAATAATTTTTACTTTTTATTGTTGTTACTAACTCAATTCGTTATTTGTGTACAGTGTAAAGTAGTATGTATTCAGAGTAAAATTAATTAAGAAAAGAGTAAATGAGATTATTGGTTGTAATTGATTTTAAGTTTAGCGAGTGCCCCCCCCCCAACCAAAAAAAACACGAAAAAATCTTCGTGTGTTGAGAACTGATGTTATGGGTGCACTTTAACATATATATCCATTGGAATATAATTGTTTATGCTTATAATTATTTATGTTATTTTAAGTAAGATGTCTGAAGAGAAAACGATAAAAAATATATTTATCGAAAATTAGTTGTTGGGTAACCGTTCAACCCATTCGCTATGTGATGAACAACTCTATTCGTTATGCGACATTGTGTCGAGGATTTCAATTCCTCATCCTGTTAGCAATTTCTTTGGAAATGATCGAGCCATTTTCTATAAATTATTTAAATTCCTGATATGTAATTGTAATTGGCAGAATGTTTTTAAGATTTTCCAGTAGTAGATTTATTTATTTATTTTCTATAATTATACTGTTTTTATCTTTGTCAACGTTTATATATTGTTTAGAGTATCTCTTAAGCTGATCTTGTATAACGAAAAAAAGAAAATGTCTTGCATATATTTCTTGCATTTTTTGTTCAGGATTTCGTGGTTTTGTCAAGCATTTAAATACAGTGCACATTTTGTTCTTGTTATTTGGTTGTTTGTCTTACAAAAAAGGAATCAACGTCACGTATAACTTTAGTATTAATTAGCATATTGAGAAAGGGGTCTCAGTATTAGGAGAAAGGTCTCGGAGACAAACTGTAGTTTTTAAAATGGAATAGTCCTAAAGTATTTTGCGCATTTTGAAAATATTTTGCGCATAAGATGGAAGAGATATTACAAAATACAAAAATCGAAAATAGGTTTTACGCGAAATTTAACGAATCGAAAATCGCATTTTATACAATATTTATATATCATAAAAAGTTAATACTATTTTTAATAAAAATACTGATTAATTTTTTTTTAAACTACCTGCTTTAATCTTAATCTGGATGCTGAATGCATCCAGAATTAGTCAACGTTGTTTTACTTCGGTTTGGGTGCAGTAATTTTCAACAAATTATATCGATACTTTTCTTTCAGGTATTATAAAGCCATCTGAGTAAAGGCACAGGCTTCCTTAAGGAAAACCTTGGCCCAACCCCAGAATTGTGGCACGTTTGGAAATATCCAGTTGTATATTCTTTAAATCTTTGTCTACTCTTGTGTCTGCATTATGCATCCTTACTCTATTCTTGTTGCAAACTATAATAAGAATTGGGAACGGGGACTATCCTTATATAATATATGGACGTACCATAAAGATTCATCTGTATTTATTATAATCAAATTGTTTTATGATCTTCCTGTTGCAGGGTAGTTTTATCAAGCCGTATTATTTAAGTAAACAAGAATATTTTAAATAACGTGACACGGATGTGATACATATACTTGTATGAAGACATTTTAAGACGTGTTTACACTTTGTATCACGTTTCTGGATGGATAATCTTTCTGTGATCAGCAGTCGTATGAATTGATAAAACGGTCGTTATTCCTACAATCGCTGCTAACAGCATTGATCTTTCACAACATTCAGCTGGTGGTAGCCTTATATTCTGAATCGGTTTATTTTGAATTTATATGTGTTAAAGTTATTTCTCTTTGTTCAAGGATAATATTATACTCTTAACAGAAATATACATAACATTTCGTCTATGAAATTTTGTAGAGTCAAAACGTTCATTGGATTGTTCACAAATAGAAAAAAATCTTCGAAATAGTTTTTGCATGACTTTTTAGTTAGCTTTGTTGCTGTAACAAATGTCAAGCCAGCATATTAAATTTAGTTGGAGGTTTAAAAGACTAAATATACGTTTTACTGAGGTTTTGTTGATAAAGTATTAAACAACAGATTTCATATTTTAAAGGTAAAACATATTTACGGTATTATTTAAAGATATAAATGCTTTAAATGATATAAGCTTTATGGCTGAATCACTTAGAAAAATATACTCATTTTTTTGTGTGTGTTTTACAATAAAAGGAAACTATTTGTACAGATTTTGATGAAAATCTTGTTTATTAACGAGATTACTATTTTCATATGCTTCGTTTGCTATTGCGTATAAAGGATAAACAGAGCCTTGGGAACTACTCGGGTATACTGGGGAAATACTATAGAACAACTCCAATTTTTTTAAATAAAAAAAATATTTTGTATTTAAATAAATACAATCGGTTATTTCATAAAATAACGTTGTTATATGTTATCCTGTGATATTAGGATAATATAAACTTTCACGATAATATATGAACTTTATTTAATATATATGCACTGTATGCTTGTATGCAGGTATGTGTTTTCATTACGCTGGCTAATTCAAAAAGGACTTCACAACTTTAAAAGCATATAAAAATTTATTGAGATAACTTACAAATTCGGTTGAGGTTTCACTTCATAGAAAAATACATTAAGTTTGTCACCCGACATTCAATTTGGTTCGATATGAGTTTCATTTGTAATGCGACATAAATCCCGCCTGAAGTCGATTTCATTTTAGTCTGTAGCAAGCAAGTCTGGCGTTACCTCTGCAGCTGCGGCGTTAATTCAAAATCAGCTCAACAAGATCAGCAGGCAAAGGTGTGAATAAAACCCCACAAGAAAAAATCTAGCGGGGTCGGATGTGGGGAGCGAGGTGGCCATGCAATTGGACTTCAAGACCGATCCACCTACCTGGGAATCGAGTATCTAGAAATTCTCGAACTTCTAGGCGGTAATGAAGCGGTGCCCGTTTTGCTGATAGTAATGGCGTCCATCTTGTCATCATCGTCTAACTGAAGAATTAGAAAAATTAGAAGGTATCCAGATAAACTATACCATTTACGGTTGCCTCCTCGAAGAATAACGCGCCGTACAGTCTTTGTTCGGTTAGAGCACAAAAACAATATTGACCTTAAGGCTATCACGAATGTGCTGTAAAGTATGATGAACGTTTTCGCTACCCCGTATTTGGCATTTAAGGGTGTTCACCTTGCCATTGATGTGAAACGTTAATTCATCACTTAAAATTACATTGTTTAAATATGTATCGTTGTCTGCAATTCTATCTATCATTTCCTCACAAAATTTCAGCCGACTAACCTTGTCGTCATCTGTCATGTGTTGAACCACGGTTACTTTGTATGGCTTCAAGTGCATTCGTTTACGTAATACGCGCCAAACAGTTTGCAGAATGCCAGTCTCATGTGACGCACGTCGAGTTGATTTCGAACTACGCGCAAAACCTTCTTCTAGTTGTTCCCTAACAGCTTTAGGAACGCGTGGACGTCCTGGTAATTTTATATGTTTAACAACAACCTGTCTCAACGAATTTAGTGTCAAGAGTAAATTGTATGCCTAGTAGGAGGCTCCTTACCAAACTACGAAAATTACGTTGAACTGCAGTTGCTGACTGCAAATCGTGAAACCAATTTGCACATTCTGCACCAGTAAATGAATCCATTTTTATCTACGCTGGTGACAGCGCTGGTGGCCAAATTCGATATTAATGAACTACGCGAGTCAAAACCGAATGCGTTTTGCTGTGCAATAAGACCACAACCGAATCTGTTAGTCATTTAGATAAGTTTTTATGCTTTTTAATGTTGTGAAGTCCTTTTTGAATCATCCGGTGTTATATATTGTGATCATGGTTTCACGTTAGGTACTTAATATCTTTCTTAATTTTTTAGTTTTAATCTTTTTTTAATAATGGAAATCTCTGATAAAACATTTCATTTAAGATGTAGAAATGTAATATAGATTATATCTCGTTTCAGTGAAGCTTAAAAATGATTATTGAAGATAACTAAAAAAAAAAGAAAAAAAAAATGCTCACATAATATTTTTATTTAAAATTGAGATGTATAAAAAAATAACTCGACCGATTTGTAAATTTTATCATTAAATAATGAAACTTCAAGTGTACATAAAGTCTGCTGATTAAAATTTAAGTCAACACAGTATATATGATGTTCAGTGACATTAAGATCTGTTTAAACATCAGTAAAATTAGGCATAAGGATTTTAGAATTAATATTGTTTTGGTGCAGTCGTAAGTAATATTTTTACTATTTGATAATATGTAATAATCTTTTCAAATTTCTTATTTCTGAAGTGTGTAGTATTTTACGATCAATTTTTATCGGCATGATCAACAAAATATGTATTCAACCGTGTCATTTAACAAAGATATGAATAATTTTACACTATTTATCGAAAATTGTGTGAAATAAGATCATATCGTTTAGCGCTACCGTTGTGGTTGAATTATTATTAAGTAGTCTCACTCTTAGGCTAAGTAATTAAGTGCTGTAGGTTGTATACTTAATGCATTAATAGTTATTAACTTGCAGTAAAGTACCAACAGTCCGTTCAACTTCATTACACCTGTTTATAAAATACCCTATGTAAAATGTACAAATTTCTTGGCACCCTTCAAATCTGTATGCATAATCTTCAATTTTACGTGAGCTTTGTTATTGTCATTTTATTTTCGTTATTGTTGTCCTACTTTGTATCATTTACTCCGATTTAGTGTTTATGTACAGCCACACTGAGTTAAATCTGTACTCGTGTTATATAATTTTTATACTTGTGAAAGAATTCAAATTTTTTCTGTTAGTATGATTAAATGTGTATTCATAGCTTTTCAGAGTTCTGTTCTGTTTGACCGAGTGTTACATTTTTACTTAACTGGCATCATATCTCTATGCAGCACAAATCAATATCTCTGTGTAATCAGTTGTAAAATGGGATATCGTTTTCTTTTTTGCATTTCTCGACGTTTCGTGACTCAGGAACCCCCAAAAACAGAAAAAAAGTGGGGGATACTACCCCCATTTTTACTTCTAAAACGAAGTAAAGGAAGTATTGTGATCGCGAAAAATTTCAGTTTTCAGATTTCAACGGAAATATCCATTTTGACCATCCCTGAATCAATTTTGACTAGTTTTGGTTTGACGTCTGTACGTACGTATCTCGTAATCTTTTTTGAGTTACGTACGTAACTCAAAAAAGATTATCCGTAGAATGTTGAAAGTTTAGACTTAGGACTGTTGTAACATCTAGTTATGCACCTCCCTTTTTGATTGCAATCGATTGGACCAAAAAAGCCCAAAACCAAAAAAAATATTGGAATTTTGACTTTTTCTTAATTGCCGTAATAAGCCCTCATTGAGAGCTTTTCAACGATATATCATAAGTGGTACTTATTTTAACTCTGGTTCCAGAGTTAAAATAAAATTATAATTAATGAAATAACTGGATCTTACAAGGGGAAGACATATCAGTTCGAATGCGATTTCATTCCCTTTTTTTTAATTTGAATGTATTGATTTATTAATAATTATTAACCTGTGATTGTAAAAAAAAATCACAATAAATAATTCAGTAATAACAATATATATATATATATGAAAAAATATCAGAAAAGTTATTAGTGAAATAAAATTTTATGTATTTTTTAAAATGTGCATATGTAATTTAATAGGCGTATAAGAAAGTCAATATGGCGTCCACATCTGATTATTTAATATTAATTGAAAATTATAGTTTAAAATTTATGTGCTTTTCATTTTAAATAGATGTGTATATATAATTTAATAGGCGTACAAGGAAGTCATGTGTATACACATCAGATTTTTTTACATACGTATATTTTTATGTACGTCCTTACTTAACGTATGTTCGCGTGTTTGAAGCTTAACAACTTTTGACCGGATAAAGTATGACGAAATCCGGTACAACTCGTGTGTATGAGGCAATTTGTTAAAAGTTTGGGGTCTGTATATCTAGTGATGGGGTGTTGGGAGTCAATTTTCTCAAAATTTTGCCAACGTAACCCTACTTTATATTAAGCTCAATACATGCTTATCTTACCATTTTTTAAAACAGATTTCCCCTTTCCGAGAAATCGAAAATGGCTATTTTTTTATTGTATATTTTTAACCGAAATTTTTTAATGTTTTCCCAGGCATAATAGTAGTTGAAGTGACCTAAAAAAAATACTCTGTGGTTGGGGAGCCGATCAAAGTTATATATATCGATTTTTTGAATTTTTCAAAACTTTTTTGGGTTTATTAAACATTTTAATAATGTTAAAAGTGTAAATAATAAACTTTTAGTAATAATATTACAATAAAATTTCGTTATAATTCACCCCACACCACAGAAAAGAAATCAGAGGTAATTTTTTATTCGTTGTACATTTTTAGTGAAATTTTTATTAGTTTCTTTCATTTAAAATAGTAACGTAGAAAAATTTAAAAAAACTTCTAATGTGATTTTGGTGGTGGAGAGCAGAAAAAATACCGGTTATTTTTAATTTTTTGAACTTTTTTGCTTTATTTAAACATATATTGATAATTTTATAACACTTCATTAAACCACCCACCCCGTAAAAGAAATCTTGGGTAGATACTTTTTAACGTATAATTTATTTTTCCACTATATAGGAATAAATAACCAATAATAGCCAGGAAAATATTACAACTTTGTTGATATCAGCTTTTTAGTTTAAAATTTTCATTTATCTTTTTTTGTTAGTATTTTTTTTAAGCGATTTTGAGGTAAAAACTTGAGAATCACATTTCTCCCTTCTTGCAGCCAAGGACGTTGATAACTTCTTACAGAAATATGAGTTTTTCTTGAAATAATGTTTTAAGAATTTTCCATATTTGTTTAAAATAAATAAAGGAATTAATGCTTGGTATGACCATAAACAAAATAATTAATATATTAATGTTTTCGCATCATTACATCTATTATAATCGGTCGAACCTTGTTACAAAAGTTATACGAAAAACTTATCTTTTCTATTTCTTTATTTTATTAATTTCGTTTATAACTGGAAATTTCCCTTACTGCTTTATGAGCAGGTTTTCTTTCATAGTGCTTTTCCATAGGTTCTTTTCTTCTGTTTTCTAGTCTAAGAAGAAATTTTTTATTTTTTGCTTTCGAGGCTTACCTATTTTTTTTCACTACATAAAATAATTGACCTTTTTTTGACAAAGATCCAATTCGACGCAAAATTAGCTATTAGTTAGTGATATTAAAAGGTCTGTTAAGTAAATTTCACATTATATGTATATTTGGATTATTATACTGCGTATGAGGAAGGTATGAAAATAATCAGAAGTAATATATATATATATATACACACACTCTGATGACTTGATTATTTCATAATGGGTATGAGATGTGGGTGTTTAGGATGGTAAATTTGAGGAAAATGGTGGCTCTTGTATGACATTTTTAGTATCTACTGAGGGGTCCACCCTGATTGATCAAATCCTTAGTAGTCGCATCAAGAGAAAATTTGGTAATTTTTTTTTAAATGAATACAAATGGAGATGATATTGCGATAATGAATGAGGAGTGAGAGGATAAAGACTTAATGTTCCGCTAAGCAATAATATGATTTGAATTGTACAGGCATGGTATCTAATTCTTAATTGCTGAAAGAAGAATTTTAATATTTAAAAAATAAATAGGTGTAAAAAGCGCCGATGTTCATTCGTTTAAGAAAACTAATCAACTTTTTAAATTTTTTTTATCGGTTGTTGAACGCTAAACGCTTAAATATTTTGATCTTGTGATCTTTCTCGTAATATTTTATATAAGGTGTTAATAGTGTAAATTGAGTAAGAATGAAAAATGTAATTTTTTAGAGTAATATTAAAGTATAATTTTCAAAATTATGTATCAGTATAAAAAATCCGAGAAGATATTTAGTTCATATTATAATGAACATATAACTTGACTAAATCGACTTTGACGTAGTAATTTTTAACTTGATAAATCATTTTTTAATTATAAAACCTTAATTGCTAATATAATCGTGGTGCTTCTAATAAAACGTATAGCCTTTTACGTTCAGCTTGTTCATTGTATAATACAATCTTTATTATTCACGTTTGTTGTATTATTATTTTTTTTTAAGGCGTCTAATTGTTTTTTGATTTGGCAATTAACTATTGTCCATCTTGGTTAAACCATTAAGAGGCTAGGAGCCTAAAAGGAACACTTCTTGTATTACTAATAGTATTTTTTCTACACAGTACAGTTATCTTAGTTTGAGTTATTTTAGTAAATGTTTAATTGTCTAAATTTTGTCAATATGTCGAAAAATTGATGTTAATTTCACTTGACTAAGGCTTAGTAATTTCAAATTTAAGGCCGGGTTATATTTTAAAAGTTTTATCAATTTTTTTTTTTATTACACATGATTTTATTGTAAAGTTTCAAATAAACCAGAATGTTATCTTTAAAAAAAAAATAATTGAAATTTCTCTTTAAACATGTATTAAACCTAGAAAATGTAATATATAAATAAATAGAGCAGGGTTTCATTAAAAGAGGTGTGAAATACGGATATATTTCGTCTTCGTTAATTTTCAGTTTCTGTTTAGACGTATATAAGAATTAAAAGGACAAATTTGAGATTAGAGTTGCTATACAAAGAGAATGAATAAAAATTGTATAATTGACTTCGTCGCTCTTTGCCAGAAATTAATAATTAGTTCGATAGGATTTTAATGGTTATGGATTTGTTTTTAGGAGAGAAATTCAATTTGAAATAAATAAACTTAAATGAAATGTTTTAGATATGAAAAATTTCAATATTAAGGTAACGGAAAATAATGTACAAAGGTTATGCGATTTTGTTATTCAGGGAGTAAAATTACAAAGCATGGACGAAATTTTAAAGTTGAGATAAAAAATTGAGCGGCGGATTTTTTTATCAAATGTATACCTGAGATTTCCCCACCGGGGAAATCTCTATTGCTGAACTCGTCGTCGCAAATCAGCTGATTTCGAAGTCGAGAGTTTAAGTTTCAAATCCTAGTAAAGGCAGTTACTTTTATGCGGATTTGAATACTAGATTTTGGATACCGGTGTTCTTTGGCGGTTGGGTTTCAATTAACCACACATCACAGGAATGGTCGACCTGAGACTGTAGAGGACTACACTTCATTTACATTCGTATATATCATCCTCATTCTTCCTCTGATGTAATACCTTACGATGGTTCCGGAGGCTAAACATAAAATGAAAGAGAGATCTAAGATTTTTTGATTTTTTCTTAAAAATATTTGTAGTGTATCGCTTTATGGTAGTGAAACATGAAATAATAAAAGCAGAAACTAAGAAACAGATGGCTTGAAAGTTTGGTATTACAGAAAGATGTCGATTAATGAAATCAGGTGGGTTTATAAAGTACAAAGTGAAGAGGAAGTCTTTAGGCCAATTGGAGGGAGAGGAGAGAAGTTTAATGCAGTTTTGTGAAGGACTATTTGGGTTGGCGAGCCATGTATGCATCCAGGTTTAGTTAATTTGGCGATTGATGTATAGAAGGTAGAAATAACAACAATAAAACAGGGGTTGGAATATTTAAAACAGGTTACTGATGACGTAGAGTGTAATAAATATGTTGAGGTTAGAAGACTATGACAGATCAATGAGGAACTGAGAAGTTTTTATTAAAACGAAACCAGTTAAACGACTGATGACAAAGAAATTGATATTTACCTTATGTAAATTACCGGATAACATTTTTATCAGTCCTTTTTTTCATCATATCGTATGAGAATTAAAAGATAATATTTAAAAAAAAAAAATTGTATTTATTTTTGGAATTTTTACTTAGCTTATCTCTTGAACTTTTTTTAATATCTTATCGTAGCGTGTAATTCCTCACATGTTGAATTATAAGTAATTTTTAAATAAATTATATTTTTACGAAGCACTATACTGCAGCTATGGCTTGATGTAATTTTTCAATATTTATTTAATGTAATCGGTCCTAAATTCTTCTTCCTTTTCTCAATCATATCTCTCCTGTACGTGCGAGCGTGCACTCGCGCGTTATCTTTCTCGACGTTCTTTTTTAATTTTTATTTGTATATCTCATATATTTATAGAAAAAACGAAGAGTAAATCCGTTATGTTAAAAAAATAAAAATGATCTTTAGCGAGTAAAACAGTCGAATGTATGTAAAAAAGAAAAGGTTACATTTCCGTAGTATTATCGATATTATTTTATTTTCTTGCCGCCAGAGGGTTTATTAAGAGACGCATTATTAGTTGAACATGATGTTTTTATCTGAATAACAAAGCTATTGTAATTGCTTAGTCGGTCCTAACAATGGTAGTTTTTCGCTTCTCTCTCTCCCCCCCCCCCCAAAAGTTTGTAAGTTTTTCACCTGGCAATAACTTAAAATAGCAGGAGATATTGTTATTAACAATAACCAGGTTGGAGAAAAAACCCGATACAACCTTTTATAATTTAAATGTTAAAACTTTTTTATAACCATTTATATTTATTTATTTTATAAATATTATCTAACCAAACTTAACCTACGCTTGCTAATGTATAATTAACAGTAATGTATTGAGTATTTAAATAATTAATTCAGTAATTGTTGCAATTATTTATTATTTAAATAATTAAAATATTACTGTTACTTAGTCGAAGTTAGCGAGCGAAGCGAGCGTACGTTAAGTTTGGTTAGATGTTATTTATAATTTATATCTATAATTAAAAGTAATAATGGTTGTATTTTTAATTTGTAAAATATGTTAATATAGAGAATGTTTAAAATTACCGGTCTAAAACAGCATGTTAGTGTGATATTGGGTTATTTCTCCAACCTGGTTGTTGTTAATATCAATATTTCTTGTTATTTTGAGTTATTCCCCAGTGAAAAACTTGCAAACTTTTGGGTTATTGTTAATATCAATATTTCCTGTTATTTTGAGTTTGATAATGTAAATGGTTATATTGGGTTCTTTCTCCAAGTGGTTATTGTTAATATCAATATTTCCAGTTGAAAAACTTACAAACATTTGGGTAGGAGAATCCAGAATTTACTCTATCAATATTACAAAACTTCCCTCTACTTGCTTGTGGTTTTTTAAATGGAAAAATATTCGAAAAAGTATATGTGGAACGAAAAATAAAGATTTTATGTTAATTTTATGAAAATTTAGTATTTTTTAACCGGATCTGAATTTTCGGACGAAAATCGCAAATATCTCGGGAACGGTCGGTCCTAGTGCTCTGAACAATTTTTTCGACCACCCCTCGATGGTACTCTATCTGTTCCTACGGTACTTGTCGGATGATAATATTTTCAAGTGCCCCCCGTGGCGCCGTTCGGAAATTGGTGAGGGGGTGCGATGGGGTGACGCTTGAATATCTCGGCAACCGCCCGTTTGATTTACACGATTCAAACAGCGTATGTATCAGCAAGTCGAGCGCTAACTGGTTAACGCATCGGGTACACTTTTGATCGACCGAATCTTGGTTATCCCGAAATTAAATCGTTTAGTCCTAGTTTTTGATTGCACTCATCCACCGTAAAACGTACCGATCGGATCTTTCGCTAAATACGCTCAACTTGTGCACTAGCGCAGCTGTAAAGTATAAACTTTTGAATACGAATAAGTAGAAAGTAAAAAGTACGTAAAAGAAAAATTTAAAACACCACTCTAACTTAAACGCACTAAAATGTAAAAAATAATTTTAGGGTGGTATTTCAGAGTGGATTTGACAACAAACTTTGATGGTGATATGTAAGATTATGTGAGTCGCAGCTTCATATTAAAAATTTGATTTTTGCCCCAGTTTTCTCTTATGCGTGATGAATAGTCTAAAGAGGGGAGTGCAAACACGCATAAGAAAAAATTCGCAAAAACATCAAATTTTTAATTTGAAGTAATGACTTTCACATAAACTTACATACCACCATCAACGCTTGTTGTCAAATCCATTCTGAGATACCGTCCCACAGTTATTTTTTACCTTTTTGTACGTTTAATTTAAGAGAGGTTATTTTTAATTTTTTAAATATTTATTTATGCGATGGTTTTTCTTCATTAAATAATGAACTATAACCAAAAAACTGTCACCGGAATGTACCGATCGCTAGCGGAAAAATCCGATTCGTTAAAATCAATTTCTAGAGTTAATTTTCTAATTTAACTTTCGTTATATTAATTTTCATCGTAACAAAAACAAATATTTTCAAAAACATATTTTTACACTAGTGGTAATCAATTTTGGACACCTAATAATCCCTTCCGAGACGCCGTCCGCTAGGCCTAACTACAGAGGCATTCCGCAGGTACGTCCTGCAGCTAGTATAGACCAAGTGATAAGAGTAGAAACTTTTATTTTCAACCTATATGTATATAAAGATTTTATGACAGTATCTCAGTGGAGTTTCCTATTTGTTACAATTGCCTGCTCAAGCTTAAGTAATCATAACAATTTTTTTTTTTTTAAATTACCTTTGTATATCTAAAGTTTAAAAAATATGTCTACATTAACTATTTAGCAGCGATTCGTTTATTTTGCGAATAATTATTGGTAACAATGACATAGGTGAAATGATTTAAATATCAAATCGGGTAAATAAATATATAAGGCCTGTTTCAGTGGCCAGTTTTTTTTTGTTGATCTTCCTCTTATCTCATTTTCCAAATCGGTTTACACTTACAAGTTCGTAGAGAGAAACAATAGCGATATTCGTAGGGGGAAACAATATTCATCCTACCGTGTTTATATCGGTTGAATCCTCCGTATTGTGACGGTTTCACATAGAGGAATCTTCTAGTAATTTTAAGTCAGCGATCCTTAGGAGTCATACAGAGTATTTACTCGGTTTATATGTACGCAATTGTTTTTATTTAAATTGTTGTATAGCCTACGTTATATTTTTAATATAAAACCTACTCTTACGTATTTGAATGTAGTGTTTCATTTGTGTACTCGATGCGTGCAGAACTGTCACTAGTATCAAAATTTGTGAAATTAATTAAAAAATATGTTTCTTTAAAAAAATTAATCCGGATTCGACACTCGGGTTTTAATTTTTTTAAACTATACCTTTACCTTGATTAATTCACGGTAGTGAATCGTAGATAATCTAAATAAAAGAGACAATTTGATACTGAAATGCATAATAATCTGACCCGATCGTAATTATGTAGTCTCAATACGATTTTTTTAAAGAAGGGGTATTATTAACATACCATTGTATCGGATACGTGAAATTTTTATTCGATTAACTGTTGAAAGTTTGTTGTAAATTGTAATTATTTTTAAATATAATTGCGTACAACAGTTTATAAGTTCTACAACAATTAATTGTAAAACACTGTGCATATATAACTGTTCTACCTTTACTGTGTAGATACACGCTGCAACTCCAGTTAATCAACTTCAAGTTGATTAAAATTTTAAATTATTGATTGTGAGCGACCGATTAGATTTTTCCAACTTTTGCTTAATACTTAGATAATACTATAATTAAAATAACGTGATCGAATTATGGCATTGTACAATATTTAGTCGTATTGCTTACATTAGTATTAAAACAACCCAAATTACAGCAATATATATATATATATATATATATATATATTTAATTGGATATTATAAATTAATAAATAAATAATTAAACAAAACCTTTTTCATTGTATTTACACGCAGTTGATTATAAATAAAAGCTCATCTTCATCATTATCTTTTGGCTATCTTGCGAATTATTTTATGTTGTAAACCGGGATTAATATTAATATGCGCTTCAGGGCGCGTATCATTATGATGGAAGTGGCGGGTGATATACGGCCGAGAGGTAATGTTTGTTCCAGCTCAGTGATAATTCAGTCTGTATTAGTTACGTGTTAGGTTTTACATAGCATTTAAAGGAATGCATAACTATTATAATAGCTAAAATTATTATTTAAATTTTTTTCTTTTTTTCTATTGAAAAAAAAAAAAACAGTTTACTTTTTGATGTTCTATTCATTATTTTGGTAAAAACTCAAGTATTCATTTTTTCATCGACAATTATAATTCGTATAAAACTAAGAATGCAGCGGATTAATTTTATCGTTAACTGAAAGAAATTAATTCAAGATGCCGGATTATAATGAATTAAAAGGAGTTATCAATAATATTTACTTTTGTTCCTACATTTTTTTTATCAGAAGACGTCTTACGGATGTAACGTGATTATTAATACTCTGTAATACACATTAAATACTTGATTATTTCTTATTATAAACGAACAGAAAAAAATTACTTGTAGCAATTTGTAATTTATATAGTTAGTTATATACATAGCCTTATTTAAATTAGATTAATTTTTAATTCTGATGATGCACGTAAACAGCGTTGGTTCTATATAACATTTATGTATGTATCTGTCACAAATAAATTACTATATTTATAAAAAGGTGAACGTCTTTTATTATATCTATTTCCGTTTTCAACATCAAATAGGGCACTCCCGTTATCTTGGAAATCTGAAAAGACTAATCGTAATTTAAATAGGCGAAAAGAATTCAGATTTCAACGGAAATATTCATTTTGACCATCCCTGAATCCATTTTGACTAGTTACGGCGTGACTTCTGTACATACGTATGTATCATATTCGCACAACTCGAAAACGATTAGCCGTAGAATGTTGACATTTTGGATTTAGGACTGTTGTAACATCTAGTTGTACACCTCCCCTTTTCATTGCAATTGACTGGATCAAAAGTGTCCATAAAAGCCCAAAATAAAAAATAAAAATTAGATTTTTTTTCCCTTTTCTTAATTGCAGTAATAAGCTTTCATTTAGAGCTTTTCAACGACATATCATAAGTGGTACTTAAATGGTTCCATAGTTATAGCCAAATAAAAGTGTAATTAATGAAATATTTGGATCTTACAAGTCGAAGGCACATCGGTTGGAATCCGACTTCATTTTTTTTTTAACCTTTTTTTAAATTTAATTATGTAGTTTTATTAACAATTATTAACCTCCGATTGTAAAAAAATTGTATATAATTTAATAGGCGTAAAGGAAGTCATGTGGTATCCGCATCAGATTCTTGAATTAAAATTTCTAAACGAGCAGTTTACTTAAAAAAGAGGATTTGCTAAGTAAAAATTGTTTGTTGATGTTAAAAATTGAGTTAGTAACAAAGATCATCGTCGATTTTATCAGTTTTCTTTTATACTTTTAAGAAACGAACACGTTTAGATTATATTTTTTTATTTCGTTCAGGATTCCTCTAAGTAAAAGGTTTTTAATACGTACACCTTCTCATCAAAATATTTCGTCGCCAAAAATTCAACGTAATAGGTTGGAAAATACATACGTTAAAGAAATAATAATGTACATTTCAACAGCACCTTTAATGTGTGATTGATAGAATATTTACTTGTTTTACTGCATGCCTTCTTTTATTTTGATTAAGACAAGGATTTTTGCTTCTTTTGTTTTTTTTTTTTCAATTTGATTGTGTTTTGTTTCTCGTTCATCCATATAAAGAAGAAAAATGATGAAAGTTTAACGTAATATATTTTTAATTATATTTGAAATTAACCTTTTAAAGTCGACATCAAATCAGCGATTAGTAAAGTCTAAGCTAGTTTTGGATTTAATTGGGTGGTGACTTAAAAAAAAAAACACGAAATCTAAAGAATTGAAAAGTTATTGATTTCTGTTATTTTCTATTTTGTGCGTTTTCTCCCTCTTTTTGTATCTGCTTTTTATACTAAATTTTCTGTTTTTGTTCGAGTTAGCAATTTGATGTTATATATATGTATTCTCGAATGCTTAGTTTTTTTTAAATTTTATTTTTCGTAATATTTATTGTTTTAGTACATGTGGTAATAGATTAAACAACTGCAGTTGTTTTCGGATTTAATTAATTAAAGATTAAAAGAAAATAGTTATTGATAATAATTAATTATAAATTTAATAAAAATAAATAACCTTATGAGATAGAATTAAATTGGAAATTTTTTCTTCTCATTAATTTTTAAGGTGGTAAAAATAATGGTTTGCTAAATGTTATTTATATATTGTATACCGTTTACATGAAGGACGTATAGTCGATGTGTATGTCAATCGGCTTTATATTTTGATGTAGCTTGCAGCACTATTCTTGTTAATATTGGAAGGAGTGCATCTGCCCCTAATCCTTTAAATTAATCCAGCGTAATCGTTTTTTAAAATTAAAAAGTTACTTTTCACTTAATGCCCCCCTCAGAATTTGTTTCGATATCTGTTATGCGTTTGAAAAAACCGATCGTAATTAAATAATCGCCGTATTATAAAATACAACTCTCTTCCGCCCAGTAACGCCTTCATACATATTTTTGTGTTTTCATTATATAGCACCGGATGTAAGTTAGACCGTATATCTTTTCACGCTTTGTTTTCTAAATTTTTGTCGATTCGTAGGTAAACGAATCCCACGTTATGTATTTTGTCTACCGGTCTGACTCGTATCGATCCAAGTCGAAAAAGGTATTATATACTGACAATTGCGATCGAATTCTCCTTTTTATCTATATTAAAATGTACCGTTACTTTGATCGATAATGCCGAATTTATTCTATAATGATAATTGACATTTAATTCATCGCTTTTTTCGACCGAGAAGGCGTATGTAGGGAATCGGATGAGTGGAAAAGAGAGCGTTTGTGGGGGCTGAAAGAGCGAACGAGAGAGAGGGTAGTGCGCGAGCGAGAAGGGATACGCAAAGGTAGTAGTATTATTTTATATAGACAGTTTTCAGTTAAAGAGAGGCGCTGTCGCGTTGGGCGGAAACGGGGAATGAACACTCATACATACACACACATTTACCGGCGAACAACAGGCACACAAATACGTTCTCTCTTTCGTATTCACACACGTACACTCGCCGTTGCAGTGTGCCCGCGGACGGACAAAAAGGTGAGCTTCCGCGAAGCAAATAGTCCCTGAGAGCTGGCTGGGAGTCGCGCATCATGATCACAGCTAGCTCACACTGCAGTGGTGGGGTCTCAAGGGGGGCTTGAGGGGGTTGATGAGGAGGGAGGTGGGGGTTAGATCGGTACAGTCTGTATGGATACAACTGGAGCCACCTCCGCATTATTAATTTATAAATAACCCGACAAACTGTATTACGTGTTGTTATACTGAACTGTACTTTACTGTATATGTAACCTCATTACATGTAATAGAAAGGTTGACGACGTTTTGCTGGAAACCTGTTTTTGCGTTTATGAAATCGATGAAATCTGTTAGATGTTATCTTAATTCCGATAATAATGATGCTGATTATTGTAGTACCTATAACGATCGTCTTCATCGAAGTATAATAAAAGTTTAATTTTTATATCGACAAAATATTTTTATAGATCTTCATTTTGATTAATCGCACTTTTGTTTCGAGTTAAAATTAATTGTACTATCGATTTTTAAAAACTCCTTTTGAATAATGCACTTGTTCTACACGTATGATGGCGGATGAATCACTGGCCGTAATAACAATGATGTATGTTATTTGTTAGCCTCTGTAAATTATTTAATACTTGATGTATTTAATAATACATATTATTATTATTAAGGTTTTAATAGTAAAACCTTGATAGACTACAGGTTTTATATCAATATTATCTGATCCATTTTATGGTCCTATTTTGGATAATAATAATAATAATAATAATAATAATATTTATTTATTTATATATTATCTTTTATGATAACATCATTTATCATTTTATTATTTAAAAGAAAAAAAAAGTAGTAATTATAACATTTTTGAAGGTTACAAAAATCATATTTTAAAATTATTTTTTATATTTTGTTTATTTCTAATTTGATGAAAAAATATTTATCTGTGAATAATTGAAAAAAAAAAATTTGTCCTGTTACATTTTTACGATGTGCAAATATTTTTCCTTCATATTTTATATATCTTATTATTTCATTATAATCCTCTTCGCTTTATGTAATATTTAAAAAAAATTAGTTTTTAATTTTTATAGTATGCGTGTTTGTGTGGTTGAATATATATTATGGGGTTGTGAAATTCGTGAAAAATTACTTGATTATCAACCAAAAACCAGTGGTAATGAAAGAGAAGGAATCTATAAATCAAAAAAGAAAGAGCAAAACTTACACACACATACAAACGCAAGTGTTCACACACATGCGCGCGCGCATTTATATATATGTAGTGATTAATATAAATATTTGATTCCTTTTTGGAAGAAGGGTTAACGATAATCATTATATATGGTTGATATGCAATTGGAATTTAAATCCAATATTAGCTTGCATCTAATGTAGAGAAGTAATTTGTAAACGTTTTAATACAACTGTTAAATCGTTATTGATATCTTGTCTATCGCATGATTGCGTGAAAGTAAAATAGATTGTGGTTATAGGTTTCGATGGAAATTAATATTCCTTTTTCCCATTCTCCTCTAAAATAATTTACCTTTGTAATCCTATGTTCAACCTGGTATTTATTATCGGTTGATCTAGTCGAATTGTATTATACCAACAAAGGTTATAAGAATATCTCTTTTACCTAGGAGTATAGTATTTCATTAATTTATGGATTTATATGATGTAAAAAATATAACTAATCTTGATTTGTTTCATTAAAAAAAACGTTTTCTTAATTTTGTGTATTCAATTTGTTATTTTAATAAAACCCTTTTCTTAATGTACGGGTGAAATTGTAGTCGATTGGCCGATCACATAGTGGATATACTTTCGGTTTTTGGTCATAATTAGAACTACAAAGATTTTTGTTTAATCAATAACTTTTAATAAAAATGATGTATGTAATACTTGTAAAGATTAAATTTTGATTTAAATGAAGTAAAATCATCTGACTTATCTCAATTTAGTTTAGTCGAATCGCGTGTCTATGTTTTTAATAATAATTATTTTGCAGTATTAGAATATGTGATGTAAAATACTTTTTCTAAAATATTCGTAATAAAATTACGTAAATTAATATATTTTAGACTATTCAGTATAATACCGTTTTGTTTTTTTGATGAGACATTTTATTTTATCCAAACAATTATTATATTTTTTAAGGAATGAAAACTGTGGTTTTATCTATAAATATGAAAAGTCTTAGAATAGAAGATGACATTACATTTTTTTATTACTCAGATTTTATGACTTATAAATGATTCTTACATTATACTGCTGCGGGAAAAAAAAATTTCAGCGATTGTTTAATAATGTACTTTTCCCCCTTCATTAATTAGGGTAATTTTAATATTCGTATAATAATATGATGTTAGTAATTGATTTACCTTACGTTCATCCAGTATTGTACGCCTCTAAAGGTGGTGATGTTTTTATGTTTGAAATACTGTTCTTTTTGTTTATTTTATTTTCCCCATTGTATCTCTGATGAATCACAATTAACTTTGTGAATCACAATTAACTGATATGTAAAACATATCAGTTCATATTTATTAGTTGATTTATTATTTCTCGTACCATATAAACAAAAAATATAAAGCGAGTTTTGGATTTTTGTTTTATTGTAATCCGTTAATATCTATCTATCTTACTAAGTTGTAAAAAAAAACCCGTTTGTAGTTCATTAAAATTAACAAATATTATGGGTTTTCTTTTAAACATATTTGAAGCTATAAGAACGTTTTACATGAGAATATATCGAATTTTGATTTACGATGTATAAAATATATATATATATCGTACGGCAGTATTATTATAATTTCAAAGTTTTAAATAAAAATTACGATGTTTTAAGAATGAATGTCATGTAAGAGTAACGATCGTAAAAACCGATATAAAAAAGCGTCATTTGTCGTACAATAGAGCTACCCTTATTGTTAATGGAGATTTGCAACTACAATGTACCCCTTTAAATACCGATAGATAAGTTGCAGTTGTTTATAAGTTACTTTATGTATTCTAAAACACATACGCTTAATTTGTAATTAATTATAATCCTAATTGACTTATTTGTATTTAAACTTCAGTATGTGCGGTATCGGACACGAACAACACGTTTGTTTGAAAGTAACTCTCATGGAATTTGCACGAAAAAAATTAAAAATATGTAAATACCATCGATGTATAATTTTTGTTTTTTTTTTGTTTATATTAAAACTCATTTTAAAAACGAAGTAATAGTTTTGATGACTTTTATCTTTTGGTATTATTAATTTAAACAGTACAACAGAAAATACATAAATAATATTTATTACGTAAAATTGCATCATATATTGCCACTTTTCTTTTGTAATTTTTTTTAAAAGCTTTATTAAATATTTATCGAGTCCAGAAAGGAGGAGTATACTCTTTTTTAAAAATTAAGCAATTTAAAGATATAAGCTAATATAAACGCTTTTATAAAAATATAAACACGTATTTTTCTAGAAAGGTTACTTCTGTAACGAACAGACAACTTTTTAAATGTAATTTTTATTTCCTGTACACCTCCATTACAAGCTTCCAAGTTTTTTTAAAAAGTAGATTATAATTGCCATATCAACTTTTTTAAAATTCAAAGCTGTCACTCTTCCTAGAAAATTTTCTAAATGCATACAAGTAAGGAAAATGTGCTGGCTGTATAAAAATTGCTCGATCGAAATTTTTATTTACCAGCTTTTAAAAAATAACTATATTTAATGTATATCTCGATTAATTTTTGTTTTACTTATGTTTAAAATTGTGATTTCAAATAAAAGTATCTTAAAATCGTAACTTTCCATTTCCACGCGAATAATAATAATAAAACTTGGTATTATAAATATATTTTTTTAATATTTTCCAGTCATTTTATTCGTATCCCCTTTTTTTTTAGTCAAAGAAAACTTTTTTGAATTTTACCGGTGGCTTATTTTTTATTAGTACACTTTAAAAGTAGCATTAACCATGTTTTACATGATAAATACTAGCTAAAGGTTGGCTTTTTTTTTCAGCCACCGTTTACAAACTGAGTCTCCAAATAGATCAGTAGGCGGACCTTAATCCACCAAACCATACAGATATCAAAGAACAATAATACTTTACGGTTCTTGTGTGTGTCTGTCTGTCTGTGTGTGTGTGTGTGTGTGTGTGTGTGTGTGCATGCGCGCTCTCTCTCTCTCTCTCTCTTTTTTTTTCCCTAGATTTGATATGTGCTGTAGTAATTTATTTTTCCTTTCGAGTCTAAAGAGCATCCGATAACACAGGATCTTACTGAAGTAAAATCCTAGCCCAGAATTGTTCCGCGAGTAGAAACTAAACCTTTCTGCTTGATTATTTATAGGTTTCCTGAAATGGTTCTTTTAATTTTGTTTTTGTTTATGCATTCTTGAGCAAGTAAATGGGGAAACAAATTGTACGTTTACGGGTTATAATCCCCGTTGAAAAATAGAAGCAACATTTTCTAGGAATTTTATATTAAGTATTATTTCAAACTTTAAAAATATTTTACTCGAAATTGCATCTCGAACCCTTAAAGAAAAAATTTCAAGAGAGGTGGGAACTACAGTATAAATTGCGAAAAATACTATTTTTGTGGTAAGAGTTTATAACTTTTATTCTTCTTATTTTCTATACCGTGAATTTTTTTAAATGAACCTCAAAGAAAAATAGAAAACGTTTCTTTCTAAAAGCCTTAAGAGACCCGTTCAAATTTTCAGATAAAATGCCTCCAAAATATTAATTTTGTAAGATATATTATTTCTGTTTTTGCAATTTTTCTCCCATCTTTTAATTTTTTAAATGTATTTGGAATTTATGTGCCAACTATTACTTTTTTTTTCAAAGTGACTTCTAAATTATTATCAACATAAAATAACTTTTTTACGATATTCAGGTTTTTTTAAAAACTTTATCGAAGTAAAATAATACGGGATTAGTTAAAATTGATTGTTCTATTAATTTAAGGTTCTATATAACCTTCTAAATTTTGAATATATAAACCGTTTTTTTTATTAATTTATTATTATTTTTGTTAGTTTTAAATCGCATCAACTACTAGTTGTAATTCTTATGGACCCTTACTGGAAATCGGACTCGGGGCCGTTAAGTAGCAGAAAAGTATCTGTGCCATTTAATTGGTCGTTTGTTTCTCTTGCATTCAAATTTTGAATTGAATCAAAAAAACAAAAACTAAGTTATTAAATGAAAGCTTACTGTGTAGAGAATTGTTCTGGTATTTTTCTGATAAAGAAATTTATCAGAAATTTTTTTTTTATAGTAGCGTTTTAATGTGAAATTAATAATAGAATAACCTATTATATTAATTAGTTTAGATGCAGATTATATTTAATTATTTAACGATAAGTCTTGCCTTCACATATTAATACATTTTTACCTATCAGGTGGCTTAATAATAATAAATTATTATTATATTTTTCTCAATATTCTTATATTATAACCATAATAATACCTTTGCGTATCAAATGTATTATTATCATTTATGTTACTGTTGTAAAATGCTAATTTGTATCAATTGTTTACCAAGGTCACGAACTAACACAAATAAATCTTAATTACAGATATGATGTTGATGACGACACGTGTAATATAATATTTTATATTTTAACCTTTATTTAAAAATGTATAATTTTAACTAATACATACCTTTCGTTAGATCGTTCTTTTCGAAATGTAATTTTAAAAATTGAAGCTGTTGTCATTGCACTACTATAGGTACACAGACATTATTAAATAATTATACAGGCATGCACAGTCATACGCACTTTAATGAACAAATGTTCATTAATCTTAAAGCTTTTTAAGATTATTAAAAATAAAGATAAAATTGATTTAAGATTCATTAGGTGTACATTTTGTAATTTAATGTAAAACTGAATCTTCTTTAGTCAGTTTACATTTGTAATTTTTGTTATTTTAAAACTGGAATATAATAATTAGGTAGCTTATTACCTTAAGGCCAGTCTAAACTAAGTAACGTAACGTTGTTTTTTTTTGTTATAGTGAGATTATCAACAACGATTATCAAACGCAGTTTCTAGGTCCTTCATTAACTTTCGTTCGTGTAGTATGGAACGACCTCTTTTTTAATATATATTTAATATAGTATAATTATATCTTGTTTGTAGTTTAATTTTTTCGTAATGTAGATAAAACGATTTACGTCAAAATGTAAAATGTTTTACTGCAGTACGAGGTCTGTACAGAAAATAACCGAAACCTTCCCATATTCTCAGTCTTTATCCAGCGGTGTTTCGACTTCGCGAAGCAGTCCTGGTTATCTTCATTTAAAATGGTTTTTAAGGTCCATAACAACGAATTTGCTTTAATGTCATTAATAGTCTCAAAACGACGTCCTTTCATCACTGATTTTAATTTCAGAAATAAGTTAAAATCGCTAGGAGCCAGGTCTGGCGAGTAGTAAGGCTGAGGGAGGACAGTCATCTGATTTTTGACACAAAACTGACGAATTGACAAACCTGAATATGCGGGCGCATTGTCGTGTGAAGGAACCATGAGTTGTATCGCCACAGCTCAAGAATTCAAAATGCAGAATTCCATTAAAATGGAAAAAAACCCAGAAAGCATCACTTTGACATTGGATCGAGACTGATGTGCTTTCTAGGAGCGTGAAGATCCTTTGCCAATCCATTGTGATGATTAAACTTTTGTCACGATGTTTTAGCCGTAAACCCAGCTTTCGTCTCCTGTTATGATCCTTTGCAGGAATGTTTCATCGTCATCTGCTTGTTCAAGAAGTTGCCGACAAACGTTCATTCGATGTTCTTCTGCTGTTCGGTCATCAAACGAGGAAAAAAATTTGCTACAACTCGATGCACGTTCAATTATTCTGTCAAAATGTAATGTCATGATCCAATTGAGATGCTGACCTCTTCCGCAAGTTCTCTGACTGCCAATCGGCGATTTGCATCCACCAGATCGGTGAATTTTTGAGTGCCATCAGTTGTAGTTGAAGGCTTTCCTGGTCGAGGGTCATCTTCAATTGACTGACGACTATTATTAAATCGCGAAGACCATTCGTAACATTGCGTACGACTCAGAGCATGATCTCCGTAAACTTGTTTCAAAATTTGAAACGTTTCTGTGAAAGTTTTCCCCTGTTTCATGCAAAACTTCACGTTGTGTCGTTGTTCCTGAAAACCGCACATTATAAAAATCGCTTATAACACTTAAGTACGTATCATTCAAATAACAATAACACGAAAACTAAACGAGATATTAACACAACATATGGTTACAGAGGAAGTTATGCGGGATACAATGCTCCCAAAGGCACATCACTAAATATCTCCGTTTGGCGCGTAATAAAAAAATAGTCGATTATTTTCTGAACCGTGCTCGTATTAAAAAGGAGTGTTTTTTAGCCATATTTGAGATTATTCAAGCATATAGGTAATCCATCCATAGTGTATAAGAGCCATCGTGGCTTACGCTGACGATGGGCTCCTGGTCGAAGTCGAAGGAAGCTTGAACTCCGAGCCACTCAAGCTTATAGGTTGGTTGAGCTCTGGTTCATCAACACAAGAATCAGTGTGAACGAAAAGGAGGACGTTTAGCCCGAAAAGACCACGATGATGCTCCTCAAAGGCCGTTTGGCAGGGAGTCGGCAAGTCTGTGTTTCGATGGCAGGCCAACGTATAAACTATGTTCATGTACAAAAGTACATCGGGGTTTTTCTTGATGAAACTGCAATTTATGAAGCACCTTCAGTATATCGCGGAGAAGGCCTGCAATGCCTTCTTCGGTATTCGACGTGTGGTCAATCTTGATTGGAGGTCTTAATTTTAAGAACATGTGCATCCTGTATAAAGGCGTGTGCGAGGCTGTTATGCTAATGCGGCGCCTGTTTGGGCGGATAAGCTAAAACATAAAAGTTATCGGGACATATTATTAAGGGCTCAACGCCTCTCTCCCTTTTTCCTGTTTAGCCTCCGGTAACTACCGTTCAGATAATACTTTGGAGGATGAATGAGGATGATATGTATGAGTGTAAATGAAGTGTAGTCTTGTACATTCTCAGTTCGACCATTTCTGAGATGTGTGGTTAATTGAAACCCAACCACCAAAGAACACCGATATCCACGATCTAGAATTCAAGTCCGCGTAAAAATAACTGGCTTTACTAGGACTTGAACGCTGGAACTCTCGACTTCCAAATCAGATGATTTGGGAAGACGCGTTCACCACTAGACTAACCCGGTGGGTTAAGGGCTCAACGCCTAATATTGTTAACTCTAACGGGTGGTTACTGTACTATTTCACGGGAGGCGGTCTTTGTGATTTCAGGCGTGAAACCGATAGACTTGATTGCGTCTGAAAATCAGGATTTGTATGTTGCTAAGAAGTCCGGTGAGTTGACTTCGGATAAAATTCGAGAAATTTATCCAAAGTCAAAAAAATTTATCCGTTTGGGCAGATGAGATGAGACAGATGGTGGGCGTTATACGCATGATCTCTTTCTAAAGGTTGTTGGTTTGCAGGACGCCTCTAGGGTACACCCTAATAAATATGTGACGCAATTTCTTTCAGGCCATAGTGCTTTTAAGGACAGACTGCAGAAATTCAGCCTGGTAGATTCTGGGATGTGTCCTCAGTGTGGGCAATTGGATGACACCTACCGTGTTCTTTATAAGTGGTCGAAGTATGAGTTAATGCGCACAGAGTCCATCTGTCGGCTTGATTTTATCGTGTCGGCGTTGGATCTCCGTGTAAACTGGAGGAGCCAGGTCGAATGGGCAATAGTGGATAGTTTTATAGTGTACCTGGCAAAAGAAAGGATTCTGAGGGGATCTAGAGCCATGGTTGGATTTCTCTTGTCTTTGTTGATGTTCTGTTTTATAAATTATGTTTTTGTTCTTTGTTTTGTTTCAATGTTACTGTGTTGTTATTATTCCATGTAATATTTTTGTGTTTCGTGTTGCCTATTAAACTCGCTTTTACCTTCTACAGGTCGGTAGTTCAGTTCATTTGTTTAGTTAAATCGTTTCAATCTTACTTTAGACTCCGTGAGATGTGTTTTGTTTTGAGTTTATTAAATACTACTAGTATACCGATGGGAATGTCACTGGTGGAATTCGCATCGGTAGCAACCTTGCCGAGGCGGACTGGAATATGTCAAAAGCCGAGGATTCGAAGATGATTTCCGGTAAAACCCATAAGGGCTATGAACAGGGGGTGGTGGAGAGTGTCTTCCCCTGCGGGAGTCAGGATGTATAGGTAAGATTTACGCCTCATAATGGTGAATTCATTTCAAATAAAACTTTCCACTAACAGTAAATAAGTCGTTGAAAAAACTAAATTTTTTTTCCGCTCGCTCGGATTTTTTTATTACTCTCTATAAAACTATATCAGTGTTACTGTGTATTAGATCTAATAAAGTTATCTTTGAAATTTTTTAGTTCGTTGAAATAACAAGTAAAACCTTTACTAGTGTATATTGTTTAAGAATATAATTAATGAATAATTTGAAAAATCAAATGATTTATGACGGGGAGATTCTTTATCTCGGAAGTGATAGAGGATTCATAAATATTGAATTGTATTTATTAATGTAATTTTTGCATATATCGAATGTAACTTTGATCGTAGACGTATGAAAATTTAGTATACTATTAATAAAAGCTCATAATTTTTTGTTGTAGTCAAATATTCAAACAATAGTTTTAATTTTATTTATTACATGAAGTCTTTTATTTCTCCCCTCCTTTTTTGCAATTTCATATTCTCTAAATAGTTTTCCTTACGCTGTTAAAATTATCTACTCATGTTAATTTTTGTTATGTATTGATTACTAAATTACTGATTTTTTTTTTGGGACTTCTGTATACTATCCGTTTTTTTAAGCAGATTGATATAATGCACCACGACTGATGAGTTTCAAACAATTTTCATTATCAGTTTGGTGAAAATAGTGTTTATCGTTCGCTATTTTATTATTTCCAATTTGTAATGTACCCGTTTCACTTGTGTGATTGATGAAACAAATTGTTTGTTAGCTATTCCATTAAAATCGCCGCAACCTTTCGGGAATTAAAGGGATAACAACTCCGATTCAGATACATTACTCTTCTCCTGGTGTTGTCAGATAAAAAAACATGAAAACGCATTATGTTTCCTACAGTGAATACTTCAAATATGTTTGGGAGATAATATTGTAGAGCTATATACTTTATTGGGAAAAAGAAGTGCGCGCGCGCGCGCGTGTTCACCCACACCCTTCTCCCACTGTAATTTTATATTAAAAAAAACTATCTGTTTGCATTTTTTTTAAATGTAAAAATTGAGACATTTTCGTGAACTTAAATATTTATTATTTCACTTGCTTTAAACTTTCAGAAAAATTTTAATTTTTAACAGATTTTGACTTAAGCTTTTTTATTGATCGATGAAGTAAGACATCATTTTCAAAGTGCGGTGCTTGTTATAAGATAACAGTAGCTGTGTATGTTACTAGTTGCATTCAGCTTAGGCTCGTTTTATTCTGTTTTTTCTTTAGAGGTTTTGTTTAAGTATCTACGAGTACTTAATTGCGAGCTATATTAATTATTTATAAACTTTTTACTACCGAGAAGGCGGATGACTATGTAACAATAATAAGCCCTTGACAATGGTAGCATCAAACTATATTTACATGTTGATCGAATTTTTTATTTAAAAGAAAAAAAAATATTTATTCCATGACTATGTTGATTACTTATTGAATGCTGTTGTAAAATAACGTAAGTAAATTAAAAAAAATAAAATTGTACGCGTTTGTAAAATTATACAATTTGAGAAAAAAATTATAGAAAAACTTAAAATTAATGCAACTATGTGCGTGATTAAAAAAAGATTTGAGAACCTTTCTTTTTTTAAATAAATTAAATGTCTGTTAAAGATCACTTAATTGTTCCCCTTTAAAGCAGTTAGTGATTAATCTAGTTTCAGATTAATTAACTTTAACAATACGGAGGTATTATAATTATTTGTACACATTACAATGATTTATTCTACCCGAGGGCGTTTTGTGATATACATGTTGGATTTTGACAGAGTAAATCAAATACTAATAATTTTATCTACTTTAAGTAGATAGATTCTATAGCAATTTTTTTTGTATTTATTTTTTAGGATGGGTTTATTATTTAGTTGTATATTTGAATTAGGATAATTGTAGGCAATTTCTCGGGAGTTTCCGGTCTGAGGTGTAAACAATAGCCACTAACACGTTTGCATACCGTACCTCCTTTCTCACAAAGTTCATACTTAGTTAGACGCTATTAAATATTATTTATCAATCCCAGATTTATAAATATTTCATTTTTGTTAGCTTATTATCTAAGAACTCGGGTTAATTTTTTAAATAGGCTGTCAGTTTTAAAGACAATATCTACTACCTATAGATAAAAAATAAAAAAAATTATGGGTTAATCATTACTTCTTATTTTCAAGATGTCTTTGCGTTAAATTTAAAATTGATGTTGAATGGTCGATATCTCGATGGTTTATGCCAAATTACGAATATATTGGTTTATATTTCGATATATATATATATAATATCGAAATGTAGGTTGGTTCAACAGAACCAACCTTACTAAAGAAGAGCTAAATTTCTGGTGTATTTTAAGAAACCTTCGATGTAATGCAAATCTATATAAATAAAAATGTAAATGTTTTTTCAAAATCTTAAATCTCGGAAAGTTCTTCACCGATTGTTTTGAAATTTTGACACAACGTTGCATTCGAATACGCGCGCGTTTTTATATGCCTAAGATGTCACGCGTGTGACAAGTAAAAACATGATTTTTTTTTAAAACAGCGCTATCTGTTGGACGTAAAAGAAACACACCGCTATACTAAACATTTTACGATTCCATTTCAGTGTTTCCGATATATGTGTCAGCTATAGACTAAAAAACTACTTAACCGATTTACGTGCGGGGTAAAAGGGAGAAAGGGAAATTCGGAAAAGGTAAAAAGGGAAGAAAGAGAAAATGGAAAAAGGAAAAACCGGGAAAAGGAAATGGAAATGAATTTTACGTTATGTCCATGTTAGACATTCTCTGTAAGAATATTCGGAAATTTTTTAAGAAGAATGGATCTAGAATTTCTGTCTACATTTTTTATTACTTCCTTGTACGAAGTAAAGGAAGTATTGTGATCACGAAAAATTTCGGTTTTCAGATATAAATGAAAATATCCATTTTGACCATCCCTGAATCCATTTTGACTAGTTTCGGCGTGACGTCTGTACGTGCGTATGCATCTCGTATGACTCAAAAACCGATTAGCCGTAGGATGTTGAAATTTTGGATTTAGAACGGTTGTAACATCATGTTGTGCACCTCCCCTTTTGATTGCAGTCGACTAGACCAAAAGTGTTCAAAAAAGCCCAAAATCCAAAACATTTGGATTTTGGACTTTTTCTTAACTGCAGTAATAGGCCCTCATTGAGTGCTTTTCAACGATATATCATAAGTGGTACTTATTTTCATTGGTTCCTGAGTTACAGCCAAATAAAATTTTAATTAATGATTTATTTGGATTTTCCAAGCACATAGATTCAAATCTGACTTCATCTCCTTTTTTTTTAACTTTTTTTCAATTTAAATATATTGATTTATTAATAATTATTATTAACTTCTGATTGTAAAAACTTTTTTACGATAAATAATTTAATAATATTTTATTACAACGTAATATTACTTTGATATTCAAAATAGTTTCGCGCGAAACTTCAAGAGAATTAGTTGAAAAAACCTACGCAATAAAGATCTTAAATCACGCTTGGAAGTAATCTCTTATGATGCAGATTTTTCTTCTTGGATTTTTTTTGTTGCGAACAGCGGTTATGTAGCCTATCCGTATTTTAGCTGAAACCAGAAGTCTATTATGAAATGAAAAAAAATCGAATTTTTCAATAAGTAACAGTAAAAACTAACACTTTTTCAATGCGTGCTTAAATGTTTGTTTCCTCTTTAAAATCTACACCAAATTAATTTTTATTATTATAAGTTGTGGGAAGTCATTTCTTTAGTTTGGTAAAATCGAAAGTTAAATTAATCATTAAGTTTTTAATCTTATTTTAACGATTATTTATTATTTAAAAAAAAAAAAATAGTTACATTATTTTTAAAAACTTCAACGATGTGATTACTCATCTCAAACAGTCATAGCCATACGTGATTCCTGGCTGTCAAGTATGCCAAAGGGATATGATGAAAGTAAAATCGGTAAAGATCACTTTAAACTATTGTAATAAAATTATATGGTATATCTAATGATGGTTTTGATTGAATATGCAGCAGTACTGTTGTTGCGTCTAATATTTCACCCCTTTCCTTTTGTATGTTGATGTAGAGAATATCTTCAGAGTTGGTGGATCATAAAACGATAATATTCGTAGGGGTGTTTTTTAACAAGGTATGAAAAATGTAGGGTGCGAAAGTTTATTCAATAGTTGTAAAGTTATTAGGGGCTCTTTCTCGCTTCCTCTGTGTACGCGCGCGCGCGCGCAGAGTAGAGTATTATTTGTTTACATTAATAACTTAGTCCGCGTTGTATTCATTTATGTAAAAATTCTTTCGTATCATATTATATTATCTGCACATGTATAGAGTGTTTTTATTTCGTTGAGTTTACATATCTACTTTACATTATAAAATAAAAGTTATAATGTATGTATAGGTTGTATGTTTTCGATTAAAAGTCAGAAATTGTTGCTCCTTATTACATCGTGTATCACGTCTATGATTAATGCCTCTACGGTCTGGCAGGAATTGTAGTGTAGGGCTTAGATGGATGAAGCATAGGAATGGATAAAGTTTGTGAAGAGGTAGAGTGAAAAAGCTAATTTGTCTAGCTTGTTGTACTTATATCTATCATGTTTTAAATTTTTTTTATAATAATGTCCCTCACAAAAATTTGACATTCACACACCAGGGTTTTTATTTTTTCATCCTCTTTCCTTTTAATGCTTCGAAAAATGTTTGGTATTGCTTAACGCTGAGGGCGTACTGCCCTTTAACAATAAAAAAGAAAAAAATGAATACATGTGACTTATTGTAGTAGAGTATGTTTGTATGTTTAATTATTTTCTATAAGGTTAATAATATTTCGTTATATAAAATTGAATCTCTTGTCCTTTTCCTCCTCTCTAACCCCCCTCTATCATTTTCTCTCTCCCCACAACCACCCCCTCATAACAGAAAGCTTAAAGTTATTTTTGAACGACTGCTAAGTAACATAACATTATTTTGCATATTATCCGTTGTTTAGTAATTAGCATTATGTTAATAAAACAAATCACATATGATATGAATAACTGCCAAGTTTTGCGATTTTACCGGAACGTTTCCAAATATTGGGTAAGTTCTACAGTTTTCCTAGTTCATTATGTACAAATTCTTCGGAATTTTGGAAATATATTTTCCTTTCAAGATGGTTGGTTGAATTATATAAAACCATTTGAAAACAGTTTTTTTTTTTTTACTAATAAAACTTTTATTGTGGTAGAATATGTGTTTAGATTGCTGTTACATTAATTAAGCCATTAATCTCGTAAATTGAAGCCACACAAATTCACTGTCTTAATTGTAACTTTTTTTTCTCGAAAAATTAAGAAGCCACATTTAGTAAAGGTTTTATGTTTAATTTGGTTTGGTAACATCTAACTGTAATTTACGTAATGTTCTAGTAACAGCAATATGTTCTTTTTATTTCAGGATTCTCGAGGAAGGAAAGGTTATATATATATATATATATATATATATATATATATATATATACAAATATTACAACAATATATAAGAATTTTAACAACTTATTAATATATATATATATGATTAGTTATAAGTTGTTGAAATATATTTTTACTAGGGAGTGGTAACCTTTGTAGTAATGATGGGGGTTTATTGAAAACAGTAAAAACGTAACCAACGATTGAATTAAGTAGGATTTTATTGCTGTCTAATAAAACTTTATGCACATTCTACTTGTACATCTACGATTAATGTTCTATGTGATCTGACTTGTGTTTTAAATATTATTTTTTTCTTTATTTATACCTTAGTTATTTTTTTTATTGTAATTATTTTTATATTTCATTTGAAAGATTGGTGTTTTGAAATAAATGGAAAGTGGTTTTTTATTTTGTGGGTTGTCAAGAGACCTGTGTTATCGGCGTGGTCTAATAAATAAAGGGATCTATATGACTGGTCAATGTACATGAAAGACTAAAAAATATTTCATAATTGATCTATCATACCAAAAAATGTAAATTTTACAATTTATTTGTCGGTTCTAAATTTGGAATTTCCGCAAAAATTACAGGTTCTTCACAATGGCATAGAGTAAATGTTTCAAGGAACCGGTTGCTTTTTTTTTTAAATTATACTTAAACGTTAGCTAATAAATTATAAAAATGATTATTTTTTGTCCATCAATTTTCATATAACAGTAACAGTTTCATTTGGTTTAATGGTGACATTTAATGGAGAAAGGTAGTGCACCCGGTGTACTTTGGTTTACAAACTATAAAGGTTTGCAAACATTTTATAATACTTTGTTAACTGTCTTAGAATTGCCTTACGGATTTAATCTGTTCCGTTTGTGAGGATTGTTTTTTATAATGACGTTTTCTCATTAATATCCGTATTACGTTGGCTGTGGTATTATCGTATCTTCGAAAAAAAGAAAAAAACGATAGGCGATTTCAGTTTACTGTCTTGTGTTAAGAGTTGCTTTATCCGGCTCACTCTAAATATATGTTAAAGTGATCAAAATACAATTTTATTCGTGTTAATTGAACAGTTAACTATTTTTACACTAATACAGCGCGTAAATTTGTAATATTTTTTATGCGAAGGAGAAATAACGCTCGATCTAGGTGTTGGCTGACCGTATCTTGCAGGTTCAGCTTTATATTGTGTTGTCTCGGGAATTAGGCAGATTGTCTGTACTAGTGCGATACATATTCGTAATTTGGATACAACAATTGAGACTGTTCTACGAAACTGCTTTTTTAAAACACGATTGTTCTTTGTTTACATAATTTGTAGAGTAACCTTTTTGTGTGATTAAAGAAACTCTAACAGACGCGCATAAAATTTTAGAGGACAGTTTTTCTATTGTAAGAAAGTATTTTGGATTGTGGGTAACTATGTAGACAATCTCTAGTTATGTACCGGCCGTATAAGAAAATAACTGAGTTTGTGGATGACTACGCAGAGAAGCTGTATTCGTGTACGGGACGATACTTATAGCGTCCGTAACTCGTAAATGCTGTTCGAGTGGTAACACAGCTACCATTTTAATTTTAATAAATTTATTACCAGTAGTACTGTTATATCGCGTGCCACACAGTACAGTTTTTTGTATGCAAGAGAATTTGTAAGAGATTGGCATCTAAGTAACTAGATTGAAATTTTAAATTGTTATTTTTATTCACGATAGAAATCTTAAGTAAGAAGTAGAAAGAATATCATAGGCCCAGATTTCCAAAAGTTTAATAAAATCTGTCTCACAAGTTTTATAACATCGGGTTAATCCATGCAATACGTCTGAGGACTTCCTTAAACATTCCTCTTTAGCATCTTTTTATTAGCTTGGTAGATGGTATTCTTAATTTTTGGGTTACAAATATTGCGATCAAAAAAATGTACTCCATGCACATAGTAAATAAATCGCTACGTTTTTCCTAGAGTCGATCTCTTGGATTTTTGTGACTCTGAGACTCGTGATGCTTCTACATCAAGCATTGCGGTTCATCTCAGGTAAGGAATAAGAGTTCCTTTTATCCGTAAACACTACTAGCAATGTTTACTAATAGCAATATTTTTTGTTTTTTTGCGGATTGTTAAAAAAAGACGTTGAATTTGAGATTGAGTGATGATTCTACAGTGCAATCACCTAAGAATTATTTCTCAACAGTTTTCGGCCTCATCAACGAGGAAATATATTTTCTATCTTCCTCTCATACTTGGACCGCGTAATTATTATAATTCTTTTTAGAGTGTAAAACTTGTAACATATATCAAATTATTTCTTAGTAGCTGTTCGGATATTTCATTTGTAAAGAAATACTTATGGAACTTCAAACATTTAACCTTTTCATGAGAGTTCAAACGATTTCTGAGAATCCATTAATTATTCATTCTATTAACGGATATTAATTATTTATTGATTAATGAATTTCTGATTCATTAGATTGTGTTAATTCATTAAGTTAATACAATTAAATTTCTAATCGTGCGATTAGTCAAATAATATTACAAAATATTATTAAAATATTACAAAATTTTTTTAAGAACTTGCTTTATACTTTTTCGTCGTTTTTTAATCAAATTACTATCGTATATTGCACGAGTTTAATTATAGGTTAATTTAGATTTCAAAAGATAATGTCATATTGAAATTTTTAACATATTTATAAAATATTAAACAAATTTTCAATCAAACATTTACTATACTAAGTAACGAAATAGTGAAGTTTTTATTTCATTTACTTAATAAAATTATCAATTAAGGAGCTGTGTCTTAACATACTGCCCGCCAAAAATCATTGTGTGTGCACATATAGTGACGACGTTGTCAAATTCGAAATCACGGAAACCCTATACCAAGTTTTTGTAATGTTTTTATGTCAAACTGGCTGTCGGATTTATCATCTGCGTCCTTAAAAAACCCGCATAGCCGTTTTGCAATTTTTTACACCTGCAACCTTAATTTACCCCCGTACGGGGGAATGTTTGAAAAAGTAATGGAATATTGTATTGTCACCCGGCCTTAAAACTGTGCAAAATTTCATCAATAGGCAATGTCATGAAGTATGTTAAATTAACGATACAAGATTTGAGGACAAACATGAAAAAAAAAACATTCCGAGTTAAAGAAAAGCAAGTAAAAATCATTTAACTGATCCTCGTCTTTCTCATTTCCGTTCCTTCTCTATTTTAAAATTCTAGTCTAATATTTATGTTAGATTTTTATCACCTTTTAAATTCCTGATTAAATCCATTTATCATATATGGTTACCATCATGTATGCAAAACACGAACAAGTTCATCTTTAGTCGTAGCGGTCGGCATATTAACGTTTGATTACATTTGCTTATTATGGTTTACCCGTTGCTTTGCGCTGATTAAACAGAAATTATATTCTGCATCGTTGTAGCCTGATTTTCTGTGAATTATATATTGTTATCTCCTGATTAATTTGTTTGTTTCTTTTTATGTGTAAGAAGATCTACTCGTTCTCTTTTTAAATCGTCTTCAGCTTACCGCTCTCCTTTAAACTTTTAACGATCCGCGCAGAGTCAAAAGTCTTGATTCTTGTTTTTTTCTGATTACTTTCTCATGAATTCTGTTGTCCAAAGATTTGATTCAGGATATAGTCTACATCTTATCTACATATAACCTACATTTGATATAAACGGATATAATCTACATCTTTTGCATGTTTCTTCTACAAGTATATTAATATTAACATCATCGTATTGCGCAAAATATATTTATTTTAAGGAATGTATTTCCTTAAAAATATAAATATAACTATCCAATACGCTCGTACGCTAAGCTAAGCTTTAGGGTTTTACTGTTCAGCAGAACCAGTCGTGGTAAGAGTTACTGTCTGTTTCAGTAATCATTTCTCAGTCTCGGCTTTTATTAATTTCGATAGCATTCGTGTAGTCATGGTCGTTGACTCAAAATTTCGCAGGACACATCCTTCACCAAGACGTTATATCCTATAAGGTGGCCGTTATATTCGTCCGTGTACGATTAAAATACTTATTTAAATTATTTACAGGCATTACCGATTCTAATATCTCCTTAAATCGGGCGTGGTATGTCTACATTGATATAAGTCAACCTCACACATCTTATAATTAACATGTTCTTTGAGCTTTGTTTATTAAAAGTTCTAACTTTTTTTTTTAAAGATAGATATGACAGAAACTGTGATGATTTATTAGTTTTTTATCGCTGTTGTTTAATGATCTTGCATTGTTTCGAGAGGAATGGTTTGTTTAACTGTTTCTATTTAAATTAATGGTACTACTCCTCCATTTAAATTTTAAAAAAGTGTTTTCTTATTCCTATTAGTTGGTCAGTCACCTTCTGGCACGGTTTCAGTTCTTTAGTTGGTTACACAGTGACAGTTACGCTTTAATTCGGTTGGTTGTTTGAAGGATTTAATGAGAATGTTAGAAATTTTATAATTATAGGTCTGTATTTTGAAACAATTAAAGAGCAGTTCTTAGATTTTTTATTGAAAATTTTATTTTTTAAGATATACATGAGTCGATAACAAAAGAATCTTTGTAATAATTTTATTAGGAAAACTTACCTAAAATATTTTGGAAAAATGTTATAAAACCGTATAGAATTAGGGTTTTTATATGGTTACTAAAATTTCCCAACTGTTGATCGAATTTTATTTACTTTTAAAATACTATGACTAAAAAAAATTTTGTAACTTTTAGAGAAATAGACTCTTTATTTAAGAAGTTATTTGTATAAAAATTCAGTTATAATTTAATGAGAATGTATTTTACAAAATAACGGAATCGATGATGGTTTAACCAGTAATTTTATTATTGTTGCGCTAATTTAGATTGAAAGTTACGCTAATTAATTAATTATTAGTAATTAAGTTTTTAATTTTATTAATACATAATAGTTAACCGAGGATTGGTTATTGTAATTAATTTATTTAAAATCGATCGGTTTATCGCTTACTTAGCCGGGTTATATTGACTTCAAAGGTCCATGACCTCCGACAATACGTTCTGTATTCTGCAGCGTCTAGAGCTTCTCTTTCCAGCGTCTCGTCTTCCTTCTCCTTTTCTTTTTATACTAACTTCTTTTCGGTCTTTCTCACTTTTTTCTTTCGTAGTATAATTAAGTGTTTTTACAATAAGTCTTTTCACATTTATTCTGGCTATTTAATCGGTCTTTTTCTGTACACCTGCGGAAAAAGTTATTTGACTTTTTTCAGAGAATCGAGGGCTGGTTCTCTCTATTCTCGGGATGTACATTTTTTTAAGTTGCTTATGTTTTTTTTTTCATTTCCAATCAGATATAGGGCTCTGCTGTATTCATGCTAAAATAATAAAGGACACGCTCAAAAATTTGTTAAAACATTTTTTTTAACATCCTCTTGTTATTTTATCCTTCATTAATGATTACTTTGGTTTTAAATTTGGAATTCTAATTTCTCTTTTTCTTTACCGTAACATCCTACAGATCTGTTAATAAAATGATTATGGAAAATTATTATTTCAACTTTCAGAGGTTTTCCATCACATAAAACTTTAAAAAAGTTATTCTTTGATTTTGGTCACAGCTTTAGAACTTATGATAGAAAAGCTATATGTATGAACTAATATCGACTTATGTGTGTAAATTCTTTTAACCGTCATATCAGAATTAAGGTGTGTATAATTAGTTCCTATATTTTGTATTAACCCATTCCTCTTCCCTTAAAAACCCATTGATATATTTTTTGCCTGTCGCATACGATTGTAAGCAATTTGACATCAGCCGCTAGCGTACTTATGAAAATGGTATAGTTTTCACAGAAATAAAAAAAATTTCTACATACGAATGCAAGCTAACTGAAGAAAGTAAGCGAATATTTCCTATTGACGTGTTAGTTGAGCCACATTTACTGTTTCACTCGGTAATTGCAAGTTAGTAAATTCAGTTTACAAGTGATAACGTTTTTATTTTTCACTAAAAGGAATGGAATATAATAAATTACTCCTATAGAAAATATTTTTACCTATTCTTCTTTTATCTTTTGAGTGCTCAACTGCGTCACAGTCAAAATAGACAAGAAAATGTAGATCGGCAAAGCAACAACAAATTAATATCATACTCATGTTTTGTCGTGAAATATGAAATAATTATATTCATCAACGCGGTTTTCAGGAATATTATATCATCTTTAATTGTGATTTTACATTATTAGACTTCAGTTAAATACGTATTTAATAAGCAATTAATTTAAAGGCTAATTGTTAAACGTTACTTTATCGTAACGTACTTGATTTTTTGTTCGATATCAGTGTTAATTAAATAATTATAAAGTATTACGAATTATGAAATATTTTATCATATTTATATTATAAACTTCGACTTAATTATAAGTTTTTAATTAAAAAATAATGTAATGTTTTTTTATGTACGGTGAATTTAGTAAATCTTTTAATATTATTGTTGATTTACGTAGCGGAATGGTTATGTGTTTGTTTTTCATCTGGAAGATTTCGGGTTCGAATCCCGTGTTAGGCTTGCCATCTTTCACACGCTACAGAATTCATTCTTCATCTGAAAGAAAACTACAGTAACTGTAAAACTGCAGTAATTGTGCACCAAAATATTATTACTTTGTAAATAAATGAATGAAATATTATTGCCTTTTTTTATCGTAATTTGAAATAATCTGAAGATATTCTTTTACATTGGGTGACCGTTCAATTATAAAGTAATTTTATTTTGTTTAGATTTCAGTGCTTAATTTTTTTTTATGAGATTTATCTATTCTTATTAAAATAAATGGTAGGGCTGAAAATTCCAAAATGCACTTATTAAGCGCATTTTGGAATTATATCCTTTTGAGTATTCCTTAAACCCAACTGTTCCAGGAAGAGGATAGATGTGACTGTTTGTGTCCTCTGTAATTCCAGAACCCGATTTTCATTAACTTATCAAACCATCTTAATTGCTTAAAAGAAAATATGAGAATTTTTAAATCTAAAATAGCGGGCAATAGATGTTATTAGATTGTAAGTAATTATTGCAGTTCCGTTAACATATGTACGGAAAAAGTAACAAAAATTGGGGAAAAAATTTATTTAAATTATTATAAATGGTCGTGAAAATAATAAAGTCTATTTGATGTTCATTAAATATCCCCTTAAAATTATTAAAATAATATAAGTAGGCAATCTAAAAGTACTTCAAACTGAAACTTCTGTAATTAATTCCTTAAGAGAAATAGATATAATTGTTATTGAAATAAAAACTTACAAGAAAAATATCAAGATATTGAACATTGCATTGTTTTATTATTTTTTTTTTTTACAAATTAAAAAAATATCTATTTAGTTTCTATTAACCAGATATTGAACTATTCACTATATTCTATTAGAACCATAAAAACTAAAAAAAAATTAAATTATAATTAACACTTTTAAAGCCCCTTAAATGTTTCTGATTTGGATAATCCCTTCGTTAGAAATCGTGTAGTTTTTCTTGTTTTATGATAAAAATTTATTTACAATTTCACTTGACGTTTAGACGTAATAAAGATCAACTATATGTGGAATTCTTCACGGCCATTTTGCTTATTATATATTAAAATGGGTTCATTGCTTTTTAAATTATTAAGAAGAAATGTTATTTCATTAATTAATTCAATTTGGTGGTTGCTGTGATGAACGTGGGTAAATTAAAATGGTTTTGATTGATGGGTATCGGTCAGTAGTAGTTTTATGTAAATATTATGACTTCAAAAATCGTTTTTCTTCGTTCAACGAGCTTTTCAGCTAGATCTAAAGAAATGTTAAAATGGTCAGATTAATTTACGTCTGTGGTACAAATCAGATTTTGAACTAATTAATATTTTTAGTTCTTAATTTGTTTTGTATGTTTAATTTATATCAATTGTTAATTCCTAATTTATATCAATATTTAATGTTACAATTTGATTTTTTTTTAATAATACGCAAAAGCTTTGGAGATTAATTTTTTTTTGTACCTTAACTTTGTAATATTTTAATAATGATTACGTAAAATCTGAATACCACCGTATCCATTACATTTTGTTTTGTACCGACATAATTACTTTATATTATATAATGCAACACGTATTGTGTAATTGGATATGATGAGTAGGTTACACTTTTTCTCATGTTGAATAATGCAGACGTAGTATTATTGTAAAACGATTTCTTTGTGTTATTATTTTACATAGTTTAATAACTAATATTCAGCAGATTCAGTGGATAACGTTTCTTTGGAATTATTGGTTCTCCTTTTCATCTTTGTTTTAACAATCTTTGAAGATGCTATATCAAAATATTCAAAGCTTATTTTTAGCTGAATTTTTGACTATTTTTTTCAAATCCAATAATCCAAAATTCGTCTATATGTTAATTAATTTTTTTTTGTAGAATTATGAACAATTTTTCTAGTCTGTCGTTATTGACGTTTATATATAGAACGAGTTACAACTGTTGTAGTCTTTTTCTGATTTTAAAACTGTTCAAATGGATATTTTCAGCATTCAGGAGAATTTTAGGGTGATTTAATCTACCGTTTAGCGATATTAGGAAAGTTTTGCTCTTTCTGTGGGAAGGGGTGGATAATGTAATAAAAAATATGTAAATTATACCCGTTATTCTCATTTTACAGTTCCCAGCAAGACAATTTATGAAAAGAAGAATTCTCTACTACACTGCAATCCATGATGGCAAGAGGTTAAGATTATCTATCTTCCAAGTATTCTGAAGCCAACTGAATAATCATACATTTGAATTTATAGTGTTATAAACTAGCTTTGTTTTCAATTTATTCTAAGAAATTGAGAAAAATCATGAGAAAGCGTTTGAAAGGCTATTTTTCATCGTATTACAGCTAAATTGAGGTTTATTAAAATATTAATTTAACGTATTGTGATCTTAAAAAGCATCCGTTTGATCAGTTGATCAGTTGAATTTATAAAATAAAAATTAGTCATTAGTTAATCCAGTTCAAGTGATAAAAATAAAATAAAATAATTTATTTAAAAAAGTGAATAAACATCGATCAAAATTATTTTCAAAACAATAATCTTTTAAATTTAAAGTAAAAAATGAACTCAAACTATATCATGTTAAATAGAAAGATAGAATCATATTAAAATAGCTGGTAATTGATTAAATTTTTTATATTAAATTTTATATCTTTTTGGATAAACTCAGTCAAATAAACTAACGGAAACGTTCATCTTCCCAGTAGGTTGAAATTAGAAATCCAGTAAACCCAATTCGGCTGTAAAAATATGAAAAATAGCCTTGCGGTAAATATTTTTCTTAATCTAATTGAAATAAATAAAGAAGAAAGCGTCCTATTGTATTTATCCAGGTGAATGAGAATATTTATTTGCGAACAACATAATCTCTTTATTTTTATCGGTATATCGTAAAGACCGTTGCTTTACATTAATTTCCTCGTCTTGATTAGAGCTTTAAAATGAAATGCAACATGATGGGTAGTAGTTACATAGTATGTCTGAAAAGTTCCCGAACTAAATTAAATAAAAATACAGATTTAAAGATAAACGAATTTACTCACATAGAACCCTACATAGAACCTCTACATAGAACCCTTCTCTAGTTATAAATTCATTGCAGCGCTGGTAGAGCCCGTAAAACACCTCTGGAGAAATTACTTTGTGGGATCGCCTTCAACTGCTCTGTGGAAGCTCTTTGGATGACCGGAATGAATGGTCGAAAAAACGGCCTTTCATCTTCAACTTGAGTTTTGGGTACAAAACTTTGTGCCAAGTCGTGTGAATAGGGTGGGTGGGATAAGACGGTGATTTGATTTGTGCGTAATAACGTGTTAAAATTGTTGCCATGTGTGCCGAGACATTGTCGTGCAAGAGTCCAACTGCCCGGATCCCGGTAGTTGGGCTGGATTCGACGAATGCGACGCGTCAGGCGTTTCATTACTTCAAAATAGAATTTAGAATTAACGGTTTTAACAGTTGGGACAGTTTGATCAGTTGCGCGCGCACTTTCACAACATTTTCGTCGTGAACAACTGTTGACGGCTTCCCCCCGTTTTCGTCATCCAGCGACTCTCTGCCATCTTTAAACCGCTTCCACCACGTGTGTGTTGTATTACGAGATGCGGCTTCATCACCGAATGCTTGCTGTATCGTAGAATAAGTTTCAACGAAAGATTTTTGAAGTCGAACGCAAAATTTTATCACATTTCTCGGTTCCATGTCGCAGGCTCGCACAAGGTCACACGAACACAACTACGTGGCCGAATATAACTCGAGATTGGAGTGACGAAACGTGATGAAGATTTGTACAGACATCGTACTTTATCGTTCCTTGGTTGTCCTAGAGAACGCGCTACTTGTATCGACTACAGGAATTTAGTTCGGGAACTTTTCATTCTGTGTACGTTAAAAAATTTCATGGTGCACCTCTTCCTCAAAAGGGAAAGAAATTTTATTTTTATCGGGTAAAGGTAGAGCAATTGATCGATGAACTCTTCTAAATTTTTCAAGTCCCTTCTTGAAGCAGATTCAAAATTAGAATAGGTTGCAATTACCTTTGATTCTTTCGGTGTATGTAACAATAAAAATTATAATAAAATTTATATCTTCAGATACAGTTCATAAATAGTGAGAATTCTTAGCCTATTTGTCTATAGCGCTCGAAGAGCTTACAGCTTCATCATCAATGAACTTTTTTTTACAAACTACACATAATATGAAAATAAAATGTTGTCAATTATTAAAAATATTAATGTATAAAATTATTAAAATAAAATAAAATTTTTAAAACATTCATTAAAATCAAATTATTAAAAAATTAACTGATATACAATTAAAAAAAAAGAAAAGAATTTAAAATGATTAATAATAAAAGGTATAAAACAATTAAAATTATTTAACAAATACCTAATATTTAGGAGCGAAAAAAATAAAAACCGAATTATAAATATTTGGATATAAGCATTAAATTAATTAAATATATACCCTACTCATCAATACCCTAATATGCTATGGATAAAAGATCAATAAAATGAGAAATTTAATACAAAGAGCTTACATATATATTGACAATAATAGGAATAAAATGAATAAAGAAATTTGTTGATAAATTAATGGAAAAAAACTTAATACAAATTTATTTGAGAAGGCCACTTTAATGAATTGTATTAATAGTCAATCAAATAACCAAATTGCAGGTTATATATCATGTTTAAATAATACCATGGTGACAGAACTAAATATGTCACTAATGTATTTAAAAAAGGTATAAATATTGGAAATAAACCTGATAAACTCATGTAAACTATATTTTACAAAAAAATAATAAGTATAAATTATGTGGAATATATACGATAAAATGTAACAATTGTGAAGATTATGTATAAGTAAAACCACCAGGTTGTTCATTAAGAAATTTAAATTAGCACTATAATAAGTAAAACAATGATACTAAATTTTCAAATGTTACGAAACTCCAAACAAAAAACAAACTTAATATTACAAGTATAGAGGATAATTTAGAAATTCTATAAATAAATAAATAATAATAAGGAAATAGAAAAACATTATATTAATAATTATACTTATCAATAAACAGATCTAATTCGATAATGAATTGATAAATTTGGTGGACTTAAAATAATGATTAAAATTTGATAATACTATGCAGATGTAGGATGTTTAAAAATATATATATATGTGTGTTTGTGTGTGTGTTAATAAATACACACACACACAGAGAGAGAGAGAGAGAGACATTTTTAATAATTTGATTTGAATGATTGTTTTAATATTTTATATAACAATTGACAATATTTTATAAATAATATTTTAATTTCATGTATTATTTAAAAAAGTAAAAACTGCTGATGGTGGTGCTTTAAACTCTAAAAGCGCTACAGACGATTAGGTAAGTGGTTTTTATGAACTGTATGTATCTGGTGGTATAATGTTTTATTTTAATTTTTAATGTTAATAGTAGTAATTAATGATACATAGGTATCAGGGAAGTGTTAGAGATATATATATTTTTGTTCGTCGAAATAGATTATTTCCTAAAATATATACTCGTACCACGGAAATATCTAAAATTCATTAATTCATATAATATTCCTCAGAACATGCATTTGGGTTTTCAGAAATTTTTTCGTTAACAGTGGCTAAAATAAAATGGAACAGTTCGTTTTTATAATTTATTTTATCGACATTGAATAAACTCATTTTAAGTGCGGATTATTACGCTATAGTCTTTCTTTAACTTTTTTTTTTTTTAATTTCACGTGAGATGTGGGGGGATATTTTCTAAAAATTTTGATCTCGGCCATCCGATATATTTAAAATAACATCAGTTTTATAAAACCAAACGATTCTTAATCAAGCTGTAGAGATTGAATAATTTAATCTGTTTAACGGTAATTAATTTCTTGGAATTGAGTTGATTCAAACATTTAGAATTTGTTATTACTTCTAAAATAGCGGCTTATACAAAACCCTCAGTATAAGGAATACTAATCTATTTCTTCTTTCTCTCTTTTGGGGTACGTAACTAAGAAAATATTCGAAAATTTCTGCAAAATATTCGTAATCAAACAGAAACGAAGTCCCGATATCCTTAACGTGCATTCAATATGGAAATATTGAATGCACGTTAAACTTCCACAAAAAATCATCATGCAGGAAGGTATCAAGGATAATAGAAAGGGAGGTAGGTATGTGTACGATCGCGGAACGAAATAATTCTATCCGAAGGAAGAATTTTCCAGGATCCCTGTATGGGCATCCATTTCCGTCCACAATCCTGGATACTTTTATCCACGATGGGAGCAGCATATTTTTTGTATTTAAGCATATTTCGGAAAATTACTTCAGTGTCACTCGATGCACGGCTTGGGCTTCCTTAAGAAAATACCTTCCTCACCCATTTCAACGAATGTGTGGCGTGTACAATTGTGTAACTGAACTTTATAAAATATTGCAGGCGTCTTTTACGTTTTATTTCAATATTTATTTTACTTTTATTTCATAATTACTGATGATTGTTTAAAAATTGAAACACGCAACGTGTTTTAAAAACTTTCTTTTTTTTTACTTATGTTTATTTAGACTTTTTTTTTTTTTTGAGTTATATCTTTCTGTAAAATATGTTTATGCTCGTGTGCAGTATTATATTAGTGTCTGGTTTTGAGATTTTTTTTTTTTTTTTTTAACTTATCAAAGGATATAAGTGAGCTATGCGTTAAATCGTACGTGTTTTTCTACTAGATCTTAATGTATTATGTTTGACTGCTAATTGCCATTAAATAATATTTATTTATTTAGCTAACGACTTAACAAATTTGTTCACAGTTTATCACCCAACTTCGTTATTAGTTAAAAAAATGCTATGTAAATATTTTTTATTTATTTAGTATACGACTAATAGCCTATGTACATTAAATTATATCATTACAAATATTTATTCAAAGTTTCAGAATGAAGAGCGACTGACTCTTTTTTTCTTTCCATATTTGTTTATTGAAAGTTTAATTTTTTTTTAATAAATGTTAAAGAACTGTATGGATTTTACCTTATTTATCAATTGAATTTTGTAATAGGCTTGCTTTTTAAAAGTCAAGAATGTTCCAGAAATATATATATATTAAAAAAATACAAAAAACATATACCTCGATTCTTGCTACTACCGTACATAATAATTATGGTTTGTAGAATACTTATTTAATTGTATATTTCTTAACGGGCTGTAGTTACCGATCATAGTTCGGTGTGTAGGAAGAAAGGAACTGGCCGTTTTCTCATATTTTTGTTTTATGATACTCCATCAGTATTTCCTGAACCTACTTCATCCTATTCTTTTATTGGAGTGTTTTTTTTCTGAATATTAAAAGAATAAATAAAAAAATAAGACCATACTGGTAAATATAATTTTCTAATTTATCTCTCCGGGAAGGGGCTTAAAACAGCACCGTTGCCAGCTTATATATATATATATATATGTGTGTGTGTGTGTGTGTGTTTTTTCTTGTTTCATTAGTATAAATTAATAAAAATTAAGTGACTTTTTGTTGGAGAAAGCCTGTAATTATTTTTCGGATCTTAGGTTTTAAATTATTCTAAATTAAAGACGTCCAAAGATCGATTTAATCTCGGCGTTGGTTGAAAATTTTGCTTTCGTCGAAGACCTGTTGCTGTGTCTGAAAAAAACTTCCCTGAAAATACAGCGTTATTATAGGATTAATTTTTTATAATCGTTGAGTAGCATAATTTTTTTTCGGATTCGATAATATTTTGGCGGATGGGTACATGTTTGTGTATTGTCAGGTCAGGCATAAGTGTACGGAAACTGCTTTAGAAAAATAAATGATTATAAAGAGAAACAGTTTTATGAGCATGATTGGATGTAACGATCGATAAAAACCTATAAATAAGTAGTTTTGCCAACTAGTTTCTATGAGATATTTTTCACTGAGTGGACGGTGAACTTCAGAATAGTAAATCGAACGCATTTTTTTGAAGTGTGTAATGATTTTAGGTTTGTTTTGTATTGTTTTATTTTAAGTAACATTAAAATTTTAATAATCTTTTCGTTAGTATCAATTTCTAGAGTGTAATTTCTAATTTAACTTTCGTTATATCAACTATCATCATTCAAAAAAAAAATATTTTTACACAAGAGGTAATCAATTTTGACACCTATTAATCATATTCCGAGACGCCGCCCGTCAGGGCAATCCGCCTGGAGGGCCTAGCAGCTAGTATTTAGCAATGTGTTTTATACTACAACAAATTTCAACATATTTCCCCACTTTTTTCTGGTTTTGATTTCCAAGTCACGGGGTATGATTTTTGCATTAGTTCCTGTATATCTTTAACTTATTCGATTAGAAAATATTTTTATATTGCACATTCCGACTGTTTTTTGGTAGAATTCGCTTTACCTAGCCCTCCGCAGTGTTATCGGTTCAATTCGGTAATTCAAATAAGTTCAAAGTGGTTTTCGGGAGATGGGCATTTCCCAATCATTTATCAATTTAATTAATATATTCCGTTTTTATATAATTTAATTATATATTCCGTTATATTTGTTTCATATCTGTTCGATTTATTTCCTTACTTTAAATAAAACCTGAAGTGTTTGTATACGGTTCTGTACATACGTACATTTTTTCGCGCTTTCAGTCAACGAAAAACTTTGGCAGGAACCTTTTTGTATTGCTTGTGTTAAACGGAGTATTGTAAACGATTAGTATTATTAATATGAATGACAGCTATCAGAAAATATGAAGTAATATAATATAAAAAGAAATTTTTTGTTAAGCTTTTATGAAACGTTTTCAAAAAAAAAAACTGACGCTCCCTGACCATATTGGAGACTTAAAACTTTTTTATTGAAATAATTGTTTGGTTTAAGAATCGATATTCTTTTTAGCCTGGTTTGTATTATATTGGACAAAACATATGTCTTTATAACGTTCTAAGTGACTTTTTTATCGGTAAAATAGAGTTTTTTTCTTAGAGATAGTCTGTTAAGTTTCTACGTTTTTACAATTTACTCAAGTAGTTCCTCCATTCAGTTCTGTACTTGGTTTTTTGACCGCTTGTCTACGGCAATTTTTAGTTGCAATAGGTTTTGCTACTGTTATACGTGCGTGTAGCGTTATCTTCAATTGAACCTTTTTCCATTATTAAATTAACTATGAATTCTAATGTTCGATTGGTGGTTAAAGTAAACAACAACAAAGAGAACAAACCGAATTAATTATAAAAAATAAGTCTACTACATAGAAACCACACATTGTTGTTGATATCTATTGAATCTATAAAGAGTATTATGAAAGAGGAAGAAGGAAACCATATGAGTTTAGTTGGGAGATTTTCTAAACCGGAAATATGACTACGGCACAAATTATGTATTTGTAAATAATACCTTTTTTTAAATTGTTTCAAACGTTTTAAAAAAATAGTTGTAGCTAGTGTTTTGTTGTCATTCACAGTGATTTGATTTCTTATTCATAGCGTTTGGATCAGCCATTTTGAGTTGACAGTGCCATAAACGTTTATTTATTTTTTCTTGTCGGTTAAAATAAACGCTCAACGTCGATCGAGGCCTTATTTTAGCGAATTTGTTTGTTGAAATTATACATACCATGATATGATTTATATATATCTGTATACAGCGGATTGTACGTTGCTAATTTATGGTTTATCTTTTAATTTAGAAATAACTAAACATCAGAGAAGTTTTATTAAATCCGTTAAAAGTAGAAAATAAGACGTCGTTAACGGTATATGCTTGTTTTCATTAAAAAATGTACACTTTTAATTATGTTAATAATAGGCTTTGACATAATTAATCATATGCAGTGTATTTACGTATCAAATACTTTAATGTATATTTATTTACTGGAAAGTTTTAATTACGTAATTCGATGGGCAGTACTCCTAACTGTCGGAATAACTATTTATTAGTTATTGAAATTAAACCATAAGATAAAAACAAATTGTTGTCAAAGCCGTTTTATTTGTGGACAAAAGTAAGGAAGAGTGAAATGGTAAACGAAAAAATATCCATTTAAAAACGGGATTTGAATCTGAGTTTCAGTGTATCAACTGGTTTATCTGACAGGCTAGTTACTTGATAACAGTATTAAATCAGTGCTAGCTAGTTACTACCAGATATATTCAACGCTTATATATACTAGTTAAACTAATGTTTATAATGTACTTTTCAACTATTTTCTACTGTTGTTGAATAAAAAGAATATTCTCAATAGTTTACCTAAATCATACTTTTAATTACTCTTATATAAGTAAGCAACGTTTTTAATTTTGCGAGTGGAGTCTCTAGTGCTTGATGAACGTCAGAGGATGACGACTCATTTTGCAAGTCTTGGTCATACAGACTGACCGTTTTAATCATACCTGAATATGAGTATAACTTTCTCTTGTTTTCTTTTATCTCTTTTAAGTTCGCCTGGATAAGAAAAAACTAATCGTTAAGGTGAAAATGTACGGTTATAACTATTTCAAGAGTCCAATAATGTAATTTATCTTTTTTGTCCCGTTATGTTTTGAATACAAAAGGTTCTCGTTTATATAATTTTACTGTGTAGTTTCCGTGGATTGCTATACAGATTGTTCTAGTACCTCAAAAAAATCGATAATAGTAGTAAAGTAGTTTTTGGATGAGATCGTAGCTTTGCGACGCCTTCAACTCTTCGGAGAATTTTCTTCCCATCTCTTAAAACGGTCTATAGTCGAAAAATTACTTCGGGCGTGATGTGGTGAATACGGTGAATGTATAAAAAATTTATTAGACATATTCTGAATGATAATAAAAAAAACGGGGGTTAGGGTTCGGGGTAGGGGATTTTAATTTTGCAACAGAAAGTGTGTTCTCAGACTTCCCCATCTTTTGGACTAGATTTCAGGACACAGGTCTATTGGAATGTATTCTGCAAATAAGTATTGTTTGTTTACATTAGATATAATTTTCTCGCGATTTTATAAAATATGAAATTAATTAAATTTGTTATTTTAATTTTATATACGTATTTTTTTTAATAATGAAATTAAAAGCTTTGATTTTTTTTAGCTTGTATTTTATTACGAGGCTGGGCTGATAAATTTTGCAGATATATGCGTAGCTTGGGAATGAAAAGAGATATTGGAACGGAATAAAAAACGAATAAAAGTATAAACCTTAGCTACAAAATGCGGTATTTATTTTTCAATATAATCCCGGTTAACACTGATACGGTTTTCTCAATGTATGACAATATTTTGCATTCCGTCACTTAAAACTTCTGACTGTTTTTCTCGGATTCAAGTGGCCACAGCTTCCTTCACCTCACCGTCGGTGTTGTAATGATTACCGTTGAGATTCCTCTTGTGATGAGGGAAGAAGTGGCACGGAGCCAAATCCGGCGAGTGTGGCAGCTGCGGAATAGGCTCAAACTTCACCTTGCGGAGAGCCTTTGTAGTAGTGTGCGATGTGTGAGGCAGCGCATTGTCATGTTGCAAGATTACGAGCATGGTGATCTTTCGAACGCGACATTCTCGGTGTCTTAACGTCTCAGTGTACCGTTCGTAGTTCACAGTCGTCCCATTTTCCAGATATTCAGTCACATAAACGCGTTTGGCGTCCCAAAACACCGTCAAAAGAAGTTTCTTCCCAGAGGCTTGAGTTTTGAATTTTGTTGGGTTTTGGCGATTCGTAATGTCTGTATTCCACGCTTTGTCTTTTTTCTTCCGGGTCGTAATGATGTGCCCGACTCTCATATCCGATTACAATATTGAAAAGGAAGTCGTTTCGTTCGGCGCAATAGCGCTGTAAAGGTTGCTCGCAACATTCGACGCGACGCTGCTTGTATTCGTCTGTCAGTTTGCGCAGTACCCATCGTGCACAAATTTTACGATAACTCAATTACTCGATAATAAGAGCGATCCGTTGCTGGGCGATTCGTCGGTCACTTTGAACCAAATCGTCCGCCTCCTTTCGATGTTCTTCGTCAGTCACAGAAACTGGTCGTCCGCTGCGAGGTGTGTCCTCAATTATCGCTTTACCAGCTTCGCATTCGCAAACTTTCGACACCCACTTATTCACAGTACTCATGTCCGCTCATGTTCACAATAGTTTCAATACCGTAAGCCGCTTTTAAACGATGAAGAATATTCGTGGGATTCACATTTTCTGCTGTTAAAAATCCGATCACTGCGCGCTGTTTTAACCGTGTTGACATATTGGCCGTACTCGACTCCATTTTACCTGCTACTGAAAAAAAAACCGGTAAACGGATTTTTTTCAATTTCGCAGGTTTGCAGAGGGGGATTTTAGCTATCATGTGCATTACGCCCAACTTGATGGTACCTTTTGTCTCCGTGTATTTCGCTAGTGTGCAAAATTTATTAGCCGACCCCCGTAATAATATTTCTATAAACTTTTTGGAAATTTGTCACTATAAAATATGAAATTTTCATTTTACTTACTAGGGTTTATGAGATCTGATTACATTGAAATTGTAATCGTTTATTAAAATATAGTAGTTAAACGTTACTATACGTTAATATACTAGTTACGTTTGTAAATATAAATGTAATATTTTTTCCACGACGGTACAGTTCTGTTGAATCAATTCGAATATGATGATGTTATACGACTTAATGATTGAATATTACGACATGTTGACTTAGACGTAATCGAAGATACGAGTACATTCATTAGTGATAACATTGATTAAATTACTCTCTTGATCATTAATTGGGAAAGATTTTATCTAATGCAATGCCATATTACCTAACCTCCGTCGCAAATTACAACTGGTTAGCGAAGGGTATGAAGCAACTATACGAGCTACGAGGGTTGATAAATCTACGAGCTATTTTGAATAAATTTTTGTCTATTATCTACGTATATATATATATATATATATATATATATATATATATATATATAGTGACATATTTTTACTATACATGTTGCCTTTATAGTTATATTAACAGAGAACTTTCTTTTTTTTTATTACGGAATATGTTTGAAGTAAGATTTAAAAAAAGTAAATTATAATGTACGTTCTCTCCAAAAAAAACAACCAAAAAAGCTGGTGCGTTTTGTTTATTGTAATGTATTTTGTTATATTGTATTAATTTTTATAAAAGCAGATTTGCTAATTATTTATTTTGTATAATAGTTATGCGAACAGCCGTTATGTTACTACTGATTTCACCATCGATTGGGGAGTTACGTATTTGGAGAGTTATTTAATTTGTAAATCTGAAGATTCAAACAGATAAGGGATGGAATAATTATGAATTAGTTTCGATAATTTTAGTCGTTCTGTATGTTGACTGAACCGATGGTATTTTTTGTTAGAGTTATTGTTTGATATTATTTTAAGATGTTATTTTTAATGTAAGTTTAAGAGATGGAAAAGAGAAGATTCTCGTCTATAATTACATGAAAATGTATTATTAAAAAAAGGTATTTTGTTATTTTTTTACATCCTTGATTTTTAGATAAGAAATTAACACTTGTTATTTGTATTTAATAATAAGGAATTTTATTTTCTCTTAATTGCTGCTTGATCACGACAGTATTTTCTGGTGACTGGTTATCGGTTGTTAGTTTATAAAAATCAGATAGTATGTAGGCTGTTTTTTATGCTAGGTTACAATATTGATAAAAGCGTTTAACAGTATCTTGGTTCATTTTGCAGCTTTTTTATTTCAGTTGGGATACATATATTTTTTTCTTAATTACCTCTTTATTCATTGGTGGTTCGTTTTGTTTAATGTAAACAATATTTGTTCGTCTGGTCACCGTGTATCTGCAACTCATTAACCGAGTCGTGTGTTATATTTACAGTGGGTTCTTCGTCAACAGAGGACGGTCCTTGTGAGATGAAGTTCAAGAAGTCATCGCCGACTCCACCGCCATCGCAATCTCTTGCTCCCTCAGATGACGGCGATACCATCAGTTTAGGTACGCCGTCTCTCTCATAACTCTTGCTTTATTCCGTATTTTATCCAATTTAACCTTTTCACTTCCTTAATGAACACTTTTTTGCTTCTGCAGTCGATTATAGTGTTCAGTAATCCTTCAATCGCACGCTAATCATTTATTTACAATTTTTTTTTACCATTAAATCGCACCCGCGATTAATGTTCACTAAATGTTATATTAATGTTATTATATGTTGGAAATTAATGTGCTTTAATATTATTTAAGGTAATTAATATTGTCATTTTATGCATAGTTAAGAAATCCATAATTTTTTTACGTTAAAAGTATTAGATTTTATTTCTTTTTAGGGCTCCGATTCGAAAATGAAGAATTTATTAATTTTTGTGTATTCTAATGAATTGCATTAGTATTAAGAATAATTTTAAATAGAGTTTAAATTCCTTTTCGTCAGTATATTTTACAGTTTGCACGTTTCTTAAATGTTATTTTTAATTTTAATTTTTGTTACTTCTCTTTGTCATGTGTGTTTTGTTAATTATAATTATTGTTTTTTTTTTTTTTAATACGTAATATACGTATTGATGTTAGTTGAATAGTAGTTGCATATATACATATATATTTTTTGTATAAATAAACTGTATATAAAATTAGATGAATTTCTCGACGTTCTTCTGGTTACCATATATAAAGTTATAAATACAAACAAATTACAAGTATAAATATAAAGTTACTAATATTTTACCCGAAAAGAACATTTAGAGAATTAAAAAAGTGTTATTCCATCTAGTTTTTAAAATTAATTTTCATTGCTAGTTGTATATTCAGCGATTTAATCGCTGAATATACAACTAGCAATGTGAGAGGTGAAGCCCCCATTTCAACTAGTTTTGGGGGAGAGGTAAAGCCCCCATTTTTTCAATAAAAATTTTTCCAAATTAAAACTTGCACAAAATTGCATTTTTATCAAGAAAATAAAGGTTTTCCAACTAGAAATTTAACGATAAATTTTCAAAAGAAATTTCTTCCTTTTTTTGCTGAATTGACTTACTTAGAAATTAAATTCTACCAGAAAGAGATTGAGCGTGTAACTTTCCGCTTAAAATTAAAAAAAGAATGTTTCCAGAAAAAAATTAATTTATTTTGTTCATTCTTAGTATAAAAAAAAATACAAAATCCTTATTTTCAATTAAATTTAAAAAAAAGAAGAATTAATCATGGAACCGTTGTAAGTTATTTAAGTCAAGGAATAGTTACGATTAAAATTAGATTTGTTAATTTCGTGGTAAGGGTTAACTGCTTAGGCTTTGTATGAAATTCTTTTGTTTTTGTTGACATTTTTTGTAGTGCTTTAGGGCTATTTGAATTTTTTTTTTTACACACATCCACTCTTTAATTCTCACTTAATTATCTTTATTGCTTTTTTATTATTTTTATTGGTTTGGTAGAGAGGTAGTGGTGCTTATAACTTTGGTAAAATAAGGAGAATCAATTGTTCTTTTACTCCTTTTCCTTTTTTAAACACTGGTGTTTGTAATTTGGGTCCCCCTCCCAAAATAACCACTTTATGTTGAAGAATACTAATTTTAAGTAAAATTTCTGTGTATTTTCAGTTTCATTGCTCATTCTTATTTTATAAATTTTAAGTCGTTTTTGACTTGATTTTATGTTCAGTAGTTGAAAAGTGAGTTTTTTCTTTTTTATATATTTTTTACTTCTTTCTTTTAAATAAGTTAAAATTAATGTAATCATCGAGTTAACTTAAACTGATAGTGTTCATTAGGTATGCATATATAAATTGATTAGCCATGAATTTTATTTTTTTCCATTAAGATTTTTTTATAAGTACCTTTACTTATCAGGTAATTTAAGTAATATGTTGTTTACATTTTGATAAAGTCTTTTTTTCCCTCGCATTAAATAAAATCTGTATAGAGTTAAATAAATAGATAACTGCAGATGTTTTAACCTAAACTTTACCCGGTAGTTTTAATTATATAATAAAAAATAATTTCAGGGTTTGTGATAAAAAATAGGTTAGTAATAAATGTCTGATATCACCGTACGGTTTGAATATATAATACCGATTTAAATTCATTCGAGTGGTAGTATTGTCTTTCGACTCGGGCGGGATAAAAAAAGCGGTCGTTTGGTGTATGCTATTTTAAGTTAATTGACGAAACAACTGGCTGATGCAATACAGTATTCTCCTTTTTTTTATAAATGACACTTAAAATTATTATTTTTTCTATATATAGTTTGGAGGTTAAGCATTACAATATATTTTAACTGATAAATAAGCATATTTAAGCGTACACAAATGCGTGTAATAGCTTATTTAATCGCAATCTATTAACTATTAAAATCATTTAGATTAATTTCTGTGTTATTAATACAAATTTATTCCCATATAAGAACTAATATCGATATATTTCTATTCAGAATGTCTGATTCTAATTTCATAAAATCAATTTTGTAAGATTTCTGTGGAAGATAATTCAGCTGTCCCCGTTATTTTTAATTAAATGTTTTGGTTGATAACATGTATAGAAGTAAAATTTAATTGCCGTGTAATTAAAAGAAAAAAGAGAAACACTCGGTAAATTTTATTGTGTGCATATCAAATTTAAAATTAAAACAAGAATTTCACAGGTTTTAGTACCAAAATAATGTTTTAAATTGATTACTCACAATTTTTAGCATTGTCAGATGACAAGGTCTATCATGTTTGAAAATGTACGTCATCATTCAGTGTAACTGTGTCAAAACTGAAGGAAAAATTTATTGATCTAATTTTTTTTCATTTATAATTAATTATATTTAAAGCACTGCAAATAGATTATTAATTTTAACATTAATAAAATATATCGAAAGTACAATACATAAAAAAAAAATTGTAAAATAAAACAGTAATGTAAAGCAATATTTACTTCAGAATTCTTTTTAAATTTTTTAATTTTTACTTTCCCGCGTACATTCTACAGCTATAGAAGGGAAAGTATGGTAATCGGTCTGATTTGGGCATATGCGGTTTTCACCGGTTCTTTACGTTTCGACACCTTATGTACCCAAAAAACCGGATGGAAATTTTCCGGATGTTCGCATGTACATGTGTGTGTTCCGTGTTAGCTGTCGCACCCTAAATTACCTTATATCTCCAGAACTACTCGACCGATTTTTACTAAACTTGGTCAGATTACTTCTATATTTAAGACAGTAATGCCATTAAATTTTCAAATTAAAACGTCAAGGTGGTGAGGTTGTAGAGTAAGGTTACTCTCAGTATCACGAGATATCGCCTAATTAATCATATTTTATTTGCCTAATTAACTTTATTGATTTATTTGAAATTTTTTTTCGCCTAATAACCTTATTTTTCTGGCATATTTGTTAATAACTAAAAAATAATATTTCCAAATTTTTTTACAACTTGGCACTCCCACCACAAAGAATGTTTTTTGAGCCACTACAAAGAATTCTTTTTGAGTGAACTAGTGAGTACAGTGTGTCATTGTACCCCTTCTCGCCACAAGGAGCGCTAGTATAGCACTGACGTACAGCTGCTGTAGTCGTCTTTTTTTTTTACTGTTTAGCCTTCGGCACCAGTTGTATTGTAATATCACATGTGAACGGTAGAATTAAATAAATTGATAATATTTAAAGTGTAAAAAAGTATTTAAAAGTGGGTGCTAGTACCCACACTCGCGCGAATGAAATACGGTTTGCGGGCTTCCTTCAGTTAGAATCAATGAATTAAATAAACAAAAAAATATTATATTTAAATAAAATTATAAATATTTTAAATTATGTTGTATGTGTATATGTATGTAAGCCGTGCATCAAGGAAAAGCCGCGTGGCGGAAGTCAGATTTTTTCGGTTACTATCTCACTATATATTTTACCAACTCCTACCTTGTTTTTAAGTCGTATTTTTAATCAATTAAAAAAACGGGCTTAATTCTTATTAAATTTTTAGTGTTCAAGCATTACTTAACAAGTAGACCGATTTTAGTTTTTTTTTTTTTTTTTTTTTTTTTTTTTTTTTTTTTTTTTTTTTTTTTTTTTTGTGTGTAGTGGAATTCGTTTATAGATGTTATATAATTCTTTTTATTTTATTTTTCCTCATGTGTACGGAGCAGTTTGTCCAATTACTAAACGTCTTAACCCTCCGTAGAGGAAAGCATTCACCTTGTGACGATTCCGGTCGCCACCCCCTCCCCGTTCCTAGCCATGATGGGCTTTAACGGAGGTCATCTTTTTGATCCTCCAACTGATACATTTCACAGTCATCAGCCAGGCCTCAGTTGGAATGTCACCGATATAAATGTCTCGGTAGACATTTACATCGTTGAATTTTTAACTCAGCCTTTGCCTTCACTGTAGCTTTTGGACATCTTCTCTCTTCTGTCTTACATCGTTACCCTCTGAACTGGCTAACCGAGTTCGCGAAAGCACGAACTCCGTGCCTGGTTCAACTTATCTGACTATAAGTGTCTGTAAATGTCCCAAACTTCGGAATTTGGATGAGTTTAATCAGCACTAATCATACCGCAAAATGTGTAGATCGCAACAACGGTAATTTGAACCCAGTTCTCTTAGTTGATGGCAACTGATCCAGTTTGAACCTTATAAATTTATTGCAAGTACTACGGACTCCGGTTTTGACGGTCAGGGAGTCTAGGACAGACCTCCTTCTCCCACTCGGCTCCATTACAGAGTCCTGCGTGACATTTACTTCATCAGATTTAGAGACCGCTGTCGGTGGGGTATACACCCCACGGCTGCATGGACTACCATGCCCTCGGCAGCGCAGTCACCCCCTCAGTGACAACGACTCTACTACTTGGTTTTAACAAATTATATTAAAATTAACCGAGACTCGCTGCCGATGTGCCTGCCTCCGGTCAATCAACTGTCCAGGCGGAACCCTAGCCATCCGGGTTACTACTCTATTTAGACCCCCTCAGCTGTCCTACGCAGTGCGAGGAAACGAAGGAAGCCAGCCACAGTGTTCCAATTTCTGCGGGTCTTGCAACTGACCTTCAGATCGAGAAAGGAGTTACTCTCTCAAGTTCGCTAAGAACTCTGGTACGTTCAGCCTCGCACAGGGACCAACTAGTGAACAATAAGCAACCTCCTCCTCACGGCCCAATGATATGAGAATGTTATATATTAAATGTAAATGACGCGTAGTCTTGTACAGATTTAGGCCGACCGTTCCTGAGACGTTTGGTTAATTGACCCCCAACCATCACAGTATACCGGTTTCCATTGTCTAGTATTAAAGTTCGTATAAAGAAGAACTAACTTTTACTGCGATTTGGATCTTACACCTTCAGCTTTGAGAATCAGCTGTTAAACAAGTGTTTTGAGGAGTTAACTACTTGACCAGCCCGGTGGGCAATGTAATATAATTAATTTAATTTAAGCGAAGTATTTTTTAATTTGAGCAAAGTACATTTCAAACGGAAAATTACGTAGTATATGTTGTTGTTTTTTACTTCCTTGTACGAGTATATGTTGATGTTTTTTACTTCCTTGTACGAAGTAAAGGAAGTATTGTGATCGCGAAAATCTCAGATTTCAACGGAAATATCCATTTTGACTAGTTTCGGCGTGATGTCTGTACGTATGTATATATCTCGCATAACTCAAAAACGATTACCCATAGGATATTGAAATTTTTGATTTAGGACTGTTGTAACATTAGTTGTGCACCTCACCTTTTGAATGCAATTGACTGGAACAAAAGTGTCAAAAAGCCCAAAATCCAAAAAATCTGGATTTTAGACTTTTTCTTAACTGCAGTAATAGGCTCTCATTGTGAGCTTTTCAACGATCTATCATAAATGATACTTATTTTCATTGGTTCTAGAGTTATAGCCATATAAAAAGTTTAATTAATGAAATATTTGGATCTTGCAAGAGGAAGGCACATCGTTTCGAATCCGACTTCATTTCCTTTTTTATTTTTTATTTTTTTTATTTTAAATATATTGATTTATTAATAGTATATTAATAGTTTTTAACCTCTGATTGTAAAATATTTGTACAATAACTAATAATTCAATAATAAAAAAAAGAATATGAAAAAATATCAAAAGATATTAATGAAATAGTATTTTATGTACTTTTCATTGTAAAAAAATGCGTATATGTAATTTAATAGGCGTACAAGGAAGTCATGTGTTGCCCACATCAAATTATTGTTAAAATATTTATAATTGTTTTAGTAAACTTGTAGTGAAACGATATATCCCTTGATTTCTTTCCGGTACTCGAAGGATTTTTGTGGGAAATAAAAGTAAAGAAAAAGAAAAAAATGACTGGTTGAAAAAAATTACAATAAAATAATTACAAATTTTCCTGCATTCCGTAGAGTTTTAATTCAATTTATATAAAACGGTTCTTTCATAGGTCGGCCTATTTGTCAGGCTTACCTATATATATTTTAAACAAAAAAAGATTAACATGAAATAAATTTAAAAAATAGAGTATTAAAAATGAAAATAAATAAAATAATTCCTTGATAAATATTTTCTTTTATCTGTAAAATTCTGCACCTGATAAAAGGTTTTTATGTTGATACTGATTTTAATTGGAAATTGTAGAAATAAATTATTGAAATTGTTTTTTGATTTCCATTAAAAATGTGGGTTGTACAATTTTGGAAGCTGAAAAAGATTGCTATAAATAATTTTAAAAAATGTGATAAAAATATGGAAAATAGTGGGTGAGATTTTTTTGTAAAAAATTTTCAATGTTTAATATCACCAAAAAGTTAGTGCATCTTATTTTCCTCATCTTAGATATTAAACATGGAAAATTTTTTATAATTCTATCTACTAACTGATGCAAACTAATTTTAACCTGTTAAAAAAAAATCTCACCCACTATTTTCCATATTTTTATCACATTTTTTAAAATTATTTATAGCAATCTTTTTCAAGATGAGGAAAATAAGATGCACTAACTTTTTCGGCATTGAAATATGCTCCTTTTTCGAACATTAATTTCTGTTATCGTTAAGATGACAGCTAATTATTATTTCAGTTAATTATTATCCAAAAAAATTGCTATGAAATTATAAACCGTACGGTAAGAGTCTCGTAGATATCATTTCTTCCAATTAAAAAAAAAAACAACAAATTTCTGAAGTATAAATAAAACTGTTTTTAACAAAATGATACTGACATCAAAAAAGGTAAAACATATTTCTATTATCAAAATCTGTTATTAATTTAGAATTTTGTTTGAAAAAAAATACATGTTAAATATTGTAGATAATATATACACAATTATAGATAATAAACAATGTTTAGGCGTTCCGTATAACAAGCAAAAACATAGAAAAAAATGTTACAAAACTCTTCCCGGGCCGATTTCACTTATTAAACAAGGAAAAGTCATAAGAATTGTATTTTTTCTGTGAAGTAATATGTGTTACATATAAATGAAATCGGGCCAGTAAGAGTTTTGTAACAAATTTTTCTATTTTTTTTATATTATATGGAACGCTTAAACATTGTTTATTATCTATTGTCTATACATATATTTTACATGTACTTTTTTTTTAAACAAAATTCTAATTTAATAAAAGCTTTTATAATAGAAATGTAGTGTTCTACCTTTTTTGATATCAGTATAATCTTGTTAAAAACAATTTTATTTATATTACAAAAATGTTTCTTTTTTGAGCGGTAAAAATGATATCTGCGAGACTCTTACCGTACGGTTTACAATTTCATTATAATTTTTTTTTGTTGATATTACTGCGTTTTGTTAGATTATTCTTTTTTTTAATGATTTACCACATTTTTCCTTTTTTAATAAAACTAGTGTAATAACCTTCACGAATCGAAGATCCGTGATGTAATATTGCACTTATTACTTTGTAAGTGTAACCCTCGATTTTATCGTATCAGTGCACACACTTTTATGTTATTATTAGAAATATTTTTTATTTCTCCATCAATTAGTTCAAATAGTTCTAATTGTAGAATAAAAATTTACCAATCGAATTTATTTTTGTTTTATGTAACAAATCTTTGTTGCCACATTTGTAACACTTTCCTATTGTTCCTGTTTTTTTTTGTTTTATTAGCAGCTAATCTCTTGTAAACTAATGCTTTATTTTTTTTTAGTGAAGTGATGGGAATTAAAAAAAAATTTTTCATCTTCAGTACTTTCATTTACTTAATAGCGTATACTATTAAAACAATTTAAAATTTATTATTTCAAGAACATTATCAGGTTTTTGTACGTTACCTATCGGCGCGATTCCTAAAGCCACCTTTTTGAGGGAAAAGGTGACATATTCGAGCCCCGCTGTTTATCAGATGGAAGAAAAAAACGTTGTCTAATAAAATTCGAGTATTTTTTTGAAAGTATTCTTTATTACAAATATAATTGAATTGAAATGTAATGCTTTCAAGCTTATTTTTTAATGTTTTTCCAATTTTCATTTCACGTTTAGGTTAAGTTGTTTAGAACTGTAAACATAGTTCGTTGATTGATTGATTGATGATGACTTCGCCGTGCCGTCCAATTCTGCGGACTTTTACCGGCGAAGTTCTAACGAACTTTTTGATTGAACAAATTATTATTTCTGATTAACTACTTGGATTTTTTTTTAATACCATTTTGCTAGAAAATTAAGTATTTTGTTGTAATAATAATTATATGTAATTAAGTTTTAAATTTAGCCTATCAGTTTGTAAGAGTTTTTTTTTAAAAAAAGAAGTGTCTTTAAAGTACAGTTTATTAAGTAATGAAAATAAGTTTTGTCGTTTTTCTTAACTCTATATATTTTAATGAATAAATTAACTGATGTACTGTTATAGTCAAAATTTTTATTCAAAATTTTGACATTTAATTTCAATAATTTTTCATTATTAAGGTTATAAAATTATTACTGAAAAGCATATTTGTCAGTCTGTTTTGAAAAAATAAAATTTATGAGTTACTGACGTTTTTCGCGGTTAAATTTAATCTTAAAATCATGCATTCATTATGTCCGCTTGCAACGTTATGAAAATCTTTTTAGAAATCCATTATCCTTGTTTAAAGTTTTTTTTTTTGGCCTAATATTTCATTTATCTTCTTTTTTCAGCGAAACAGTTGTTTTGTTTACTGAAATCAATGTCATCGTTAAATTATTATTGTCGCTTAATCAAATATCGGTTTGATATTCTTATAGTTTCTTTTGGAAACAGCGGTTCTGGGGTTTGATTTGCGACAAGGATGTAACCCTTCTTCAGTTAACATTTTATTTTTCCTTATAAAAATACCGTTTACATAGCGGAAAAAATTCTCTATTTGGTCATTAAAGTTTTCAATTAAACGTAGCAGTGTAGTAATAATGATAAAAGCAGAGTTATTAAGCATATTGTTAAATAGTTTTTACTTGTCAAAATTGCGGTGTAATAATTTTAATTTTTATGATAAGAAAATTACTTTTTTTATTCAACTATATTATCATAATAAGAGTTTCCTTTATAAGAAAACTAATAACACACTACAGTTATCAAAACATATTCGGTCTGACGTGTTTTATTACTGAAATTCATTATAAAATATAACCCTTAAGAAGTCAAGATACCTAGATTCAAAGTCAACGTATTTCGATGGTTTTTTTTTTACGAATATTGATTGTAATTATTTATTCGTAGTGTGTTTTCCCCATTTTATTTAAAATTATATTCTGTACAGAAAAAATGTAACGAAACTACACATATTATGTAGAAATATCTCTGTATATTATTCCTTAAGTTTTTTAGTAGCTAATTCCAAAAAAATGTGACTGAAAATAGCTAGTAGTAGTAGTAGTTGCAGTATTCAATTTCTATTCGTAATTTCGTAATTATGTTATTCCCGGTCGAATTGAAATATTGTTTTATTAAATTAAACAATATATTGAATATTTATTTACAGTTATATATGTTGAGTAAATGATTTGTCCCGGTGTCAAGTCTGTAATGGCTGTTTGATATTGAGAGCTTATTTGTGTTAGTGTCACTTTAGTTGTCACTATTTCTGATTTTGAACGCTTGTTGACAGTTTTCGTTTTGTAGGTAGGCCTATTTTAACACCTTCGTTTTTACGGGTAGCAATACTTGCCTTGAATTATACGTAGTTTTATTGGGTTTTTAAAAAATTAAATATGGTTGGCCATTTATCTTTTAACTGAAACAATTAAATCTATAATTATTACGTTTCATTTTAAATATTATTGGCGATTGATTTCTTTTTCCCATGATCTGTATGGAGAGGTTGGATTATGCCATTGTATTATGTTTTTGTTCCACAAAATAATGGAATTTTTTATCTTTATTAACTAAAATCTCGATGTTGAAAAGTGAATGAAAAATAGTTTTAAATAAACGACATAAAAATTTAATGAAATGTTGTACTCTTAGTTTAAAAAAAAGATAATTATGTACATAAAATGTATTTTTATTTTTTTTAAAATTATTTTGTTTAGAAGGATATTTCGATTATTGACCGATTTTTGAAATCCGAATAAGCACCGTTGTTATTTGTTTAATAATACCAATTAAATTACTTAGTTAAAAAAGTATATAAATTGAAATCAAATCTTTTATCTTAATATATATATAATTCCTCTCCCTCCCCCCTTTTCCGCCTTTCCCCAAAACCATAAATAAAAAAGTAAAAAGAAAAAAAAGGTTTTTTTAGAGTTGATTTTAAAATCCCAGTTTTTCACTTTCCATACCTATTAATGGATAACAGATCTTGTTTGATTTTAAGAGATAAAAATATATGGAGAATTTCAAACTTTTTGATTATGCAATAAAGTCGGTTTTACAGAATATATGATTTTAGGAAACCCTCCTCCTGCTTTGGTTTCGTAATTGAAAAATCAAATTCTTGAAAATAAAAAGAAACGAAAAACTTCTTGACGTATGGAATTCAATCATTTACGTATTTATATATTTTTGAAGTAAAGTAGGTTTGACAATTGGAGTTTATAAGGGAGAACGGATTGAGGTTTTCTCTTACCTATTAGTATATTTCAATATACAATATACCATGTATAGTTTATCAAAAAATTAATTTATTTAGAAATTTACAATTATAAGCACAATTTCATGTAATTAAAATTTGTAGACATAAAATACATTTTTCACTGTCTATATACAAATCTTAGAATGTGTTCAAGACGATCTGTTACAATTAACCCTTTCTTTAATTGATCTTACGTTTAAAATATGTTTAATTTTCATTAGTAAGACATTAAACTTTTTCTTTATCCTGTGAATGACACTGTGTACATTAAAAAAAAAATTTGTTTACAAATATCTTATTGTCATTTTGTAGTCTGGAATCGAGTACTAGTAATAGAAAAATTTTATTTTCTCTATTTTAATTTATTTTTTATTTTTTAATTGTAGGTCATTCTTCTAGTTTTATATTTCAGAGGTTACGTTTTCGATGGATGTTGATATCGTGAGTTTCTGATTACCTATTATAATTTAGTGTTTATCTTGAAACGTTCGATTTTTTTAAAAAGGCTTTCGTCATTAAATTTATCTGTATTGTTGTTATTAACTCTTAATACGTGGTGAGCATTTGAAAAGTTACCACATTTATTATTCAACAGCTATCAGTCCCGTCGTATTTCTGTTTGCAGGCATGTATAACATTCTCGGGGGAACTTATTTAAAATTATTCTCAAAGGTTTGAAATTCACCCTCTACGCTACACGTACTCTTACTCAAAAATCTTAAATGGCAGCGGTAACATAATTACATTAATTGACAACCCGAAAAAAATAATGAATTTTGGTGAAAAAAAATTAAAATCCGCCCACCTGTTCGCTCGCTAGGTGTGAAAAACCGTTTGACGTAGTACGTTTTTTTTTAGTCCAACTAAAATAAGTATAAAATTACGCGATGTAACTTCTTAAACCATTTGAAATTATCATGATCTGTGGATTATATCTGTGAAAATTATTTTTTAATAATCAACACAAAATTTCGCCCTTAACGTTGTTTCTAAATTTTCAAGTGTTGAAAACGTATGTTTTTTAAAGAGACGATATAACTTGTGAAACTCATTGGAAGGCCTTTTGAATGACAAGTAATTTGGTACAAATAAAATAAAAATTGGTTCACTGGTGTTGGAAGTTATGATTAAAAATGTGTTGTTTTTTTTTAGATTATGTTAGGATTTTTTTATGTTGGGATACAGTGTTACTGACCCTAAGCATTACGTCTGAAATCGTCCGTTCTTCTTAAAAAATATTGGTTTTAGGTTTCTCCAGAATTGAAAAAAACGTTCCGATAAACACAGCGTTATAACATCAGTTAAAAATACGAAAAACCAATAAGAAGGTATTTACTTCTTTGTTGGTAACATGTTGAGAAATTTATTACCTTGTTATACAGGCTATAATTTTCTGCCAATTATTGAGATCTTAGTTTCTATGGTAAATTTTTCAAATTGTTTTCTTTCACATTTTAATTAGTGGCAAAAAGTATTTATTGTAATTTATTATTTCATCATCATATTTTATTTAATTTGTTGTGTTCTTTAGTTAAAATTGGCATTTGATTTTTGTTATTGTTCTACTATTTGGTCTTTCATTTTTTGTCTTTTGTAAATTTTTTTCGCTAAAGTGACTTTCAGTCTGGAAGAAAGGGCTTTCTTTTTCATTTTTAGCCTCCGGTAATTACCGTTCAGATAATACTTCACAAGATGAATGAGGATGATATGTATGAGTGTAATCTTGTACAGTCTCAGTTTTACCATTCCTGAGATGTGTGGTTAATTGAAACCCATCCACCAAAGAACACCGGTATCCACGATCTAGTATTCAAATCCGTGTGTAAAAATAACTGGCTTTACTAGGACTTGAACGCTAAAATTCTCGACTTCCAAATCAGCTGATTTGGGAAGACGCGTTCACCACTAGACCAGGTTGGTCTAGTGGGTTCTTCCAGCACCCACCAGGTTGGTGGGTGCTGGAAGAAAGGACTGAACTAATTTTTACATACGCAGAAAAAAATAAATACGCTAGAAGAACTCTCCCCAAGCGTTTAATGAACGGCATCTAAACAAAAATATTTCGCACTCTTACATTTTAAAACTTGTAAAACATCCTAAGAAATGGGATCTGTCATGAATAAGAAACGTGCAGAACAAAAGGTTTTAGAATTAACTACTATTGAAATTTTGGTAAATGTAGTAAAAAATACTCAGAGCTTAATTTTTAAAATATCCAGTAAAAATGGGGTTTCTTATGGTTCTGTTTTCACTGCTTAAAATTGAATAAATTTTTCCATATAAAATTCAACTGCATCAAGAATCGAGTGAGGATGATGCTGAGTGAAGGATTGAATTCTGTGAAGAAATGATTCCATTAATAGTTGCCAATTCAATGTTTAAGAAAAATAAACATTTTTCTTAAAAGAAAGAAGGTGCATTCTGGTGAATACACCTTCTTTCTGAACGGCTTTATTAATAAACATAGCTGCCAATACTGCAGCTATGTAAATACTCATGTTTTCAATGTTGGAAACGCGTAGTATACTGAAAAAATAAACAAGAGTTGAAAAATAAAATTGTAAGAGCATGTAGGATGTAACCAATGAAACTTTAATAAAAAAAATGTGAATTTCAACAAAGACTTTTTAGTTTACATTAAAATGGGAGTAATTTTGAACAAATGATTTAAAAATGTTACTTTTATTTTCTTGTGGTAAAAAAAACGTGTTTCATTTATTATTTCCTAAGAACTCCTATTGTTGAAAAACCTTCATAACAAAATTAACTAATGAATGATTTATGCTTTATTTTTGAATGAAAATTATTATTTTATGAATTAGTAGTTATTTGATTATTTAATCAATCTGGTTATCAATTTTTCAACACGTTACCAGCAAAGAAGTATGTTATTATTGTTATTTATACCTTATTATTGGTTTTTCGTATGTTCAACTGATGTTATAATGGTGTGTTTATCGGAGCGTTTTTCAAAGCTGGAGAAACCTAAAACCCATATTTTTTATGGGTCTGACGATTTCAGACCTAATGCTTTGGGTCAGTAACACTATATACCAACATTAGCTAAAAAAAATCCTAACGTAATCTAAAAAAAAACAACACATTTTTAATCATAACTTCAATACCAGTGAACCAATTTTTATTGTATTTGTACCAAATAACTTGTCATTCAAAAAGCATTCCAAGGAGATCACAAGCTATATCGTCTCACTTAAAAAAATACGTTTTCAACGCTTGAAAATTTGGAATCAATTTAAGGGCGAAATTTTTTGTTGATAATTTTAAAAATACTTTTCACAGTTTTAATTCACAAATAATGATTATTTCAAATGGTTTAAGAAGTTACATCGCGTAAAAAAAAAAACTATGTCAAACGGTTTTTTGCACCTAGCGATAGAAGGGATAGGCGGATTTTAATTTTCTTTTCACCAAAATTCATTATTTTTCCGGATTGTCAATTGATGTAATTAAATATTACCGTTGCCATCTAAGATTTTTGAGTTGGGATAGGTGTAGAAGTCATGGTGGGTTCCACTCATTCTAAGATAATTTAAAAAATTTTAAAAATTCACACCGAGAATGGTATACATACCTGCAAACAGAAATACGATGGGATTGATAGCTGTTGAATAATGAATGTGGTTAACTTTTTCAAATGATCACCCGGTATATAACTTTACATAACCTTGTGTGCCAATATGAACGCCGTTTTGAATGTTCCTATACAAAAACAAAATGTTTTTATTATGAGTAGTAGTACGGATCATCCGTTTTAATTTTACGTGGTTTGAATTAAAACTTTACTTTTTGTCGTCTTGTTTTGATTTAACAGTGGCCGGTGATTTTTTGATCGCGTTTTATTTTCAGTTTAAATTATTCGTTATCTTTGATCGACATCTTTGACACGATTTATTAAAAAATCATGTACATGTATTGCAATAATAATGCATAGCATGTTAGTTGCTTGATCCGTTATTTAGGAACAAAATTAAAATTAATATCCCGACTACTTATTAAATTAATTACAATAACCTAAACTAAACGTACAAAGATGAATATTGTAAACTAGTTGTTTAAACAAAAATAATATGAATAGCGGTCTCATTTACGTTGAATTTTGTGCTTTGTATAGATAATTGAACCTGGAGTTAAGGATAATACGCCGAACTTCCTAATCGGTGTTTAATATATAAATACTTTTCTAAATACAACTTAACCGAGTGATATACCTATTATTTTCACACCTGTACGATGAACTTAGAATATCGTTCAATATTTCGTTTGAGATGTGGATATTGCCCTCCAAATAGCGTCAAAAATCTGAGATTTATGTATTTCAAGTAGTTTTGTGAAAAATATCCATCCAGTAACACCATTTTTTTATATGCGATCTTATTTAATATTAGAGACCAGTTGATGTAAACATAAACAAGGAACTGTTGTTGAACTATGTAAAATTGTGATGAATTCAGCTTTTAATTTTTTTTAGATAGATTTCAGAGAAAGCCACTATTGTACATGGGTACCATGATTCGACTTCTGAAAAATTTTCAGTTCAAAAGTTTATATGTATATATATATATATTTCACATTCTTGTGGATACGATAACTGTCATAATTTTGCGCTAACCACTTTCTAATTTTTTTTAAAAATATAACAACCAAAAATTGAGTATGTTTATGGGAAAAATTGGACCATAGATATGGAATATGGGGGACTTTATCGAAAAAAATATTGCTACTACTTAAGTAAAATATCGAATTCATTTAAATTTCCTACTATTTTTTTGATAAGGGCTTAAAACTTACGTATGTAAAGTTTTTCGATATCACCAACCAGACCCAGGGGGTGAAAAAAAGGGGTTTCGAAGACAAAAAAAAAATGTACCTCGTTTAGTAGGCACAATATCGAATCGGTTTAAAGTGGTCGTTAGACCTCTAAACATTACTTAAAACTTTTGTCTGAAACAATTTTTGATATGACCAATCCTTACGGCAAAAGGGATGACTAAAGTGTCGCTGGAATTGTAAGATGGGGCTTGTGTGCTAAACATGGGAAACCTTTTTTTTACATTTTTAAGTTAAACTCTACTGTTTTCGAGGACGGTTTGAAATATTTTTCATTTTTTTATAGTCATTAATGCTTAATGTTGGTTATTATAACGTATTGACTTTATGTACCCCAATGTCACTTTAATTTTCAAAATATTGTTGTGTGAAAATTCAAGAAAATATATCTATGAAAAACAAGTAATACATATCTTGTAGAGGCTAGGTTCACGCTCCGTTGGAGTCTTTTTTCCTAGATTCAGGTTTCTTACTTATCCATTTGTAAGTTTCATTTGAAAATTTTTCTCGCTGGTAGCATTTTTTTTTTCTTTTCAATTAACATATATTAAATATTTATATCTAGTACTTATATAATAATACTTAAATAATATTAATCATATTTATAGATGAAAAAGAGACGTAAAATAAAATTTCAAAAACCTACTTTTATAATTAACCGCACTAAATATTAGACTCGAAAACAATATTTTTGACGTTGGCGTTTTTTAAGTCTTTTTCACCCAACGATTGGTGTGTTTATGCGAGTTAAAAGTTAGAAAGCAAGAAAGAAAGAAAGAAAGAAAATAAGAAAGACTGAAAAAGTATTACTTTATAGTTTTAAGGGCGATTTTTTAAAAAAATAAATTTATTGAAATATTTTTTATAATTTGGCAAATATTTGTATCAGTATTCCCACTATTCCTTTTTTTTTTGGAGAGGTAATTAAATTTATCTTAATTTTGATATTAAAACTCTTTAAAATGATTTTCAAATTTATTTCTGTTAATATTTTCATAATTATACCTAAAATAAATAATAATAATAATAATAATCATATTTTCGCTTTTCAGCTGTTGTTTTAAGCATAATATTGAGACTATTTTATGCTTATATTCTTCTCAGATCAGTTTTATTTTTTACTATGCTTGATAAATTTCAATTGATTTTGTTTTTTTCGGTTTGCGAAAATTGCGTATTATATCTCCCAATTTATTATTTTAAAACTCACTTGTATTCAGTGTCATCCGCCTAGTTGACGTGGATCGTTTAACTTCTTAAATTCATGACAGTCTGTGCATTACTTTCTGGAAGAGGTAGTATATGCCACTCAAATACTTGCCCTCTCACCTGGCTAAGTAAAATAAACTGCACTTAATTACGTTATTTGAAATGAAGTAATGGGTGTTGTCATTAAAGATCATGATTTCTTTTTTTTGTATCAGTTGTTTTATAATATGTTTAAATTATAAAAAAAATCAATATTAGGTTACGGATGTATTGTTTATATATATAAATAAAACAACGTATGGCATTTACCCTATTTTATTGTTAGATTTTTATACTATAATAAAAATATATGCTTTTCAATTTTAAACATGGTTAATATATGTTCACTTTTTTGCCGGAATCATGGTGCTACATTATAAAGTTGTATTTAAAACGATTGGTATTTTAAGCCATGATCGAAACTGTTTGTTCGAAGTACGTGATCCTTTAGTTGACAGTGCTACCAACCTACAGATCCCTGAACAACGCTTATGCTGTTGTCGATTTAGATGCTGATGAGAGTTTATTCCATTCGTTTCAGGAGGAGGCCGAAGAGTAATAATAATAATAATAATAATAGCAGTATTAGGAGGGGTTAGGTAAGAGGTAGAAGTGAAGCTGGATGGAAGCTGTATCTCATGTTGAGGCTTTATCAGGTGATTCTGGCCCGGGGAGTTAATGAGAAAATTCTTAGAGCGGACAAAAGTAACAGAACAGTGAGTGAGACTCCTGGAGGGGGGTTGTTTATGTGTTCTCTCTGACTCGACTCCCTCTCTTTTCATGTAACATCCCCCAACCACTAGTGGATCGATAAGAGTGTATTCTGCCGGCTCCACATTTGCTAATTTTCACTTGGCCACCTCTTCTTTCTGTTTTGCTTGTTATATTTATCCGAAATGAAAAATCAGTTTTTTGTATATAAAACGCGCGCGCGCATGCACACAACATATATATATATATATATATATATATATATATATATATATATATATATATATATTTGAAAATTAATATTAATACGTCAGAACAGGACTCAGTAAAAAAAATTAACGTCTCTGTATTAAGGTTCTGTCTCTATGATTTGTGTTAGATGTGTTCCCGAATAATGCAGTTGTCTGCTTGTAGGTAACAAATAAAGACACCATTTTTTTTTACCATTATGGTATAATTTTACCATTATTACCATTATTATTTTTACCATTATAATTATTTTACTGCCTCTCATTTGTTTAATTATTATTAATACGATGTATTACATTATTGCATATCAGTTGTTTTACTTGTGTTTACGGACTAGTGTATCCCTAAATGTTAATTTCTATTCTGTGTTTTTAGCTTGTTGAGAAGTAATATGTAATACATTACTAGTATTAATTAAATAAAACATACTGTGGAGTAACTCCCGTCAGAAGTTTCTAAATTCTTTTTTGTATTCTAGAAACTGTAATTGAGCAATATTGAATACATGAATTTATATCACTTTTTATCGGTTCAATTAATCGGTCACGGTATTCTATATTTTTTTATTAGATAATAAATTATTTTAAAAATAATACAAAATTGAATCGCTAGAAAAAGTAATTCACTTTTTTCACTAGGAGTAAATTTTTATTTCCTTTTGTAATGCGAAAATGTTCAAAAACACGGTAACCAGCTTTATTTTTATTTATTGCCGATTGTGAATTTTAAAAAACTGTTTATTGTTAAACGGCCGGTTAAAGTAAAGACAAATAAGTGGTTTGAAATAAATAAATTAAAAGATCGATTTCGGCGATCGTTCAATTTTTTTGTAAAGGTCTGTTAAATTAAAGAAGTAATAATGTCTGATAATTCTATTATCGGTCTTAGGCATAAACATCTTCCGTTTAAAGAACGTATGAATAAAATAAATACGTGGTGCGATTACACGTTTGGTATCTTCCTTATCGGAAATGCTTCATGAACGTATTAAAACTATACGTGAACGATCTGAGGCCTTGTTCGATGTCAGTATGTACTTATATCTAATGTATAGCTAAAACGTGATGTTCTAATGAATGTGCTGAAATTATAAATGAAAATTAGGATCGGTTTATGAAAGATTATACGTTTTAAAAAATACAATTAATATTCGGCTTGTTTATTATTTTTTTACCTAAAGGAAGCTTCCTGCATTTGTTGTTTTCTTTACTTATGTATTTGAAATAATCCTTAAGAATTCCAAATCAGGCTGAATTAAAAATGTTAGCATTTTGTTAAAAAAAAGTTTACTTTTAAATAGAAATTTCGAATTAATTTTAATCATGGAATAATCATTGTTTTATACATAAAGTCGATTCTTTCTCATCGTTTTTATCGTAGTTTGTTATAAAACTGCATAAAAAAAACGTTGTTATAGGTAGAATAAATTTAATTCAAATCACGTACAAGTACATATTTGCAAAAAAAATAAATTATTATACCTGTTAAATTATTTCCAACGAATATTTAAATTTTAAAATAAAGTCAAGATTATTGTTGGCGAGTATTTTCTTCTCTTTGGGTCATCGGATTTTTCGCTAAACATTACGCTATTGTTACGAAGTATCTGTACTTATCCTGTTTGTAGCTTTTTATCCCTACCTTTAACGAAGATATAGTGTCGCTAAACATCTTGGTTTCATGTTACAGTTTGTTTTCAAACAGTTTAGTTTTTTTTTTTGTTCGTAAATAAAATTTATGTACTCGCCTGTGAATAATGCATATTGCGTTAGTGAAATTTACAATTTTGTGATCTTTTCTTCGTAAGCGTTATTTATGTTTGTTGAAGTATAGAACGCACGTACTACATTTTAACAACTAAAGAAAACTCTTAAAATATTGTTGAAAAGTAATTATTTCTTTTCACTTAAAATGTTAAGTTAAAAACTGATTTTATAATAAATATTTAAGTAACGGTAGGTAAATATAATTTAGGATTTTCGTTTATTAATTTCTTTTCCGTAAAATTTATGTTTATAATTATTTTTTGTATAATTTTCTTTTGAAAAAATGTTTTTTTTTTTTATGTTAGTTAAAATAAATAATAATAATAACTATTGTTGTTGTTGTTTACATTTTTAATGCGAAAACAATAGCTAAAATATTTTTTAGTTTGAACGTAATTGTTTATCCTCGTAACTAGTTTGTTTTGAAATCATATTAGAAAATAGAATCGTTGCATTTTATATTATAAATGTTCTAATAGTACATAAGTTTTTATTACTATTTATAGAGATAATATCAATTTCAAAATATTCACTTAATTAAAATTTAAATAATTATTAAGCTATGCCAATCCATTCTTAAGCTAACCGGAAATCGCTATTTTTTTACAAGGTTTTTTCTATCTGTATTTTATGAATCGAAATATATACAGTAATAGTAATTTTATTCCTGTTTCTATATGAGTATGTGTGTTAATTTATGTAATATGATACACTTATTATTAATAATTAAATTCTCTAATTACTTCTTATATTTTACTTATGAATTTACTTTTTTATTGATTTTAAATAAATCAATGTTTTAAAACACTAGGTAATATTGGTAGATTGATTTATTGTGTATAATGATTAACAACGCACGGATGAGCTTTAATGCTACACAACATGGCAGTGAATCAAGAAGTCAGTTACCTGCATTCTAAAAGTAATGTGCGTGCGCGTATATATATTTGCATTTTACTCTTAGCATTAATATTATTTTATTGGCTGGTAACATAGAGTAGTTCCGAGTTGCACTAACCTTGAAAAAAAAAATAATAAGCTTGTTGATAAAAAGTGCATGCTTAATGGGACTAACTTATGTGCAGATATTTTTTCTTCTTTGTTTTTTTTAATTTTTAATCAATTAACCATATTATTTCCTTTTTTTGTTTTTAATAGAGTTGTTTAATTGATTTTAACTTATTTGTGGTCTGTATTTAGAATTTAACCTTGAAGATTGATGATTAGGAATTATTTCTAGTTTCTTTATCAATAATTATTTGTGATGTGGTAAAGTTTTTTCTTCTAAACCAGTTTTAAAATAACAAAAGAGAGGTTTTATAGTAGGACTTTGTGTTCTTCTTGATTGATTTAATTAAATTTCCATGGACGTTTTAAGATGTGTTAATCTGATTAGTAGTGGTATTTTTTTTTTAATGGCTTTATAACTTTTCATGTAGTTGCGGAAAAAAGTTGCTATTCCTCGATGTGGAAAGTTTTACCTTCTTTTTTTCCCGAAAATCATAACCATATCGTTATAATTTTTTCTTCCAGTTATGAGATTCCTTACCGTCAACTATATACTTTTTTTCTCTGTATGTATGTCGGTAATCGGGCAGCGTATTGGTGGTGATACGAAGAATCCTATTTATCTGGATTCTACCCCATCTCACTAATCCGGTACAAAAGTCCTGACTGATCGGCATATGTTGCAATCAGGGATCCGTTATAGATTTCGCCCGGAGAAAGTTTGATCCAAAAAATCAAAAACTGAAAAAAACCACAAAATAAGAACAGGACTTCATAAATCTCACTCTTTCTAGAACACGGTCGATACAAGCACCGAAATTGGTTTACAGAAAAGATTGAAAGAACTACATAAAAGAGAGTACGGAAACACCCTAAAAAAAATTAAAATGATTGTTCTGGAACCTCTCCTTGTGTTCATTTATTTATTATTTACATATCTGGTAATCATCTGATGTAAATCATAATCGCTGGTGAATACCGGCGATGGTCTAAATCCATGCTACGAAGCACATACAATTGTAATAGAACCCCCGACGTCATCTTTCTTTTACCTTTAATTACAGTTGTTCGTTTATACGAGGTTCGGCTGATAAATTTTGCACACTAGCGTGCTACATTGAGACAAAAGGTACTATCAAGTTGGGCGTGGCAACAAATGATAGCTAAACTCCCACTCTACAAACCTGCGATAACGCGTTGAAATCCGTTTACTAGATTGTTTTCAGTAGCAGGTAAAATGGAGTCGAATACGGCCAATATGTCAACACGGTTAAAACAGCACGTAGTGATCAAATTTTTAACAGCAGAAAATGTGAATCCTACGAATATTTTTCATCGTTTAAAAGTGGATTACGGTAGTGAAACTGTTGACATGAGTACTGTGAGTACGTGGGCGTCGAAATTTCGCGAATGTGAAGGTGGTAAAGCGACAATTGAGGACGCACCTCGTAGCGGACGACCAGTTTCTGTGACTGAGGAGAAACATCGAAAGGAGGTGGACGATTATCTTCAATGTGATCGGCGAATCACCCAGCAACACATCGCCCTTCAATTAGGTAGATCTAAAGAACGATTACGCCATATTGTCCGGCAATTGGCTTACCGTAGAATCTGTGCACGATGGGTACTGCGCACACTCTCTGATGGCTCTCCGCAAGGTGAAGTTTAAGCCTATTCCGCATCTGCCATACTCACCGGATTTGGCGTCGCACGACTTTCACTTCTTCCATTATCTAAGAGGGATCTCAGAAGTAATCATTACACCATTGAAGATGAGGTGAAGGAAGCTGTGGCCACCTGGATCCGAGAAAGACCGCCAGAAATTTTCAGTGACGGAATGCAAAAACTTGTTACACGTTGGGTAAAGTGTATCAATATAAAAGGGGATTATATTGAAAAATAAATACTGCATTTTGTAGCTAAGGTATTTCACTTTTATTAATTTTTTTTATTTCATTCCAATATACTTTTCATTTCCATGCTACGCATATATGTGCAAAATTTATTAGCCGAGCCTCGTAGAATTCGTTTTCTTCAAAATTATTTATTTATTTTTTTTTATTTTACCTCCATGGTATTTTCGCCTTTTTTGTTTTTCCGTCATAACCTTTCTAGTTAACAAAAAAAATTCAGGAGCTTCATTTTATCTTTAACACTATTTATTATTTCCTTGTGCGAAGTAAAGGAAGTATTATGATCGCGAATGATTTCTGTTTTCAGATTTCAACAGAAATATTCATTTTTACTAATATTCATTCCTGAATCCATTTTGACTAGCTTCTGCGTGACGTCTGTACGTACGTATGTATCTCGCGTAACTCAAAAACGATTAGCTGTAGGATGTTGAGATTTTGGATTTAGGACTGTTTGTAACGTCTAGTTGATCACCTCCCATTTTAATTGCAATCGACTGGACCAGAAGTGTCCAAAACAGCCCAAAATCCAATGAATTTGGAATTTGGACTTTTTCTTAACTGCAGTAATAAACTCTCAATGTGAGCTTTTCAACGATATATCATAGGTGGTACTTATTTTCATCGATTCCATAGTTATAGCCAAATAAAATTTTAATTAATGAAATATTTGGATATTACAAGACATATTTGGATATTCCAACTTCATCTCCTTTTTTAACTTTTTTTTTTTTTTAAATTTAAATATATTGTTTTATTAAGAAATATTATTAACCTCTGATTGTAAAAAAGTTTTGCGATAAATAATTCAGCAATATAAAGAAAAATATAAAAAAATTTCAGAAGTTATTAATGAAATAAAATTTTATTAGTTTTCATTTAAAAAAAAAAAAAATGTGTATATAATTTTAATAGACGTACAAGGAAGACAAATGGTGTCCACATTAGATTTTTTATCTATTCATTTGGTAACAACAGGCTGCCGCGCCCAATTATAATTCACTTTCTTGTTTCCTTTTTTCCAAACTCAAATGAATTTATTAAATTCTCTAGCAAATAATCGATATTCAGAAAATGTTATTAGAAAGTACAGATTATTCTGACTTAATTTCATTTCTGCAAATACTAATTTGACCGTGTTAACAGCCATGTACCGATGATATTTGGTATAGCTGAATATTGTTCTTACATGGAGTTCGGTTTTGTAAGATTCTTTTCATATTGTAAGTTCAGTGTAACAAAAACAACTTTAAAAAACTCGCAAGTACAATTTTTCTATTATTGATTTTATTTCAGATACATTACATTTTGTTAGCATCTCGGCCTTACATCCGGAGGTCCCGGGTTCGAATCCCGGTCAGGCGTGGCATTTTCACACGCTAAAAATCATTCATTTCATCCTCTGAAGCAAAACCTTACGGTGGTCCCGGAGGTAAAATAATTCATAAGTGCTTAAATGAATTAGAATTACGTTATATTTTAATTTGAACGTCTTTCACATTGAAGTAATAAAACTTGGTCGGAAACACTTTTATAATACATATTATTTTTGAACCTAAACAAAAAAAATATATATATGTTAGTATTTATTTTAAAAATGTACCTTTCATCTTGCAATGTTTCGCAATTGTCTCAACCATTATTAGTCGGCAGGTGTAATTTCTTCTTGTTGTTCCATATACGAAAGTGCTTGTTTCATTACTTTTTGTGGTCAATTTTTTTTTGTGGTTCTGTATGACAGATTTCTTTGTGGCGATCGTCATTATTATTTGACAGTGTTGATAAAAGAATTATGGTCATCAGGTTTTTTTTTACGATGGCGTTACATCATTCTCTTTTATTTATCCATTCGCAGAATTTATTTTTTACAGTTAAACCTTCGATAACCGATAGATATACAGTCAAAGCTCCCTAAATCGAACCTCCTTAATTCTAATAACTTCCTAAATCGAATATTTACTTTGTCCCCTAGAAAAATCCTCTAAATCAATTAAACCACTCCCCCCTTTATTCGAAAATTGCAAGGACTTGATATACATAGTATTTCTTTGATGAAAACGGTTTCTTAAAAGTTTTCGGTAAAGAATTTACATACCGTACGTGATTTTCAAAGAAGCATATAGATAGCAGTAAATTCAATTCAATAGTGTATATAATCAAGATGAATTTGTAGAAAGTACAAATTCTGAAATTCAGAAGTAGAATAGAGTGTCAAATTTGGGGTATAAATCCCAACCCAGTATTTTGTAAGAAGGTAGAATCATTGATTAATAAGTGTTATAGTTGTATGATCTGGACCGAAATCAATTTTTAAGAATTTAGTCAGTTTTGGTTAGATTTCCTCATTTTTAACGATTGTTTTGATTTGAAGGGCTTACTTCTTTCTACATGACACTGTCAGGCTTTGCTCGTCTGAAACTAGTCATGAACAGTTGTATCATAATTAGGCAGTATAATTAACAGGTATTTCTGACGACAAACTTCAAGTTTAATTTATTTTCGGACTACGGCAGAATTTCTCACTAAATTCTCGGACAGATCGGTTCGCCACGTGTAATAATATCCATGTCGTGACATACGTTCATTTTCTGAGATGTTTAACTTGTTCCCTAACGATACACAATTTAATAAGTGTGTTTTACCTACATAAATCCCTTTTTTAAAATTAGAAAACAGAATTCCCGGCTTCAGTTGTAATTTTTTTTGTTTTATTTTTATTATATGGGGGAGTGTTTTTTATTATATTTTTTAAATTTATTTTACTTTAATATTTTTTTTTTAAATTAAGTGTGTAGTACTGGGTCTATGATTTACTTATTAACATTTTAAATCTTGTCTCGTTTCTCGTTTGCTAGAGCGATCAATTTATGTACTGAGGTCTATTCCCGGCTTGATCTTGGTTATTTTTTAATTTACCCAGCAGCTGAAGTTTTACACTGAAATCATGGTATAAATGAATAAAAGGTATCGTTACACTTTATATATTAGATTGAATTTTTATTGTTTATTAATTCCTATTTAGTACATTTGTATGTGATGTAATTTGGCTGATATAGATGTTTATCTTATTAACGTTGGTGTGATTTATTTAGAATTAATAATTTATACACTGTTGTTTTTTTTTTTTGAAGGTTGCTTGAAATTTATTAACAGGTTGACTTCCTTGAGACATCGAATGATGGTCTCAGCCAGTTATCCATTATTGCTATGAGATAATCTGACGTCTCAGTTTCGCAATCCAATACTGCTATGAGACATCAAATGATATCTCAGTGTAATGTTACCTTAAGATGCAATATTATTGTTTATTTTTAATTTTTTTTGCATCAAATTACATATTATTTCAACGATAAAATTCTGTATATTTTTGTGCTGTATGTAGCACAGACGTTTTTCTTTAAATTTGAAATTAAACAAGGTTCTTTTTTGAAGATCACCAATAAACGTGATTTATTTGAAATAAATCACGTTTATTTTGCTTTAAAAGCAAATAAACGTAATTGCAAAGTGTTGTAATAAAATGTGAATTAATTTTAGTTGTTTACTGGCAAAGTTTAGTTATATTTTATACAAATTACTCTTAAAATTATTAAATTTAAAATTTACTGTAAAAATCTCGACTCAAAGCATAATTATCAGTAAGATGTTATTTTATTACAGAAGAGAGTGACTTTTAGTAATTTATGGTAAAAAAAAATATAGCAATTAATAAAAATAGTATTCAAACAATTGTGGAGTTGTAAAATTAAAAATAAATGTCATCAGTTGTTAGTATCTAAAAGATATTACAATTCAATTAACTATGTTAAACATTCTGACACATCAATTGGTGTCTCGTTATCCACGGTTGCTGTGAGACACAAATTGATGTCTCAACTTTATTTTTGAATATTTCAAAAAGTAAAGTTGCAAAGTGAAATTTGTATCAAAAATTATTAATAGGGTAACAATACCTTCATTGAAATTGAAAAAAAAAAAATGGCAGCACTGGTGGATATTTTTAGCAAAGTAAGTAGCCTTGAAAATTTGCATTTTTCAGTATGGCAGTCAACCTGTAAAAATACTTGTATAAGGTAATGAATAATAACAATTCTATCGCGAAGTGTTTGATGAAATCGTAATGTTTTTTTTAATTTTTTTTAATTACCGGGCCATTTGAATTTGTAATGTACTATGGTTGAATAAGTTTTTGAGGGGTCAAAAAAAATTGAAGTGCCAGTTTTTTTGGTTCTTTAATACTTGACTAATGTATATTTCACGAATCTCTTGAAATATGGGTTGTTTCTATTCGTATATGTTGTAATCCTGTACAGAGCTGTTGTACAATTTAATAAAAGCTTGTGAACAATACATATTTAATTTTCAACTATAAATTATTGATTTTAAGGCAGTGATGTATTCTATACAAAAAAGTTTAATTATATTGAATGGTAATGTTTAGTTTAAGAAGTACCGAACTCTAATTTTGTCTGTAAGAGTTGTGACCATCAGTGGTTCTATAGAAGTGATGTTGGACACCAACTTCCTTCTTATTTTCGTTTTTTTTCGTTTTGCACTAGAAAAACAGTATGTTTTGTATCGATAAAAAATATATAAGGAGGGATTTAGTTTTTAAACGATTAATGTTTTTACCCGTGTTGGTGTTCGTTCCAATTAAATGTTATTCGTCTCCACAAAAACTTATAGTATATTTTGTCTAAAAAACAGAATATCCGGTGAAGATATTTTTTAAAATTATACAATTTTAGTATTGCTATCAGCATGAATTCTAAAAACATTTGCTATTTTTGACACCTACTCTATGCCTGTAACCGTTTTAATCACACAATCATTTTCTTACGTTTTTATAATATTTTTATAGAAAGAATATCCATTTCTACAAGAAATATTCTCCTCTATCCGTACTACTAATGCGGTTTTTAAAGAACAGATTTAATTCATTTTTAACTATTCGTGCATGTTTGTACTCTATTGATTAGTATTTCGGTGGAGTGAAGTGGGTTAGTATTTTTGTGCAGTTCGATTAGCATACTGTATTATTATTAAATGAAAAGTAAAATTTTTCGTAAGAAAAAATAATTTTTTAGTATAATTTAAAATTAATAAATCTCTATAAATTAAAATTTAATACTCCACACAACTCTACCTCTCTTTTATATTTTGAATAAGTATATATTTTTAAATTACGCATAATATAATTATATAAAATTTATAATTAGAGAATCGTTATATTCAAATATTCTATTATTATTATTTTATATTTAAATATGTTACGTGTTTAGTATTTTTTTTTATTAAATGTATGTTTGACAATTTTTTTTTTGTCTCCAGTTATTCTTTTTACATCTACTTTAATTCATAGGTGAAGATTATATTTCTTACGATGGTTAGCCCATTTGCAGGGTGGGCCGGCAGTTTTACTTATTCGCTTTCGCTTGATAATCTCTTTAAAATGATAATCGAACCGTAATTCATTACTAAAATACATTAGAGTAACAGTCATTCGGGCTTGAAACATTTTTAAACTTAACTTTTAAATCATATTACAGCTTCACGTGATAACAAATAATCGACGATTATTTTATATTCAACTTTTTTTTTTATATATATATGTGAGGGTATCGTTTACCCTTGAATAGTAATGAAATTATATTGCTCTATGATAAATTAATTTTATCTTTTTTCTATCATTCATGTGTTTATTATTTTTTACGAACCTCGAAAGCTGTTGTTAAGTAATGCGAATCGAGCGGCTTACATGAGAAAAATATGTTGGAATTCTTAATGAAAAAATATTTTTTTGTCTGACAACATATTTTTCTACTTTTTAGGACGTCTAAAAATGTTTTTTAGTGACAATGTCTACTTTTTAATCGCGATAAATTTGAATATTATGAAGAATAAAATATTGATTGCTGATACCCAGAATCTTAGGAATATTTTTATGATAATTTTTTTTGATAAAGAAGATATACATGTACTTTTATGGTAAGATTACCATGAAGTATTTTATTTACATTATGGTAAGATATATAATGAAATTAAACAACTCGTCAATTTTTCCCCCTGTGATATGATATGTAATTTATTATAAAAATTCTTTTCCGTCATCTAATGACGGAATTAAGTATGTAGTGTATTTTAAAACATTTATATTAAAATTGTTTTTCTTTATTACTCGAATACAAAAGAAGAGAATGTCTTTAAAAATGTTTAGCTCCAGAGTGGCTGAACATATTTTCTTTTATTGTTACTTGAGGTTTTGATGTTATTCTCTTTTCGATCTTCCGAGCCACAGTTACTATTTCGTATAGAGGATTGAATAATTATAACAGATTATTTATTATTCGTGAGCCTCTTATTATTTTTGATGTAAATATTCATGCCATAAAAAAAAATTGCTTGATTATTCCGTCTTTACTGAAATGCTTCTCTTTTTATTTTTAAACTAATGAAGATATTAACTTGTGAGGAAATAACATTAAAAACACTTTATGCTAGAAGGGGGGCGGTCTCAGAATCTAGTTCTAGAAGAAATTCAGAATTTCAAAACTTAATTTTCTATAAAAGCTTTAAGTTTTACGATAACAGTGGTGGGCAATGTGTGAGTATTTAAAGTTTAGACAACTTTAACAGAAATTTGAAGTATGTTTATCGGGTTCGTCCTCTAAGTTTCGTTAAATTCTGTTTTAATATTCTTGTGTAGTTTTATATTAAACAAATCATATCTTGGGAAAAATTATTCTCAATTGTAAAGACCTAAATCATATTATACATTTAATATTTCGAAGTAATTTTATAGAGATCCCATTTTGTTGAGCGATTCCGAATTAGAGCGTTGCTAATTTTTTATTACGCATCTTAGGTTTTGAGGTTTTTTCCTCGTATTATCAAATGATTTTTTTTATCGTTGGTAAAATTTAAAGTTGGATATTACTCTTAAAACCTATAAAAAGATGTTACAAGAGTAGATAAATTTGTGGCAACCTAGTAAATCTAATTTTTAATTTAATCAACTCCTTTATTTTGTGAATAATATACAATTTCTGTGGTTAGTGGTGATTACGATATTAATAATGATGATGATTGTTTATACTTTTCTACTGAAAGTTAATTTAAAATATAGTGCTATGCAATTATTTAGTACTGTTATAACGTTTTATTTCGTTTATTTTAGTGTACGGTAAATTTTCAGTGTTTATATTAAGGAATTTTTTATTTGGTATTATTTTATATTCTGAAATTATAATAATATTGTTGATTCCAAAAATATCTTTGTTATATGTATATAATATTAATTTTTTCTAGAAGAAATTTTTTAGAATTATAAAGATGGTAGTTTATTTTGCGAAGATCTCATTCTCAATTGAAAATAAATTTCGAACTATTTTTCAGTCGGTATTTGTAACAAGTTTTACTCAAAAATGTATAATTTTTTGTTTTTATTTCTGTAAATCTATTGTACTTAAAACTTGAAGCTTTTAATGTAATAATAGAATTCTGATTGGCAAAGTCTTCGAAAAACGGGAAATTTCATATTGCCATTGAAATAGTGTTTAAAAATGTTACCAAAAGTTATGATTACAATATTGAAGATGTTAATTTTCTAGTAACTGGCTAATTTCGTTTCCAATAATCGGATTAACACAAGAACTGATGAAATAAAACAAAGCAAATATATAAATACCAAGTTAATAGAAGATTCATAAACTGAAAACTAAATAAATGCAACAATGGTGTCGGATAAGAAAACGTCTAATAGAATTAAACAGTTATATGGTGGTGTTAGAATTAAATAAGCGTATCGGAAATCGTTACGTTTTGGGTATTGGTTCGCAAAAATTTAGAAAGCTCAGTTTACGTCCAGGGTAGGGATGTATTGCTAGGCTGGCGTCTTGCTAGCTACGAGTCCTTTTACGGAATACAATCCCTTAAAATACATTGTTAGCGGTGCCAACTCTGTTCAAGAACTATTGCGTATATATATGAGTTCATGTTTTATGAAGTATTACGGAATTCATACAGAAATATTCTTCTGTTTAGATGTGAAACGTGGACACTAAGGAGTTAGAGAAAGCAAGGCTGGAGACATTTCAGTTGTGATTATGAAGAAGGCTGGAGAAGAATAAGGGGTCAAAACAAAGTGAAAAAAGAAGTAATAAAAAGAGTAAAGTAGAATAGAAGCTTAATCTGAAGAATTCACAGTTGGAAAGATATTCGGCTAAGATATTCATGAAGAAGAATTGTTTGAAACGATGTTAGAAGTGTTAGTAAAATGTAGAATAAAGAAAGGCTATAAAGAAATAACAATTGTAGACGATCTGAAAGGAAGCGGGAGCTATTAGGAACTTACAAATTTTGGAATAGTGGAAATCAGGTATGGTGCAAGGATCCTATATCAGGGCAGATGACCATTTAATAACTAATAAAAGAGGTTTTACCTCATATTAAATATACATATCAAATATTATTCTATCATATATATATATATATATATATATATATGGAATATTATTACAATTAGATGAACCTTGTAATAATGACTCAGAACGTTGGGTGTTAAATGAGACCAGTGTTATGGGTCTTAAAACGATGTCCAGTGTTTTTTTTCTAAATCAATTGATCGAATGAGAGGGTACAAAAACGCCGATGGGAAGTGTTACCTTCATACCTATTCCGTTTATGCTTACTATAAGAAAACCTTTGCCAACGGTATTAATTACAATATTGTGTTTACATAAATGTGATTTACATTAAGTTTTATGTTTAACCATTAACTTTTCAGCCGAATCGATTTCTCCATAAAGTTAAAAGTTATATATATATTTTTTTAATACCTAAATGTTATTTTGCTAAATTTTTAGTAAGTATAACTTCGTTCCATTCGTATCCATTGATACTTGTGTGTGTGTGCGCGCGCGCGCGTTTTTGTTTTCACGGATAAAAAGAGTGTGAAAACAATTGTAAGTAGAAAAGTACAAGTGTTATATTTAAAATATATATTTATAATACTATATTTTAGTAAGCTAATTTAAATACGGTTAACGAGTAGGACGGAATAACCACTCTGTGATAAACTAATATATTTTCTGTGAGAACACTCAAAATTGGTTATTTTTAATTTACAGCTAAAAAATTTCAAGGTTGTTTGTTATTAACATACCATATTATTATTATTTGACCAACGGAAGTTTTGACTTCTAATAACTAACTATTAATCTAGACGTTAATATTAGAGTTAGAATATTAAGAATGATATTTGCGGTTAAATTAGTCTTAAACACCATTTTAAACGGAAAATATTTACCTCATTCTATATATTGTTATACACATCGTTCTGTTTACTGAAATCGAAGAAATAGGTAATACGATGTTTTTTGGGACTTCTTATGTCTTTGAAGTTAACAGTTTGAAGATAATAAGCCTGAATTAAATTTTGGTCCTTTTTCGGTAAACGGGTACCACTTTTTTCTTTTTTCCCCCAAAAAGTAACCAAGTAACTCGATATTTTTTGTTTTTTTGTTTTTTAATAAACAAATTAACCTCCGAAACATACTTTTTATTAAAATAACCCAATAAACCTTTAGTGCTACTTTCCTTCTTATTGCGATTTTTCGCTCGCCGCCATAACCTTTCAATACTTTGGGTATTTGCACCTGATTTTGGACTAACAAAGTTTTCGCTATGATTTATCATGTTTGTAATCAGTCAAGTTTGGCGAGCGAAGCTCGAGTAGGTTAAGTTTGGTAAGATTATTTTTATAATTTAACCAAATAGATATTGTAATTAGTATCTACCGATACTTATTACAGTATCGGTATAATTATATTTATGCCGATACTGTAACGAAATTGATTCGGTAGAGCACTCTATATACAGATGTAATAGATGGGACGAGATTAGGCACTCATTTGGGATAAGTCAATTGGATCTGGAAAACACGCTGCAGTACATGCTAAAAGTAAAACATGAATGGGATAATGGTAACCAGAATAATACAAATCAAGGCGAGAGACTCTAGGGAGTGGGATGGGAACCGATACTGGTGGTAGGAAAATACAAGGACAGCCCTGCCCTTGTATTTCCCTACCTCATTATATTTCATTGTATTTCCCTGCTCATGATAGTTCGCTGAGGTGGGCCGCTCTCGATGAGTGACCGGGGATCCCTTGAGTTCGGGGGAAAAGTGAAAAGACCGGAGACCCGGCTAGATCCCCTCCTTGGAGGGGAACTAGTTTGAGGCATGGCGCAAAGAAAAAACCGAGTCCCGGCCTACTGGGTGATCGACCTCCGCAGGGCACGGCATCGCCGGATCCTGTGGGGTCCCGGGAGGTTAGAGGCCAGGCAACCACTGAGGATGCGCAATGCATAACTGCTGGACCATCCTCAGTGGCCTTGGGGAAAAAAATATTATATTTATAATTTATTTGCAAATACCCACTGATTTGGAAGAATTCTTCCTCTAATGTACTTTCTTTTTGAAAACAAGGACGTCTATTCCTATCGTCATTCATACCGTCTAAATCTTCTATACAATTATATGCTTTCCATAAATATATGATTTCAATACCTGGTTCGACATGCTACAATTGTAGAAATTAATGTCTCCTTTGTTCTATCATAAACAGCATACATGAAATATTATTTTGCTTCACGTCAAATTGCTGCAAAAACCCATTATTGTGGTTAACATTTGTCCTCTATTATATTTTATTTTAGAAAACAGAGACTCATCAATTTCTACAATAGTTCCTGGTCCACCTATTTTATAATAATTTAAAGACACATATTTCAACAATAAATATAATAATTATTAAACAAAAAGGTTATCTGGTTATTGTTATAAATGTAAAACTGCTGTTTTTATTACTTTTGAAAAAAAGGTTGTACCCTCTTACCGAAAAAGGTCCTGAATTTTATGCACAAAAACAAAATTGGTTGATAATTTATTTATTCATCCTGCTTAGTGCAGGCTCCCAGTTACACTCGACTTTCCTGTTGTGATAAGAAATCAAACCTGATAGAGATTGGAACTCAGAACTTTTTGGATGAAAAATAGATGTGCTATCACTTTACTACAGAGATTTCTAGTCTGTCTACTTTATAATTTGTTATTTAATTAACTTTTTCGTTTCTAGATTATATTTATTAATTACTTATAGAAATTTAAGGCTTATTGATTTAAAATTAATTATATCTATTGCATTAATTTTTTATAATGGTCTTTTTTTATTGGTAATTTTCTTTATTCCTTGATAAATACTTTCAATAAAAAAAAAAAACCCGGTATGAATATTTATACATAAATATACCGGTATATATACGTATAAAATGACTTTAAAGTTAGGGTTAATTGGTTGCAGGACTTAAACTGAGTTGTTTAATGTCGCGTGACGATCGTATGTAGAATGAACCCTGTGCGCACTGAAACGATAAATCGTGTTGTGGTTAGTATTAGTTTTATCACTAGCAAATGATTGTATCAAATGATCGATTTTTCCCCCGTTTTACACGTTATTCATGGCATAGATTTTTTTACGTATTATGTACGTATAATAATCGATTTTTCAATTGTGATTTAGGTTATTAATTGAATCGCCTAATTTTGTTTTACCTGTTTGTTTTGTAAAAATATTTTTCATGTTTGTAATACTGATTATGTCTTTAGTTACCTAGTTTTTGAAGAAAAGTACGGTACTGCTATCGGTCACACGGTGGAGTTGGGAGGATGAAATTGAATTTTCTGTACGGTTTGAGATACGAGGAGTACGAAATACCATTCTCTTAAGATGTAATTTCCTTATATATATATATAGGCCTTTGTGTAAAATTTGTAGCTCGAAATTCTCCAGAACTATTAAGTTAGATCAATTTCTTTATGTTATTGTAGTGTATTTGATGTTGTGCATGTGAAGATTTGATAAAGATTGGTTGAGTCGTTCTTCATTTACGCTCAATTTAATAAGCCTCAAATTGTGGTTATGTTGTCGACCTTAAATTAACCTAATCTCGTATTGAAGTTATTTTGACTTTTTATTGATGTATTTTTCACACGCGCTTAAACAGTGATTCAGAGTGATGAGTTTAAATTTGATGCTTAAGTGTAGAGTCTACTCGTTAATCGAACGAATGTATGCACTGTACTCTGAAAATCAGAGCGTGTCTTAGTGCGCAATGGTGAGGACGTCGGAAACGAAAAGCCGGCCTTTTTGCGCTGAACTGTGCAAGAGGTTTTTTTTTATATTTTTACATTGTTTTATACATACGTAACACAAAAGTGTCTATTTGTATTATTATGATTTCTGAAACGTAAAAATAAAACTGCGTTTTTAACTTAATTTAGTAGTAATGTAGTACATGTTTTATTTTTTGGTACTTAATTGATCGACGAAGGTGTCAAATAATAAATTAGATTCACGGTCAGTCAATCAAATTGTATTGCTGCTTCCTCGGCATGGAACAGTTTTTATCAATTTAACAATACAATCAAACAATACTATATTTATAGCATACTTGTATGCTATAAATTGTTCTTCAGGCGGTTTTTTTTGTCAATATTTGAGAAACTTACTGGTTCATTTTTTTGTAAAATTAGAACTCCATGAACAATATTACAAAGTTTATGATCAGCATTTTTAACATTTTCTAGTAGATCTATGAACAATGCTTGTTTTATTTTTTAGGGCAAAATCTATACAAATCGTGACATTATAAATTCAGTTTTTCGTAGTTTTAATGGCACGTAATAAATGTACGTTGTTATTTTATTTGCTTCGTTTTACCATACTTCATCTTGCTTAAACTAGTCTTCTTTATATATTCAATTTTTCTGGCTTTTTAAATTCGGATGAACGAGTGTCCACTAGCCATTTATAGATCCTCTTTTAGTATTAGTGTGACGCAATCACATCATAAGATATGGTTTAGGAGCTCGTGTTTGCTTAATTCCTGGTTTAAGATTTAGTAAAAAAACTAGTCGCAAACACACATATACTCGTGTATTCGAAATTGTTAGTATTATTTTTAAATTAGGTCATCAGATTTGTTTTTGTTTATAAAAAAAAACAATCATTGCTCGACATAAAAAGAATATTGTTTTTGCTTTTAATATTCTGTAACTTTGTGTTCGATCGTGAAGTACGAAAAACATCACGTCTTTGGTAGTTTTACGTTTTATCTACAAAGAAACAAATTGGATACTCAAGAACAGTTTGTTAAAATGTAGCTGCGCATTCGGTTCGTTAATTATCTGTAATAGAAATAAACAAATTTGTTAAAAGTAATGAAAAAATTAAAATGAAAAAGATAAATAATCAGAAAAGCAACTCTTTCAAACACATTATAATTTTTTAAACCGTTTTTTACAAAATATAAATATAAAAAAAATCAGGTAACCTCACTGTGAAAAGTCCAAGTGAAAGCAAAGTATTAGCGTATCGACAGTGATTTATAATCTATCATATATTTTTTCTTTGGTCAGCTTTGTCAGTTAACCGAGTTGAATTATTTTTTAATTTAATTTTTGTTAATTTTATTAACAGAAATATAGAAATGTTTGTTTTTAAACTGTTGCTGTATTATACTTTCTATTTTTTTTTAATTACTTAATTGTGTACTTATTTTTACGAATAACTTTATATCTGTAAATATAAAGTGTATGTAGAACTGTTTATGTACAGTCGAAATGAGCATTTAGATTTTTATTTTTTATAAAATTTTCTTTAACGCCCTTTTGTTATTTTATTAACGTGAGCTTAGCTCATTAGTCATACTTAACTAGGCAAGTAAGTATGTGTAGGGAGGACTTATTTTGCTTTATACGTGTATACGTTTTGATCGGTAAATTTCTTTCCACCCACAGTAATTTCAATTATAAATAAAGATGTGAGAAGTTTAAAGTGAGTGTAGTTAGTACGGAAAAATACATTGTAGGATTCGAAAAATCACACGAATAGCTTTTGGCAGGCGGGAAAGTTCAGTGAAAAGATAAATCTACGGTCTGCATTATTTTATTCAAAATCGCAATGGTCGATAAATCGACTTTTATCTTTGTATATTTTTTTATTGTTACTTCACATGTCTATTTTTACAAAATCGACTTAGTTGTTTTATCAGTATATGAAAATTGTTTTCAACTTCCTCAAATATTGTACAACTTCTTCAAGCTTACTTGAATACATTTAAAGAAAAAGTTGAACCGCCTTTGTTGGTTAACAAACTAGCTATGCTACAAAATCATTTTGTGAACTATACAACTTTTTTGTAGGTATAAATTATTGCTTCCTATTATTTTCTTTATTGGTTCTACAAGTTATTTCAGTATCTTAATTAACACATTAATGAAATTTATAAATACGAGTATATACAGTGTGATTATGATAATTTCTCTTGATCGCAAGTAAATCTTCGCGCGTACGAAAATTATGAAAATATCCTTAATTAATAATGTCGGATATTTTGCTAATTTTATTTTTATATTGTTCTGTTTATTTCAAAGAGAATTGTTTATTCTTTACAGGAAGGATTTTTTTTGTAATTAATATGAATGAAGTATCAGAATTGCTTGGTTATATATCCTGAGAGAAAGTTATATGTAGCTCTATGGATGTCTGCTAATAAGGAGCAGATGGGGGCCCAGGTGTATCAGCATGACAAAGACTTAGGTCTGGCGATGGTTGTGGTGAGGTGGGCTACGTTACGCACGCACAAGTGATGTCGTTTAATAGCTTCATGTTGTGTAGTAGTTAGTTTAGTGAATTGAGTGGTATTTAATTAATAGCTTCAGTTCAGTTACACTGTTACGATTTATTTCATACTTGTATTTTTTGAGGTGGGTCTACCAGTTTGCAAATTTGTTTTTCTTTTTTATTTTAGATAATTTTTTTAAATTTACAATAAACATTTCCTCCTTTATTTTTTCCCCAATTTTTTTTGAAACAATTGTATGAATTAATTTTCTATTAATTGATAATCAGGTTGTCTTAAATAGAAAGCCTTTGTCACGGTTAAAAAAAACCTCTTATCGCTTTACATAATATAGTTTATAAGCCTGCACCATTAACGAACGCTTGCATATAGCGCATATACATTAATTTACTACCTTTGTCATAAATATGTAATATATGTATGCAATTACTTTATAACACGTCTGAAAGCGTACTGTTGATCGAACCGGTGTTCGAACTGAAGTACAAGCCACTTAACTTGAGACGTAACGTAAACAACTTGAAAGCGAAGATGAATACAGAGAACTCGCCTTACTGTTGATGCTTTCAAGATTCTCGAGTGGTATCTTACTACCTATAAGTTCATCAAAATCATGTTATAGCAATTTTTTTCGCGTTTACCGTCTGCTATTTTGTTCTTTCACGAATCGAGTTAATATTATTTTCCTTGTTATTTATTATATTATTTGATTATTAGTAAGAATTAGGAATTAAAGATTACATTTATCTGTGCATTGTTAAAATATTACTTTATTCTTAAAGTAATAACACAAAGTGTTAATTCTTCTTTGTTTAAGACAAATATTCTACTACGAGTATGATTTGAGTATATTATAGAACGTTTGACATTACCTTCTTGGTGTGAATCAGCGAACTTTTAATTAATTAAGGAAAAGTAATTGATTTCAGTTGGTAGAAGTCAGCCGCTGTAGTTCACTTCACTGTTAAAGGCACTGGCTGGCATAGGTCTTTGAGTTTTTCACCCATAATCACGCTTGTTCTGCATCAGATTTAAGATTAATTCTCGCGCAAGCCTCCGGAACTTTGTGGATTCCTTTCATAATAAAGCATATAAAAATAAGATTGCATTTCTTTTTTACTCTTAAATATTAATTTTAATAGGAGGTATTATTTTTAATTAAAGGGCAGTCGCGTAGAAAATAGATTATCCATTTAGCAACTCGCTATTGATTGGAATCAGTTTTAACTTATCGATTTACGTATAATTATATTTTAAGTACTTGATTGGTAGAGATATACCCAAATTCAATACGTGTTTCTTGATTGGTGGCTCAATCACCTTTTAGTCGCTTATCAATTCAGAAATGATTAATTTCAATTAAATTGCCTTTTTAAGATTTTTCTATCGCTAGGTTTTTAATTATATTTCTCCGCAAATTCTATAATACCGGATTATGTTGTTTAACTACAGGGTGATCATAAATTATTCAACGCATTTTAGATGTTAATAAAAAAAAAAATAACAAAGCAATGTATTTACATGCATGTTTTACTATTGAACAGGGCATTTCAAACAGTTTCGTTTAAAACACCTATTAACTTCAAACAAGTTTCACTTGAACAGCTTTTACGGCGCGTAAACTGTCTTAACGATATTCAATTTCACGCCACACATTACGAAGAATATCTGGACTTATTCATTAATTTTCAGGCTATCGCGTTGTGTTTGTCGAACGGCATGAGAGTTCTCGCTGCCCCAAATTCAACGAGAAACCTGACGGAAACATGGAAGTTTGCTTTGTCAGAGAAGATTACTTTTCTAAAAACGCATTATCGTCGTTCACTTTATCAGCAATGTCCACGGAAGAATTGTAAAAGCGTGGTTTATCGTTGTTATCTTCAGTTGCATGCAACGATTGAATTTTGTGTGCTTGAAGTTTTAGGCGCTTCTGTAGAACCTCACAATTGTCGATTGCGGTATTACCAATTCTAAACTCGCACGAGCGATTTACCCTGGCTTCTCTGAAAAGTTTCTCTTACTTGATCTTACTTCGGAGACGGGAGATCTGCCAGCACCTATTTTTTTTGTAATACTTTTCCTGTATCCGTAAACTGCTGATACGAACGTTTAACAGAGTTTGTATTAGGAGGATCACGGTCGTACTGTAAACGAAAATGTATACGAATAGTAATCAGATCCGTTTTTATGAAACTAAACATATTACTTTCTCCTGCACGAGTACCATTGGTTAAGTGACGATCTCCCCTGTCGTTACATCGCGTCAGCATGTTCATTCAAAGTCATCAGTAACTCTATCTGCACTAATTTTTGAAAAAAAAAAAACAACGTGCATTACATTGTTTTTTCATTTTTTATTAATCCCCCTAAAACGCGCTGAATATTATGTATGTTCACTCTGAATTATATCTCTGTAAGATCTACAATCATTAACCAGAATTTTCAAAAAATGTAGTTTGCTTTAAATAATTCTGTCAGAATTATCATTTTATGTAAATAATGTTGTTGGCAGTGCATTTCTTTATGATGGGGATTGGTGGTAGAATAATTTTTTTATTTCCTAAACTCGTACTTAAATTGTATACAGCTCCTTACTTTTGTTAGGAGCTGTATACAGCACCTTATTATTTAAATACATAGGTTTTTAAATTTCCCTATATAAAATCCCCTATATAAAATTGAATTTTTATTTCAAACAGTAGAATATTATATTTGAATCGCCGATCTCCATGGCTGAGTGTTAGCGTCTCTGCTTTTCATCCGGAGTTTTAAGGTTCGAATCCTGGCCAGGCATGGCATTTTTCATACGCTACAAATTTCTATTTTTATGTTCCTACAAAAGCTTCTTTTTGTAAGCTTTTGTTGTAAATTAATTCATCAGTCAAAATTGAAATATATGTATACTAACAGATTTTTCCTTTTTAAAATTCTTTGAGAATGTGTGTTTTTTTTTAATTGTTGAACGTGTGAAGGAAGTATCTTATTAATAAGGAAACCGGAATATCTCATCTCTTCACCTTATGGAACACATAAGCTGCTTATGTGTTCCATGGAAAATGTTACGTCGTGAAATGTTTGGAAAATATGGAGGAACGTATATTTTATATATACACACACACACACACACACACACACACACACAGACAGATAGATAGATAGAGATAGAGTGAGAGAGAGAGAGAGAGAGAGCGAGTGAGAGAGAAATGAATAGAAAGGGTACAATTACATTAAAAGTCCGCGACTTTGTTATTAAAAATGTTTATTATAGTATTTGAATTTTTTTTTAAGTAGATTGTAAGTTTTGGGGTGTTTTGTAACTGCGTATTGTTGTGTACTGAGAATTTCTGTATAATGTAACTACATCTTTAAAAATATTTAAAACAAATATTGATTAAGATTTATTAGTTTATTAATCTTGTGTTTTTTTTCATATTTTGGTAAAAAATTTATTATCATGAAAATGTTATAAATAACAATTCTGAACGTTGTCTTCTCTGAACAGACGTTACGTTTAAAAAAGGAAAAGTTTTTGTTAGCGGTTAGTCGAGTAGGCGAAGATCGGCAGGGGGGATCTTATATTATTTAAAATAGCTTAGAGAAGAAGGCATGGAAATATACTAATCTTAAACGTTGGAAACAATGAAAGAGTGAACAAGTTATAGTCTTCGGTAATAAAATACTCGAACGGGTTCATTAACAGAATTATATCTTCTATTCTCAGTAATTCTTTCGCTTCTGTATGTTTCTTTTTTCACTTTTACTTCTACTTTTTGTAAGATTTTTCTACTTTAATAATAAGATTTGTTGCCTTCTGTAAGATTTGCAGTTTTGAATAAGTTTTAAAAAAGTTGTTGACTTAATCAACTTTGCTATCTTTTATTATTACATAATGTTTTTTTTTTTTAAATAATCGACTCTTTAAAACGTTTAATTAAATTAAAGTTTTCTGGGAAGAATGCTTAATAGAGTGTATTAATTCTTTCTGTTTTCTTACTTTTATAGATTTATGTACTCTGATAGCATGCAATTGTACTGGAACATTTTTCGTTAATATTAACATGACATTATTAAAAATATATTTCGGTTACTACGTTATTATTATTCTTGAATTGGCCATCTTAGGACTACAATAAATATATATTTTTTCTCTTTTGATTTCCTTTCTTCCCAATACGTCTTCATTTTTTCTCCATGTTTTATCTTTCTCTCTTCACTCCATCTGTAGTCATAATTCTTTGCATAAAACTCTTGTTTTCTAAAATAATATTTCTAAATTTCTTTCTTTCGTGATATTTAGTTCTCTCATGTCCTTTAAAGCTTCATTATACCAGGTGTGTTTAGGTTTTTGATTAAAAACAAAATTAAAAATTCTTTTAGTTTGTCTTTTTTCTTCCATTCTGAAAAATGTCAAAAAAACATCAGTTTTCTTTTCTTTGAAAGTGTGTCATTTAATTTATATATTAACATTCATCATTTCATTTTTTTTAATCATCCACTTATTCTCTTCAATTTCAACTGGCCTTAATATTTTTCGTAATATTTTACTCTCTTTTTTCTTTAGTTTTTCAATTTCCACTTGTCTTATTCGTATATAAACACTCTAAGGCATGCAGACATTTAGGTCTATATTATACGAGGGTAAATCAAATATAAACGGGTTTTTATTTAAAAAAAAAAAAATTATTTAATATAAAAGGCAAATGTAATTTATTTTTCTGCATAGTTTCCTGTTTTAGAAATACATTTTTCCTAGCGAGAAGGAAGGTTTTATATCGCAGCGTCGTAGAATGAAGCTGGTTGCGTCAGGAGCCAATTTCGCAGAAATCCCTCAACGCTCTGGTCATCTTAAAATCGTTGCCCTCCTAGAGCTTCTTTAAGCGGCCCAAACAAATGAAAATCGCAGGGCAATAGGTCCGGGCTGTAGGGAGGATGATCAAGTTGAGTCCAATGCATTTCTTCTAGTTTTGAGACCGTTAGAGCCGCAGTATTCATATATCCAACGTATTCAACGTATCAAAATCAATTGTTCGGCCTATTTAGAGATTTTTACCCTTACTTCCTAGTTTCACATTTTTACTTTAAAATGTCCTTATTGGTTTGTTCCATTTCCTAATCACTTTTTCCAAAAGTATAAACAGTAATAGCGATTGATTCCATCAGCTTCCCTCACATCTGTTTTGATTTTAAAAAGGTTGAGAGCTTAGTTCCTATAATTTTATTTTTGAGAAAGTATTCTAGTTTCTTTTATTAAATTCAATTTTTTTTGTTGTTTACTCCAAATTCCACTCATTTGTTGTCGAAAGATTTTCTGTGTATTGAATCATAGGCCTTTTCATAATCCACATAAGTGATTACTGTACTTTTACCCTTTTTGTAGTAATCTCGAATAACTGTTTTTCTAAATTAAAATTTTGTTTTAAACAAGACCTTCCTTCTCTGAAACCTCTCCAATTTGGATTTCTAATTGTTCTTCCGTAATATTAAAAAAGTTCTTTTGATAAAATTTTATAAGCTACGGTAACAGGTATTTACGTCGTTTTTACCATCTTTTCTACGGAAAGGGTATATGAGAGCACTTATCCAATCAATCATCAGGAACGTTTATCTCTTTTCAGATTTGAATAAAACTGAATTTGAATAACTTTTCTAAGCTTCCAGTGCATTTTATTATTATAATAAAAGAGATCTGGGCTATAGCAGTTATTACTTTCCGTCTGTAAATTGAAGTTCATAAGATTCCTAGAAGCTATATATATGTTCAATCGTTTTTAAATCTAGTAGCAGCATAATTTACATAAAAAACGATCTTAAATTGTGTTAAAAATTCTTTATCTTATAGACAGTTACGATTATTCTTTTAAAAATCAAATAATATCTTTATTATTTGATGAGTTTAATAATTTATTGATATTATAATTTATAGATTTCTATTCCCACTACTGAGTTAAAACAGTGTAACTTACCTAACTCATTTATCTCAGAACAGAAAGTGACACATTAATTTGCTGGTTAAGCCGTCACAGTCTTTTCTTATTGCTCTTACTTAAAGGATTTTTGGTACAAAAGGCATCAATAATAATGTTTACTCGTTGTCTTTTTTTTGTGAGAAACTGGATGAAATGGTGATCATTTTTACAATTTAATTAATAACACGTTTGAATTTTGGTGAAGTTGAGTTGTTTATGTGTAACAATATATTCGGTTTAATGAAGAATGCTTTGGAAAATCACTTTCCATTTTCCCTAATAAGCTGGCGTTTGGTGGGAGAGAATATTGAAATGGCTGTCATTTTCGGAGATGACTTGATTGTTCATTGATATCAATCGCAAATGAAATGATCTCATTGGGTTAAAAAATTAACACAGTTTAAGTATAATAAAAATAAAAAAAAATATAATATTGACTTTAATAATTCCTTCGTTAGTTTTAGATTTAGATCATATATTATTTTCCGCTTATTATAAAATATTTTGATGAAAAAAAATCATAAAATTCTCTACAAAAATAGATGTACGCATGAGTACTGTTGAACTTAATATCGATAAAGAAATATTTCTATCTCTATTAACGTATCCAATCTTTTATTTACGGTTTGTATGCCAAGTGCATTGTTCAAAGATCTATGTATGATCGGAGTTAAGATCGACGGGGATCTATTTTAGATACAATAACAATGTTTAAAATAAGATTAATGAGAATTCATTTACGCGTCTATCTATAATCGGTCATAGATGGAAACTAAGTTTATCCTTCTGGATATCTTATGATATATTTTTTTTCATTATCTATGGAATACGTAATTTTGTCTTCATCAATATATTTTATTCAAGGTACATTTTAATTACTGGTAAGATTTTAATAAGTATATCGTTGTTATTGTCGTATTTTATTTTCACCATCAAACCGTCGTAAATTGACAAATTTAGGTTTTTGTTTGTTCTCTTTCTTTTATAGTTGATCATGGTTGTCTTTCTCTGATCTTTTTTATCTGATTGATATTGTTTACGATCGTTTAGGTAGACGTGGGTTTTTTGTTTTTTTGCGTGCACACTTAGGCAAGTAGTACTGGAAAGGTTTTAGATTCCTTTTCTCTCGTGAACATAATTTTTTTTCTTCATCTTGTTTCTTCACTGCTTTCTAATATAAACAGCTGCTACAGAAAAACCAAAAAACGGTACAGAAGTATCGTGTTATATTGGTTATTCGGTATGAAATCAGTTACTTTCCGATTATAATTATTGTATTAGCTTCCTCCTGTGTTGCAACATTATAATTAGATTCTTAATAAAAGTAAAATATTCATAAAACTAACTGCACGTACAGAAAAATGTATGATAGAGTACCTCTTGTACTAGTAGTGTTGTCATTCATTTTTAAGTATCACTTTCTTAGAAATAAAATAAAACTTGTATAGTTCTTAGATGGAGAACTCCCTTCTCGTTAGGAATATGCATCAAGTTATTATTATTAATTCCTTCATATTAAACAATTCATTTAAAGCATTTATTTTAAGAGTTTACCTTGTTGTTTACCACGGGTTTTTTTCTGAAATGAATTTATTATTGATTATTAATTATGAAATAATCATGTATTATTCCTCAATTATTTTTCTGTGGTTTCTTTCATCTAAAAAAAGGTTGTCCTTTTAAGATCTTGGGTGATGAGATCCCTCTTGTGATCATTCGTAATCCTTTGATATATTACTAAATTTAGAAATGAAAATTCAAATCGCCCTACCGACTGATTTCTATCAGTGATTTAAATTTACTGTTATTTAGCTGTTTTCATTGTTATCAGCTCTATCACAACTAATTACTAGTACGTCTTTTGAACAGATACAGTAAATTGTGTGTTTTGTAACCGGTGTTACAAAAAAAAATTCTCAATAGATAAAAATAAGTAAATTGAATTTTCTCTCTCTCCCTATGTGTGTGTGTGTGTGCGCGCGCGCGCACACGCACGATCAAAAATTCCACCTGCTTCGGTAAATAGTTTTGTTTTACAAGTAAGTAAATTATTGTCGTGAGTCATGAATCGTGATTGTGGTGTGATTCCCGTTCATCGCTGCGATCAGTGGTGATATTCAGCAACAGTTCTTTATTTTTTTATATTTTTATCTAACACAGTCTTTTATTTATTATTTTCACATAAATACTTTGTTAAATGGCCGCTTCCCGTTGTCGTTGTGTACAGATCCAGATTAGTGCTGAAAGTGCATAGAATGTTTTTTTTTTTTATTATAGAGAAATAAAATATGGTAATAAAATATTATGAATGAGTTCCAATTGATTTGAATTGTTCCGTCTGGTTAAAACGCGATTGGAAATTTTCATGGTTTGTAATATCACTTATACGTCGACAAATATGTACTCGACAACAATAAATCGATCAACGTTACATTCTGTGTTGTATCGATTATTACAAAACGATTCTACATCCACACTATTACCATATTAAGTCGTACTACAGAATTTCTGGTTATTGTCTTCATCAGTTAAGTTTCAGAAATAATATTAATCTATACCTTACCAGATAATTATTATTTAGAAAATGATGGGTCCACCTAAATTGTTTAACGTCAATAATAATGTTATAGTCTTTAATTCTAAATTTTTATTGTGTGAAATCGCGGGTAAATATAATTCTACGTACCTTTACTTGGACCAGAAACAGATATAAAATTTTAATCTAATCAGCTCATGGTAATTTAAATATCATATTCTCTACATCTTCCCCCACTATATCTGTATCTTTTAATTACCTGTTTCACATCTTTTGATAATTTTTTTTAATACCTTTTAAAATATTTATTTAATTATTTATAAAATTTTTTTAAGATGTAAAATAGTATTTTGAGTCCTACTTTGAATAAATATATAGAGATATTTTTGCGAGTTAGTTTATACAATTTGCTTATTACAACTAATTGACTTTATGAATTTCATGATAATTAACTAGACCTTACAATTTTAATGTGTGTGAAGTAATGTTGAACGGCTACAATAGGTATTCGTAAGAGGGTATATGTTTATGTATGAGTATGATTGAAATAAGAATTGATGATTTTATATTGGCAGTTGAATGAAGTTTTTGATCGGTTCTACTCGAAGGTGCGGTTTATGGGCCGTTTCAAACCGGTTTTTGCTAATGTTTTTTGTCTTTGTATTAAAACCTACAAAATTGTTGTAACTGTACAAAAAAAGGATTCGGTAGCAGTAAGCATATATATACGAAGAAAGAAAGAGAGAAAGAGTGAGTGGGTGACTGAGAGTTTGCCTGCGCACGCTCGCAACAGTATAAATGTCGATGATCTGTGGTAAAGTCTTAGTTGAAAGCTAAAATTTGTGAAATATTCAATAAGAAATAATTAATTAATCTGCGGTATGTATATAAATAATTACGGCGAGATTGTGATTAACAGCCTTCGCCCGGGTTTCGGATCTGGTATATTCCCTGTAATCCATGTAATCCATGTTTTTCTTTTTGTTTAATCCGTGTAAAGCTCATAATTTGCAATTGAACCTATTGAAAACTTAATTTTATTATTTTTGGTATGTTATCAAATGCTTAATCAGGTGGATTTTCGAACTCTACTAAGTGTTGCGTTAGCTTTTAAAGCATATTATGTGTATCTGGTTGGATTTCGAATAGATAACTATTTTGGATGGTTTTTGATCGGTTAATAAATTTTTCTGAAGCCTATAACCTTAAGCGAGAAATCAAAATTTCTTCCTACCATTTTTTTGGAGAAAAAAATTTACTTTGAATTTACGAATCTCGTACAAAAACTTTATAATGTATTTGAAGTAATAAAATTTAAAAGAAAATATACTACAGCTTGTTTTAATAGTAAATCCTCTTATGTAAATGAAAGTGCTGAAGATGAAACAATTTTTTTTAATTCCCATCACTTCATTAAAAAAAAATGAAAGTTTACAAGAGATTATAGGTGCTAATAAAACACAAAAAAAAAACACGAGGAAAGTGTTGCAGGTGTGGCAACAATGATCTGTACATATAACAGAAATAAATTCAATCGGTAAAATTTTTATTCTACAATTAGAATTATTTGAACTAACTGATGGAAATTAAATTAAAGTTCATTTAATAATAATATAAAAAGTGTGTCCACGGATACGATAAAAATCGAGGGTTACATTTACAAAGTAATAAGTGCAATATTACATCACGGATCTTCGATTTGTGAAGGCCATTATACTAGTTTTATTAAAATAGGAAAAATATGGTATGAAGTGAATGATATGACTCAACAAAAAAAATTGGCCAAGAAATTTAAAAAAAATGTGTGTTTGTTGTAGAAAGACAATAAATTTTAATAATAAATCTGTAAGATTACAATCTAAAATTCGTAAAAAAATAAAATAAAAGAATAATCTAACAAAAGGCAATAATATACAGAAAAAGAATTGTAAATCGTACGGTAAGAGTCTCGCAGATATTTTCCGCTCAAAAAAGAAAAATTTCTGTAATATAAATAAAATTGTTTTTAAAAGATTATACTGATGTCAAAAAAGGTAAAATACTAAATTTCTATTATCAAAATCTTTTGTTAATTTAGAATCTTGTGTAAAAAAATAAGTTAAGTATTTGTAATAAATAATATATATACAATAATAGATAATAAACGATGTTTAAGCGTTCCATATAATAAGCAAAAAATACAAAAATTTGTTAGAAAACTCTTACCGGCCCGATTTCATTTATATGTAATACATATTACATTTACAGAAATAAAACAATTCTTATGATTATTCGTTGTTTAATAAATGAAATCCAGTAAGAGTTTTGTGACAAATTTTTATATTTTTTGCTTATTATGTGGAACGCTTAAACATCGTTTATTATTTATTATTGTATATTGATTGTCTATTACATATATTTATCATGTATTCTTTTTTTAAACAAAATTTTAATTAATAACAGATTTTGATATAATAGAAATATAGTGGTCTTACCTTCTTTGATATCAGTATAATTTTGTTAGAAACAGTTTTATTTATATTACAGAAATTTTTGTTTTTTTTGAGCGGAAGAAATGATATCTGTGAGACTTACCGTACGGTTTATAATTTCATTGTAAATTTTTTTGATTTTATTTATTTATCATTAATTTCCCTTTCTTGTTTTCGTTTTAATTTTCTTTTTAATTCTGTGCCGCATTCTATTTTCTCCTTTTATAATTTTTATTTTTTTAAGCCCACGAATTTAAACATTTAATCTTGACCAATTCTTTCAACGCAATAAAATAATAAAAAAATTAGTTCTTTCTTCCTCGGGCATGCATTATAGGAATTCTGCTAGCCGCCGCCTGGCTCCGCCTATTTGAAACTCCATGCTGACATCTTTTAGTACCCGCATCTTTATTTATCTTATCTAGGTCTTATCCTTCTTAATGGTGGAATTAAAAATTTTATCTAATATGTGAAATTTAAAGAAATATTTTTTTTTTGTTTTTCAATTTATTTATCCGCGTTTGTTTCACCATTACTTTTAATACCGTTTACGTAGGCGAAAGCAAACATTGTTGGCCCGGGTAGAAAAATGATCGGAAATCTCATAAATATGGTGAACTACGGTCTCCATTGAAGTTATTTAAGTTGCAGTGACGGTATCGTAACCAGTTAGTTCATTTAAGGTGTTATTATTACGAATTGAAAACTTAATTTTCCTCGGTAAAAATCCAACATGAATAGATTTCTTCCTCGTGATCTGAAGGTAAATCATCCTTTATGGTTTGATATACAATTCAAATCATAATCGCCTTAAGATCTACGTACCGATTTAGTTACTGATGATTTTGTACTGATATTTTTTACTATTTTTTTACCGATTGATTTTTATTACTGATTTATTTATCAAGGTTACAAGTTACATTAATTACCGATTACAGTTAAAGAAATAATTTTTCCTTTTGTTTTCCCCCTCGTATATACAGTATCTAGGGTACCAGGCGTATATTATAAATGTGTATTTCTCCTCTATTATTTATAATATAGAAGAACCATTATTCAATTTCCAATTATTCATTCTCTCCATATTGAATATGTTCTTTACTAATTTATTTTATTTTTCAAATTATCTTCTTCGTAATTATTATTTGAGTTTAATCTTCAATATTTTATCGTCTAATCTTTTATCGGTCTCATTCGTTTGCGTGCCACACACAATTGATATTAAACACGGAATTTAGAATAAGAAACCCTGATCATAGCAATTTATAAAATTAATGATCATGTTCGTTATTTATTTATTTTTTTAGAGAAAAAAATGATAGAAGAGTATGGAAGTAGCATTTACTTAGGTGTAATTTTAATATTTTGACCTAATTCTTTTATTTCCCGACTTATCGAATAACGTGAAAAGTAAATTATGAAATCGTACTTATGTGTAGGCATTTAGGTACATAAGATTAAGAATTGGTGGCCTTTTAATTGTTTGATTTATAATTATCTTCTTCCATTACAGTATGATGATGTATCCGTACACTAGTACCGTATAAAGTTAAAAAAAAATGGTTTCCATCAACTTTAATACTGTAAAGATAATATTTTATATTGTAATGTTTCTGTTGAACCTTATCTCAATCCGTTTGTTTGTTATTTGTTTACGGGAAATTGTACTTTGTTCTCTTCTGATATTAGTTAATATCGTTTCAGTACCGGTTATGATGGCCTAACGTTTAGTTAACGTATTTAGTAGTTTGCAGTTCGATATCAGTTGGAGGTGGTGAGTGAAGGAAAGCAGCGTGATCACTGAGCTGATCCGGATCTGAACGACGCTTTGCTGCTCCTGCTCGCCTGTTTTGTTACAATTAAACAATGCAATGAAAACGAGAGAGCGCGCGTATGCACACACAAACACACACACACATTCACACTGGTCATTATATTATACATACATAGACAAACACATTTAAACAGGCGGCCTGTGCTAGCGGTCACATTACAGGATGGACTCGCGGCACGGCGGACTTACCTTGAGGGGAAATGCGATTGACCTCCCCACTCTGCTGCCACTCGTCCTATCCATCTTATTCCATACACCCCTCTTTTCTTTTTATTCAATACCACCATTATGCCCGGAATGCGTGTGTAGTGAAAGTACACTCCGGTCCGGTGACAAATTTATATGTTAATACGTAGTTGTGAACGGGACTGTACTTCGCTAATGTGCAACTTATTCAGTATCGTGAAATCATAGCATATCTCGTTTGAATGACCCCGGTTTATGTTAATTGTCTAGTTCTTCCTAAGAGCGAATATATATGTTATCTTTTTGTATACCGGAAGGGTTTACGAACGCTTAAGTGCCTTAATTGTTTAATTTATTACTGTGCAATGTATTTATTAGGGGTAGCGAAAAGCCTGACCGCCTGTAGTCAAGGATCACGTTACTGTTATTGAGTTTTAAAGAAACCAGGACAATAGAGATGTTTTTCAATTCGGCCATTATACATACTTCTTTTTTCTTCTCGTCTTTTGATACCTAATGTGAACTTCGATTTCGGTAATTCCATGCAATCGGACTTTGTTGAACAACATAATTATTAAATTTTTCATGTATCTTTTTTACTTTTTAAATTGAAATTCCTACACTTGTTTAATGGTTTACAATATTGTTGGTTTTTTAATTTATATAGTTAAAAGTAATGAAAAAATTACGGTCATTATTAATAAAATTTTAACCTGGTAAACTAATTATCCAAAATTGGATACATTTAAAATGTCGATTAAAGTATTTGTTTAAATTAAATAATCAAATTCATTAAATGTTGACCAAATTCACCATAGTACGGGAGATCATTTTCTAAGCACAGTTATAGACCTTTTGTATAAAGCTTGTTTGAATGCTTTTTCAGACTAGTGCTTTCTAAAAAAAAAAAATTAACCACGTAGATATTAAAACACATTTTGAGTCGTAAAAACATTTGTATTTACAAAACAAAAACTGTGAAAAATAATAAAATTAAGTATTTAGTTTGGAAACATAAAACGTTCCAAGAACAATTGATACAGTCACAACTATGTCACGGTTTGTGATAGAAATATGATTCAAGTATGTGATTGGACAAACATGTGGGCGCACCTTAACGTTAATTAATTATAACACAGTAATTTATTCTTTTTTTTAATTCATAATTTTTCATTTTTATGAATTCAGATACAATATTTTACAAGAAATATTACTTGTTTAATTGGAATTTTTACGGCTATATTTTACGTAAAATATTTTTATTGCATCAAAAAATTCCATAATTTTGTTATAATTGTACATCATAATCTAATAAATAACTTTGAGGGATTCTTTTTTATGATCTTTAAGGTTTAAAGTTTTCTAAGCTTTTATTTATTTTAAATAATGAAGAAACATTATTTCAGAAACTACCTATTTGTACTTATTTAAGAATTTATGAATGTAAAATGGATTGTAATAAGGAAAAATACTTACTCAGCATTTTTTATTGTAATAACACCATTGTTCAGTAACAAAGTAAGATAATGTATTATACGATTTTTTTTTTTTTTATCAATTAGAGATTAAAAAATCAATGGTTACCTTTTTCTTAATTCAAGCAATATTCAATATTTTATCATTTATATATAATATGTATATATATTATATGTATAATATATATACACGCTGGTGTATCACATACACCAGCGTTCCCCGTCGCTATTTTGCCCGGGATATCAATGCGGCCTTCACCCGCAATATTTTTTTAATAGGAAGCTTATTTATTTTTTTAATTATAAATAAAAATTATTTAATCAAGAATGTTTTTTTTTAGATTTTCATTAAATCCATAAATAACATTTTTTTATTAAAAAGTAAGAAGGAATAAACAACGAATTGTTGCCCAACGCTTAAATAAAGAAAAGGAAGATAAGAAAATTGAATAATCTTTGTTAGACCAATTATTAATGAATTGAAATAATCCAATATAAAATAATAAGCAAAAGCACAATAAAGATATAAAAAAAAAGATGTATTACAATCTCTAATGTAAGATCCCCATCCCGGTTAGGGGATATTTAGCCGGTCATGACTAGTTTCATTCGCCCTTTCCGTCTAGCCAGAGGGCTCTGTCCCTTGATCCCGCTGTGATCATTAAATTCATGCTTGTGTGAATAATAATTATAAATAAGAATTAAACCTTGTTTAATTTTTAAAAAATTATCAGTATATCGCAATTTCTTTTCGCATTCCCGTCGTGGCTTCGCCCGCGCAATATGGTTATTTGCGTTTCGCGATCTGGGGATATTTAGCCGGGCATGGCTCGCGTCTCTTTGCCCTTCTTGTTTAGCCAGAGGGCTCTGCTCCTTGGATCCCCTTTTTTCATTAAACTCATGCTTGTGAAAATAATAATTAATGTTAAATAAAAATTAAAACCTGTTCAATTTATTAAAAAAATATCAGTTGTAATTTCTTCAGACTAACAGTTTGGTCAGTACAGGACCGAAACTTTACCCACCGGGTTGGTCTAGTGGTGAACGCGTCTTCCCAAATCAGCTGATTTGGAAGTCGAGAATTCCAGCGTTCAAGACCTAGTAAAGTCAGATATTTTTACACGAATTTGAATACTAGATCGTATATACCGGTGTTCTTTGGTGGTTGGGTTTCAATTAACCACACATCTCAGGAATGGTCGAACTGTACAAGACTACATTTCATTTACACTCATACATATCATCCTCACTCATCCTGTGAAGTATTATCTGAACGGTAATTACCGGAGGCTAAACAGGAAAAAGAAAGAAGGACCGAAACTTTGAGTGATCTAAGAATGTGGGTTTCAGAACAGTCAACCTCTATTTTAAAAGTATTAGTTATAACTGGCTACTCGTACTTCGTACGGGTAAAAAAAACTTAGCATACTTAGTGTTAGCATACAAACAATACTAGGAGGTGACTGTAATTCAGTTCTCTTTTATTTTAATTTTTCAATTACTTTTATTTTTTTTTATCTAAGCAATTGGTGGTAGGTGTAGCCAGCCAGTCGCGTTGCACATTCAGTAATATTGGTTGTGCTGATTGAGACGCCGCGCCGTACACCGTTGCACCCCTTAAACAATCGAAATTAAAAAAACCGAAAATGATTTTTAGATATTTATATGAATAGTATTTGCAAACCCAATCTAGTGAATATCTCGTTTAGTATAGTCGGAAGTGGGGAAAATTTGCAATCATTGTATAAATTTGTTTTACCTTTCTTCACCTCTTTCAAGATCGCATTTTGAAAAATCTAGAAATTGTTTTTGGATATTTACATGAAAATCACACACACCAAAAATCAAGTTGATAACTTCTTTTGTTACCAAGAAATAAAAATAGTAAATTGCATTGACACTCCATTTAACCCTTCAAATTCGGAATTTAAAAAAACACCGTAAGAAGAACATATGTGTATATACAGCTTTTAGTTTTATCTTTAGTTGTTTTTGCTGGACGTTGATGAGTCAGTTATAAGTTGCTTTATGTGCGTGTGTGTGTGTATATATATATATATACTGATAGAAATCATTTCTACCGGAAATAAATTGTGACAACATGTATTCTATTTGGTGAAGCAGTGGGTTAGTTAAAAGTATTTGATAGAAAAAGATCTAAAAAATCATAGGACATTATAGAAAACTTCTAACAAGATCGCAACATACAGATACTACTAACATAACTTTTTTAAACTTCTTCCCTTTATATTGAAAAAAATCGCGCAATTACAAATAGCTAGTTCCTGAAATAACCTCTTCAATTATAAAAGTAATTTTATTTAATTTTTATATAGATTTATGATGATATTAAAAGTGTTTCGGTCTGTATTGCCTATAAAAATATTATCTCTTGTTTTTAGTTGTAAAGTTCATTTATGACGTTTTAATAGCGTACTTTAGTTGTTAAGTACAGCTATTAAACTAAAAAAGTCTAGTAATTGTGTAGAATCGGAACAAATTTACTGATTTAATTCGTAAGTTATAACTATGGTGGGTGTACGCGTAAAATATTTGTCAATTTATCGTTAATGTACATTTTAAGGTTTTTACTTAATCCTGTTGAGTAAATTCAATCGCTGTTGATACATATAGGAATATGTATTTCTTTCGTCACGTGAAAATGATTTCTGTTCTAATTTGCCAATTAACTATATTTCTTTTGAAGTTTTCACGAAGTCGATTACCAACAGATAGTAATTGCAGCGTTAACTTGGTTGTAAAAAAAATGTTCTACCTGCAGTAATTTACTTTCTTGGCTGTTAAAGTACAAAGTAGATGACACTTGTTTCTGTAAATTCTATTCGTTCCAGTATAATCAAAATTTAATGACTCTTAATTTTCAACGTAGTTCCCTTCGACTGGAATGCAATTATTTCGTCGTTGTGGACATTTTTTAATTCGAAACGTCTTTGCTCCTCAAACCAACTCCGTGCAACTGGAATTTCCTCATCATTATTGCTGAATATTTTTCCCCCCCAGAAATTCTTTCAGGGTTCAAATAAATTAGAAGGAACCACGGTTAAGTACGCTGATTGTGATACAATATCCATTTTTTGCTGAAGGAGAAATAGCAAACTTGGTGGACGTGCTTCGTCTCGAAGGAACGAATCTTGTCTTATTCTTCTTCAACTTGAGCAGATTACTGGCTTTAGTTTTTCCAACGGAATTAAGTACTACACATAAATTTTTTCCAGTGGTTGGAAAATGCAGAAAATTTATTTTTTTTAGTTCACGGAATGTGGCTGACATGTTCTTGCTTAAGTAGGATTTTTTTTTACATCGAAATTCGAGACTAAGAAGGATATTCTCGTAAATCTCATTTCAGCTTACACTACAACTCAAAAATTTGTTTTCTTTCGGCGTTATTAAGAAGTCGAATACCGTTTGCTAAATGTTATTCTTGTACTCCGATGTAACCTTGTACGTCCTTTTTCTTATACAATATTTCCTTAACAAAAGTGACATTAATTCTTAACTTCTGTGATTCGTGAAACTGTTATTCGCTGATAGCACTGAGCGCAGGCTCATTTTTCATAACGTTCTCTTTCTTATAGAAACGATTGTGCCCGATTGGATTCTTTTTACCTTTGATCGATATTCATTTTCCGACTGTGAGTGAAGTTTAGTAAAAGTTACAAAAGGCTTGGTCCCTTCGTTCGGGAGAAGTTTTTTAATATTCGTTGCGCACTTCTTGACCCTTCTTGCTCACCAATAAGTGATTAATAAAAGGGTGATACGGATTTGATCGATGACGTTGTGGCAACAAATTGGCATCATAGATATAAAAATCTACAGAAAAGAACAAAATTTCTCTTTGTAACTTGAACTACTCGCCAATAAAAGTAAGGGAAATTTGAATACTAGATCGTGGATATCGGTATTGTTTGGTAGTTGGGTTTTAATTAACCACACATCTCGGGAATGGTCGACCTGAGACTGTACAAAACTACACCTAAGTTAAATTCATATATATCCTCCTCATTCATGCTCTGAATTAATACCTTACTGTATCTAAACAGAAAAAGAAAGGTGTATCGATGTAATAAATTACCCTTTCCTGGATTTTAGTATTTTCTTAAGAATTTTTATCGATTCAATTTAATTTTTTTAAGTCCCTTGTTGATTAGTGCAAAACGATGAGCGTGTTTATAACTCCTGGAACTATTTTTACGTATAATTATTTTCGGAAATATTGGCACAAATGGAAAGTAAATATTTAAAATTGTTGTTATTAAAATAATAATTGCTATTATCTTTTCTGCTAAGATCACTGTAGTTTCTATGTTGAGTACTATTTACCTTTTTTAGCTTCATTCTTTTATCAGATTTTGACGTGTTTCGGAACCACTCCATTGTCAAAACTTATTGTACTTATACTTTTAAATTTCTGTTAAAATTTATCTAGCGTTTAGTCAACGCCCCTCCCTATATTTGACATCATGCCTTAGCTGGCCTTCTTGTCTATTTGTTATTAATGAAATTTTATTATACTGTTATTAATGGTTATAATCTTATTATAACCTTAATAACAAATAAACAAGAAGGCCAGATAAGGTATGATGTCAAATATAGAGAGGGCGTTCACTAAATGTCATATAAAGATTACCAGAAATTTAAAAATATCAATACAATAAGTTTTGACAATGGAGCGGCTCCGAAACGCGTCAAAATGTTATAAAAGAATGAAGCTAAGAAAGGTAAACAGTATTCAACATAGTAACTATTAAACTTTAATTTTTTTTTAAGCTATTATTTGTCATATACTGGACGATTAAAATAATTGATTATACGAAGTCCAACGTTCGCCTTCTCATTATTCAAATCGTTATACATTTTTTTTTCTCGCAAATTAAAACTATAGTTATGATAATTAAACACGCGCTCGTTATAAAACTAGAAGTCCTAATAGAAGCCAGTGTGTCAGTGTAAGATGCTACTAGCAAACCTTTATTTTTTAATTATCCTTTGTTTACTTAGACGGAAAATACGAGTATAATTTTGTATAAAACTACAATATATAAACATTTTGAGTTATTTTGGTTTTAGTTGCACAAAGAACTAATTAAAATTTCTATACTAAAATTAAATGTTGTTTAATGATTAGTATGATTTGTGCTGGCTAAACTAATTTTTATGAATGGTTTGATGGTTAGTTTTTGTTTTAAAAAATTCCTTTTTCTTAAAATGATCGATTTACTACTGGTAAATAGCATTTTTCTTTACAATATCCAGTTTATTAAATATTCCCACTTCGGTTTCATTATCTGAATTATTATTTATCGTACCGGATGTATGACAAAACTGCAGATGTTGAATGCTCGAAGTAAAAGAGAGAAGGATGTTTTCCCTGCTCGACGAATTTAGTTGTGTTAATGAATTGACCTACAATAATTTTTTTTCCCGAATTTCTTCGTTTAATTCTATGAATAATGACATAACGATGTAGATTGTGGGACTTTTTACGCGTGTTTAATCTTTTTACTTTTTGTAACGACGTGATTAAAAAAAAAAAACGAAGGCAAAATGCATGGAAGGTTCCGCAAAAAGATCTTACAGCTACACGTTAAAAGATGTTTGCTGAACATGATAGTTGTTTAAAAGTAGACTAAAATAATTAATACGTAAAAAACAGAAAAAACATTTATAATAGTAAATAATTGTGAATTTGGGATAAAAAATTGTTTTCCTATTTTTAATCTCATTGCTTTGTATGCGGTATTCTGTATGCTTAAAAGTATCAGAATATATTTAATGGTGAAATTTCCTTCGTTTATCTGGATGACATGCAACTTGTAATTTTAACATATTCCTCGTTTTTATTAACAGAACTTGTTTTTCTAAACGTGTTGGAGAGTTTAGTTAATCGATAAGTCATCCAGAAAATATTTCTGTTCTTAAACTCTTAAGAAATATTTTTATTTCAGCAACTTGTTAAGCGATTATGTATTTGTGTGTAGTCTTTAACTTTGGAATTTTATTAATGTTGCGTTCATCCAAAATATTTTACTCATATAATCGATTCAGATATTATTGCGTAATTATTAAAACGTTTCAGCAATTTGTTACATGCAGTTAATGCAGTATTTAAAGATTTTTTTTCTACATTAAAGATACGTATTTATACATCTGTTGTATTTAAATTTTAAACAGTTCTCTATAAACTTGCAATTATAGATTATCGATTAATTATTTAGAATGTTTATAATAATAGATTATTACAAATAGTAGTTTATAAAAATATCTTCGGATACCGGGTGATTCGGTCGAAGATTTTTTTTAGTTATCAATATTTTAAATTACTATTTAAATTCAGCTGTTAACATTTCAATGCGATTAAAGTGTTTTCCTTATTAATTACAGATTATTCCTTTAATTATTACCTGAAAAACATTGTTAATAATGTCATAATAACTGTTAAATTTATGCAGTGTTTTATTATGGGCGTAATAAATAATGATATAAATTTTTAAAATATACTAATATTTAAAATTCTTAAGTTAAACAAAATACGTAGTAATAAAAATGGATTGCAGAACATTTGCTGTATAGCTTTATATAATATATACCTTCTGTGTTTGTAAAGCAACATGTCCTGACCGACTGATAATTAATCAACGCCCATCAAAAACTACTGACGATAAATTGATGAAAATTTGTATGCACGTTCTTCTTAAGGTTTAAGTACGCACTTAAAAAGACCTCTTACAAATTCCTAGTTTATAGGGTCAAAATGGAGTAACAATGAAATTTAATATATATATATTTTTTTTTTTTTTACTTTTTCGGTAACAATTGAAGATATCAACTTCATTTTTGGTGTACATGATCTTAATATGATGATCTAAAAACCGATTTCTAGTAACTAATTTGAGTTTAAATTCAAAGTGAATTTTTTAATTTTTTTTAAACCCAGCTGGTTTTTTTTAATTTTTTGGTAACAGATGAAGGTAATTTGATTTTTAATTTGTGTAATCTTCATATAAATTACTAAAAACCAATTTCTGGAGATTTTTCTATATTCAACCTTGGCAGGAGCGGAGCGGAGAAAGGTAAAAAAATTTTGAACAATGATTGTGCAGATTTTCCCTATTTCCAGCTATACGAAAGCTTGTGAGAGATTCACTATATTTGGGCTTGCAAATACTCTTTACATAAATATCTAAAAACTAATTTCGGGTTTTTTGGATTTTTATTTTTTAAGGGGCGCGACGATGGCTCAACCAACTCAGCCACTGCCATTGTTATTATATGTGCGACGCGGCTGGGTGCACCTGCCTCCGGTTTACTTGATTAAATAATATAAAATAAAAAAAATTGATGAACGCTACGGGAACTTGAGTTCTTGTCGCGGTCAATTTTATATATATAATCTTTTATTGTTAACTGTACACCTTACAATTTTGTAGTTTTACAATTGTTGAAACGTCGGAGGAAGTAACATTTTGTATGTTAAAGGATGGGAAATAGGGATAGATCAACCGCTGAAGCCACTTTACTTTTAATAAAATAGATCCTTATAGGTGATCCCTAACGATCAGCGAACTGAAAACTTCTCCGTTTTCAGTTTCTCTGCATGATGTTTGTATTTATTATTCGATAGTGATCGTAGCAGTAAATACAACCACAAAACCGTTTAATTAAATAGATTATGTCTTCTTTTTTAAATAATGAGTATTAAAAACTAAGTTACTTTAGTACACAAAAATGTTTTCTTTAGTTTGCCGTGATTGCTTGAATATTTATTTCTAAATTTTTAAACGTTTGCATATATATATATATATATATATATATATATATCTGATGTCTCCAGAACAGTTTATGAAGTACAGTTAAATAATTTTAAGTTACTTCTCCGTTACTTGAAGTTTCAGCTTTTAACGAACATTTCTTATGAATCTGTTGTGCAGATCTTATTTCTGACGTTCTAATCGAGAAAGAATTTTTTTCCTGTTTAGCCTCCGGGAATCACCGTCAGGTATTATTTCAGAGGATGAATGAGGATATGTATGAGTGTAAATTAAGTGTAGTTTTGTACAGTCTGTGGTCGACCATTTCTGAGATGTGCGTTTAATTGACCAAGAACACCGGTATTCACGATCTACCATTCAAATCCGTATAGAAGTAACTCTTTACTAGGATTTGAACGTCGGTACTCTCGACTTCAAAATCAGCTGATTTGCGAAGACGCGTTTACCATTAGAACAACCCGGTTGGTTAACCGAGAAAGAACTAAACAATAGCTTCTGCACGTAAGATCAGTGGTTAGCAAAGCATATAAAAATTTGGGATTTATTATTAGAAACGCTAATGCTTTTAACTCAGTCTGACAAATTACTCGTTTGTTTGGTCATACTTAGAAGGCAATTCTTTCAATTGTAATACTATAAAATAAAGTAGTAGACTTATTGAAAGTGTACAGATAGAATTGTTACAATATTTTAGAAAACATAGAGTTGTCTATCCTTTCATGATTCATTGAGTCAGTATAGTGGAGGAATTTCAATTGCCTTTTTTACAGTATAGGAGAAATCTCACAGGTTTAATAAATTTACTTAGAACCATTAATGGATTTGCTGCTGCTAACTCCTACTTATTAATTAAAATAGATTTATATTTCCATGCTATTAAAATGCGCTGTGGGCAAATATTCAGTACGCCTCGAGCTCATGCCTTGCACTACGTGAATTCACCATTGTTATTTATAATGAAAAACTTTAATGAAATTTGAACAGAAATAAACATTTTTGACTGTAATATGTATTAATTTTTAAACACGATCTCTACATGAAAGGTTAAACCGGTATGCTGCTGTACTAAGCCGAATTCCGGTATATTATTGTACCTAATGTTTAACGTATAACATTTTTTTTGTTTACTTTTACTTTTTATGCAGTAATATTATTGTTTGACGAAAAGCCTATTTTCACTGACAGATAATAATTCTAATTAGTTTGTTATAAATTAATTGTAAGATTATATTATTGTGACTGTATGTAATTCAAGGTGCATTGTAAGGGGATTTGTTCTGTTGTGTACCAGTGAATAAATAAATAGTGTGATATGGGAGACCCATCGACTAAAAGAAACAATAGACCTCCTAATTTTCACTCCGAAAATAGTTTTTCAAATCCAAAATCGCAAACGGTTAACTTTCTTCATATCTCACCAAAAGTATCGCTTTAAATTTTGTTTAATATGTTTTCGTGAACTCATGAATTAGATTAATTTTGCCTTTAATAAATTTTATTTTGATTTAAATGTTTATCGGTTTGTGATAAAAAAAAAAAATAGAAATAAAATTATTTTTTTCGTAATTATGAATGGTTTTTTGAAACTATACATTTTATGGAAAGAAGTTGTGAGGGGGTTAAAATATACTTAGATATTTTTACTAGTGCTTTATGGATGACCACAAAGAGTATTTTAAACGGAATAAAAAGTATTCATAAATGATTTTTATTTTTTTTAAATAAGTGCGTAATGTTGGTGGAAAAGATGAAAAAGAGAGATAGAGTGAAAAAGAAAAAAAATAACGTTAACCTCAGCGATACGATGTGATTGAATCTGAAGCAATTGATTCATTTTCGTGAATGAAATAAACGTGAGGATTTCAGTTGTTTTTAGTGTGGAAGGTCATGGATAACACCGGTAAATGGATGTGGTATATTTTTTTTACTTAGTTCTGTATTATCGGATTAGAACTATGAAAAATACGCGGTGCATGAAATCGAAAATCATGGCTATCAGTTAGATCGGTGGTATTGTATGAATCTTTCGCTTTGCTCGCTTTCATCGGTTCCTTTTTATAGAGTTTGTTTCATTATTGTAAGTTTTATTGACCATCTGCGTTTTTTTTTGCTGCAACGAGAGATTATAGCTTGAAAATAATGTAGCGGTGCAGTATAGTTGTAACCTTGATAAATATTCATCTTTTATAATACGTTATTCCGGACAAACTTTGTTTATCTTCTAATGCGGTTAATTATTTTCGTTATATTTTTTTTAGTGTAGAATTGTAATTCTTTTTCCAGTCAGAAACTGCTGATAAATAGAAGGAAAAAAGAATGTGATAGAACACTGCCACCTGTAATGTTGAATTATTGTTTTACTGCCGCTGTAATCAAGCGTATTATTAAATCAGTATATTTGTTAATAAGATTATAGTTTTAATTCAGTTAAACCTTGAGTTGATTGACGTTAAGTAGTTAATTTTTAAACTTTTCTATAAGAAAGATATCCATAGGCCGATCATTCAAATGTTTATTATTCGATGAATTATACAGATTTGGATTTTTTGAACTTGTTTTATTTCATCTGGTTTCGGGAAGCGTAGCACTTCCTTAAAAAAATGATATTTTTATCTGTTAAAAATTCAATTCAAGTAAACACTTATTTATTAGCTGTATCTTTCCCCCATTCTTTCAAATCTAAAAATTACTAAGTTATATTTAAAAACGTGATCTTTTATATTTAAAAAACCCGTAATTTGAATTTAAAGTAAAAGAAAAATGAAAGCATAACTTCAAACAAATAAGACGGGTTTTTTAACCTCGTTGTGCACTATAATTTAGCAACTTATATGCTCCAATAAATTAAACATACAGTCAAAAGATGAATCCTTTAAAAGGTAAAGTAAACGTATTTATTAAATTTCCTTACTACATAATGGTTGAGTATGTAAGTAAACATTGTTTATCGTCAGAAGCGGTATGTTAAATTGTTGTTTAAACTATTACTCGCGGCTTTCTACGGCTGTGACGTTTGTAAACACGTGAGGTATAGTGCGTACAATGAAAATAAAAGCTTGTGGTGACGAAGGTCGACACTGCATTAGTACCGAACCTGAAAACATTACACCCATCTAATAGGACAGGAATAATAACTCGTAGTTTTAATTATACACATTTAATTTACTACCGTTTTTATGTTTTGTTAGTTATAATTCATTATTATGTAATACAGTAATTCAATAAAGTCGCAAAACAAGAATTTTAATGTATTTTTAGACTAAAAAATCTGATGTGGATACCGCATGACTTCCTTGTATGTGTATTAAATTACACATACACATTTTTAAAAGTACATAATATTTTATTTCACTAATAACGTCTGATTTTTTTTGTTGTTATTGAATTATTATTTATCGTAACATTTCTTTTTACAATCAGAGGTCAATAATTATTACTAGATCAATAAATTTAAAAAAAAGTTAAAAAAAGGAAATGAAGTCTGATTCGAACCGATGTGCCTTCCCCTTGTACTATCCAAATATTTCATAATCAAAATTTTATTTTGCTATGACTCTGGAACCAATGAAAATAATTACCACTGATAATCAATGATATATCGTTGAAAAACTCTCAATGAAGGCTATTACTGAAGTTAATAAAAATCCATTTTTTTTTGTATTTTGGGCTTTTTTAACACTTTGGTCAAGTCGATTGCAATTAAAAGGGAGGTGTACAATTACATGTTACAGCAGTCTTAAATCAAAAATTTCAACATTCTACGGCTAATCGTTTTTGAGTTACGCGAGATACATACGTACGTACAGATCACGCCGAAACTAGTCAAAATGGATTCAAGGATGATCAAAATGGATATTTTCGTTGAAATCTGAAAACCGAAATTTTTCGCAATCACAATATTTCCTTTACTTCGTACAAGGAAATAAAATATCTTAATTATTGCTTGAATGTATTACATTATATATAAGATGTACAATTATTATTGTAAAATTCTTTTTTTTTTGTACATTATTGATAATCTTTTTTTATTTACAATTTTCAATTTTTACTTCCTTGTATGAAGTAAAGGAAGTATTGTGATTGCGAATAATTTCGGTTTCCGGATTTCAACGGAAATATCCATTTTGACTAGTTTCGGCGTGGCGTCTGTACGTACATACGTATGTATCTCGCATAACAAAAACGATTTGCTGAAGAATGTTGAAATTCTGGATTTAGGAATTTTTTAACATCTAGTTGTACACCTCCCCTTTTGGTTGCAATCGACTGAACCAAAATTGTCAAAAAAAAAGAAAGAAGGCACATCGGTTTAAATCAGACTTCATCTTGTTTTTTAACCGTTTTTTTTTTAAATTTAAATATATTGATTTATTAACCTCTGATTGTAAAAACGTTTTTACGATAAATAATAATTTAATAATGACAATAAAAAAATATATATGAAAAAATATCAGAAGTTATTAATGAAATAAAATTTTATGTACTTTTCATTTAAAAAAAAAATGTGTATATGTATTTAATAGGCGTACAAGGAAGTCATGTAATGTCCATATCAGATTTTTTAGTACTTTTTTTTTCAATGTTGATTGTAATATTATTATTAAAACTTATTTGAAATTTTAATTATATGTCCAGTTCCTGTTCAAGTTCACCTTCTTCTCGGTCTTAATCGAAACAGTCACTTTCGCTACTACCACTGTCTAGATGTATGAAATTTATCCGTCATTTCGTCGATTAGCGGTTCCATCATGTACTCAGTGTCTGCTTTTTTTTTACGTATTCGCAATACGTTGTGTTATTACTATCAACGCATCTTTTCAGAGTCGACCATACCATCTCGATCGGATTTAAATCGGGATGGTAAGGTGGAAGTCGTATAACTGATTTAATTTCTGCTATTGGAAAACAAATTACTAACAAAAAATGCAAAAAACATTCGAATTTATTATTAATACATACAAAACATTAACTAACACGCCAGAGATTACAGCAGGAAACAACTACGTCATTCGTACCGGGACACGCCAAGAATTGAACTAAATCAATTTTTAAAAATGAAAAATAAACATTAATATTGAATATTTGTCAACAATGCGATACAAAAATTCCTTATTTACTCTATGAATACGTATAAAATGGTTAAGCTATTGATAAATAATTATAATTTGTAGGGTATAGGCCTATTATTTAATGATGATATTTGTTACTATAAATATAATCAATAATACTAATACCCATTACAAGTGGATGCAAATATAGCTCAAATGAAATATTTTGATTACCTTTATTCGTATAAAGTGTTCATTCATTTTATGACTCACTTGATGGAGGGAGTGTAATAATAACCTATTAATACAAGTGTAAATTACTCGTTTTTGTATTGTACACGGTAAGAAAAATTTATAAGTACATTAGATATTTTTAAAGAAATTATTGTCTGAAATTAAACAAATTGATAATAAATTTTAATCCTGCAAAAAACATTTTCTATTTATGAAAATAGTAAACGCACTCAATTGCAAAATACTCGGGTTTCTGAATGACCCTAATGTTACGAGAAAAGAGTAATATAATGTCCTGCACAGCGACTGTGCCTCGTACAAGCACGTTTTTTATATTCATCAAACGCACTATACAATAAGCTCCGATTAAATTTGCTTTCTCTGAAAGTAATGAAGTTCAGTATACAGCTAATAACTGTGATATCACTTGTCTTACAGCTGAATGAACGTATCACTTGTACGGAACTGAATATCGCTTGTATTTCAATATGCTTTGTATGAGGGTTTGGAACAGTTTATTCACCATAATGTGAAGGCAGTGGAAAACTACTTCACCCCTCACTTTCCTAGAAATGTTTGACCTGGAATGTAAGTTTTTCTTAATGTGGTTTTTAATATTTCAGGAGAAAGCATTTTTATTTTGTCAGGCCGCTTACAACTATTTCTGTAGATTCGTATGATATTCTTGAAGTCACCGGTTATCTACTGCCGCTTTTTTAAATCGGAATCTGGAACTAACTGCTCTATTTTTTCGTGTAGTGATTTTACTTGTAGATTTTCTGAATGCCGACCAAGCAGGATTTACTAAATACAACTCGATAACAGTAGCGGAAGGAAGGAGTTGATTGCGTTAAGATGCAACTATTCCGCTTATGACACCTTAAAGACCCAGATTTAAAAAAAAAACTTTGGAAGTTTCTGTTAGTGGTACCCGGGATTGGACACTACTGTTGTATTTTATACTGGTTACAGGATGGGAAGTACAACATCTTTTTCGGTTGGGGTAGTGATTGTAACTTGAGTGTAATTAACAGGTATAAATACTTTGTTAAAATAAAAGTAATAATAACAACACGGTGTTTAAGGAAACACGTGTAAGTACTTTTGAAAATATTGATACAAAACACTCTCAGTTGGTATTCTTTAAAATATTCGTCAGAAATGGTCCTGTAAAGTATTATAAAAAAATATTCCTAAAATAATGAGTCTTCAAAAATGACGGAGAGTTTTAAAATGTATCTGAATATAGTTATACTCTTCTGAGGAATTCTCAATCACTTTCAACAGTTTGTATTTTCAGGAGATATTAATGATTTAACCTCATTCAAAATGTTTTATTCTACGTTCATTACGTTTCGCGATGAACGTTTTTCAAGCCTGAAAAAGTCCTTGAGGGTTTTTAAGTCGGGGACGAACAAAAATCTTAAATTTTCAGTTTTCAGATTACAACGGAAGTATCCATTTTGACTATTTTCGGCGTGACGTCTATACATACATTTGTATCTCGCATAACTCAAAAACGATTAGCCGTAGGATGTTGAAATTTTGGATTTAGGACTATTGTAACATCTAGTTGGTGCATCTTCCCTTTTGATTGCAATCGACTTGACCAAAAATGTCCAAAAAATATTTTTTTGGACTTTCTTAACTGCAGTAATAAGCGCTCATTGAGAGCTTTTCAACGGTATATCATAATTGGTACTTATTTTCATTGTTTCCAGAGTTATAGCCAAATAAAATTTTAATCTATGAAATATGTGGATCTTACAAGGAGAAGTAAGGTTCGAATCTGTCATCTCTTTTTTTTTAACTTTTTTTCTTTAATTTAAATACATTGATTTATTAATAATTATTAACCTCTGATTGTAAAAAAAGAAAATGTTAAGTAATAATTCAATAATATTAATAAAAAAAAATCAGAAATTATTAGTGAAATATAATTTTATATACTTTTAATTTTTTTTAAATGTGTACATGAAATTTAATAGGCATACAAGGAAGTCATGTGGTATCCACGTTAGATTTTTTTATTTATAAATCTAAATTCGTTGTTTGTTATTTCATTTAATATTTTTGCCATCTTCTATTTCAAGGAGAAGACATCTTTTTTGCTATTCTTTAATTTAAATACTGGTCGCCTATAGATCGTCATATTGTTAAAGTCCGATTTTGAATCGTTAATACGTATTTCTAATTTTAATGATATTAATCTTCTGTGAATATTTTTTTGAGTAGTATGTACTCCTTATCCTTACTTTACTGTCTATATGTTTGAGGCTACTTACGGTTCATTTGAATGATTATTGCTGTTAAACGGTAAATTGCTGCCTAGATTTTTTAAATTCTCTATTTTTTTTTTGTCGTACAAAGTGTTTAATTTATATTTGTTGGTTTTAGAATTCAGTTTGAAGATTTCAAACATAGCATTTAATTACGCGGCAGCTTAATTCCAAGGTTATACGAATTTTTTTTTTTTTTTTTTCATTTATATCTTTATATCAGAATGGTAATTGTTATTCCATTGTTATTAACTTTTTTCCTAGACGTAAATTAATAATTATTGATACATTACAGAACTGACTGTACATTCAGAGAATACTCGTAATATTGTTTTATTGCAGGGATAATTTATACGTAATTGGATTCTGGATGACATTGCAATATTGTGTTTTATTTAATTTGTTTGATAAATAAATAATGAACAAATTTTCCTTTTTTATTTCGAGGTTAGTTAATGTTAACCCTTACGATATTATCAATTTAAATTGCAATTTGATGGTGTTAATTCTTTTTTAATACAGTATACACCTGAGTACCACGTGCACTCGGCTTTGGAAAATTGAAAGAGGGAAAATAACCTTTTTTTTTTCAATAAAATCATCATAGAAGATTGAACATAGAACTGTATTTATTATTTTCATAATGTCTGTAAATCAGTGTACGCTGTAAATAATTAATTATAAGCATAGGAATTTTACTAGGTATTTTTCTTAATTACTATCATCAGTGTTGGGAGTTTCCGTCTTCTGTAGAATTGCAATTATCTTCGTTATCACTTAACCACAAATAATCGTCCTCACTTATCAAAGACGGTTTCTTAAAATTACTAGATAATGTTAGTCTCGTGTTATCCAGTTTTTTTTTATAGATGCTCACCCATCTTTGAATAGAAGCTTAATCTTTAAGCGCAGAATTGAAGATGCCATGCAAGAATACCCAGAACTTTACACGGATTTAAAAACAAGAGCGAGGCAAGGAAAAATTACAAATTTTTGTAAATTCAATCAAAAATACTGTAGGTTAGTTTTGTAAATTTCCTTTCAAGTAATTACAGTTTTAGTGTACGTACTACTGTAGTGCTGTATTCTTGACTTTTTAAGGTGATTACCGAGTACGTTTTGAACATGCAATACCGTTTTCTAATACAGTACGTACTGTAGTGAGTGTTTAAATCAAACAGTTCGGCAAGTGCTTACGAGTAAATTAGGAAATATACTGTGTTTTGTTAAATATTTTTTGTGTAGTGTACCTGTATACTGTACTAGACCAGTGCTTATAATTAATGTTGCCGTCTGTATTTCATCAATAACATCGTCCAAAGTAAGTACGCATGATTTTTTTTTTTCATTTTACATAGAACCTAACCGTTTTTCCTTAAATGAGTATTAGTTTCGTTCTGTATTTTCGGTATTTTTACGGTTTCTAACCCTCGCGAATAAGGAAATTTTACTGTAGATATCATTCCATTAGAAATAATAACCTTGTCTTACTTTCCAGCAATCGGTGTTCGCTTTACATAATCGGTCGTAACCCCTAAAACTGTTCATTACAAGTACGGAAGGTTTTTTTTTTTTAATAAATCGCCCGGTCGACGTCCCAGAAACATTCCGGTCCAGTACTATTTCATTATTCATCCACCCTTTTCTTGTGCTCGAACGACAGTATCGAGTGGACATCTTTCACCTTTCGATAGATGTTTACTTTTAAAAATTACATTTAGGGGACATTTTTTCCCGTCCGAAAGTATTAACGGGCAACGTTGTTTTTCGTAACCGGTAGTTCATATCTGAATACTCATTGCGTCTTTCAGTTATTGTTGTCGATGCCATTTTCAAAGTCACCGGTGTCAGGTTGGCATTCCCAATCTAATGTAGGGAATAATTGTTCCTTTTTCTTATATTTCTTACGTAACTTTGATACTTCATCAGTTTATCTTCAATGTCAGTGGCCGTACATAATTACCACAACCTTGTGGTAATTATGTATATAATTACCACAATAGCTGTATGGATAATTACATAGCTGTGTATACCTATACAGCTATGAACTCGCCTCCGATTTTGATGAAATTTTGAATATACCCTATTTAGGAAACTAGTTATTCGTTACGATTGAAATTTAGTCGGAAACGCTTTTCACCCGAATTACGTCCCTCTCAAATTAACACAATACAGTTACCAAACATTTTGTTATTTTCTTTGGCGGTATTATATATTATTTTTATGCATTATTGTGATATGCATTACTTTCGGACTAAAAATAATTAATTGCTGCATACAATTATCGACTCAGTCTAGGCCAGTCTAATTAGGGTTAATTAGACGAGGTAGGCGAGAGAAGCGAGCGTTAGATTTTGTTTGGTAAGATTATATTGATATCATAAGAAGTTCAGTATACGGAATCGTCAGCTACCTTAGCTAACCCAACCTTGTCCTTGATCTTGACTTTTTCCCCTGTTTAGCCTCCGGGAATCATCGTCAGGTATTACTTCAGAGGATGAATGATGATGATACGTCTGAGTGTAGGTGAAGTGTAGTTTTGTACAGTTTCATGTCGACCATTTTTGAGATGTGTGGTTAATTGAAACTCAATCACCAAAGAACACCGGTATCCACGATCTAGTATTCAAATCCGTATAAAAGTAACTGCCTTAAGTAGGATTTGAACGTTGGAACTTTCGACTTCGAAATCAGCTGATTTGCGAAGATGCGTTCACCACTAGACCAACCCGGTGGGTCCTTGATCTTGAACTATATCTGACTAAATTCAATTAAATTTCACTTAAATTAAACAAAGTTATTTCGTAAATAATGTATATTGCAGATTTAACAAAACCCAGACGTTAAGCTTAACCTAACTTAATGTAGTATTAAGTGAAACCCCTGTCATTTTTACCTTAATTTCACTGAAACCAAATTATCATTGCTCGTGAATCGTGCACGAATAAATTAATTTTCGTGAAAAGAAATATCCCAGAGCTCTAGGCAGGACTGTTTAGTCAGTGTCGAAAATGCCAGTTGATTTTGGGCATTGCCGACACTGTCTGACTTCGGTCATTGCCACTAAGATATATAAGTTTAATGTTTACATAATCATCATTTTAAAACCTTGTACCACCATGTACGACGCAGGCTATGTTTGAAACCGTCATTCCGGATAAATTGGTGTGCGTGGTACAATGCATGTATACGGTATTGTAATTTATATAAAATACTAAGTGAAAATTAGCATTCATATTCATGATGTTCGTTTTTGATATTTCTAACTCATTTAACACGAAATAATTTTAGTTTTTCGTTAATTGACAATTGAGAAACTATTACAATACGGTCGTAGTCAGTTAGACTTAAACTTAATTTCTGACGAATAATAAAATGACGATTAATTGTTTATATATATATATATTTCAATTATGGTAGTTTTATAATTTTAATCATAATTATTCCTTTTGAAGATGACAGAATTGTCGAAAGCGCTCGAGGAAATTAAACTGGAATTTGGTAAGCTGTTTTTTTTTTTAATTATATACAAAATAATTTTGTTTTATTCTTTATTTTATAATATTTAGTATGAATATATACATCTCTTTACTGGCAAATCATATTTACTGTACAATATGATTCTCAAGTATCGGAAAGACTATAGGATCTTGTTTTTCTAATGAAATAAAAAGCTGACCTAAAAACTCCTGATTTTGAGATACGGCTGGGGAACGATTTAACCTAAATTTAAGTTACTAACGCTGAAAAATGTTGATTAGATGATTCATTTCCTGTAATTTAAAAAAATTCTCAATATATTATAAGTTTAAATCGATAAAAAATATTGTTCAGCTTGTGGACATAATAAAATATATTTTTTAAATTGGAAAAAAGGTTTATTGGTCGGTTTATTCACTTAATTTACATAAATTAGCTAAAATTTTTATTTTCTTCGTTTACCAACGAAGAAAATAAGTTTTAGTAGGCATAAAGTTTTCAAGCTCAAATTTCGTTTAGATTGTTATTAGAGTAATTAATTTTACTGAAAAATTTTGTGTTTCCAACATTATACTAATATCGTCTTTACGCTAGAGTCTGAGGTAAATTTTTCGGTCGTTGTAACTACAAAGCGAAGCGTTTTGAGATCTATATATTTACTAATTTCGTGAATGAGAATAACACGTTCCTGATTTACCTTTGTTCCTGTGTGATGAAACGAAAATGTTCGTTTTGCTATTAAAAAAGTAGGAAGTGAGAAATAAATTGATGCCTTGAGCAAGTAAAGACACTTAAGCTAATCTTATTAGTTGTTTTTATTTTTTATTTTTATGACAAAATCGATTTTTCTAAGGAATACATTTCATTAGCGATAAAATTTGAAATAGTTTTTATTGTTCATTTTGGTATTTTATTGCATTGTTTGTATTATATATTTTTTGTCCTCATCATAGGACGATAAGTTTGAAAACTATTAAAAATATTGATCCTTTTCACGAAATTTTGTGATCGCAGTATTTTCTTTAAATCTCAAATTTGGATCCTTTTTATATCAAAAGGCTGGGATTTTTTTTTCCAAAAGAAATTATTTTCTGCTCAGTAATCTAATTTTATTTTATGAAAATTCCATAGTTGTTAATCTGTCAGGATTAACGTATTACAGATTTGCGATTGATAATTAGCGTGCAGATGTAGTGAAAGTGTTAGTATCATTTCTTACCTGTAATAGGGCCAAGGCAAAATTTTGTATTTTACTTTTTTACCGAGAAATACTTTGTTATTAAAAAAAGACTTATCTCTAATTTGTGATATATGTAACCTTTGTGACGTATTATGAGAAGCAGTAAAAAAAAAACTGTGTAGTCTTGTCGATGTAAGGTTGTATCTAGCGTTTAAAATTAATTAAGCTAACATTGGAGTAATTCCTAGATTTTAAAATCGGTGTTTAGATATTTCGAAAACTAAAACGACGTTCGCTTGTAGATGTATACCCGTAAAAATGTGGTCTTACATCTACATTTTTTTTTAATTGCATTGTTCCTGCTAGTTTAAATAAACTGAAATTCAAAAGTTATATCTACGGTTATTATTTATTTATTTTATTCAAATCGTTACTTAACATTTCTCTGATTAAAAATATCTAAATTTGACCTATGATGTAATAAGAAAATTTCATTTGTAAAACAGACTTCAGTAAAAGTAAGATATTTTCAGTGTTTTACGTACGTAATTTTTTTTATCTGCTCAAACCGCAAACTTTTCCCGAAATTACCGATTTTGATTTTCGTTTTGTAGAGAAGTTTTGTTTGTGGTCTTTATATAATATTTTTCTTCACGTAACTAAAATGATTGATTTTTTTAAAAACAATGTACCTAGACGGATGTGAATATATAATTTTTTTTCATAGTAACTTAATGTTAGTTTTACAACGTGATGATAATAGCCTAATACCATTATGATATTCAGAGTATTTTCAGGGGAAAATTCAAGAGAGTTAGCGCGGTAAAGTACATATTCCCGTATCCCAGACTGCTTTGATAGCTGTTTGGGATACGACGTTTACTTCTCTTATTATGGTTTCCCAGCCTTCCTTTTCTTATTTTTATCAGTGTACATCTTTTACGCCTTTTTGTTTCAGTGGACGGTTTTGTTTCATATTTTTGTAAGTGTACTCACATTTTAAAGTGAAACCAAAAATGTAAATAAAAATGGTAATAATAATAATACCCACTTTAAAATACCGCTCGAAAAACTAATCAAGTAGTACATTTTCAGTTTTTAAAATTGTTCCCAAATTAACGGTTAATGAGAGAGTTGTTTTTAATCTAGTGCCGGCGTTGAAACTTTGAGAAGATAGGAAAAAGTATTAATTTTGTAATGTTTAGTGTATTCTTTTTTAAGTCAATTTTTATTAAAATTAAAGAAAAACAGTGACATATCGACTACCTATCAGGTTTACGTTACGCATTCCGATATATTTTTATTCATTAATTAGTTTTCCTATAAAATATTGTAGTAATGTTTTTAAAAAAATCCTTACCAGTACTGCCTGCTTTTTCGATTATTTAGTTCTAATCGATAATCTACACTTTTATCTTTAATTTGAAACCATTACCAGAAAAATCAAATAAAGGGAACAAAATTATTATGAAAGAAAACATGCATGCTTCCTGTTTATATAATGATGATGTGAATCTGACCTTATCTGTTTGTTTTTTTTAGTAGATTTCATAAGAAAGCTACTGTAACGGGTACCATGATTCGACTTCCGGAAAATCTCGACATATCTTTGCGTTTCACATCCCTAAGACTCTAAAACCAACGTCAGTTCAAAGGTTTATACATACATTTATATATATATATATATATATATATGTTTCACTTTGTTGTGGACGCGATAGCTGCCTTAATTTTGCTCCAATCACCTTCAAATTGATACATAGAATATGACTACCCAAACTTTCGGTCGAGTTCGTTAATGGGAAAAATCGGACCATGGGAGTGGAAATGGGGGGCTTTTTTGATAAAACGATATATCGCTATAACTTTCTTATTAAGTAAAATATCAAATTCGTTTAAAGTTCTTACTATTCTTTGGATAAGGGTCTAAAACTTATATAAGTAAAGCTTTTTTATAGCACCAACCATTGACCCAGGAGGTGGGAAAAAATAGAGGTTTTAAAGACAAAAAACATACCTCCCTTATTAGGTACAGCATCGAATCGGTTTAAAGTGGTCTTTAAACCTCCAAGCATTACCTAAATCTTTTGTCTGAAACAATTTTTGATATGACCATCCTTTACGGCAAGGGGTGACCAAAATGTTGGTGGAATTGTAAGAAGACGGGGCTTTTTGTGTGCCAAACATATGAAACTCTTTTCACATCCAACCATTGTCGTATTGAGTAAATTTGAAGTTTTTCTTAACTTTAAGGTGGAAATCTTTTTTATCCTCTACTTAGCACCGGTGAAATCTACCTCTGCTTTCCGGCGTGCCGAAAGGGATTTTTTTCATTTAGTTGTAATTATTCTAAAATATGTAGAATTTTAAATTATAAATATTTGTTAGGAACGCGAAAAAAATTTAATTAATTTTACCTTATCAATTATTTTTAATTTAGCTGTAGTTATCCATGTAATCTGACCGTATCTTAGTGATTTTCGGCACAAATTTTGTTATTTTTATTTTAAAACGAAATTTATTTTATTTTCTTTAAAAGTGTGAACTTTTAAATACAGTATCTTTTTTACTTTACTGAAAGCTTACATCTTGAAGAAGTAAATAATTAGGCTATTTTATTGTACGCCCAGAAATAGCGGTATGGAAGTTACTCAGTTTCTTATGGTAGTATAGAACAGTTTTCCGGGAAAAGTTAATGTACTCTTTAATGTTTGATGTAACATCTTAATTACAGGTTATATAATGGATTATAATAAGCGTGTCATTTTTGTATTTGTTAGAATATCTGCACGATTTAACTTTGAGTTAATTCAGAAATTTTAATCAAAAAGTTTAATCTGTAAACTTCGGTCCAATTTGGGCATATTGACACCTAAGGAACCCAAAAAAACCGGATGAAAATTTTCGGGATGTTAGTTCGTATCTACGTGTGTGTGTGTTTGTGTGTTATTTTCGTTGTTGGCCTCTAAATCACCCTATATTTCCAGAATTACTGAACCGATTTTGACCAAACTTGGTCAGATTACTTTTTTTAGGGGGCTTTGATGCCATCAAATTTTCAACTTTAAAAGGTCAAGGGAGTGAAGCTGTAGAGCAAGATCAACTTTATTATCTCGAGATTTCGCCTAATTAAGGTCATATTTTTCTTAGGCTCATTTGTTAACAATATCTGCAAAAAAACCTTTTGAAAAATCGCACTCCCGCCTTAAAAAGATGCTCTAAATTACTGCTATGTTTGAAGTGAGCGGTAGAAATAAATAAATTAATAATATTTAAAGTTAAAAAAGTAACTAAGTCTGGCTGTGTGTCGAACTCGATCGCCCGATTGATTTGGTACCTGGTGCGTTAAGTCTTGCGGCTACACCAATCTGCCGACGGTACAAACGAAATTTAGTTCTATGTAAGTTGTGAAAGTACATTAGTTTAGTTACTGCCGACCGTCGCCACAAGTACCGCCACATCCGTGCGAATTAAATACGGTATGCACACGCACTTTAGTTAGAATCATTGAGTTAAATAAAGAAAAAATATTATATTTAAATAAAATGATAAATATTTAAAATCAAACCGTGCATCAGAAACAACCCAAGTTCAACTGTGTTATCAGCTTTTTTTAATACATCTGGATTGTGGTATAAATGAATTATTTCTTCATAATAGAGTAGTTGAGAATCATCATTGGTTATTTATTTTAAAGTTATATACTTAATTTTAATTTTGTCGTATATCTTTGTTTAAGACATCTTATATCTATTTCTTTTACCCGAAACTGAAGCTTCTCGCGGATCTTTAATCTTCTTTCAGAACGGGCTACATGAATTCCTATTTCCAACCTTTTTTCTCCTACGCATATCTCGTATGTCATACTTTTCTTTTTCTTTCCTAAAACTTTCGGTACAAGTAGAAAAAAAACATAAAGTCTATAGTTTTTGTTACGTCTCTGTATTTTGTTCATTCGTATTTTTAAGGCGACTTGATTTGATTAATTTTAAAGAATAGACGACTGATTTGTTAATTATTTTCAGTGCTTTATATTTTCATATTATGGGATACTTTTAAACAAAATTCTTTGATGGAAAAATGTGATAGGTATCTTTATTTCTTGTCGATTGGAATTCGTTATTCAATCTACAGTTGTAGAACTTATAAAAATAATATTTCATCGCTCTGTATGTTGCTGCCGATTTATTGTATTGGTGATTTTTAATTATTCTCATCTTTTTCCTGTTTAGCCTCCGATAATTACCGTTCAGATAATTACTTCAGAGGATGATATGTATGAGTGTAGTCTTGTACAGTCTCAGTTCGACCATTTCTGAGAGGTGTGGTTAATTGAAACCCAACCACCAAAGAACACAGGTATCCACGATCTACTATTCAAATCCATGTAAAAATACTAGGACTTGATCGCTGGAACTCTCGACTTTCAAATCAGCTGATTTGGGAAGACGAGTTCACCGCCACTACACCAACCCGGTGGGTCGTCTTTTTCTGTCAAAAGTTTTACGTGAATAAGTGTGATTTTATGTATTGACTTCGGACTTTTTCGTTTATTCGTATTCGTTTGTATTGCATGATTTTTTAAACGTAAGAAACTATTTTACCATTTTCTATATATATATATATATATATATATATATATATATATATATATATATATATATATATATATCGGAGAGGCGAGGAGATTTGTCAGGGATTCAACGTTTTGTGTTTCACTCACTTTTATTATTACAAGTGGAGAATATATAAGACTATAATAAAGCTCAACCAATAAAAATGAGTAGACAACTCGTACAATGAAACAATTACAAATGATAACCATCACCCATCAATAACTCAGCAGTACACGAACCATAATATAAGACTAATTCAATTTAGAATTCAAATAATATTAAAACAACTTGCGATAGACCGAGGCTCAGGGAAATAACGAATTCGCGATCACCAGGACGTCTGTTCGATCTGGGTTCCAAAGCAAGACTGACTTTTCTCAATATTCTCAAATAATATGCCCACTGCATATTTCCCTTTCCTTATTAATTTTATGATACCCCTATCGTCCTGGGATCCCGACTACGTTGACAACCATGTGCCTACCTAGGCCTAAGCCTACCGCAATAAAACAATTTAAACCTTATTCTACCAAATATTACAAGTAATAGTACATTTCTTAAAACTACTAAAAATACAGATATTCTAAAGAATGTTCTCATCGTTTTGTCGGAAGATACTCCACTGTACTTTATTCTCCGACATATATATAAATATTTATTTTAAATATTCTCTTAGTGTTTTCTCTTCCGTACTTCATTTCATACATTTTGTACGGTGTCAGACATTGTTTCCACTATACTATTTGCATAGAAAATACTGAACTGTTCCATTTTACATAAAATGAAAAAAATTCCCTGCAAATAGAATTGTGATAATATTAATTCACAATACCTTGAAATTATTATAAGTTATTTTTTCTAGTTAAAAAGCATCATTATCTTGCTTTACAATGTACACCGATCTATAAACTCTACACATTTTTATTTATAGCATTGTAAATCCAAGCAAGCAAGATTACAGGCGTATACTTTGTGGTAATTTACGAGTGTCATCTACCTAGTGACTGAAATTCAGAAAGAGTTTAAGTAAAGAGTACGTGCTACAAAAATCACAGAAGAAGAACATTTAAGTGAATTGAGACGAGTAACCTTCTTAAAATCAGAGGAGCATTTCCTAGCAGGATACACACCGGCATGACTGTTATAGAAGTTTTTAAATAGATTACGTTGGCAGATGCAAGGAGATTCTGTTCGGATGAAGAATCGAAGACGATGTGACCTGAAAGGTGTAAACTGTAATTGTAGCAGTCAAAATTTCGATCGACCATCTTCTGCGTAATCCAGAATATTGAATTAAGAAATATATAAATAAACGATGAGTCTGTTACTACTTTTTGACGAAGAATTTTTTATGTTTTCTGATATGAAATAATAATAGTTTTTGTCTTTTTACAATTTAATTTTCTTTACCACAAAAAAAATCTGATGAAAAAAATTGAACGCGTCAAAACCGGTTATCGCTGTATACTGTCTGATAGAATTGAAAGACGTTGTTGAATTAATACAATGATCACTCTTTATAACTAAAACCAGAACAGTGGTTATTTTACGTTTCATTGTGAAAAGAAAACCTTTTTTAAATGATTGGTAAAGGAATATTAATCGTTAGTAAAGGAATAAATCGACCTTTGCTTTGATTTTTACATCTGTACACATCGGAAATGTGTACACAGTAGAATCGATATTTGTATTCGTCCGGCCTTCCAGCTGTTCACGATCATTTGTGAGGGGCCGGTATACTACCGTAAAATTTCTTACGCACCTTCCTTTTGCCGAAGTTATAATGACTGATCGCGTTTGGTATGATCGCACAGTACACTTACTGCACCATTCAGTACCCTAGTCCGTTGTACTGCAAAAATGGTATTTGTTTATTCGCACGATTTTTCTCTAGTAATCTATTACTTTTGTCCTTTAATCGAGTGTTATATGTAATGATACTTTAATTGCATGATTTGCCTCTTTTGTTTCGATAAGGAATTAAACTGCTTTTTTAATTTAAAATTCTATTCGTCGATCAATTCGTTCTAATTCTCTTAGTTTTATTTTTTTTTAACATCCTTCATTCATTATATAGTAGATAGAAAAAGATATTATTTACTTCTTGGCACGTGTAATGCAAAAGTCATTGTAGAATATAAAATTTAGATTTTCTTTACTTTTTTTATTTTACATCCTAAATATTGGTGTCTATATTAAATGTAATGTTGATTAGCAAACTTTAAAAATTTTAAAATGATTTATAAATGATGCTTTTAGTGCTTCTGTCCGACATGTTTATTAATAATCGCACGGTAAAATAGAAGTCCTTTGACAAAGTTACATTTTCAGAACAACCTGAACCGTATGAACTTTTTTCTTGTTCCTACGTTTGCGTAGTAAGTTGTACTTAATGTGAATATTTTTTTTGAGTAATATTCATAAAGTTGTGTATATGTAGTAATAAAAAAGAATCAGTAATTAGTTATACAGTTCTATTACTGTTATAAATTTAAAATATATATTGATTAAAAAAATGGTTTACGTGTGGGAGGTGGCTAGTTAAAAATACGTAATTATTTCCTTAATTGTCTGGTTAATTGATCTCCCAAGATCGTTTTGAAAGTCTTAATATTCTTACGTATAAGAATCAAATTAACGGGAAATTTTCACCAATACTTCCTTCCAGATTACTCTTAAAGGAACATAAAGCTTTTGATTTTTTTATCCATTTAATATTTGTATTATTTGTAGCTGGATTTATGTAAAACGGAGTTTGTTTTTACCGCCTCTATAATTTATACTGTCGGTAAACGTGCGTCGAGGCAACAGCGATTATTCCATTAAATGAGAAGGTTGTTTTCTGTATTCATGCAGTTTCTATAGCGATTGTTACTCCTTCTCTTTGGTACTTGAGATTGATTTTTTTAATTTTCAGATGTGTAGCTAGACGCTGCGTCGGCGGGAGGGATGGTATAGTAGGTGAACGAGCTACTGTTTAGGGAGGGGGTGTTTTAAAAATCAATATTGAAGTCTTGTGCAGACTTCCGTCGTACGTCCTTCTCTTGTCACGAGGTGAACCGAACCGAAATGAAGCTACCGGTTATCGAGAGGTGGTGAGACGAGATGCGACGAGTTGGTGGTCGGACGGCTAGCGACCGGCATTCGTCTAGGTACTTCTGCCGGCCGCCACTCTACTACCATCCGATGTTACGTTACTGATCTGTGTATGCAACCGGGTAATTTCAAAACAGGTCTGATGTCAAGAATCAAGAAACAAAGGCCGACCACGGATTGTGAGCGAGTCAAGGAGAAGGGAACGGACATAGAAAGAAGTTGGCGGAGGGCGTGGAAGAGGCCTTAAATTACTCTGTCACCATCGGCCGCTGCCTCTACCGCTCGCGCGGGTCATCCGGCGGGCGGGCGGGCGGTCTCTTGCGAGTTCACGCGCGGCCTAGGTTCACTGACTCTCCTGCCCTCAAGTGGGGGCGCCTCCTCAAACAAACATCTTCTGTTTGATTGATTCTGAATGTATATAGTTGTATTTGTATATCTGGAATAGAATAATAATAAACTCATAGGATTTACAACAGCACTTCTAGTATAATTTTTGTCTTTTCTTCTTAAAATGAATACGTATATATATATATATATATATATATATATATATTCATGTATATATATATATACATATATATATATATATATATATATATATATACATACATTTTCATTTATGCATGAATTCCATCTTATAAAAGATTTTACTTTTACTTCATGGAATAATTTTTCATCACTTTTTACATCAGTATGTTAATCCTGAATACATATTATCTTATTTTTGTTACATAGTGTTATATTGCTGCTTTCAATACTGTTTTTAGATTCATAAAACGTGCAGGCAAATTGTTTGTTCATTCTGGGTAAATTATGTAACCTTTGTTTTTCCCTTGGAACAATTTTAAATTATAAATTTTTGTTTATTTATGCATTTTACTTTTATGTTTTTAGAAGAATGTATGTTAAGCATTGTGATTCTATACTGTGAAAACAATGAAACTTAATGATGTTGATTATTTACAGCCCTTGAATTATGCCTATTTAAATGAACTTTTGCATCCGGTTAGTAGTCGGGTGATTATAACTGTAATTAAATTTACATTGGTCTTTGGAAATAGCTGTTTAAATTCATAAATCCTTACATGGTGAAGATTGATGGTTCAAAGTCTGGCCAAACCAATTATATTTTAATGTTAATGGCTTCTAAAAATTGTCCCTAGCCACTACTTTGTCGTTGGGTTCTAATTAACTACTGAAACACATCATGGCTGAGCAACCCAAGAATGTTAACAACTACAGATATATTTGTTATAAACAAGGGGCACAATTGCACTAAATACAAAGATTACACTTTCATAATATCATGTGAATAAGTGTATGTGTGTGTGTGTGTGTGTGTGTGAGTGAGAGAGAGAGAGCGCGTGCGTGCGTGCGTGCGTGTTAAATGTAATTAAATAATCTAATCACTTTTGGTGGTAGGGTAGTTCTGTTTTAGGCTTATCATTTTTTTTTAGATAAATTCAGAAATGAGTCATGTTTAGTATTATTTAATTTTTTAAGCAAATTTTTTTTAGCATATACTTTACCCAGATGAGATAAAATCATTTACCTCATCTGACTAAGACTGAGTTGTTATCAGATAGTCAGCTGTCCCTATTTAGAGTTTAAAGCAAAAAATATCTTTAGTTCAATTCTATAATTATTTAATTACTTTAATCTTTAAAATTATTATTCCTCTGTCACTTTTTTTTTATTTTACTAACAGTTACTTTTTAACAGTCATAGTAGTTGAGAAAAAAAGAAGATTTTGTTCTCTAAAAATCTTTTGGAATGTTACCTTATTAAGAGAGTGTTACCCTATTACCTGTAGTAAAATTAAAAATATATATGTATTAATGTATGAAAAGAAATTACCTACCTACTTGTTTTCAATTGACATATTCAAGTGTAATAAGAAAAAACTGGTCCAGTGGGATATAGTATTAAAAGTTTCCATAAGTTGTAAACTAATGTTATTGTTACATGATGTAATTAACTCCATTTTTATCAAGTACTGTATTATTACACTATTTCTATCACATCCTGTTTTGACACATTGTCTGATAAGATATAAGATTGAGCTTCAGTAAGCAATAGCCTTATCTAATTTAATTGTATTAAAATTAATATTTTTTATTTATACATAGCCCTATGTTGGTAAATAAATGTAATATATAAGCTGGAGTAGTTTATGAATATTGTAGTATAATAAGCATGTTTTTATATTATTTCTTTATTGTTGCTAAATGACAGTTATTACCAGGTAGAAAAAAAAGTAAATTTTGTATCAAATTTTTTTTCTTGTTTTAATTAAAATAATTGCACTCTTATGGCTATTTAATAGTACTAATTTTTTTTATACATAGTTTTATTAAATTTTAGTCAACTAATCCGAATCCAGTTCTGTCGTGGCAAATTCAGGATATTGGGGGCATTTTATGTATATTTTACTGGTTGTTTTGTATACTTGATTTGTCTGTTGTAATTGGTCCAATTGGAACTTTCATGGAATTGTTAATGAACCGTTCATCAGCTTTTGGAGAATATTTTTAAAATTCATAAAAAGTTCATTTGTTAGTTAAGAGAATTAATTTATTTTTTGTAATGTCGCTAAAAAAATGAATATTATTAGCTAACTTTATAAATAAAATTTAAAGTGCTCCAAGAAAATAAGAGTTGAAAAGCACTCCATTCCAGTGGTGCTTCTGTAAAATTTTTCAGTTTCAGTTGGTCTGTAAATTTGTTCAATTGTAAAGTTACAGTTTTCTGTAAAGTTGTGTAGAATAATAATTAGTTATTTGGATAATTAGGGATTAAATGTTGTAACTAACCCAGTTAGCACACAACTCCTTCCAATCTTGGTGCGTTATGTAAACCACATTACTGCCTCCAGACCAGCATATTCCTCATCATCCGGACTGTCTGCCAGCCATCTTGTACACACAAAAAAAGTATGTCCAACTGTATTTTCATCTCCACAGTACCTACATTCAGTCAAGAGTCTCCTTCACCTATCAAACAGGTAACATGATTCGTATGCCATCGAGTCATCCAAAAATCCACCTCTTCATGACTTTGTTCTATCCAGCTCCTAAAGTCCAGAATGAGCAAGTATATCCATCTGCCAACAAAAGCTCGCTGCCACCTTCCTGCCATCTCCTAAGCAAGATCTCCCTTGCCTCCTAACTTACTCATCCCTTCACTCCTTTCTAACCTTGGATGCAACTCATCCAGCGGGCAACTGCAACCACCAGAGTTTTTTAAGTGCACCAAACTCTATTGAGACCACTTTATTAAATTTAGCTTAAGTTATTGTTTTATTGATGGTACTTTGTTTTCAGTCATGTGGTGTTCACATCAGATTTTTTTTGTTTCATTTTGTTAACAGCAGGATTTATTTTTCTTGTTATCATTTAGTGATGTCTGAGGTGTTTTGAATTGCATCGATAACTTAACTAGTTATATATAATATAAATTAAATACATTAACAATATTAGACAGTATTAGTTTGAAAGATAATGTTTGTATCTGTGAAAAATTAAAAGAAATTTGTCAAGAAATTATAAAAAAATTAGGTCTACAGAAATATAATCATTAGTTAACTTAATAAATGAAATTTAAAGTGCTACAGGAATATTAGTTGAAAAACACTCCATTCCACTTGTGTTTCTGTAAAGTTGTTCAATTTTTATCCTCATTTAATAGTATTCAGCTGTTTTGATCAATAGGCATTAAATGATGCAACTCATTCATTGGGCAACATCAACCAGTTATTTAAGTGTGGCAAACTCTATTGAGATTAATTTATTATATTATTTGATTAAAAAATATAATAAAAATACAATTAACATCGTCAGATTAAAAGTGCAGTTAAAGAATATACTCAATTTATGCAGGTGGCAAATTATAGAAGATGATGAATTTTTAGGGTGGTAAAATTTTAGTTTGATCAATTTTTCCTAACTATGTTTGCTATATTATCTATTTTTGCATTACCCTTTTTTTGTGCAGTAATTTTATATTATTTTCTTATTGCTTTATTTATAGTATTTATTTTTTTAATTATTTTCTTGATTTATCATGATCAGTTTTCTTAATAAATGGTGATAGTTTATAGTTTTTAATTTTTTTATGTTTATTAGAATTTAATTTTCATTAATAATAGAAATATTATGTATGCAATACACTTGTGCTCAGTGCAAATTTTTACTTGGCAGTAGCTGAAGTGAAAGTGACTGTGGAGTTGACTGCATATTGTAGTAGTGCTCATATTGGTTGCTGAGTGGGTGTTTTTATGCAGTACAGCAACACCATGATTCTTCTTTTAATTATGTTCATTATATGTTGTTCTTGTGGAAATAATGTTACCAGACATGTTTATACTTAAAAAATTGTAATCAGGATGTACTAATCTGTATATTGTTGATATTGCAGTGAATTGTATAATAATTTTAATCTAGCTAATTGGTGGAAGAAAATGTGAAAAATCAACCTATTTCTTCATTTACTTATTCTTTTCTATTAAATATAAGTTATGTTTTTTCTAATTTCAAAGGTTTACTTATTTACAGATTTTATATTTGCACAGGTTTCCTGTCATTTTGAAACATGATTTATATTTCTGTTTTGTGTTATATGTCATGCAATTCTTGTTTAAGTTTACTCATAAATTTACTAAATGTTTTGAGTTTGAAAAAATTTCATTTATATGTAGCAAACAACTGTTGAAAAATGAATTTTTTAGTTTGGTAGCTGTTATTTGCGATTAGAATAGAAAAACTTTGCGAAGTGATATCCTTTGAATGAAGAAATATTTTTTTGAAGGATAGTTAACTTTTTTTTAAAGTTCGAAAAGATGTACTATGTGGGCGTAGATAATCAACTATATTTTTTAAGCTTTTGTAAGAATTTTGTGTTATTAATTTAAATTGATACATGGTGGTAAAAGATATGACAACAAAAACATTTTTAATGGAAAAATATTCACATTATGAATAAAGTTGTTTCCTCCTAAATGTTCTAGTATGATTTGTTTACAAGATTTATTAAAAAATAAGTAAAAAATCTGATTAGTTCAGATTGCTTGCAATAGATAACTTTTATTTATTTAAATTTTTTAAATTTATACTGCAGATAAATTGACGATGAAGCATCGTCATTGGAGATCTCTCAATATTTTTTAAGTTGTATTTTAGTACAGTTTCAAATAATTAAATATAATCTTTTAGTAAAGCATTTATTCATTAACTTTGTTTATCTGTGTAACAAAAATGTAATTAAAAACAGATTTCAAAATGTTATTCTTTCTTAATATACAAAAATAACATCCAGATCTTGGAATCATCTACTACTCAAATCATATTCTTATTTCTACGTGTTTAGAAAGTAGGAGGGGATTTTTCAAAGTTACTCAAATGATTATGAAGAATTTAATTACATGATGTGATATAAAACAATTTCTGTGCAGCTTATTACATGAAAATTATCATTTATTTACCCTTTTTGAACTGTCATTTACATTTACCCTTTATCAGATTTTATGATCTGTTGATTAATTTAAAGTTTATTTATTAAATTATAATTTTATTTTTAGTATAAGCAAGAAGTTTAAATACAAAAAAAATCTGATAAGAAGTTTCTTATCAGCAACTTAAAGTATCAGTTATTACACCATTCTTACTATTAAATATTTCTATTGAAAATAACTTGGGAATAGTTTTATTGTTGAGATCAGTTTCATTTATTTATTCAGTTGTTTGCTGTATGTGTTATATTCTGATCCAGTTAGAGTAAAGAGTTTATAAAAATATTTCTAGTAACTTCATTTAGTAATTAAATGATAATAAAGAGATTTTTCCTTTATTACCCCGGACTTATTTTCAGGTCAGCGTTTTAGAGCAAATATTTAAGACTGGTTTATGTAAAAACATTGATCTGAAACGTGGTGATTTTTACCACCCAGATTAAAAACTCCCAATCTTCCAAAATATTTTGAGTTAGACTCTTCTACCATCCAAGGAGGTCTGGGGGAAGTATTTTTGTTTCATGATGTGATTCCTCCATGAGTAGATCATCTTTTTCTTTATCCATTCCTTTTCCTTTATCTTTTATCTTTGTTTTGGTTTTTTGATTACTGTTACTGTATTTCAAACTCCATTTAGGTCTGTGTTGATTGTTTAGGGTTTCTAAGAATTTCTGCATCTTGGATGGAAAGAGTTTTTGTATACCTTTCAATGACTTGCCCCCAATTGTATAAATTCAAGCATTGTAATTGCTCTTTTTTACAAATAAAAATCCATCTAAAGGAAAACTTCATCTTGCATTACTTCATTTTGGTGATCTACAATCAGTCAACTTGTTAAAACGTACACCTCAGTTTTTGTTAATGATCAGGTGGAAGCGTAAAATACTTTCACCTGGATCATTTTATTTTATATTTATTTTTCATATTGATTTATTATTTAATTATTAATTTGGTATATTTTCTATTGAAATTTAATTCATTGTTTTTTTGCTGATCCATTTTTTTACCTTATTGTTGAATATTATTTTTATAAAATCGTTTGGTTGCTTAATTTTTGGATATGTATCTTGTTTGCTTTAAAAAATTATATTTAATCAAAAAAATTAGCTCTGCTATTTTATTCTTATTCCATAAATTTTTTCCTTCATCTTGTTTGCTTTAAAAAATTATATTTAATCAAAAAAATTAGCTCTGCTATTTTATTCTTATTCCATAAATGTTTTCCTTCAAAGAGTTGAAGTGGTGTACTTAAACATTTTTTATTTCTGCATGTAATATTTATTAATGATGTTTCTTCTTAAGTTTTAAATACTATTATAGTTTTCCTTTTTTGTGTTTCAGGTGCCTTAGAAATGGAATGCGGTGGAGGAGGAGGTATAGGGGTCGGGGAGGGAATGGATCGGGATCAACTGAATGGAAAACAGCGCCACCAGTTAAAACACCGAGAACTGTTCCTTTCTCGGCAGGTTGAAACTCTTCCTGCAACACACATTAGAGGCAAGTGTTCGGTAACTTTACTCAACGAAACCGAATCCTTGCTCAGCTACCTCAATAAAGATGTAAGTAAATTAATTATTTTTTATAGTATATTTATTTTATTTTGTTTGCATTATAGGTTTGCTGGACACCAGTCATAATCTTTTATTAATTCTGCAGAACGTTAAGAAAAATTTTCCTTTCAGAACCCTTTGCAAAAATATGAAAAGTTCTTATCTTAAAAATGGAACTGTTAATAATAAATATTCACTGCTGTTAAATCTTTGGCTTTATATGTTCAATATTATACATTGTAGTAGAAGTAGTCTAGTTTTTGACATTTACTGTATTTGTAATCTAGTAAGAGAGAGCTTTATGGTTTATGCTTAATATCTAACAGTATTTAGGATTCTAAAATGAATGTTAACTTGGTTAAAGTGGTAGATTGTTTTATAGTGTTGTTTATTATATTATTGAGATTGGGTCAGTTCTTCTATAATGTTACATTTATTTTTCCTGCGTTGTCAGTGTAAAATCTTCCTTACTTTTTAATTAGAAAGTTTATTATTGAAAAAGTTATAATTTATAAAATATTTATTTTTAGGTTAGATATTATGTAGCCTCTGTTTTTACAGTTGTGTAACAAGCTATGGTGTGTGATCTTCTGAATAAGAAATAGGAATAAATAATTATCTTATAGTCACTATTAATGGCTTTCATTCAAGTGGTTCAGGGTTTATTTCCCTCCTAAGGTTTTTACGTCACTTCGATCTTCATAAAATAAAAAATTGTTATTGTAATTGGACGTTACTCTGTTATAATTGCATAAATAACAATGGGATTTTATGTAATGGTGATTTATGTATGTAGTTTATATGGAATTGATTGTCAGTGATGTGTTATAAGAAATTATATCATCAGAGTACCTGTAAATATGTATTACATAAATTAAAAAAAAGTAAATACAGTTCATAAAAATGTAAGTAATATAAATATGATATTTTGTATACTTAAAGTTAAGATTTTGAACATGTAGAAATATCAAAATATGATCTGTTAAATATGCTTAGAGTACATGTATAGATTTCAATTCGATAATAAAACATTTTAGTTTTTTGCCTTAGATGTGTTCTTTTTTTTTAATTTAAATGTATGTTATGTATTAATATATTGTACTGCATCTTTTTTTTTGTGTACTTGTGCATTTATGAGCATTAACTTAATACACAATTTACCCATATGTATTGTTTTATTTGACATCTACTAGTTTTTTCTGCATCTTTTCTTGTTCATAAAATAACTCCTTTTCTTCTACATTTGTTTGGCATGGTGATGTATTGATGTCTCTATTTTGCTTGGTTTTGAGTTACTTTGTTTCAGTTATAGGCGGTTAAAAGTGTGAAAATCAAACCATTAAAACATTTTTTAAATAATTGAAAAATATTCCCTTGAGAAAACTATTACTCATAAAAAATAATAACAAACCAATAAAATCAATTTATATATATACACAATTAAAAAAGAAATGCTGAACTCCATGGCAGAGTGATAGTGTCTTAGTTTTTCATCTGGAGGTTGTGGCTTGAATCCCAGCCAGATATGATTTTTTTTATACGCTTCAAAATTTCCATTCTCATGGGGCAAAATGACCAAAGCAGTCAGTGCCTACAAAAAAAATTATTTTCAACTTAATTATTGAAGGAAGAGAAACAGGTACAAAATTGTCGGATTACATAATTTTTACGATCCACTGTAACAGGTTCAGCCATATCTCAGCTGTTTATCAACTGAATTGAGGTGTAATTTTGTTCATAATAAAAGACCACCAAAGAACACTGATATCCATGATCTAGTATTCAAATCTGTATGAAAGTAACTGGTTTTAGTAGGATTTCAACCTTAGAACTCTTGACTCTGTAATAAACTGATTTGCAACGAGAAATAAACTGATTTGCAATGACGATTTCATCAGTAGACCAACCCGGTGGGTTATCATCATCAAATCAGGACTGTGCCAAGGCGGTGGACTCTCACCACCACTATTCAACTGTGCTGTGGGAATGTCTCAAATAATGTTCCCCAAAAATAAAAATAGGCCAAATAAATCAAAACAAACTGCCTTGGTTTTGCCGATGAGTTGTCACTGCTAGCAAATGACATTAACAAAGCTAAAACACAGATATTAGAACTTCAAAACATTGCTAATAGAATTGGCAAAATATCTTTTGAAAATACAGAAATTTTGCTCCAAAAACCAAAACAATTGAAAAAAGTAAACATAAATTAGTAATAAAGTCTAAATAGTAACCCAATTTAAATACCTCAGAGAAATAATAGCAATCTAAACAAAGAAAACCTCAATCCAGACAAGAACAAACAAACAATCTAAAGCATAAAAGTCAACCTTGTATACCTATAGTAAAACGTGTCTACCCAAAAGTGCAAAACTAAAGACACTACTACATAGTTATAAAACCAGAAGCCACATTTGCAGCAGAAATACTCTTCCGCTTGAATTAACAATTAAAGACAGACTCCAGAAAATAGAAAGAAGAATTGGAAGAACCTGCATCAACAAAAAGTTACAGAAAGATGGCACTGGTGGATTGTCCCCAACAAAGTTGTGTACATAGAGTTAGAACCCATCACTGATACCACGTGTAAGAGGAGGATTGTAAGATACTTTGGACACATTATGAGGATGCTAGATTCGATACTTTTGAAATAGCTGATACAGTACAATCTCGGCTTGAAAAACACCAAAACATGATGCAGTTGGATCAGTGAAATGAGAGGATCTGAAGGAAATTGGCCTTACACCACAAACAACATAAAATTTAATGAAAAAATAAAGGACAGAAACACTTGCTTCACTTTCACATGAAAGAAACTCACAACATGAACATTTTCAACACCAGTAAGGGCATGGAGATCAGAATGTACAAAAAAGTACTGGTAGGACCACAAGGCCCATTCATCTCTTCAAAGAGACTTGAATAATGGACTGACTAAAGTGATATTATGTGGTCATAAAAGATGGAAAAAAAGGTTTTTTCCGATCTAATTTATAATTTTGATGTTTGGAATTGACTTGAAAACAATTTAATTGGCAATGTGTCTCTTCATGAAATTAGTAAGAAAATGAAAATTAAGATTCATTGTATATCATTCCATTTCTCTTTTTTTAAAAATAAAATAGTATTGTTGGATGTATTCAGTATTTTTAACTATATTACACTCTTAGTAGATTTGTATATACTTTATTACAATCTTTCTGTTAATATAACAAAAAAAATTGTCCATAAAAACTGCTGATAATTGAATCAGTTTTGATTTATTACTCTGAAAATTTTAAATGTGAAATGTATCTTCTGAATTGTTAATATAGCGTAATACAATTGTTTATATGCTTATTTTATGTTCATTTATTGCCATGATCTTGGGATGTCATAATAAACTGTACAAATAAGCAGTTATGTGATTTAAAAACCCACTGCTTATAACTACATTAGTTCTAACTCAATAGAATGTTCATTATGTTATGTCTAGCTAAATGCTAAATTTTTGTTGTATTAAATAAATTTATGGTTTTTTTTAATTTATATCTATTAGCACAGGTGGTACTTCTGTGACATTTGAAATACAGATTACTTTTATGTGAATATTATTAATTAAATTTTTGTTGTGATGTTGCATATAATAATAATTTCTTGAACTCAAAAAACTGATATTAAATTAATAAATTATTACAGTTAAGTTTTTACTAATTACCAGTAAAAAAAAAAAAGGTAATATTTACTGGTGTGTAGATAATTTACTTCTCCACATTATATACCTTCCAGTTTTGTAGAAAAGTCATTCTCTCTATAATAGCCTCTGAAATAGCTTAGCAAATCTGCAGATGATTTAGAAGACTACAGGCCAAATTTTCTTTTGATTTGTTGGCTTATAAACCAAAGAAAAGCCAATTATTACTTGTCAGTATCAATAACTTAAGTACATATACTCTAGTTTTGAAATCATAGGCTCCCTATTACATGGCGGGAATTAACTGATAATGTTTTCAGTGTGCTGTGAATCATTTTTGGAAGCTTGTTTAGCACTTGTCATATTATGTTGTTTCAACAATGTTCTCCTATCGCTTACTCTAGTCAAAAACAGCAATATGTAACGTTTGCAACATTTTTGTGACGTGAAGGAAAAATCATAAATCATGCATTCTGTATTTTAAAGCCATTTACGTTAATGGGCTTTAAAATACAGAACATGTGCAAAAAATCCTATTTCTCGCCTGCTAAGTTATTTCAGTGGTGGTTTCGTAGTTGTGAATTTGCTTTAGCTTGCCTCAGTTCTGTTAAATCCATAATCTCAGTAGGATATACTGAGTTTGAATATTACAAGAGCTAAGTCAGTTAGATTCAGAAATACAAGTCATATCCTGCAGTTGATTTAGATTTATTTGCAATTTGTAGTTATTCAACTTTTTCAGTGATGAGACTTGGTTGAATAAAAAAGCACATAAACATATTATTACATGAGCTATAGTTAAATCGGGATGCATTGAATTAGTTCAGTTCACTCAGAGAAAATTGGAAAGTTGCATTCCATATCATGACAAGTGAATTGTGGAGCAAATATTTGTTTGCTCTTAATTCTGCTGTATTTAAAGTCATCATACATGGATGGACTTCTATACAATGAAGAAATCTTCATCAATCAAAATGTATTGTTCTAAATCAAAGTTCAGGGACTTTTATATCGCTCTGTACCTTGAATTTTATCACAAAAGCTTATTGAATGGTTTTTTATCTTCCAAGATTTATGATTAAAAACTGTATTTATGATTAAAGGTGCTTTTGAAAAGCTTTGTCATCTCCATTACGTCACCTTTATTTTTTTTTAGTTAGTGTCTTCTTAGCCACTATCCCGAAATAGCCAATGCCTACATACTTGTGCTTCAGGTAATTATAAAACGAACCCAGCATTAATTTTGTTTTGCTTGTGTGATTGTTTGGAACTAGTATTTAATTTTCTGAACCCAGTTACTGGCAGCTTATTTTTATTGACGTAAGTATATTACTAAAGGAATTTATTTTTTAAATAATACCCCTTTAGATGTTCCAGGTTTGTAGGACCATTGGGTAATAAATTATGATAATCTTCTTCAAAATGTATGTCCTTACTCAACAAAGTCATGGTGTAGTTATCATTAAAAGTGTTAGTCAACAATTTAGGGTGATAGGTATTCCAGTAAACCCACTGGGTTGGCCCATTGGTGAACACATCCTCACAAATCAGCTGATTTGGAAGTCGAGAGTTCCAGCGTTCAACTCTTAGTAAAGGCAGTTACTTTTATACAAATTTTGAATAATAGATTGTGGATAACGGTGTTCTTTGTTGGTTGGGTTTCAATTAACCACACATCTCAGGAATGGTGAAACTGAGACTGTACAAGACTACACTTCATTTACACTCATACATATCATCCTCTGAAGTATTACCTGAATGGTAATTCCCGGAGGCTAAACAGGAAAAAGAAAAAAAGGTATTCCATTAAATTAATGTTTTTTTGTTAGATTAATGAGAGGAAACTGCAGTTGGTTTTTTCTTGATTTTTAAAAAAGAAAACATTTTTGTTATTTTGATACATAGTATAGGCTGTCAAAAGCCACTTTCACCCTTATAGACTGAACTGACCTGTGTGGGAAAAATTGGATTTGGTAGAAACATAGCAGGGAGATAATCTACAAAGATTGTTACCCATGTGGTACAACATTTTCTCTTATGTCCATTTTCCCATCATAAATCAGTTAACTTTTTTTTGTAGAGGTGTTTAGCAATCTTTCAATCATTATTAAGTGACTTATAAGAACAGTATGTTGGCTGGATTAAGAAATAAGAAATTCAGTTTGACTTTAGCAACTGCTCACATCATTTAAAGAAAAATCAGACTTTGTATTGCTTGTCTATAGTAACTAGGCTATTTAAGTTCCAACAGATTTTGTTATTTAATTTAGGCTACTATTCCTGAAGTTTTACATAAACAATTGAAACATGAGTTGTAAATGTATGCAATGTATTTTTTATTTAAGAACATAAGGTTTTTCAAAGTTGAAGAAGTTTTTTATTTGTAAATTTGACTACATTTTGTTTTAAGGTAGGAAGTTAATTAAATTTTACCAGTATTAGAACTAACTTTCGCTCTATATTAAGTTATCTAAATGAAAACTTCTATATTTTCATTTGCTTTAGAGTTAGTTACATTATTATTTTGTTTCTAGGACACATTTTTTTACTGCCTAGTATTTGATCCTGCGCAGAAAACATTATTAGCAGATAAAGGTGAAATCCGTGTAGGAAGTCGATATCAAGCTGATCCTACACCGTTACTAAGAGAAGGTAAAAAAATTAGTTTATTATTTGTTGCGTTGGCCAGAAATTTATATTAATATTTGCAAATTAATATTTTTTAGTACTTAAGTACAGTGATATTATGTGGTCATTGATAAATAATTTAAAAAGAGATGTTTCTACCTTAACAATGTTATTTGATAGGGATTTAAGTTATATAAGTTGGATTATATTTAAAGAAATCCCCTAAACTATGCTAGCTTAAGAGATTTTCTGAAATATGTTAGCCTAATAATTTTTTTTTATGTGTAAAATTATCTCTCATTATGTTTCTTGTATTAACATTAAAAAATTCTCAGGTTTAAATTTTTATAATTTATTTTTGATGAATGATTTTTTTAATAATTATATGGATTAAGCTATTGGTAGAAGTCTCAATAATTCTTTTAAATTACTGAAAATTGTTTTTTAATTCAGTAATAATTATTATCACAGTCTTAATAAATCATGGTTTATTAAAATTTGATGAGTAAAAACCTTGTAGCTCAGAGATATTGAGGTGTTATATAACTTATTTTATAGATCTCTGAACCAGTTGTTTAACCATTATAATGTGAAATATATACTTCTGTGTAAAATAAGTTGCAGAATATTTTGAATATTTTTTAAATATATATTTTTTGTAAATATTTTGTTTTGTGTAGGTTGTGTATAAATATTTTGTATATTTTTGTAACGAATTGCAATATACTATAGGTAACATACAATATGACAAATTACTTTTTCAGTATATTTATGGTAAAACTTTTCTAAAGTAGTTTTTATTAGTCAAGAATCTTTTCTCTTGAATAGATTCCACAGTGTCAAGGAATATGTTTAAAGTGCTGCGAGTAAAACAGAAAATCCCTAATATGGAAATTGAATCTGTTTTTCTTTGATTCTCCTTACAAAATCAAAAAAAAATGTTACATAAGAAAAATAACCTCACAAAGAAGATCCCTATTGTTTAATAAATATTACATGTTTACAATACATATAACTTTACAATGTTACATTATTTTAAAGTTCCTATTTCAAAACTTTTTATTAGAACTTTTTTCAGAGTAAGTTTTGCAGTGGATGAGTTGATTTCTAAATCTTTACTTGACCATGATATAATCTATTTGATACCTTGCAGTATCGCCTGGCTTTTTCCATGTGTTTATTCTTACAATTACAAAATTATACTTTGTAAAAAACTATAAGTCAGTCCCCTCTTTCATTCCTTTTGCCCAGCCTGTATTCACCCACTATATTTCCTTCCTTGGCTTTTCCATTGCTTGCATTCGAATCACCAACTATTATTAAATTTTCATCTCCTTTTATGTGTTTAATTGCTTCGTCAATTTCTTCGTATACACAATCTACCTCATCATCATCATCATGGGCGCTTGTAGGCATACAGACGTTCATTGTCAGTTTAGGTTTCGATTTTATCCTTATTACAATGTTTCTATCGCTATGCATTTTGAAATACTCTATTCTCTTCCCTACTTTCTTATTCATTACAAAACCTACTCCTCCTGCCTGCCCATTATTTGAAACTGAGTTAATTATTCTAAAATCACTTGACCAAAAGTCGTTTTTCTCTTCCCACTGAACCTATTACATCTTTTCTATTCCTACTACTACATAAAATTGTACTAATTCCTACTACATCTAAATTCATCCTATCCATTTCCCTCTTTAAATTTTCTAACCTACCAACCTTTTTTAGTCATTCCATGCTGCGACTCGTAGAATGTTATTTTTTAATTTTCTGGTGACCCCTTCCTTAGTAATCCCCACCCAGAGATCCAAACAGGGATTAGTTTACCTCCGGAATATTTTACAAAGGAAGGCACCTCCATCATTGCTATATGAAATGCAGAGAGCTACATTTTCTTGGAAAAAAAGCAGTTGTAGTTTTCCATTGCTTTCAGCTGCGCAGTACTCAAAGGATGAGTGATGTTGATATGGCCATTTAAGTTGTCCTGACCTATGCTCTTAACAACTATTGAAAGAGCTGCTGCTCTCTTTCAGGAATCATTCCTTAGTCTGGCTCTCAACAGATACCTCTCCCATATGGTTGCACCTTTGGTCTAGCTACTTTGTATCACTGAGCACTCAAGCCCCTCACCAACGGCAAGGTCTCATGATTTATAGAGGGGGAAATAACTACTACTACCAACTAATAATTACTACGAATAATTTTACATCCCACAATAATGTAATTTAAACAATTCTAAAATAAAAATATTTTTTTTATTCTATTGCAAATGCATATGTGTAAGAATGATATATAATACTGAATTACAGTGTAACTAAATCATGTAGAAAAATAATTTTTACTTAGAATAACAGCAATGATGTTTGTGATTCTATTAAAAAATGTGTTTTTTTTTAACATAGTTAAGACTTCATGTTGGTAAGATTTTTAACATATTTCCTCTTCCAGTTTTTGACTTTGCTGTATGTTATTAAGCGTGGAACTTACTTTTTTTACATATTTAATTATTGTCTGTAATTAGTTTATCTGTTCTGAATTTGTAATTAATGAACATTACAAATTTTGTACTAAGAAACATAGACCAAATATTATAGAGAACTCAGAAACTATGTACAATGAACTCTATGTAAAGGGAAAATTCTGTGAACATAGAGTTCACAGAATTTTCCCTTTCACAGATGGGAGTGGAGGAAATGTATTTTCAAAGATATATTATTTCCCATAGCTCTATATGAAGTAAGAAGTTGATTAACAATATCGTTGTAATTGTTGGATTTTTGTTTGCTGAGAAACTTTTTGCAAACATCTTTAAGTGAAGCCCAAGCTGCATTTTCTGCATTATTTAATATTGAGTTAAATACATCATCTTTGACCAACCCTCTTATGTGAGGATCAACAAATATTCCTTCTTTAATTTTTCCTTTGCTTACATTTGGAAGTTTGTGCCTGATGTACAGAAATCCGGGACTATCCTAATTCATTGCTTTTACAAAATTTTTCATTAGTTCTAGTTTGATATGGTGAGGGGGTAAAAATATTTTTTTTTGGGTTCAACTAAGGGTTCATGAATAATATTTTTCCCCCATTTTGAGTTAAGTTGTCTCGTTTCTTCCACTCTTTGGTAACATAATGTTTATCCCTAGCTTGGCTGTCCCATTCGCATAGAAAACACATGCACTTAGTATAGCTTAACTGCATGCCTAACAAAATAGCTTCAACTTTCAAATCACCACGTATGTTCCAGCTATGTTTTTATAATTTATTTTTCAAGAACGTTGTTCATCACATCATATGTCTCTTTCAAATTAATACCATAAGCGATTGGAATTGAAGGATATTTGTTACTGTTGTGTAGTAGAACCACTTTTAAACTATACTTGGATGAATCTATGAATAGGCGCCAGTCCTCAGGTTTATAGACTTGTCCTGATTGCAACATGAGCTCGAGCTCGTCAGTATTTGTACAATAAACCAAATTATTTTCATCAATAAAGTACTGAGAAAGTTCTTTTTGTCAACTTTGAAAGCCTGAAATTTTTGTATTTTTTTGAAGTAAATTCCAACCTTGCAGTCTTGATCGTAACAGTTCAGTTTGATTTTTTGATAAATTTAAAACCGTAACCAAGTCATTTAATTCAGTTTGTGATATAAGATGTGACTTATTGGAAGATAAATCAAAATCATTGTCATCTTCTTTACTACTGCCTGATTCTTCATCGCTGCTTTTGAAACATACATTCACATGTGGTGGTGGCTCAGGAACTGGAATAATTTCACTCTGAGGTACGGATCTGATTGCAGATTGCAATGAAGGATATTTTACAGTATGTTTACTTTTTAGAAATTCCAGACACATTTATTAAACAAAAGTAACAATCGGTTACATGATCCTTTGGTTCATGCCAAACCATAGGTACACCAAATGGCAAAGCCTTCGTGTTCCTTTCAGCCTTCCTCTTGGCTGATCCTCTTCAGCCACAGAACAATTAATGAGGAGCACACGTCTTATCCTGGTCACCAATTTTACACTGAAAGTACAAATGATATGCTTTTTTAATTAAAGGTGTAATGTTTTTCTACTTGATTTTACAGTAAACTCACCATATACATAATAAATATATCCATATCATTTACGCAATTTCGAGGCATTATGACACTAAACTGTTAATAAACTTAAGACAACAATAAGACTGAACAAAATTAATTCACTCCTAAATCCAGTGCTTAATACAAACAACACACCTATGTTTTCAGCTACATGTGCTACCTGCACAAACATGATTAATTTTGTCCATGAAGGCTCATTCTTCAGTATTAGATATGATGTCAGAATATGTGACTATGATATTAATTCTTTGTCTAGTATTGTTTATTTATAGTTTACAAATTATGTTAACAAAATTAAACAATAAAAAAATGATCTAACAAAATACAGTATAGGAGCTTAAAATGCTAAGTCTACATTAAAAAATGAAAAAAAATCCTGTAATTAAAATTAAAAAATTTTTCAAAAATGGTGGGTGATAGAAAGATTCTAAGTTCATATTCATTTTCAGCATCAAAAAACTGATAAAATAATGTATCGTATGTTAGGAAACAGAAATTATGTTTAACAGTGTTATTAACTTATGTTCTGCCTGGTGGCAGATCCACTGCTGTCTCATTTTATTTCTTTGTTGCCTTGTAGTTTCCAATCTTATTTCTTTCTCTTCCTCATTTCCTTTTTACTTCTGACACTTACAGTACATTTCCCAAGATTCCACCCCCTCTAACCTAATGTCCTAACCAGTTTCTTTTTGTTTTGTGTACTACCCGTGTAAGAGCTCTTCTTTAATCCTGTTCATTACTTCTTCATTCCTCACTTTTTCTGTCCATCTTATTTTCAACCTCCTTCTCCATATCCATATCTCAAAAGGTTCAATCTAAGTCCCTTCCTCTTCATCGTCCATGTTTCACTTTCACACAATACAGTCCATACATAGCATTTGGCTAACCTATTCCCTAATTCTAGACTTTTAACTACATAGTAATTTTCTATTCTTATTAAAAAAAAGTGTGGAATGAATTATAAGGTTACAAAAATAAGATATAACTAAAATAAGGTTATTATAAGATATATAGGGTATAACATATACCCTATATTTTTGAACAATTTAAACTGTTATCTGTGTATTTTGCCTTTAATGGTAAATTCATCAATTTGATTATCTTAATATATTTCTTTTTATTAAACCAACTGAAATCAATGAATCATTGAATCTATTTTTAAGCAAAATTATAAATTATTTATAGTGTGATGATACTTGTCTGTGATAATGTTTTTATTGAAAGTACACATTAAATTGGTAAAAAAAATAATAATTTCCTAAAACTATGGTCAGCAAATGGTAAATTTAGAATGAGTCTGAAATGAAATACAGTAATCCTACATAATTGTTAATTCCATCTTCTCTTAATGTACAGATCACCATTTATTAATAATTCTCTTCTCTGAATTATGAATACAGCATAGTTCCTAATTTTTTTCTTATTTTGAATATCATTTACAATTTTTATTATTTTTTTATTAGTTTATTATTTATTAATAAAGTTTCCTGGAGGTAATATACTCTGAAAATTATTTAATATATACATATATGTCTATTTTCCTTATATTTACAGAAACAAAACAGATAAACATAAACCTCAACCTAGAAATGTCCTGAGTTTGTTAATTAATTTACACAACTTGATATTGTGTTTTACAATTTGTATGCTCGCATATGCCACACTCCTTGTACCAAAGATCTACAGTTTTGATTTTATTGTTTTGTTTTTAATTTGTGCTTGCTAAAGGTTTACTACTATTGCCCAGATAGGTCTTTCCTATTATTAATGCAGTATAATTAATTATTTTCTTTAAAATTTGAATGTGTATGCATTTTGTCTCTTTCTTAATTTAAGAAGATTTCACTTTCCTGGAAAATGTTTCTTATTTATCCAAATAGTTGTGTGTATACTTCATTTTATGTATAAAAGAATTTATCCATTCAGTAGATTGGGCATTATCACTAATATATATACAGCACAATTCGGAAGTAAAGGGAAATAATTTGGTAACTGATTCCAGATCTTGAAATAAGGAAAAAGATTTATACAAATGCATTCCAAAAATGCTTTGTTATCGAGTTAGGGGTAGCAAAACATTGTAGTTTTGGATTTCAGTTCTCTTGATGAAATGAATGATAATAAATTTTGTTTAATTTTGGTCAATATGTTATTGAATTATTTGAATTTCCAAAAAAAAATAAAAGGTGTATGTGTGAATATATATATATATATATATATATATATATAAACTTTTGTGTTTTGCTTTAAGTAGCCAAATTAGAATTGACATTTCTTCTGTATAGTGTGGTTGATTCATTAAAAATATTTATTGGTAAAATGTTGATTAAAGCAGTTAATTTCTTATGATAATGTTAATCATAAAGAGTAATAATTAAGGTTTTTATTGTTTCAGATGAAACTGATACTAGAAATTCTGAACAACTAGAAACACTAGTGTGGACACCTGGGCACCATCTAACAGATAGACAAATAGACCAATTTTTAGTTATATCTAGGTAAAAAATAATTTTTTATAATTATTATTATTATTATTATTAAAAGATGTATCAGATTATACCAGCGTGTGCACACAAACTGTACTTCATGATGCTGTATTTAATAATTTAGTTATTTTATATTCACTTATAAAGTTTAAGAGGAAGTAAATGTCCTATGAGTCACTGAGTTTATAGAATCTTTTGGCAGGAAATTACGTTATGTAAATATTGTTATTATTCAGGATACATTCTAATATAAATATGTACAAGTTTGTTTTTAAACTAGATATACACTATCAAATCTGTTTTTCCAACCCATTATTAGTAAAATATACCAGAAAATAATTCCAGCTGTGAGTCATCTTACATGTTATAGATTAGTTTTTAGTTAAATAGTAAGTTGACTGTTTATTTGTAGAGGATTTATTTTTTGTTGCAGCAACAGTAAGATTACATTTTAAACTTCTTGTTCTTTATTTTGATTTTCTGTTACACAGACTATTAAATAATTTCATGAAGGGATTTTTTTCTGATTTATTAGTGATTTATGATTTAATTAATCAGATTAATGAGTTTAATGATCATGCGAAACTATGCAGTATAAACTAGTTCAGTAGGGGATACTATTACTATAGTTCATTGTGGATATGATAGGACAACATTTCATTGTACTATATTATTATGCTATGCACATTACAAAGTTCAATTAAATAAGGTGTTTTCAGTCACTAAAACAACAATCAATTACGTCTTATTTTTTTAAAAATCTGAAAGAGTAAAGTGCATAATTTATTTAATTTTTTAATGTCTGTGTATTTTTTTTTGTTAGCTACTGTAGTTTTAATAAGTTTATTAAAGCATTACGTAGTACATACACTACTGTGTGTACAATCTATTTGCATACAGTATTAGTGATAGTGCAAATTTGTCATATGTTACATGTATTTTGAATAAACTTTTACCAGGTACATATTAGTGTAGTGTAGTGTTCTGTATTTTATTTTATTATATTTTATTACTTACCATTATACATTAATATAATGGTGCATAAAATTCAGTACAGTATTAGATCACTTTAACGCATATTACTGTTTTAAATATTATTTTTGGATCATTGTGATTTTGCTATGATTTTGGATTATCTGTGATCTTCTCACTTATTATCACAGATAATCGGTAGTTGACTGATAACTATTAAGTTATTTATTATTTTATTAGGTTTTCATAAAGTGTATCATTTGATTTAAAGTAAATTTTGATTGTACTTAAATGATTTTCATCAGCTTCCTAATCTTATTTCATGAGATTAGAAAATTGTGAAGTATTGTACTATGTATATCTGTAACATTTTTTTATTTTTCAGTTGATTCCAATTATTATCTTTTTTTGTGAAACAGACGAATAGCTCTCTTAGCAAAGCTAATTATACAACTAAGGTCTGTTCCAACTGTGATGTGTGAGTGTTGGGGTGACACACAGTATTAGAGCTGTTTTCTTTTGCAGAAGGTTGTCAATTTAATGTCTGATCTAATCAGTTATAGTTTTATCACTTCTGGTTTCTCGGTATTGCCTTTCAGCCATAATTTTTTCATTGGTTTCTAATTAAAAATATATATTTATCTAGTGCTCCAGGCCAAACAAGGATGCAGTTGCTGACAAGCTCTGATTGAAGAAAGTTACACTAGATGTCCAAAGACTATGAATAAAAAAAAAATCTATAGCAGAGACAATTTTAGTATAAAATCCTAGTTGGAATACTTTATTTCATTGCTTAGTATTTACTTTTCAAAAGGCCAAGTTTGCAGTTTAAATAAATTACTATTTATTGATAGATTTATTATATATATATGTCTATGATTGTTCAATATTAGTAATTAACATCAATGAAAAATTACAGTTTACTATGAATGATAAATTGTTTATGAAGTTTAATAAAAAATTATGTGGAATTTTAGTGTTTCCCAAAAAAATCTTTATTTATTCATCAATATTGATTTGGTTACCTTCATAGTACTTCTTTTCAGATACAATACATTTGTACCATGGATTTTTCCAATCTTCGAAGCACCTCTGGAATGCAATTTCTGTTATGGTGTTTAGCTCCTTTTGTGATTCTCTCTTTATTTCGTCAGTGTTGGCAGTTCATTATTTACGATGAACTGCCAACACTTTCTTTTCAGCTTGGGAATAGAAAGAAGTCACAGGGGGCGATGTCTAGTGAATACAGAGGCTGAACATCATAATGGTGTATTTTATTCTAAAAATTCACAAACAAGCAGTGAAATGTTAGTAGGTACTTTATCGTGGTACAATTGCCATGAATTATTTCACCACAAAGTTGGGCGTTTTCTTTGGATTGCTTCACACAAAAAGCACAGAACTTCTAGGTAGTAATCCTTATTGACTCTGATAGTTATTCGGCTATTTTCTATAATCATTTTGTTCACTTTACAATGTTGTAATCATTTGTTGATGTGCTGGAACATCTAGGGCACTGATCATCTTCGTCTTCACAGTCCTCTTGGAATCATTTGTTTTATTCGTATTAGAATCGCCAAAAGCAACATTCCATTGTGGTGCTGCACTTTATTCCATTCTTAAAGCAAAATTTAATGCAAATTCTTTGTTCTATTTTTCCCACAAATTAAAAATCACTGACTATACCAAAACACATGTAATCTTTTTGACAGCCAACTATAAACTAAGCATTCATTATGGCTACCAATGTAAACATACGTTAAGAACAAGTGTGCCTACAGAAAGAAAATTGTGACAATTGGACTTACACAGCCTTGGAAATAAAAAATTCCTTGTATTTTTTGTATCATACCTTGTTCATTTGTGCGTTTTCTCAGAATTTCTATCCAGCAATTTGCTTTTATCCAGTAACATATTTTTTAGTTTGTCTTCTCATAACTTAAGAGTTTCACATAATAAGTAAAAATATCACATAATTTTGAACTCACTGTTCTAGCACTTATTTAAATATAATTATATTATTTATGTAGTTAAATCTATTATTTTTCAAGAGATTAATTTTCTATTTTCAGTTGTAATTTGTGTTTGTTATTTTTATAAAATGTTATAAATTTTATTTTTATTTAACTTAATATTTTTTCAGATCTGTGGGAACGTTTGCTAGGGCATTAGATTGTTCGAGTTCGGTGAAACAACCTAGTTTACATATGAGTGCTGCAGCTGCTTCACGTGATATTACATTAGTTAGTATTATGAAAATATTCCAGGAATATTATTTATAAAAGTATCACTTCTGTAATAGATTAATGTAATTCAGTTGAAGTTTGGAAAATTTAGAAAATGTTAATAAATTTAAGTCTTGTGTAAATGCCATTAAGTTGCAAAAAAGGATCATATTTTAGGAATGTGTCTGATTAATCTGTGATTTAAATCAAGAGCTACTGTTTGGTTTAAATTTTTTAAGCATACAATTATGTATACATAAATGATTTACAATTAATTTATTGTATACTTCTTTTTTTTATTAATCAGCTCATTTTTAGATACCGTATCATTTTCTCACTGAGTTTAAGATTGTAATAAAATACTCTATATGTTTATGTGAAATGCAGTTTTCAGTTAGATAACAGTTACATCCTTCATTAAATAAATTTAATGGTTTTAAACTTATTTTTTAATAAAAGGATGAAAAAACTACTTTTTGGTATAACTATTCTTCTATTGGGAAATTTTATTTTTGATGAGATGGATTTTTATTCAATCTATGTCCTTTCTTTGGATAATTATTGGATATTTTGAATGAGAGCTTGAAATTTTAGTTTAATATTTGACATGAAATTTGTTTAATGTTAAACAAAGTGAATTAAACCTTTTTTTTTTAATGTAGATGGTTTATTTAAAATTATGATAGTTGTATGAAAAAAGTGGTACATCTGAAAACAGTTAAAATTAGTCATATTTTCTGTATTTTTTTTTTTTTAATATGTTTAGTAATTTATAAAAAGAAAATAAATAAAGAAAAAATACTAGAGTAACTATCCTAATATAGATTGTCATCACTCCTCTTACATTCATGGAGGAAAACTTTTGTCTTTCTTGCTCTTTGTTTCTCTTACACTCTTTATTCTCCTACCATTACTGCACACACCTCAGTTTTTGTTGACTGTCATCTCCTTGTAAAGAATTTGTTGAAAACTAATTAAATATTCATATTGCAATTAAATTGTTCATAAATGTAACTCATACAATGTAACAAAGAGACACTCAGTTGTAGTACAGTTACTCTGGTGATTGCTTATTTGTAGAGTCAGTTTATTTTAATAAAATATGAGTATTTTGACACTATGTAAAATGAATTACTGAAATATTTTAATTTGTAAATAAAGGAAACTTATTCTGAATATTTGTGGATTTATTAATTAATCCATAATTTGTCCATCATGTGACTTGTTACATTATAAAAATTGAAATTCTAACTGTTACTGGTTTAACTATTAAAAATTGTTCTTACTCATTTATTTACCGTTTTAATGTTTTTCATATTAAAAATTTAAGATGACAAATTTTTACTTCATATTTTTATTTTAATGGATTCACTTGATATTACTTATTTTCTTTAATATTATAATACAACAGCATGTTTAATAAAGTATTAACAAATATTTGTGTGTCTCCATACAAATATGTATGCGTTATGTTATTAAATATGCCTATTATGAATATCTTTGCTTATAATTTAATAATATTAAATTAATGAATAATCTAAGCATAGAGTAAAAGATGACCTTCTTACCTTATTAATTCATTTTTTCTATTAAGAGCAAATTTTCAAGGTATCTCTTTCATCATATATATGTCTAATTTTTTTAACTTTATCTGTGTCAAATATTAAAATAAATAATTTTAAAATAATTACTCAACAATGTTCACCTTTGACAACGTTTTCCATTTATCTAAATAGTATTCGTCAGTATTTATTATATCGTTTTAGATTATTGTACGGCTGCAGTATTATATATTTAGTATATATTTATTATAAAGTTTTTTATTGGCTGTGTATATAATAGTATACAGTCAGTAATGAGATAATTATTATGTTGTAATAAAATAATAATTGTGCAAGGTATTAATCATTATAAAATATTGATTGTTTATTGATTTATAATTAAAATTATAAAAGCACTCAGTGGTCTTTAGGTTAATTGATTTACCTCATTTTTAGACAATCTAAAATACCTAGAAATAATGCTTATATTATTTACAATATAATAATAATACAACTTAAAAAACAATGTAGATTTACCTGTAGAAAGCTGACAACAAAGTTGTAATACTTTACAACTTTGTTATAACCACATTGGTTACTTATTCTTATATAGTGGAAAAATAATGATACATGAAGAAAGTTAAAAGTTTAAAAAATAAAAAAAATAATATTTTGAAATTTTTATCAGCTTTCCCACCCCATATTGCACCCAAAGTATTTTTTTTTATCACTTACACTACTACTATGCCTAGAAATACATTAAGAAAATTTTGGTTAAAAAATATTTCATCAATAAAAAGATAATTTTTTTTATTTTTGGGGAAGGGGAGGGATTTTCAGGCAAAACGTTTTTTAAAAATGGTTAGATAAACATGGACACATGTACTGAGCTTAATATTGAGTGGGGTTATTTTTCCAAAATTTTGAAAAATTTACCCTTAAAAAACATTTTACCCCACCGAAGATATTGACTCCAAAATTTTACCAAACAATTGCCCCATATACACAAGTCTGTCCCAAATTTCATCAAAATTGGTTTTTCCAGCCAAAAGTTATTCATCTTCAAATTTGTCAACACACGTATGAACATATGTATGAATATTAATTTTTTTTGTTTTGTTTTTTGGGTCCTTGGTCATGCAATGTTGAGAAATGAAAAAACTCATATTCCATTCTTTGACTGACTATCATACTTCTTGCAGCATTGCCCTAGAGCTGTGATGCCAGGAAATTATTAAAAATTTAGTTGCACTGCACTGCCACATGTATAATGAACTACACAAGCTGTGCATGATTGAACAGCTAGGCTTAAAAAAAAAATTGCCATAAAACATGCAGATATGTAGCTCTGAACAAACTCATGTCACATGTATAGTTGTCTTTCCCAGTTTGTTAATAATATTTTAATGAAAGGCAAATCTATGTAGATGAATAATTTTTTATAACCACATTATTTTATGAAATTGGTTTTTCTGTTTATAAGTGTACTAAGTGTGTACTGTTTATAATTGGTTTTTCTGTTTATCACTGAAAACTAAGTAAATTTCATTTCTGTAAACTATACGGAGCATTTAAGCTTATATGTCAAATTTATCATCACAATAGTTTAATTCAATGTTCAATTTTTTTTTTTTTTTTTTTTGTCTTCAGTCATTTGACTGGTTTGATGCAGCTCTCCAAGATTCCCTATCTAGTGCTAGTCGTTTCATTTCAGTATACCCTCTACATCCTACATCCCCAACAATTTGTTTTACATACTCCAAACGTGGCCTGCCTACACAATTTTTCCCTTCTACCTGTCCTTCCAATATTAAAGCGACTATTCCAGGATGCCTTAGTATGTGGCCTATAAGTCTGTCTCTTCTTTTAACTATATTTTTCCAAATTCTACTTTCTTCATCTATTTGCCGCAATACCTCTTCATTTGTCACTTTATCCACCCATCTGATTTTTAACATTCTCCTATAGCACCACATTTCAAAAGCTTCTAATCTTTTCTTCTCAGATACTCCGATTGTCCAAGTTTCACTTCCATATAAAGCGACACTCCAAACATACACTTCCAAAAATCTTTTCCTGACATTTAAATTCATTTTTGATGTAAACAAATTATATTTCTTACTGAAGGCTCGTTTAGCTTGTGCTATTCGGCATTTTATATCGCTCCTGCTTCGTCCATCTTTAGTAATTTTACTTCCCAAATAACAAAATTCTTCTACCTCCATAATCTTTTCTCCTCCTATTTTCACATTCAGTGGTCCATCTTTGTTATTTCTACTACATTTCATTACTTTTGTTTTGTTCTTGTTTATTTTCATGCGATAGTTTTTGCATAGGACTTCATCTATGCCGTTCATTGTTTCTTCTAAATCCTTTTTACTCTCGGCTAGAATTACTATATCATCAGCAAATCGTAGCATCTTTATCTTTTCACCTTGTACTGTTACTCCGAATCTAAATTGTTCTTTAACATCATTAACTGCTAGTTCCATGTAAAGATTAAAAAGTAACGGCGATAGGGAACATCCTTGTCGGACTCCCTTTCTTATTAGGGCTTCTTTCTTATGTTCTTCAATTGTTATTGTTGCTGTTTGGTTCCTGTACATGTTAGCAATTGTTCTTCTATCTCTGTATTTGAACCCTAATTTTTTTAAAATGCTGAACATTTTATTCCAGTCTACGTTATCAAAAGCCTTTTCTAGGTCTATAAACGCCAAGTATGTTGGTTTGTTTTTCTTTAATCTTCCTTCTACTATTAATCTGAGGCCTAAAATTGCTTCCCTTGTCCCTATACTTTTCCTGAAACCAAATTGGTCTTCTCCTAACACTTCTTCCACTCTCCTCTCAATTCTTCTGTTTAAAATTCTAGTTAAGATTTTTGATGCATGACTAGTTAAACTAATTGTTCTGTATTCTTCACATTTATCTGCCCCTGCTTTCTTTGGTATCATAACTATAACACTTTTTTTGAAGTCTGATGGAAATTCCCCATTTTCATAAATATTACACACCAGTTTGTATAATCTATCAATCGCTTCCTCACCTGCACTGCGCAGTAATTCTACAGGTATTCCGTCTATTCCAGGAGCCTTTCTGCCATTTAAATCTTTTAATGCTCTCTTAAATTCAGATCTCAGCATTGTTTCTCCCATTTCATCCTCCTCAACTTCCTCTTCTTCCTCTATAACACCATTTTCTAATTCATTTCCTCCGTATAACTCTTCAATATATTCCACCCATCTATCGACTTTACCGTTCGTATTATATATTGGTGTACCATCTTTGTTTAACACATTATTACATTTTAATTTATGTACCCCAAAATTTTCCTTAACTTTCCTGTATGCTCCGTCTATTTTACCAATGTTCATTTCTCTTTCCACTTCTGAACACTTTTCTTTAATCCACTCTTCTTTCACCAGTTTGCACTTCCTGTTTATAGCATTTCTTAATTGCCGATAGTTCCTTTTACTTTCTTCATCACTAGCATTCTTATATTTTCTACGTTCATCCATCAGCTGCAATATATCGTCTGAAACCCAAGGTTTTCTACCAGTTCTCTTTATTCCGCCTAAGTTTACTTCTGCTGATTTAAGAATTTCCTTTTTAACATTCTCCCATTCTTCTTCTACATTTTCTACCTTATCTTTTTTACTCAGACCTCTTGCGATGTCCTCCTCAAAAATCTTCTTTACGTCCTCTTCCTCAAGCTTCTCTAAATTCCACCGATTCATCTGACACCTTTTCTTCAGGTTTTTAAACCCCAATCTACATTTCATTATCACCAAATTATGGTCGCTATCAATGTCTGCTCCAGGGTAAGTTTTGCAGTCAACGAGTTGATTTCTAAATCTTTGCTTAACCATGATATAATCTATCTGGTATCTTGCAGTATCGCCTGGCTTTTTCCAAGTGTATATTCTTCTATGCAAAACTCTATAAGTCTGTCCCCTCTTTCATTACTTTTGCCCAGCCCGTATTCACCCACTATATTTCCTTCCTTGCCTTCTCCAATGCTTTCCAATCTCATTCTAATCATTCAACATTCTAAACATTAAATCATTCTAAATCATTAAATCATTCTAAACATTCCAATCTCCAACTATTATTAAATTTTCATTTCCTTTACGTGTTTAATTGCTTCATCAATCTCTTCGTATACACACTCTACCTCATCATCATCATGGGCGCTTGTAGGCATATAGACATTAACAATCGTTGTCGGTTTAGGTTTTGATTTTATCCTTATTACAATGATTCTATCGCTATGCGTTTTGAAATACTCCACTCTCCTCCCTATCTTCTTGTTCATCACGAAACCTAATCCTGCCTGCCCATTATTTAACGCTGAGTTAATTACTCTAAAATCACCTGACCAAAAGTCGCCTTCCTCTTCCCACCGAACCTCACTAATTCCTACTATATCCACATTTGTCCTACCCATTTCCCTTTTTAAATTTTCTAGCCTACCAACCTTTTTTAAGCTTCTAACATTCCACGCTCCGACTCGTAGAATGTTATTTTTTAATTTTCTGGTGACCCCTTCCTTAGTAGTTCCCACCCGGAGATCCGAACGGGGGACTATTTTACCTCCGGAATATTTTACCAAGGAAGGCGCCTCCATTATTGCTATGTGAAAATGCAGAGAGCCTCATTTTCTTGGAAAAAAAGCAGCTGTAGTTTTCCATTGCTTTCAGCTGCGCAGTACTCAGAGGACTAAGTGATGTTGATATGGCCGTTTAAGTCGTCCTGACTCACGCCCCTAACAACTACTGAAAGAGCTGCTGCCCTCTTTCAGGAATCATTCCTTAGTCTGGCTCTCAACAGATACCTCTCCGATATGGTTGCACCTTCGGTCCAGCTACTCTGTATCCCTGAGCACTCAAGCCCCCTCACCAACGGCAAGGTCTCATGATTCATAGAGGAGGAATGTTCAATTACAGAGTTGAAATACATGCAGACCTCATGATGGTTATATTTATTTTTGTATCATAGTTAATTACATTAGCCTTAAATCTACATAATTTTACATTATTTATATTTATATATTTATTTACAGTGGCGTTTGAAATTTTATTGTACTTGTTAACTTTCCAGTTTCATGCAATGGACACTCTTCATAAACACAGTTATGAATTATCAGATGCAATCAGCTCTCTGGTGCCATCGACAGGTCCAGTTCTTTGTCGTGATGAGATGGAAGAGTGGTCGGCATCTGAAGCAAACCTATTTGAAGAAGCATTAGAAAAATATGGCAAGGATTTCAATGATATTCGACAAGATTTTGTAAGTCTTTTTATTTAACTAATTAATATACTTAATTTAGTCAGGAACCTTTTTTTGCTTAAGATAGTAGTAATAAATTGATTATATGATGTTGAAGAAAAGTGGTTATTCTAACATAACTTGCTGACTAAAAATTTTTTCAGAAGATCCAGCATTAGGAATTTTCTAAAAAAAATTGTTTTATAATAATATATTTAGACTGTTGTTGTGAGTGACAATAATTGATCCTTACTTTACTAATCGCATAAATAACACTTCTGCAACTTGTTCTAGGTTATTGAGTATTAGAAGATGAATTCTGAGTACATCTGAAACTTTTCTTCTCCTCCATTGGTATCATTACATGGTATCCATTTTGTCTATTTTCTGAACGGTCTGATAACCAACTCTATAAATTAGAAAAAACCTTTTTTTTTTACCACCCATTTATGATTTGATTGTTGATAATCCAAAAATATATTTTTTTTCCTTCATGATGATTGTATAATGACACATAAAAAAAACGTATATTAGTCAAACTGCAAAAATAACTTTTCTTTTTTGTATTAAAAAAATTGTCTCAAAATTTAAAAATATTGTTGTGTCGTAAGTTTCATTTTGTAACTTATAAGTTATGATGTAAATCTTCAATCATTTCCTAATTCCTAAATTTTCTGAGCTCAGTCTATTAAAGATAAAATAAAGTTTAAATGTTTCAGTATTTTGGGTTTTATCTAATACTTATGTAGTATAAACCCAATGAAGAATATGTATTAAAAATTTATGTTTAAGTATTTTTTCATATTTGCAAGTTTATTGTGACAATATACCTCTGAAAAATAGATTGCAAGAATTCAAATACTATCTCAAGCGTTTTACATGCTTGATGAGTTATATAAATTTAGTAATAATGAAATTGGTTTGCCAAACAAAATCATTTATAATTTGACTTGCTTTATATAATTTTTATTCAAGATTCTTACAAACCATGAAAAATCATCATCATATGAGAAAGACCTGCCCATATGAGAGGCAGGTCCCTTGCAATCATGTCAGTCTCCATTTTGTCCTACGTTTTTGTAAGCTATAATGAAATCTTAATTTTTATCTAATTGTGCTTATGGCATTAGGTTATGTTTAAACTGCGGATCTCCGTGGCATAGTGGTAGCTTCTCAGCCTTTTATTCGGAGGTCCCAGGATCGTATTCCAGTCAGGCATGGCATTTTTTATATACTATAAAATTTCCATTTTCATATTAGACTGACATTATATTTATAATTCCTCTCTTTCTTTTTATCTTTTTGCACAGATGAAAATAAACTTATAAAATTTCTCAAAGTAGAACTGTAACGTTGAGACTAAATTTTAGGAAAAATAAACAACTAAAATTTTGAGTTTATTATATTTAAATACACATACATGTTATAAATATTATAATCATTTTAAATTTACTTTTATTCAAAACAGTTTTTAGGAGTTTTAATTTGTTATGAAAAATGTTGTATGAAGATGAAATTTTTATAAAAATTCCTTTTTTTAGATTATCAGACATTAGAATTTTAATGGTTGACAGTATTGTAACTTAGGGTATAATAAACTGTTACCTTAACTAATGTGCCGGAACACAATCTTATTAGATTGGCAACAGTAATTATTACAAGGTAGTGATAAAAAAATTCCACTTCCCCTCCTTACACATGATGAATTCTAAACATATTCTACCAAACAGGTCATTAACCATGAAGAGATAGCAAACTTATTGATTAAAAATAAATCTTTTAACATTAGTTTCAAAAATTTTTTTATAGTATTGATCATTACAAATTTGAAAATATCATTTTTCTGCCACTTAGAAAAATGGGCTCATATGAAATATTCTTCTACTCATAAAAAATCTGATGTGGACACCACATTTAATAGGCATTCAAGGAAGTCATATGACTTCCTTGAATGCCTATTAAATTACATATACACTTTTTTTTTAAATGTAAAGTACATAAAATTTTATTTCATTAATAACTTCTGATATTTTGTCAATTTTTTTTTATTGTTGTTATTGAATTATTATTTATCGTAAAACTTTTTATAATCAGAAGTTAATAATTATTGATAAATCTATATATTTAAATTATAAAAAAAAAAGTTACAAAAAGAAGATGAAGTCTGATTTGAATTGATTGATGTGCCTTCCCCCTGTAAGATCCAAATATTTTATTAATTAAAATTTTATTTAGCTGTAACTCTGGAACTAATGAAAATTAGTACCACTTTTAATATATCATTGTAAAGCTTATCACTCTCGATATAAGTTCTCAATGAAAGATTATTACTGCAGTTAAGAAAAAGTCCAAAATCCAGATTTTTGGATTTTGGCCTTTTTTTTGGACACTTTTGGTTCAGTCGATTGCAATCAAAAGGGGAGGTGTACAACTAGATGTTACAACAATTCTTAATCCAAAATTTCAACATCTTATGGCTAATCGTTTTTGAGTTATGCAAGATTCATGCGTACATACATATGTAAGACGTCATGCCAAAACTAATCAAAATGGATTCTGGGATGGTTAAAATGGATATTTCCATTGAAATCTGAAAACAAACATTTTTCGCAATCACAATACTTCCTTTAACTCATACAAGGAAGTAAAAAGCAATTATATTCATTTATTTCTTCTTTCTTTACTCTTTTTTTGTCACTTCTTTAACAGCAAGAACATTTTTACAATTGCCTTTTGTTGAACTCTTTTAAATTGAAATTGAAAATTATAAAATTTTTAGTTTGGTTAAAAATAATTAAACTTTATAATCTTATTTTGTTTATTGACATATTTAACCTGATTTGGTTGTGTTAAACTTTTTTAATCATCAATTAAACTTCTTTTACCTTTGGCCTATTAGGGATTTAATGGTATGATCAATTGATATGGTTCAAATTTAGATAAAATTCTATATCACGGTCTTATCTTCCTTTAGTTCTGTAGCATTTTTACTTCATCAGATAACAATTTAGTACATCAAAGAAAGTTATAGAAGTTTAAAATTTAATCTTTAAAATAACAGAGAATAAATGCTCTTTAAGCATGTTTTTTAAAACAAAAACAATTTACAAACAGGCTTACTCTTTTTTTGTGTCTTGATTGAGTACTTCATACATTTCTGTGATTCAAAATGGATTTTTGTTTATCGTAACAATGTAATAAAAAATATTAATAAATTTTGAAATTCTATGGTTTGATGTTTTGTTTAAATCACTGAGTAAACATCTATCTCTGCAATTACAATTTTAATTGTAATTTTATTAATTTGTTTCAGTAAAAAAAAAAAATGTTCTGAAGAAGCAGAGGTCTGTATGAAAGTACTTAATATTGACTCCAAAGAAAAAAGAAAGCAATAAGCGATAAATTATTTAATTAATTTTTATAAGTTAAACGTTAAAAACAAAACTGTTGTATATTTATAACATAGATTGAGAAAATATGCTGCTAATATAAAATTAATTTTTAACATTTATTATTTTTTTTAAAATTTTTAGAGAAAAAGATGGCTGCAAATTAAAATTTTGGAAAATAACCAAAAATTTATCCAATCTTCCAACAGACATCTGAAGAAGAAGAAGAAGATTTATAGGCACATCCACAGACTCCCAACAACAAATGAGTACACCCACAAAATTCTGACCTATGTAGAACAACTAAAACCATCCATCCCCTGGATCCAAGTCAAAAAAGATGTAGAAAAACCTGAGATAAATTTGTCAGAGATTTTAGACAAAAAATTGAGAAATGGGAAAGTACAGGCAGAAATTTGGAAGTGACCAGGAACCAAGTGAACAAAAGAAAGGTAGAGAATTCAAGAAGGAAAAATGAAAGCCACTTGGAAACACAGAAAATTGAATTATGAAAGCTTTGTGTGATCAACAGGGTCCAATCACAAAAAATAATAATGTTTGTTTAATTACCTAGTTTCAGATTTTTTATCTGATAATGTGAGGTATATTTTACAAAAAGTATTCACAGTATAAAAGAAAATAAATCAGTATTTTAATAAATATTTTAAATGTTTAATAAATTACATAAGTGAATAAACTTGTCAATTATAACTATTTCTTTTATTGAGGCGTTTGTACTGATGATACAGTGAACTTTCATTTTATTTTTCTAGTTACCATGGAAAACTCTAAAAAACATAATAGAATATTATTATATGTGGAAAACAACAGATCGATATGTTCAACAGAAGAGGGTAAAAGCAGTTGAAGCAGAATCTAAATTAAAACAAGTCTACATTCCTAATTAGTAAGTAATTATTTTTCAGATCAACACATTTTTACTTTTATTGGAATATTTTTTATGAAATTTGAAATTCCCTAACTCTAATCCAGCTTAGCTCTCTAATCCTCTCCCAGCTTTTAGGATTCAGTTGTAAAAAAAATAAAAATATCCCCCCTATTCATATTTTGCATTTTCTTATACTTCTTGAACTATTTTTAAAGCAAATTTTTTTCTGTTAATGGGATATAGAGTCATAAAATTTTAAATCTTTTTCTTACGAAAAGCTTGTTTGATGTGACCATGTAGAAAAAAATTTAATTTTTAAAACATTGCCATTTTATTACTTTCTTTAATTTACTTTTTGTTATTTTTTTAAATAATTTATTTAAAAAGTTTCTTTTTTGTTTGGAATTGTGTCTGTTGAAGATGAGTTTAGTTAGCGTTACTTATTTATTATCAATGTACACAATTTTTTTATGTGTATGAGGTGGTTCAAAAAGTTTCCAGAATCTAAAAGGATAAATTTGCTTACTTTTTTTACAAATGCTCATCTTTTCTTTTTAAAAATAATTTCTTTGATAGCATGCACATTAATTCTCTTCTACTCTCAAAAGCATGGGTAAAATCCCTTTCCTGAAGGCCATCCAGCACTGCCTGTTTTTATGTCTTCTACAGTGGCAAAGTGGTAGCTTCAAATTTAGTTCAAGAAACAAAGCAAAGAATCAGAGGGGTAGAGCCAGAAAATACTTTGGATGTGAAACAATTACATTTTGTTCATTAAAAGCTGCATTGTGGGAAGTTGTGCGCGCGCGCGTGTGTGTGTGTGTGTTTGTGTCTGTGTGCGCGCGCACATGCAGGAACATAGTGCAACTACCAATTTTATTTTTCCTACAGCTTTGGCTTTTTCACTTTAAATTTTCTTTCAGGTATCTTAAAAACATCACAGTAGAAGTCAGAATTCACTGAAACATCGGCAGGAACAAATTTTCTATGAATAATGCCATAGATGTCAAAGAATATTATAAGTATGCACTTTGTTATGCTTCTGACCTGCCATTTCTTCTTTGTTCTTGCTGTCTACCACTGACTGGACTCTACCACTGCAATGATTGATTGTCTTGTCTTTGGAAACTAACTGTACATCCAATTTCCATGTTCGTTTCTGATCCTAGAGATGAAAGTAGAATCATTGTTAGCCATGTCATAAAACTCACAGCCATATAAACATACCATTACTTTTGTAAAGTAACAAGTCAAGAAACACACTTCACAGCAACATGGCATGTGATTAAATTTTCAATAAAATTAATGAGTAGATTTCACTACCAGATCCACCCTTGTCACACAGTTTGTAGATGGTTCAGTAATAGTCTTCATACCATGTATTCAATTTATTTTGTTCCCTTTTTTTGCATTTTTGGTGTTAAGGTTGTCTAGATGGATCATTGTCTTTAAGTGATATTTTACCGGCTTTAAAATGAGCATGTTATTAAAAACCTATTGACTTAACAAATTTTCTATAAAAGCCTCTTGAAAGTCTCAGTAGTTAATTTACTAAATTTCACCAAAACTTTTCTAGAGGCTCACAGTTCAAATTTATCAGTCATTGGATGAGTATTAACACAATATTATAAAGTTGTAACTAGACTAAGCATGTGCCCACAATACAACACCAATCAGCAGAGTAAAATTAGGAGTAATGACTTCCAGTGTTCTAATCAGTTCTGCTGCAGTTATAGTAACTCAGTACAGTCCAGGAACATTTGATATACTCATGTATTTTTTTCCTTTTGTTTGTATTATAATTCTCTGATAATTACTCATATTTTATTTTAACTGTAAACCTTTTTAATTGTATTTTTTTTGTAAAGAAAGGAAAATTAATTATTTTTGTATTTATTGTTAGTTGTAAAATCAGTTGATAGTTTATTAAATATAGATTTGTGAAATATTTTGATTTGTTTTTTCATTTTCAGTAATAAACCAAATCCAGCAGTTATCAATAATAATAAAGGAATTGTAAATGGAAATAGTAATGGTGAAACATTACTGTGTGGAAAGGGTTGTGAATCATGTAATGGTAAGTTTTCTTGTTTAGGGTTTTTTTATTTTCTGATTTGTCAAAGAAAGAATGTAGCCTAAATGAATAAATTGGTAGCTTGTTTTTAATACTGTTATTTATTGATTGTTACGTTTTGTTAATATGTTGTTAAAAATTGTTGACAAATAGTAATATTATATATGGATATTGTTACCTATTAAATAATAAATACTGTGTGTTTCAAAATGAATATCAGGGTTTTAAAGTTATGTTTATTAAGTTTTACTTACAGTGATAAATTATACATGAATTGAAAGACTCAGACTCAAACAGTTTTTCCTATAATTGTTCAGTGTGAGCACCATTTGTCACACGACACACATCCAGCCAATAGGAGAGTTCATCCCATACTTTAATCATGTCTGGAGTAATTGATGTAACAGTTGCTTCAGTCCTGTATCTCAAGTTGGGTAGGTCAGCTGGTAACAGTAGCACATATACTTGATCCTTTATAAACCCCCAAAGAAAAATTATACGAGGTCAGATCAGATAAACTTGGAGGCCATGTCAAACAAGCCCTGTCATCTGGGGTTGAGGAGAATTTCATTCAACCAATCACATACAGTGTTAACCAGGTGCAAAATCTTGTTGCCAAATATCTGTGGTTCTGTGCAGTTACGAATTGCATGATGATATCCTGGTAACGTTCAGCTGTTACTGTTTCCGTGAAAAAGATTGGGCTTACAGTTCTTTTCCACAAAATTGCAAACATAACTTTAACCTTCAGTGAATGTAACAGGAAAATCTCATGGAAAATGTAAGGGTTTTCTGAACTTGAGTGTTTGTCATTCTGGCTGTTTACGTAACCACGTAGGTGAAACCATGCTTCATCAGAGTAGAAAACATAATCCAACACCCAAACACTGCTGTAAGTAAAATAAAAAAAAACATTGACAGTAATGTAGTCTTTTTCCTCTATCAGGTTCTCAAAGCTCATGCATAATGTCAATGCGAAACAGATAGAGTTACAGCTTCTTTGTGGCTCTGTGAACATTCCCATAAGACAGTCTGATTTGTTGACACAGTTTTCGTATCAACTTTCTTGGTGAATATAGCAAAGATATGTGGATACTTTCTAAGAATGCATCACTTAAAACTGTAGGTCGGCTGGATTGTATTCCACACTACTGGTTTCTCTAAAATGAGTGACTACACATATAATCATTGATTTCTTAGATATCCACAATTCAGGAACAGCTGCCCTAAAGCCTTCTGACATTTTAAGAATGACTACTATTTAAAGTAACTTTCTACAATGAACTCACATTGAGTGGGATAAACGTATGTTTGTCCACTCGTAGCTTCTTACTCACCACTATCATCAAAAAGGAGGGAAATTGACAACACACATTCCTGCTGACAAAAAATTAAATTTCCCTCTGCAATATGTTTTTGAATTTAGGGTTGCATATCTTTTGGCTCACTCTGTATATTCTGTATCTAGACTATCTATATGTTATATAATATACACAGAGTGAGCCAAAAGATACATAACATATATATAACATAACATAACATAACATATATA